>NW_005871050.1:11327550-11407689 GCF_000147115.1 Myotis lucifugus | reverse complement strand
ATATTACCCTTTTACTATATAGGATAGAGGCCTGGTGCATGGGTGGGGGCCGGCTGGTTTGCCCTGAAGGGTGTCCCAGATCAGGGTGGGGGTCCCGCTTGGGTGCCTGGCCAGCCTGGGTGAGGGGATGATGGCTGTTTGCAGCTGGTCACACCCCCTTCAGGGTGGGGGTCCCCACTGGGGTGCCTGGCCAGTCTGGGTAAGGGGATGATGGCTGTGTGCAGCTGGTCACACCCCCTTCAGGGTGAGGGACCCCACTGGGGTGCCTGGCCATCCTGGGTGAGGGGCTGAGGGCCGTTTTCAGGCTGGCGGTTGACTAAAGCTCCCAACCTCTCCTCTTTTTCTTTTTTTTTATTCTGGGATTCATTTACCTTCTATGGCTATCACTGGAGCTGAGAGCCGGCTTTAGCTCTGAGGCTCGGCTCCAGCTCTGAGACCTCAGCTGCTGAAAGCAGGTTTCTGGGCTTTGTTTACCTTCTGTATTTGAAACTTTGTTGCGACTCCAGCTCTGAGATCCCGGCTGACTGAAAGCAGGTTTCTGGGGGATTGTTTAGCTTCTATATTTGCAACATAGTTTCTTAGAGAGCAGCTCAGAGCTGGGCGGCGGCAGGCGGGGAACCTTGGCTTCCTCTGTCACTGGAGCAAGCAAGCCTCCTGCTTGCTTCAGCTGCCTGGCTGCCGGCCGCCATCTTGGTTGGCAGTTAATTTGCATATCTGGCTGATTAGCCAATGGGAAGTGTAGCGAAGTTACGGTTAATTACCATGTTTCTCTATTATTAGATAGGATAGCCAACATCTGGAAACAATCCAAGTGACCATCAGTGAATGAGTGGATAAAATAGCTATGGTACATTTACACAATGGAATACTACAGGTCTGTATACAGGATGGAAATCTGACCTTTTGTGACAGCATGGATGGACCTGGTGATTACTATGCTAAGTAAAATAAGCCAGCCAGAGAAAGACAAATGCCATATTATCTTTTTTTAATATATTTTATTGATTTTTTACAGAGAGGAAGGGAGAGGGATAGAGAGCTAGAAACATCGATGAGAGAGAAACATCGATCAGCTGCCTCCTGCGCACCTCCTACTGGGGATGTGCCTGCAATCAAGGTACATGCCCTTGACCGAAATCAAACCTGGGACCTTTCAGTCGGCAGGCCGACGCTCTACCCACTGAGCCAAACCGGCTACGGCATAAATGCCGTATTATCTTACTAACATGTGGAATCTTATGAACTAAATAAACTGATGAAAAAAATAGAAACAGAGGCATGGGTACATGGAACAGACTGACATATTGGAGGGGAAGAGGATTGGGGGATTGGATGGAACAAGGTGAAGGGATTTGCCAAAAAACATATATGCAAAACAGACACAGACAACAATGTGGTGATGGCCAGAGGGAAAAGGGAATAAATAGGAATGGAAAAAGACATTGCATGGAGTGATCAGAGCATGATGCAGCGTGCAGATGATGTTTTATTGAGTTGTATACTTGAAACCTATATGGTTTTATGAACCAACTAGAGCCTCTCCCGCCACTGCTGCTGCGTTCGCCAGCCGTGCGCCCGGCATCTGGCTGAGCGGCACTCCCCCTGTGGGAGCGCACTGACCACCAGGGGGCAGCTCCTGCATTGAGCGTCTTCCCCCTAGTGGTCAGTATGCATCATAGCGACTGGTCATTCCACAGTTTGGTATACTTGCATATTAGGGTTTTATTATATAGGATGTCACCCCAATAAATTCAATTTAAAAAATAAAAGGGTAGTGGCTTTTCACCTCCCAAAAAAACCCAACCTCATTTACTAAGAGGTAGTTATAGTCCCTACTTGTGTTTTTAAATATGATTAATTTAAATTTATTCAGTTAGCAGATTAAATTTTTTTTTTACAGCTTAAAAAAGTCTCTTTCTGATTCTCTCTCCCTCCCTCCCTTCCTTTCGACCTCAGTTTCACCTTTTGTCAAATAAAGAGAATTAATTAGCTGTTCTTTAATTTTCCTTCCCAATATAAAGTTCTATGATCCTATGTGCCTATTAAAAAATAAATAGCAAAGGGCAGGCTATTGTACAAGCAACAGCCAGAAAAAGTAACAAATCTTCAAAGTGAAACAAACAACAAAAAATGTGCATTGATAAGGAACCACAATAAAATGACATTTTTATGGTTAAATTAGCTCATCAAAAGGGATAGAATATGTAATCCTGAACTATTGCTGTTACATGCACTAAGGGGAACTACAGATTGCTATATTGCGGTCGGTTGGTAACTGGTAATCATAATTAATGGGAAGAGATTCAGCAGTTCAGTGAAGCAAGATGAGGATTCGAAGGTCATACACACAAACACAATAAGATGTACTTAAATAGAAGAAATAGTTGGCTATGTAAGGGTTTCTGCCTTACTAAGGCTGTGTGTTTGCTGAGCTTGACACTATGGTCCTGAACAGAAAAGACTTTTAAGGCAAACATTTAAAAAAATGTATACTCATTGCATGCACTGATGGGTTGTCCAGGCAGGTCTCTTATTGAATCAAGTAGGGCTTAAAAAGAGAAATCTAGAAAAAACATGGCCTTTTCCTTTGTTTTTACATCACTGTACATATTAATTGGTTTTAGTCTTTAGCTATAAAGCAACTAAGTCATATAACATCTGCAACCAGAAGGGGATTGCATATGAACTCTGTGTTGAAAGAAGCCTGGTCTGCATGTATTCATTGCCATTAAGTTGGGTGGTTTTTCCTGAGCAGGATGCAAGGGTGATTTCTTTCCCGGGTTCTTGTCCAGATGGATTCCAAGAATGAAGCCATGGACAAAAGGTGGTAGATGAAAAGGGTAGAAATTTATTGGAAGCAAGTACACACTCCCATGTAGAGAGGGGGTAACCCACTAAGCCCCTTTTTCTAAGGTTTATAAAGGCATCAGTTCCTTGTTTCTTCATACTCCCTTCTTATTGGTCACTCTTTTGCAAAATATCAGCTTCAAAGTTCAAACCCCACATGGTGCCCTCCTCTTTCTTTCCCCTTTCAGTGGTAGAATTCTCTATCTCCTGTGAAGATCTGTTTTTCTCCCATTTGTTGGTATTTCTCTATCCTCTGTGAAAGTTTGTTTCCTTTTTCTCCCCATACCCTGTGACTTTTCCCTATCTTCTGTAAATGGATGTCTTCCTCTCCCCTTATCCTGTGGCACCCCCCTTTTTTCTCTGTGAATGTATGTCTTTTGGCAGCTCCAAGCCTTCACATATGCCTTCCCCCCCCAGCATGGACCCTCTTTATTCCTAAATCTCCCTAAATCTGCCTATTTTATTCCTAAAATTGCATTCACCATGATCTAAGTTTTAGGCCACAAGTTCTTTGAGTCTAGAGGCCATATCTTATTTGTCTTTGTATCACCTCACAATCTCTTGCAGAGTATCTAACATAGTTCAGTAAACTGTAGACACTAAATCTGTCATGTTAATCAAGAAATGCTTGTATTTTCAGGACACAAAGAGGGTAAAATTCTGGCTATTACATATTATGCTGAGTTTTAGTGAATATATTAGAACTGTTTGAAATTAATATGTTAGGTGTCCAAATGTACATTGACATATCTAAGAACCTTTGGAAAGTTTCTTGACTATTTTAAATATACTCAAATAGGTTCAGCTTATAAAGTTAAATTACTTAGAAAATATTTGTTCTACACAGGTAGTTAAAAAGTTACTCTATAGCCCTAACCGGTTTGGCTCAGTGGATAGAGCGTTGACCTGTGGACTGAAGGGTCCCAGGTTCGATTCCGGTCAAAGGCATGTACCTTGGTTGTGGGCACATCTCCAGTAGGGGGTGTGCAGGAGGCAGCTGATCGATATTTCTCTCTAATCGATGTTTCTAACTCTCTATCCCCCTCCCTTCCTCTCTGTAAAAAATCAATAAAATATATTAAAAAAAAGTTACTCTATATAACTTATGTGTGAGTTATTAATAACTTATATCAGAGGTGTTTGAATTTGTGAAATTCTATAAATATCTGATACCAAATCTTCCATGTTGAGGGAAGGTTTATCATGGTTCATAAAGGCAATCTCATGTGTATAGTCTTTCAACCCTCATTTTGCCACATAAGAATGGGCCTTGGGCCTAGAGCACTTCCTCAGAAATGAAGAAATGAAGAGAGCCCACACAGTATCTGCTGGGCTTATCACTTTGTGTGGGAATATCCTTCTCTGATTAAGACAATGATTATTCCTTTAGCCTGCTTAAGCAAGTACTTCAAAGGCTTTTAGGCACATTCCTAGCTTTCAGTGTTTCAGACTCCATGGGGAGGAAGCGGGTCTTTCACCTGAGGCATGAAAGTGGTCATAGGCCAATTGCTTTGCTTTGCCTGATCTGGGCCATGGGCTATCCATGAGAAACTCAGTGTTTGTTTGTTTGTTTTTAAATCCTTATTGTTTCCCTTTTTCTCCCCATTGATCCCTTCTAGTTTGCCCTCCCTCCTGCTTGCCCCAGGCCTTCACACCCTATTGTCAGTGGTTGAGTGTCCACCTTTGAACCAGGAAGTCACAGTTCAATTACTGGTCCAGGCACATGCCCAGATTGTGGGGTGTGCAGGAGGCAGCTGATCAATGATTCTCTCTCATCATTGATGTTTCTCTCTCCTTCTCCCTGCCTTTCTGAAATCAATAAATATATAATATATATTCAAAAGCTTTTTCCTTCCAGTGCTTGATTGTATTGTGTTTTCCTTGTAAACTCCTGCACCAAGAGGCAGTGGGGAGAAGTGTTTAGACTTCTATACCTGGTGGCTGGTATTGTGATAATATTTGCTAATCTTTCATGTAGTTGAAGTTCTTCCCTGCCACTGGTTACATAGGTTTTTCTAGACAATTATAGATAGTAATGAAGAGATAACACTGATGCAAAGTATAATGGTAATCATATGAATTTCAAGTTAAATACCACTGTCTGTATATAAAATTACTCTCAAAGAAATATCAATTTCTTAAGGATACATGCAAATGTGATCTAAAAAAGTGTAGTTAAAAGTTTTAGTTAAAATGTATAATAATTGATTATAAAAGGTGAGAATACTCGTAACAAGTTGAAAATATCCATATTTTCATGTTATTCGCAGCACAGAAAGAAACTATAAAATTAGCTGTCTTACTTAATGCTTGAAATTTTAAACTTAGGAAGCCAGCCATAAGACATCATTTTTATCTCCCTTCCTATATGATGGCAAAGTCCTCTCCATATCAAATTGGCTGCCTTACATATCTCCTTCAGGTTTAATAGTAATGCTCTCAGAAGCCCCACAGTTTGTAAGGACCCAAGGAGCCACTAGATTAGAGCCAATCTGCCTTTGCCAAACCCAAACACCTAATTACAATTTCTGAGCTTGAATTAAATATTTTAAACTCTAAAAATACCATGAGAACTTGTTATTTTAATATCCAATTATATAGCATGCTCATATTCTATTTCTTATTTCTCATTTTACAGGTACATTAAAAAAGTATTGGTTAAGCATGTTTAGACTTCTATGCAATGTTCTCCTTATCCCATCCTTTTTCCATTGAAACATGCATCCTTTTGGATCCTAAATCAATAAAACTATCAATGTGAATGTAATAAATTTAACTTTTGGTGAAAACTGACATGGGAATGCTTATTTGTGGCATTTAATGAATAAAAATTAAGTGTTTGCAATAATAGCTTAGTTACTCAGGACTTGATATAAGATGAAACAATGGATTTTTTGGTGAGCTTTAATATCATTTAAGCAACTCCAGAAGTACTTTTCAAATATCTTCCATGGCCATTCCCACATTTCCATAAATGACATTTAATTTCATTCTTCCCCATGCTCAGTATTGATGGGAGTTGGTAAGATCAGAAGAGAATCTAAAGTAGAGATAAGTAGTATTATAGGCAGAAAGGCATTCTGTCTTGTCTATAGTAAATATATTGGTACGATATACATTTAAAGAATCACACATTTTGCCAAGAATCTCATAGACAATCTGCATTTGGAAAAGCCATGTCTAAAACAACTACTGCACATTTAGGGTGACTATACTGAAGCTAGGCATGCATGCAGCCAGGTAAGCAATCTGAACATGAGTTGATGAGGGAACAATAAAATATCTTCTAGGCAAATACTCATTTCAAACCACCTGCCAGCACACTTCTTCTCACAAATATGAAGCCATACTTCCAAGGAACACAATAAACAAAGTTCTGGAATCCATTAGAAAGTGCTTGTGAAACTTTCAGGCTTTGAGAGTTTTGTTTTGTTTGTTTGTTTGTTTGTTTTTAAATCCTTATTGTTTCCCTTTTTCTCCCCATTGATCCCTTCTAGTTTGCCCCCCTCCCCCAGCTTGCCCCAGGCCTTCACACCCTATTGTCTGTGTCCATGGGTTTTGCATATATGCATACAAGTTCTTTGGTTGCTCTTTTCCCACCCCTGCCTTCCTTCTGAGATTCAACAGTCTGTTCCATGCTTCTATGTCTCTGGATCTATTTTGTTCATCTGTTTATTTTATTCATTAGATTCCACATATAAGTGAGATCATATGATACTTGTCTTTCTCTGACTGGCTTACTTCGCTTAACATAATATTCTCCACGCAGTCTCAAAGGGTAAGAGACCTCCCCCCCGCTTTTTTTTGCTGTTGCACAGTATTCTGTGGTGTACAAGTACTACAACCTTTTTATCCACTCACTTGCTGAGAGCTTGGTTTAGAATTCAGTGGTTCTCAACCTTCTGGCCCTTTAAATACAGTTCCTCATGTTGTGACTCAACCATAAAATTATTTTCGTTGCTACTTCATAACTGTAATGTTGCTACTGTTATGAATCGTAATGTAAATATCTGATATGCAGGATGGTCTTAGGCGACCCCTGTGAAAGGGTCGTTCCACCGCCAAAGGGGTCGCGACCCACAGGTTGAGAACCGCTGGTTTAGATTATTTGAAAGGCAGAAAAAGAGTGTAAAACAATTTCCACCTGAGTAGGGTGTTTGTTTTCCCTGCTCATTTGAAATCAGATCCAACAGTAATACATGGTTTAGAATGATTCTAGAACTCTCTCTTCATCTAGACCAGAATGATTGGCAAGTCTTTGAACAAATATATTATTTTTTTGCTTGAGACAAATAATTTTAATAGTAAATTCCATATGTTTTACTTTTCTATGATTTATATTGCCGGAAGCCCAATTCCAGAATGTCAGCAGGGCTGAATCATCTGGAGATGGCTGAAGGCATTTCCCCAAACCTGAAAAGGATGCATAAATTGATTGTTTGCTGCCAGACAGCTCAGGGCATTTTAATCTACATGTTATTGCCTCCTACTGGCCAAACACCTGAATAGCCAAAGGCAGTTTTCTCCAAAATCTGATAATCTGACAATGGATTGTGTATATGAAAGCCTACCCTTTGATGTGTATATCTCCACCTTGCCTTAGGACAAATTGTGTTAATAAAAAGCAAGGGGCCCTGAGACAAAGAGAACTTAGTTCCTTTAGCTAAGTCTACTCTGACTCCCCATAATGTCTTTCAAAACTATGTTTTGTCTCTGGACTCTTGATTAATTTATGCACAGCGCCTTCTCCAGATTTCTGAACCCTTCTTGATGCCGGGTCAAGACCACTGGCATTATTATATAATCCTCTTATCTAGTGTCATTCCATAATTTTTTATCATTACCTTTGTAAAATATACAAATAGGTTATTCAATAGACGGGCTATGATAAATGGACTTTTTGTTGCCAGGTTGAAAGCCCTTTATATTTTAGTCTCAAACTTCTCCTTAGGCTAGAGCTAACAAGAAGCAAAACCAAACAGTGGCAGTTATGGCACTATCTTAAAACAAAAATTTGAATAAAACCGAGTTCAACTGTGATTCAAACATATAGAAGAATATGGGAAGTTCTACAATCATTTAACCACTACTATTTTAGTTTACCTTGGAAAGTAAAATCTCATATTTCTGTTGAAAAATTACTTTTCATATTTCTGTTTAAAAGTCACATCTTATCTTAGCATATGATCAACTCTGTTGCTAACTGGTTGCAATATGACAATAAATTTAGACGACAAACACAAAGGGTATTCATAGAAGCTTAGCTGACCATACCTCAAATTTATATTCCCAAAGTGTATTATCAATGTAGTTATGAATAGGGTTTTTACACTGAGACATTCATGTTTACATGATGTTTACTGACTGAAAATAGATATCCTGTTCAAAATCCATCCATAGACACTTGTCATAGAGATGGTTCTAGTTTTGCTGCCAGGTCAATAAATATATAAATCCTCCTCTTCTATTTAGAAGGATTTTGAAAGGAAAAACAAACCAAACCAAACCAAAACAAAACAAAACACTTGAGAAGATCTGTATCAGCAGCTGGATACACTCAAAATACAAGGTATAGGAAAGTCGGGAAGGGAGTATTTTATTAAATATCACTTTGTTTGTTTTTAAAATATATTTTTATTGATTTCAGAGAGGAAGGGAGAGGGAAAGATAGAAACATTAATGATGAGAGAGTATCATTGATCCGCTGCCTCCTCACGCCCCTCCACTGGGGATCAAGCCTGAAACCTGAGCATGTGCCCTTGACTGGAGTCGAACCCGGGACCTTCCAGTCCACAGTCCAATGCTCTATCCACTGAGCCAAACCAGCTAGGGCTAAATATCACTTTTTAAGCTGTCTCTATATTGGGCTACTAAATTGATAATTTTTTACTAAATTATAAAATTAAGTGACATTTATTCTCCCAACTGTTTTTACAAATGTTTTCATTAAAAATTGGGGGAGGGGTGATGTAAGAAACTGAACTGGTCATTTCAATACATTAAAATAATCATTGTAGATGTTTTGAATGTTAAAATAATATAGCATTAAGCAATTATTGACATAAAACTAATTCAAAATCTTGGATGTTATAATTAGCTCTCTCTTTGGCAATATCATACACATTCCTAATACATAGAACTAGAGGCACTGGTAGGCTAAGAGATTCGCAGTGTTTCATTTCTACTGCCTTTTTAATCTAGATGCTAATCAACAGAATCAGTCATGCTAACTCATAGTTGGAAATCAGACCTATTCTAAGACTATAGTATTTTGTTTTACTAGTAAAATGATTTTGCCTGATTTGCCTAAACCTATTTTAAATACTCTAACTTTAAATAGCTCACAGGGCACCACTTGTAGTTCTTACTTTGATATAACTGATTCCATTCTTAATTAACTTTTATGACAGCTCAGATCTGAAAAGCAATCTATTGTTCCCCTGTCAGAAAAGACCGATATGTCCAAGTGTATACTTCTTGGTCCATACCAAATTGATGGCTGTGTCTACAGGAAACCAATACACTGGATGACTGAGCCTGTTCCATAAATTCAGAAAAATTTAAAGTAAATGATTCAATTTAAGAAATTAGGGCTAGAATAGTCAAAAATTAGTTTTTCTGAAGTGAGTTTCATAAGATGTTTTGTAGATATATCATTCATGAAAGCAGAATATTATTGCCTTTATTTCACATTTTTTCAATCAGCATAACATTCACCTTTTTGAAAAAGACATTTTTAGAGCAGTTTTAGGTTTATAACAAAGTTGAGAGGAAGGTACAGAAATTTCTTATATATTCCCTATCCCCATACATGCATAGTTTCCTTTATTATCAACATCACTCACTGAAATAATACATGTTTTACTAAGGATGACAGATCCTAATCACTCAATGTCCATAGTTTACCTTAGAGTTAGTTCACTCCTGGCAGTTTACATTCTATGAGTTTAGACAAAAGTACAATGACATGTATCCATCATTATAATATTATAGGAGCCCAGTGCACGAATTCGTCCACCTTGAAAGGAACTGTGGGCTGTGAGGCTGCGGTGGGCACAGGGGCGGGTCTCAGACCATTCTCCGCTCCCCCACCTGGCCTCTCCAGCCATGGCCCCTAGTCCCCTGCCTGCTGGCAGCCCCACTCCCCCAGCTGCCGCTCCCACAACCTGACAGTGTGGAGCGATTGGGGCCGGCGCCAGCAGTGGGTGCGAGTGGCAGCTGCTGCTCCCATCGCCCCTCAGGAGCAGGGGGAGGTGGAGAAGCCCTCAGGGGTGATCAGGGCCAGCAGCTGCTGCTCGCACCCTCTGACGGCGCCAACAGCACTGGCAGTGGGTGTGAGCGGCGGCTCTGGCACCAGCTGCAGGTGCAAGCGGGGCCGGGGCCAGCAGTGGGTGCGAGCGGTGGCTCCGACGCTGGCAGTGGGTGCGAGTGGGGTTGTCACCATCAGTGGGTGCAAGAGGCGGCTGCCAGCCCCGATCACCTCTCAGGAGCAGGGAGAGGTGGAGAGGCTCTGAAGGGCAATCGGGGCCAGCAGCTGCCGCTCGCACTCACTAACAGCATTGAGCAATTGGGGCCAATGCCAGGCGCCAGCAGCGGTGCGAGCGGTGGCTCCAGCACCAGCAGCGGATGCAAGCGCACAGGAGCAAAGAATTTTCAGTAACTGCCAGAGGGTCACCCCAATAACAGTGACTGACAGTCACCTTTTCTGGTGCCCCTGCTCACCTGCTCCACCATCCCACTGTGGTCAATGCCCACCATGTTCTGTGCTCTGCCTCCTGCTGCCGATACCCGCCATTTTCCATGCATGCCCCCTGGTGGTAAGTGCACATCATAGTGACCAGTTGTTCAGTTGTTTGGTTGTTCCACCATTTGGTCTATTTGCATATAAGGGTTTTATATTTATAGATACAGAGTATTTCACTGCCCTAAAAATTCTCTATGCTCTCTCTGCCTATCCTTCCCATACCTCCAACTCTTGACAACCATTGACCTTTTTATTATCTCCATTGTTTTTGTCTTTTATAGCATGTCATATTGTTGAAATCATAAAGTATAGCGCCTTTTCAGATCGACTTCCTTTATCACTTAGTAATAATTCAATTTAAGGTTCTTCCATGTCTTTTTTATGGCGTGATAACTCATTTCCTTTTAATGGTGAATAATATTCCATTGTCTAGATGTACCACAGTTTATTTATCCATTCACTTATTGAAAGACATCCTGGTTGTTTCCAAACTTTGGAAAGTATAAATAAAGCTACTATAAACATTTGTGCGCATGTTTTCATATGAACATAAGTTTTCAACTCCTTTGGGTAAATCTTAAGGAGCATAATTGCTGGATCATATGGGAAGAGTACTAGTATGTTTAGTTTTATAAGAAACCACCAAACTGCTCCATCTCACTCACCCACAGTCCCTCCTGGTTTTCACAGTCAGAAGGTATGGAGACTTCTATTCTTGGCACTGGAACCCTGGGATAGGGGAACTGGTGTGGGGCTGGGTCCCTCACTTCTCAGGGGGACCTCTGCAGCCAAGATAGCTCTCTCTCTATTTCACTGCCACATGTGGGTGTGGGACCAGTCAGTTTGCATCTCAGCCCTTCCTACCTACCTCAATGTGGCTTCTTCTTTATATTCTTCATTATAGGAGTTATGTTCAGCTAGATTTCAATCGGTTCTGAATGATGGTTGTTCTATAGTTTAGTTGTCGTTTTTTTATTGTTTAAAGTATTACAGATAGTAGTACATATGTCTCCTTTTCCCCCCATTGTCATTTTGATGTAATTGGGGGAGGATGAGAGTACTGCATTTGCCTACACTGCCATCTTGACTGGAAGCTTGATAGACTTTTTTTTTTTGAGTGTGTGCTTTATTTCATTTCTAGTTGCTTTATCTCACTTAATCAAAGAAATAACCCTAGAAGTCAGGTATCAATGTGTTGAAATGAATAACCTGAACTATGTTGTATACCTGAAACTAATATTGTATGCTAACTATATTTAAACAAAATAAATAAATAAATAAATAAATAAATAAATAAATAATAAAATAAAATGAAGAACCTAAGGATTAAGACTTTACCTAAAATCATGCAGCCAGTAAGTAGAAAATCCAGGATGCAAATTAAGATGCATTTGGCTTTCATATTATCTCTTAAAGTAAATGTAGAATGAAATTTTCCATCTGCACATCCTTTTAGTGAGGTGTCAAAGTTTTTGGACCATTTTTTAATCAGGTGTTTTGTTTTCTTATTGTTAAGTTTTAAGATTTTTTAAAATATATTTTGGATAACAGTCCTTTATCAGATGTGTCTTTCAAATGTTTTCTCCCAGTCTTTGACTTGTCTTCTAATTCTTTTGTCTTTCACAGAACAGAAATTTTTAATTGTAATGAAGTTAAGCTTACCAATTATTTCTTTGATGGATTGTTTCTTTGACATTATATTGAAAAGGCATCACCGTAACAAAGGTTATCTACTAGGTTTTCTTCTGTGTCATCTTCAAGATTTGTGTTTTACATTCAGATCTATGATCCATTTTAAGTTAATTTTTGTGAAGGTTATAAGGTCTGTATCTAGATTCATTTTTTTTTTTTTTTGCATGTGAATGTCCAGTTGTTTAAGCACTGTTTGTTGGAGACTATTTTTGCTCCATGGTAACATTTACCTTTTTTGGTAATTTAGATTTTGCTTCAGTGATGGCAACAGAAATTGGTACTCTATTTTGTCACATTAGATAATAACTGCATTCCTGTCTTCTATTTATTAAAAACTAGAGGCCCGGTGCATGAATTTGTGCATGGGTGGGGTCTGGCCGGCCTGCCCCCATTCAGGTGGGGGGAGGGTGATCGGGGACAGGGCCAGCCTTGGGGAGTTATTAGTGTCAAAGATCTTTAGATCTTTGCAGGGTGTATACACGTTTGCTGTTGGCTTTCAGATGAGTTGAAGCTTCAAAGGTGCTTTAGTGTCAGGGACACTTACAGCTTCTGTTTCTAAGCCTCTCCCTAGACAGGTAATGCGGTTTAGTTTCTTGCTGACAAGCCCTCTAAAGAGAGGCTGTGGTGTGATGTGGCTGCCCTCTTTGCTAGTAAGCAGTGGAGAGAGAACGCAGGAAGATGGTGGTTGTTCTGGGCACCTCTCCTGGACACCTGACTGATGGTCTAGACCCGTGGTCAGCAAACTGCGGCTCACGAGCCACATGTGGCTCTTTGGCCCCTTGAGTGTGGCTCTTCCACAAAATACCACGTGTGGGCGTCCATGTACAGTGGATTGAAACTTCGTGGCCCATGCGCAGAAGTCGGTATTTTGTGGAAGAGCCACACTCAAGCGGCCAAAGAGCCGCATGTTGCTCGCAAGCCAGTTTGCCGACCACTGGTCTAGACCGTGAGCAGTTTTCCTCCTGATCACTCATCATTCAGGTTCCTGGTCTATGAAGGCTGGAGAGCATTTACTTAACTTAGAATCACTGAAGGTCACACTTCAGTGATTGGGGTGAGGGGGCCCAATAGGGGGCAGGGCTGGCAGGGGGGAGGGACCGTGGGCAGTTGACTGGCCAGCCCGTCCCCTATCAGGCTGGTTGGCCGCTGCAGTGCGCGTCATAGCCCCCAGTCATTCTGGTCGTTCGGCTGTTTGGTCACTTGGCTTATATATATATATATGAGTAAATAATGCAATTAACATAACAAGACCCCTAGAACTATTTACAAAATTATTGCTTTTATAAAGAAAAGAATTGCCGCATAAGATATAAAACAGCTTGAAACAAAATCATAAAACAATTTCCAGACAACCACTCCTCAGGAAAACAAAATAATATATCTTTAATGCAACCTGTTTTCTTTAATACTTTGTAACAACAAAAGATAGACTAGCACCAACCAAATCAAGGAACTTACTCTATTTACTGAAAGAATCAACACAATCAATCCAGTTTGTGTTCCCAAAAGAAAATGTGCTTTCAGTTATGTTGATACTGTTTTAGACTATTAATTCCTTTATTTTGTTTAGTTTATGGAAAAAAAACTTCAGTACATAAAAAAGAATCTAAAAAGTCTGACCATGCATATATACCATTTACTATTTTGATCAATTAACACTTATAACCAACTTAATATCATATATATTTAATGGAATTCATTGTTTCCTGAAAGTAGGCATACATCCCAAGTAGTTAGCATATGTAACGCTAATTGATTGGTATTGCCTATACATAAATACATCCTACTCTCTTATCTTATCTCATCTTATCTTGCCCTATTCTCCCCTTTCCTCTTCAACTTTCCCCTCCCCTCCTCCCTCCCCTCCTCTTCTCTCTCTCTCTTTCACACACAAACACAAACACACATGCATTTCTTGTCTCACTTTTAGATCTCCTATCTCCCATTTTTCAAGCAATTGTAACAGCATATGAATTAAAGGCAGTGAGGTGCAGTGGCAGGGATTCACATGAAGACAGATCACATAGGTAACTGTGGGAGATGCAAGCATTAAGGATCAGAGTGAGGTACATTTAAGTGGGTAGTTAATATTGAAAAGTCTTGACACATAGGTAGACAATGAAATATGACAGCCAGAGTGGGGCTCCAAATCTGAGTTTATAACCAAGTCCATAATTAATGCCTGGTATTAACTGGAGGGAGATAGGGCAACAAGGGGTAGTCTCAAGTCTGGAGAGGGTCTCTGTTCTTAGGACAGAAAGGGACTCTGATTGCAAAGGTTAAGGGGCTTCACCACCAGATAAGATTGGGATCACTACTTCAGAAGTAATAGTTGAAGACTCATCAGAACTTATGCCTGATACTGAAAAAGAAGCCAGAGTGACTCTTCTAAATGTAAGTCAGGGCACTTCTTGCTCCACACTTCCAGTGGTTTGAAACTCTCTGCCATGGCTTACAAGGCTTACCAGGCTTATCTTAACTTGTTCCACCCCTATCCCATCTTTTTTTATAGTCCTTGGAACATCCCAAACTCACTCTCACCTCTGGGCTTTTGTACTTTCTGTGCTCTTAGCCTACACCCATGGCTCATTTTCTTAGTTTATTAAGGCCTCTGCTCAAATGTCACCTTCTCAGAGCTTTTCTCTCTGAGAACCCTATCTCAAACAAGAATCCCTCACTCTCAAACCCCTTAACATTTTTTATTTTTCTTTGTATATGATATCATTGAATATGTTTAATTTTTGTTTTATACCTCCCCCATTATAATATTAGTTGCATAAAGGCAGGACTTTCTGTCTATTGTATTACTGTTATATCACTAGCACCAGAGTTGGAATTACTGCTACAAAGCTAATGAAACTTAAACTTTAGGGTCTCTCATTTGCATAAGTCCATTTCAAAGCCTTGCATTTAATTTTGTAATTATAACTTTGTAGTCTTCTTTGCAAAGTGCGCCTATCAACACTGAATAAGCTTTATACCTGCCTAAAGCCCTGTTTAACCTCTAGTGCCTAGCACTTCATAAGCCCTCAATAAAAAATATTTGAAAGAAAAAGTTTTTAAAAAAATAAATGAATACCTTAAATACCTTAAAATAAAAAGATTTGTTAGTGTTTTTTTTATAACACATTTTAATAAGACTTGGTCTTGGTTCAAGAGTATAAAGAAGTTGGGTGCCCATTGAGACTATGGTAGCAGAGCTGTTCCAAAGGATAAAAAAGAGATATTAGAAGAGGACACTATAGGCCTTAAAGATAAACTTTGCTTACTTCATAATTTTTTCTAGTGTCGGGATACACAATTAGGTGAAATGTATATATTATTTACCACCTTAGTAAATGGTATTTCAATTATAATTCTCTTGTGACACAGTTTTCTTTCTCTTATATTTTCTAAGACATGAGCTACCCTTCCTAGTATATCTAAGGAGTATCCACACTTGCAGGAAATCACTGAGGTGTGCGTTGCCAGCACAGCCAAGGGTTCAGTGAGCCTGAGGGGGTGGGGGATGGCGAAGGATGTAGAAAAGACAAAGAGAATAAGCTGGGTCTAGGTGGATCTTCTGCACCTGGCTAAGGCCACAGAGATAGATCCAGACAGCAAGCTGAGCCTTTATTTTATAGCCAGAGGTAAACAAGGTAGTGGTCACCATAGTTACAATGTTCTTGTGAGTTTCACTTGTTTTGCAGCACTTGCTGCATCTCCCACAGCCCATTAGCTATACAGATAAGATCTAGGGAGCATCGTAAGGTCAAGCCTAATTATGCTAAGAGAACTGTGCCCTCTAAGCTGGGACTTGTTTGTGGCTTTGCCAACAGGTCAGTCCAAGGCTTAACCCTATAGCCGCTCCCTACACTGAGGCATGATTTCCTCTGCATTACTACACTGAGTTATTTCTTCCTTTTCCCTGTACTGTTGCAGTCCTCAAGGCTTTTAAGAAAATTTATGGATTCAACCAGGATTGTGCCATAAAGTGGCACTTGTCCAGTGGAAAAACAGATGTACACTGTATGCACACTTGATAAAGACCATTAAATATATATATATATGCACAAATATAAAATATATTATGTATAACACATGTGTGTGAGAGAGAGATTTAGCAAGCAAACTTTAAGATTTATTTTTACTTGTTAATAGGTTTTCCATAGAATAATCCAGCTCTTCCTGAGTCATTAATAAGAAATTCATAAAAATGAGCCATTAATAAAAAAAAGAGCTTAGTTAAATAATACATTGCACTTTAAATAATGGTCAAAACTAGTTACAATGGAAACTATCTATGAATTGATCACTCTCAATTTATAGAAGCCCATCTGCCTTGGTTTTTCATCTACTCAAATTGTTTTTTTGGCCAGTAGCACTGCCTGAGGCAAATTTATATCAACCTAACAAAAAGCAATAGAAAGTCTTGTTTCAGAGGTTCTCTTTGTAAAGCTACAATACTTTAAAAGCTCCAAGGTGTTATAATTAAAAATATATCAATTATTTAACTTGTCAACTAAAGGCAGTTAGTGTAAAGCATTATTTCCCCTCAAATAGCTAGACTCTCATTGCTCATGTGTGATTGCATTTATAGAAAAAATATAATTAAAGTGTAAATTTACCTTCTGGGAAGAAAATTTCATCAAAGCATCTCCAAATTAGAGAGAGTAGAAGGGAGGAAGGGAGAAGAGAGAGAGAGAAAGAGAGAGAGAGAGAGATATCAATGTGAGAGAGACACATCGATTGGTTGCCTCCCACATATGCCCTTGGGGCTGGGGAATGAAGCTGCAACCCAGGTACATGCCCTTGACCAGAATCAAACCTGAGACCCTTCAGTGCATGGGCTAATACTCTAACCACTTAGTGACACAGGCCAGGGCAGATTTTTGATGGTGACTTGAGAGAAGGGGTGAAAAGACTCTCCAGAAATGTTAATTTGACCTTAGTAACAGAATGGCAATTAAAATTGTATTTAAAGATACATTTTAGTGATTTCTTTCTTATTTTATCCTTCCCTCACCCCATCTTTTCCCTTTAGAAATGCAGAATGCAATTATTAGCATAAAGATTAAATAAATAATTAGGCACAGGAGGTTCATATTACAATAATTTAGGACAATTTCAAGCTTTTACTCCATGTCAAATTAAGAAATTCTCTGTTTACAAAAAAAGTTTGTAAAGCAAAATTATGCTATCTTTCCCTAATTTCAACACACACACACACACACACACACACACCACCACACATCTATGGCAAAGGGGGATGTGCTTTTATCTTGTATAAAAATGAATAAAAATCACTTCTCCATAATCTAAAATTTAAAAATCAGTTCTACTCTGTTGTATTTGTGCAAAGAAGTAGGTTTTCACAGAAAACTTTTATTTTAATTAAATAACAGACTGAACCCACTGCAAATAAATGTGTTGTTAATCTCACTATATTACTTTGAACTGAAAGTGAGGAAAAACTGGTCAATGTTATTCAATTGCCTTAGAGGAACAAAAGATCTCTTTTGACAGAGTTGCATAATGGATGAAGCACAAAATGAGATAATTGGGAGATGTTTGTCCTGGAGGGTGCTAAGTTCCTAATTACAACTAAAAAGTTCTCTTACATCCTAATATTATCCTTCGTGAAGACATATACACTGTCTTTACCTGACTGCATCAATATATGTTTTTACAAACTAATAATGATCTGTTCATCTGTGACCTGGCCTGAAGTTAGAAAACTAACAAGAGAATGTAAATAACGTCATGCCGACGACTCATATTTTTTCTTAATGTGAGTGGTATTGCATGGCCATTCAAAGATAACTCCATAAGCAGAAAAGTGAAGTCTGTCTTGAATGCATGACACAAGAGTGGCTCTGGAAAAAATAATTTGAATACTTTATTCCAAAATTTAAATCTGCCTTGTTTCAGGATTATGTTTCATTTTTTAAAATACATTTTTATTGATTTCAGAGAGGAAGAGAAAGAGAGAGAGAGATATTAATGATGAAAATCATTGATTGGCTGCATCCTGCATGCCCCACACTGGGGATCAAGCCCGCAACATGGGCATGTGCCCCGACCTGGAATTGAACCGTGACCTCCTGGTTCATAGGTCAGTGTTCAACCATTGAACTACGTCAGCCGGGCCAGGATTATGTTTTATAAAGTCAAAAATCTCCAAGTAAATGCCTGTACATTACAATGTTAGAAAATTCATGGGCAGATAAAGAATTTTTCACAGATGCTTTATATGAAGTAGTGATGAGACTTCCACATCTTTTTTCCCTCAAGAAAATCAAAGCATTTTGTTGATAGCTCTTTGTGCCCTGTCATATAATCAAGGTATAATCCCTTAACACATAACAATAAGGGAGCTACTAATATATTGCATTATGATATTTATTTAGAGTTTATAAAAATATTTTATTTTCTTTACAACAATCTTGGGAAGTAGGTAAAGCTGATTTTCTCACCGCCACTGCCAAAGTATAGTTGAGAAAATTGGCACTTAATCACTATGTAGCAGAAAGATAATTTGAATTCATGTCATCTGACTCCCGGACTAATGTTTATTTTCTTATCCAATAGGAAATAATAATATAAAGAGTCAAAGAAGAAGGTAAAGAGGGATTAAAATCACAATATTGGTGTTCATTCTGTTTTGCAGGTCAGTCATGGGTGTACTTAATTAGCCTTATTTCTTTCACAAGTTTTACAGTACTAATGACCCATGTTACAATGTCAGCTGAGTGACTGGTCTGTTCAGATTATACAAAAAGTCCATTTTAATGTAAATATTCATAATTTGCATCTTCTGCTAAGACATATCCTCCTATTTATCAACAATACTTTAACAATACTTTTTTTAAAAATCCTCATTCAAGAATATGTCATTTGGGGTTTTTAAGTGTATTTTTTATTGATTTCAGAGAGAAAGGGAGAGGGAGAGATAGAAACATCAGTGATGAGAGAACATTATTGATTGGCTGCCTCCTGCACACCACCTAACCCGGGCATGTGCCCTGACCAGGAATCAAACTGTGACCTCCTGGTTCATAGGTCAATGCTCAAACATTGAGCCACGCCAGTCCAGCAAGGATATGAATTTTAAATTATGTTTTTAGAGAGAGAGGAAGGGAAAGAAAGAAGGGAAAGAGAGGAGAGAGAGAGAGAGAGATATGAGAGAAAAACATGGATCAGCTGCCCCCCATACTTGCTCCAACTGGGTTGGAACTAACTAACCAAACCAAGTATGTGCCCTGACCAGGAATCAAACCTGAACCCTTTTGGTGTATGGGATGACGCTCTAACCAACTGAGCCACCTGGCCAGGATGCCCTTCATTCTTTCCAGGTGGTTTTTATGATGGCCAAACATGTATTCATTGAAAAAGTAATAGTCTAAGAATCAATGCTCAAACAAGAATAGCAACCCTCAGAAATCTCATAAGATATCAACGCTGAAAACTTCATTTGTTTCAAAGCTTAAGTGCCATTTAAATCTTATTATTTTTAAGGTAAGTATGTGAAATTAATTAAAAAAAACATTTAATGAATCCAGGCAGAGTTTCAAGATTGCTTATTTACAAATAAAGAAGATAAGGTCCAGAGGAGCTGCTACTTGCCCACGTTCTCACAGTTAGCAGTACAGTTGGTAATAAAATTCTACTTTCTTCTGTGCCAATTAAATCTCTTTCCATCAGACCTACTAAAATTTTCCTCACTTTACTGCAAAATGTAGGTTTAAATAAAATATACATTAATTTTTAATATTGGAATAACAATAATTGCGTAAAAATTAGTACCCAAATAAAATGATATTTTTAAATCTGTTTAATAATATGAATTCTCAATGTTTTTCTCTAGTAAAAATAACATTATTGCTATCACCAATTACATTATTATGTTTTCTAATTCTCTGGTTAATGTTTTTAATATCAAAGCCTCAGGGTTTCATTTAATGTATTTGTGATTATCAGAACACATTCAATATAAGCTATTTCTCAATAATTACATGAATAAAAACTATGTGTGTATGACCTATGAGATTAACATTTAAGACTGTTACTGTTGCCCTAGCCAATTTGGCTCAGTGGACAGAGCATCAGCCTGTGGGCCAAAAGGTCCCGGGTTCAATTCTGATCAAGGGCACATACCTTGGTTGCAGGCTCCTCCCTGGCCCAGGCCCTGGTAGGGGCACATGCAGGAGGCAGCCAATCCATGTGTTTCTCTCACATCAATATTTCTCTCTGTCTTTCCCTCTCTCTTCCACTCTCTCTAAAAATCAATGGAAAAATATCCTCAGGTGAGGATTTAAAAAAAAAAAGATGATTATTGTTTTCTAGATGAGATGTTCAGCTCTAAATGAAGACCCCCACCTTCTGATCATGTAGAACACTTTTATGTTTTCTTAGAGCAGTCCCACTGTATGCTATGAATCAAAGATAATTTAACTTACTATGCATCTCATAAAAGCATTTTACATGGTAGAACACAACATAATGGAAATAACAAAAAAAATTGATGCTTGTACTTTGCATTTGTTCATAAGCTACAAAACATAGACATCGGAGCTTCAGATGCTTACCATGAGATATGATGTCTAGATAATATTACAAATGTTCCCCAACTTCTGGTTCCTATTCCCATTTTATGTATTTTTCTCATTTTAATTGCAAGATATTTTGTAACCAGTCTCACTGCCTCTCATTTCTCTCCTAATTCTGAATTCAGCTGTCCAATTAATCTATCTAAAGCCCAGTTTTCAAGATACTACTTTTATTTATTTTTATTTTTTAAATTTTGTTTTATTGCTTAAAGTATTACAAAGAGTTGTACATATGTCTCCTTCCCCCCCCCCTTGACCTTCCCCCCACCTCCCCTTTTAATTGCTTCTCTTCACCTGAAGTCAAATGTCTCCACAATCTGCCCCCACCTGTCCTGCCCCAGCTTTTCTCCTGCGTGAGCATCAGAAAGCGCAGTGCATTTCCAGAACTGTCCAGGGGAGGGTGCCCTTATTCACAAATAAGGAGCATTGGCTTCCTGGCTATCCTTGAGGCGGTGATGGTACCTCAGGCCATCTCAGGTAGCTAATAGGAACCATTAAGAATATTAGAAGGAAAAGGATGAGAACATACTCACAGCACAGCAACAAAGAGGCATCCCACTCAGAGTTTCAAATACCTAGGGTTTGTAAGGGCAGAAACTTTTTCTCCTTCAGTGTTTGTATAGAGCTAAGGAACTTCAATTGTTATAATGATGCCTTTTCTTTAGAACATCTCCCAAATTCTAAGATAATGCTATTCATGTAATAAATGCATGTTGAATGCCTGCTCTCTCCCAGACAGTATATAAAAGAGGATCTCAAAAATATTGCTTATGCAATGAATGTATATATTTAGGTGGGATTGTAAGAAGTTGATACTGAACACCAAAAAAAAAAAAAAAAAAACAAAACAAACGCAAAACAAAAAATAACAAAAACAAAAACACCAAGAAATATTTCTCCAAAATGCTTCTAGCTGGGCTAATATTCATCAAATTAACAGAGACAGAGTAGCAGGAGAAAATCAAATTTTAATACATGCCCAAGGGAAAGTCACATAAGCATGAAAATTCTAAAGACAGAGAGGTTAAATCATGTAAACTGGTATATGTCATTTTGGACAAAGGAGAAAGGGTGGGGGTAGGGATCAGTGATGGGATTACAAAGGAAGTAGGCAATTTACAGGTAGTTGAGGAAGAGCAGCACATACTTGGCAGCTATATTTCTGCTAAACAGCCAAGAATCAATGAGACCTAGGGTGCCTTCCTGTCTACCATACTTAATTCCAATCAGGCTAAGGGTTAACATCCTAAATTTTCTTTAAGGGAGTAAACCTTTCCATCTTAATCTCTTAGGCAAGAAAGGGTTCAAAGGTTCTTTCTGAGTCTTTTGTTTCTTAATAACCAGCTTAAAATCAATATCAGTACCGCTGGTGTTTCTCAGTGGTTGAGCATTCAATTCTCAGTCAGGGCACATGCCTGGGTTGTGGACTCGATCCCCAGTAGGGGGCGTGCAGGAGGCAGCAGATCAATAATTCTCTCTCATCATTGATGTTTCTGTTTCTCTCTCCCTCTCCCTTCCTTTCTGAAATTATATATATATATATATATATATATATATATATATATATATATATATATATAAATCAATATAAAAAACAGCAGCTATAGAGTTTTGGTCCCCTTCATTATGATGCACCTTCTGGAAGCTACTTTTCAACTGACTTGGATTATATAAAACTGCCTCTCAACGTGTAGTTTTTTAGCCTTCAGTGAATCTGTGTTTTTCACTTCATTCTCCTTGTTTCCTAACCTCTACTAAAATGGAAAGCACCATAAACAGTTTACTCTCCCTTCATTTTTTTTCTCATTACAAGTGTTACATAGAGATTTGTGCTTTTTTGTGTTTAATGAGGGTGTTTGCAAAATCATCATGGTTATATGTCCTCTCTTATATATTATATACCTATTATTAGAATATTTCAATTTTTTCCTCAAGAAAATCTCAAGATGCCATGATTTCTGTTACACACCTCACTTAGCTGGCAGTAACAGCAATGGGGTTGGAATTTGGGAACAGAGCCCTGTGACTCATTAAATTTCAGAGCTGGAGAAAAGAACACCTAGAAGGTCTGTACTGTCAAATCACTGGTAATAACTACAGTGCACCTTACTTAGAAAGAAAATATCTCCTGCCCTTTTAGGGAAGGAAAGTGTTTTTCACCTAGTTTTAATTTAACGAATTCCTGTTACCTATATTGAATTTTCAATAAGAAATTTCGCCTTTCAGTTTTCACATTGGATAAAGGGATTTGGCACTTAGGATATTTGTAACTCAACCAAATTTTAGTGGTAAATATTTGATATTTCATTCAACATACTTAGTGAGCTCATGGAAGTTTCAAATAAACTGTGCAATTTTTCATTCGTGTATGCATTTTATGACCAATTGAAAACTCTGAAACCTCTCATTTTCCTTTTCTTCCCTGTCCTTTCCCCTCACTCTGGCAGCCTTTTAGTGAAGGTGCACATCTGCTGCCATAAGCACACAAATTAGCACATCAATGTTTCTGATGAAAAAAAAAAGTCAGTGCAATAAGAGAATGTTTTGAAAGCAAGCCAGTTTGTCAGTAAATTATAAGCTTCATTACCATAAAACTCTAACAAATAGAACCCACATCTCATTAACTGAAAGCACAATATGACTGCAGCAATATTCATCTCCCCAAAGAGTGCTTATCCATAGGAAAAAAAGATAAAAGTTTTGCTTAGAGCTGCCACTAATGACAGCATTAACTTTATTTATTGAAGAATGTCTAAGCATTTTGCAAAATGTACACTTTACCCCCCCGTCTTTTTTTTCTGATTAAGCACAGTGGCAGGTTATACAGTGTAAGAGTTATATGATGGCTAACTTCATTCCACTTTAGCATCATTCTAATTATGCTCTACTAAGGATGGAGAACATATTTCAAGGCACTGCTTCTAACTGGTTTATGGCTGGTAAAATTCTTCCGTATTGCATTTAAGGCCAAAATTCCATATACCATTTAGTTCCCTGATGAGTTCATTTCTGTAAATGTAAAAAGAAAGGAACTCACCTCACCCCTTTTTGCAAAACAGAAGCTTATTTTCAAACCTAGAGTGTTCAATAGGTTTTGCAAGTGCTTGGGTAGCCCCAAGCCAACTTCTATTTAACTTACCTTGTCATCATTTGGGAAAAACAATTCTTTAATAACTGTGCTATTTTGTGTGTTTTTATATGTTTAAGAATATTTTTAAATCCTAAGAAAACAAAACTATTTTAGTAAATTTGTGCTAAAGAGCCAGTTTCAGAAAGGAGACTAATTCCAAATTAATTAACTAATTAGGCTGACAGAACACAGGGTAATTATGATACCATTGTAATTTAACCTAGCTATAAAAAAAAAGGAAAGGAGCAAAGGGAAGGCCAAATTGCATGGGCATGCCATTTGTGCAGCTTTGCCAGGAAGCTGCAGTTTAGATGCATGCCCAAGTAAATCTGGGTGAAATAGGGAAGTTACTTGATTGTCAGTCACATCTGGGAACAGGTCATTGGCCAGAGTAGGTGTAGACACTGCAAGCCACAGGACGATTTGAGATATTTAATTTCCTAAACAAAGGAATTCACATTCCCTTGGTTCATGCTCTTGCCTACTGTGCTCTTGGCTCCTGGCTTTCAGGGGTCTCATGATCCTGTATTGGTCCATGGACTCCACACACACTGGACTAATGGGCTGCAATTAGCCTAATGCTAAATTGGACCCAATTCCATCATGGAATGGAGACCATGGACACTGGTTTTGCTTCTAGTTCTACTAAATCCCCAGCTGTGCATCTTCCAAGACTGGATTAAGGGAAATGGGACTTTGCAAACCCATGAATATAATTCCATGCAAATAAAGCTTTCTACCACATCTCATCTTCCCATGGTTACCTCCAGAAATGCTTATTCCAGCAGTACCCCAAGGATCCCACTCCCACTAGCAATGGAGAAAGACCATCCACACATTTCTCCAATAACAATTAGTTGTAAAGACGTTGCTAGTCTAAGATGAGTAAGAATGATTGTTTAGTGGTCAACTATCTAATTGTGGATCAAGTTTGTGAAAATAATAGGGTGAGAACTTAAATAACATGATGTCTTGGACTTTACTGAATATACTCTAGGAAAAAATGTAGGGGGATAATGAATAGATGAAACAAGATAGAGAAAAATGTTGCTAATGCTTGATGATGGGTGATGAGTACATGGGAGTTCTCTATACTATTCTTTTACCTGAAATTTTTCATAATTTACATTTTAAGCAAGAAAAATGTATTTTTTTTGTTAATCATCACCTGAGGATGTTTTTTTCTATTGATTTTTAGAAAGAGTGAAAGGGAGAGAGAGAGAGAGAGAGAGAGAGAGAGAGAGATCCATGTGAGAGAAACACATTGATTGGTTACCTCCTGCACACACCCCCAGGGCAGGGGGATCAACCTGCAACCCAGATACATGCCCTTGACAGGGAATCAAACCCTCTACTCTTCGGTGCACAGGCTGATGCTCTAACTACTAAGCAATGCCAGACAGGGTGAGGGGAAAAGTGTTTTAAAACACACTGAATAAGGAGAACTAACTTCCCTTTATCTATTTTCTATTATGTAAGGAAAACAGGAAAGGCTGAGGGAGAAACAGCATTGTGGATGGAAAGGCCAATTGTGCTTCATGTCACAGAAGGACTTGAATCCTGAATGTGGCAGCCATTAGCTTTATGGCTCTGTGCAAATCTATGAACTTATTTATTCATTTATAAAATGGGGATGATTATTTATACATCACAGACTTGTTATGAGGAATAAGTAGAATAAAATTTGTGAAAGTGGAATGAGTACATAAGGGCTACATAAATGCTGTCTTCCCTTACCTGTAAGTAAGATTGCTAGAGCTAGCAAAAATAAAAATTAACACCCAGTGTAATTAGAATTTTAGGCAAAAGAATCATTTTTAATATAAGTATGTCCTCTGAAATATTAGGAGCAGAAGGTAGCTAGTTTACTTGAAAATCACACATAACTGGGTGTTCTGAATTTGAACTGGCAACCATACCTGAAAGAGATACTTTAGTAAGTGACATAGATTACAGAGCTGTGCCACAACAAGCATAATATACTTCCAGATAAGAGGGTTGGCTGTACTATTAGGGTTAGCACCTAATTAAAGATTTGGCATTGAAAGAACAAGAGGAGAGTAATGAAAGAGATTTTCAGCATAGTGATAACAAATCCAGAAATATGAACAATTCCACATCCCCAAGGGCTAAGTATTGCTTGAGGTTATCCATGAATAAAGGGTAGAAGAAAAAGGAAGAAGCAATTAAAAACCTGGATTCCTGAAGAAGTTACAATACAAGAGGTTTTTGACATCAGGGGAAAGGAGACCAACGTATTTACATTAAATTCATTCTCTCTGTGCCTCTTTCTATGTCACTGTCTCTCTGTCTCTCACAAACACACACACACGTTTTTAACTTATCTTTATTGTTGAAAGTATTACATATGTGTCCATCTTTTCCTCCCTATTGATGAAAATAAAAAATAAGCTGATGAACAAAATACATCCCCACACCTGGTTTTAACTTCTCTGTTCCTTCTATTGTTCAAGTGTACATAATTTATTTAATATGATATTTGATTGTCTAAGTCCATTCTATTAGAAGTATGTCTACTACTATTCTTTTTTTAAAATATATGTTTTCATTAATTTTTAGAGAAAGGAAGGCAGAAGGAGAGAGAGATGGAAAAATCAATGATGAGAGAGAATCATTGATTGGCTGCCATCTGCACTCCCCCTACTGGGGATTGAGGCTGAAACCCGGGCATGTGCCCTGACCATAATCAAACCGTGACCTCCTGGTAGATGGGTCAATGCTCAACCTCTGAGCCACACCGGCTGGGCTGTTACTATTCTTTTTGTTTTGAAATTTCACAATGATTTAAAATGTTTTTTCATTATTTTTTTAAAATTACAGCTGACACTTTATATTATTTTAGTTTCAGTTGTACAGCATAGTGGTTAGAGATTTACATAACTTAGAAAGTGACCTCCTGATAAGTCTAGTATCCACCTGCACCATACATAGTTATTACAATATTATTGACTATATTTCCTATGGTATACTTAATATCCCTGTGACTATATCATAAATGTCAATTTTTACTTCTTTATTCTTCCACTTTTTTCACCCAGACCTCCAAAATGCTCGACCTTAGAGTTATAAAATAGAGAGACTGAAATCCTCAATAAGCAATGTCCAAATAAGACACAGATTCAAGTTTTTGCCTACCAAATAAAGGAGTTCACCTCAAGTAACATTAATACAAATGTTTCTTCACTATGTAATACTACTGTTTCTCATGGGGGCATAGATAAACGATTCAGTCCTTATATGCAGCAGATCAAATCTATATATGTATTCATTTTAAGTTGGAATTTTAAAAAGAACGAATAGCCCTGACTGGTTTGGGTCAGTGGATAGAGCGTCGGCCTGCGGACTCAAGGGTCCCGGGTTCAATTCCGGTCAGGGGCGTGTGCCTTGGTTGCGGGCACATCCCCAGTGGGGAGTGTGCAGGAGACAGCTGATCGATGTTTCTCTCTCATCGATGTTCCTAACTCTATCCTTCTCCCTTCCTCTCTGTAAAAAATCAATAAAATATATTTAAAAAAATAAAAAAATAAAAAGAACAAATAAACCCATAGCTGTCTTAAATCAAGAAATTCACTTGAAGTTTTACACACATTCATGAGCTGATACAGGAATAAAATACACAATTATAAGCTGATAAACAAATTTAAAATGCCCATTTACTCAGTGAATCTCTATAATTAAGTACTGCTATGTATAATTTTAGCTTGCCCTATCCAGACATAAATTTGCTATTGTTCTCTTTTTGTTTCATGCTATAATAGATGTTTCTTCTTACATGGTGTCTTTGTGTTTGGGGGAGGGGGGCAAAGCATACATATGAATTATATTTTCCTTCTTTTCTTAAACTCCAGAAGCACCTAGTGGATTTTTCAATAAAAAAATGCACAGTGACCAAAAACTGACTTAGAAATATCAAATAATGTTATATTTCTTCTCTTAAGCAGTCAGATAACATCTAGCACATAAAGTCCCATTCTTTAAACCAGACTCAGACTAGAGTGAGGCAAATGAGGTGTGTAGGGTGCACATTCAAGGAGACACTCATTCTTAATGAAGATTTGCATTTTTGTGACCCTGAGAGCAAACACCTTAAATTTTGCACGCAAGTTGCCTCACATCACCCTCATCCAGGCTCTGTCTTTGAAAGTGCCAGCATGTCTATAACACTTGTATGCTTAAAACTACACTTTTTAAAAAAAAAGAAAAATTGATTTCTTATGAAAACGTTAAGTAGAGTGCCTCAAAGAGCGTTGATTGAATAAGGCAGAGTTTTTTCTCCAGTGGGTATCACCGTCATTCCTAAACATTTGATCACCTTTGCCATCTGCTTTCAGCTTCTTGACAGAAAACTATTTCCTGATGCCACTTACTTGTGCAGATCATGCTTTAAGCCTTGTCATTTTTTACCTATTCTTCCTGGTCCTTTGGGAGCAAGAGTAAGATGGAAGAGGTTCTTTGTATTCTTAAGGCATTACATTTGAATATATTTTTAGCATTTTCCTTTTCTTCAATTTTCTCCTCTTAGTCATACATAGTCACTAACATATTTAACTATATTTATTCATAAATGTTAAAGTGAAGATAATAATGCAATTATAATTAACATGATGATATGAAACATTCAGTATTATTTGACAAAATAACTGACCCACATATTCTTAGGAAAATACTGGATTTGCTTTTGTAGTAGAAGGTTACAACACACTTCCTTATTAATAGTCTTTTTATGCAATGGAGAAGTGCTCAACAAAATAATAGAAAACTAATAGTTGCATATTAAGACTGAAGAAGTGATCTTACTATTGTTACCATAATAAGGAAAATTCAAGCCATCATGATGGCATGTAATGAGTTTATGTCATAAAATAATAGTATAGTAATAGTATAACTGTGATAATTTCAAAAATAGTTTGAGGCAGTCAAAAGAAATATGTATACTTTTTGTGTAGGAAGAGCACAGATGTCAAGCACCATTTTCATCATATCATATCAAGAGCACATAACCATTTGCATGACTTATCTCTATTGATGGTAAGCTTGTTCTCCAGGCTGAGGTAATGTTGTCCAGGTTTCTCCACTGTATAAGTATTATTGGCATATCGGGATGACACCAACCAACTGAGCTACTTGGCCAGGGCCTTATATTAGTATTCTTTCCCCCCATTTTTGCACAGTAATCTTTAATTGTTTTATATATTACTATAGGCCTGGTGCACGAAATTCGTGCACTTGGGGGGTGGAGGGTGGGGCCCTCAGTCCGGCCTGTGCCCCCTTGCAGTCCGGGAGCCCTCAGTGGATGTCTACAGGGAGTGGGCCTAAGTCGGCAGTCGGACATCCTTAGCGTTGCCTTGGAGGTGGGAGAGGCTCCTGCCACTGCCACTGCACTCACAAACCGTGAGCCTGGCTTCTGGCTGAGCGGGGCTCCCCCTATGGGAGCGCACGGACCACCAGGGGGCAGCTCCTGCATTACGCATCTTCCCCCCTGGTGGTTAGTGCAGGTCATAGTAACCGGTCATTCTGCCGTTTGGTCGATTTGCATATTAGCCTTTTATTATATAGGATTATTGATTTAAGAGAGGAAGGGAGAGGGAGAGAGAGCTAGAAACATCAATGATGAGAGAGAATCATCGATTGGCTGCCTCCTGCATGCCCCACACTGGGTACTGAGCCTGCAACCCAAGTATGTGCCCTGACTGAGAATCAAACCGTGACCTCCTGGTTCATAGGTCAGCACTCAACCACTGAGCCACACCAGCTGGGCCTTGCACAGTAATCTTTAGAAAGGAAGTCACAATGCTCACCCCACAATTTATGAGTGAGGAGTTATGGTCCCCTTCCATGAGGGTAGAGCAGCTTATAAAATATTTGAAATTCTTATGCAAGGAAGATTTGTCTTTAGTCCCCATTTTATTTATTTATTCAACCTTTTATTTATATCATCATGAATTCATGGATATTTAATCTATACTTTGGTTTATACTCCAATACTACTTTAATTAATATGTTGTTCAAATTATCCAACTTTGGCCATTGGTAACTCTCATTAGACTACTATGTCTCTTTGGCATATTCCCATCATTGTGAGGTTTTCTTTGGGGCACTTCCTTTCTTTCTGGTAGAATGAGATGTTCCAATTTGCATATTTCCTGTCCCAGTCTCAGCTCAGTTGTATCTACAAGGAGCTCTGGCTCTCATACTGGATAATGGTATTAGAAAACAAGATTCTTGATACTATGTGTGTGCATTGCTACTGGGGTGTAGTTGCTTCTTGACTCTCATGACTGATAAAGCAAGGGAATATATGTGTGCATTATAAACAAAATGTATACACATATGAAAAAATATTTCTATATGTAACAATCTGTATCTACGGCTAAACAAGAGTTTATACTGATGTCTCCTACTCTAATCCATTACCACATGCATTGCTTTGGCTTCCTACCCTTGCTTAACTGTAAATTCCCACTCCAATAATAACAAGTCTGGCTCCCAGCATTTACCATCTGTTTACTTAATTGTTCAATTCTTGTATATGTGTATAAAAATATCAAATAATTAACTCATATCACCAATGGAAAGAACTTTATCAACTAGAGCTTAGTGTTTGTATGTAGCTCTTTTTGCCTGTAGTTTTAGACTCCACTTATTTCCAAAATAACTTAGGTCTGCAATTTATTTCCCCACCTCCTTCAGTGAAGTTATTTTATATATTTGTGAGATAGTTAGCTAGTCTTGTCACATTCTGTATTCCATTCTGGGATTCTCCTAACCTCATCAAGGATATTTTTAAATTTGCATACCTTAAAATTAATTCCATGTGCTTTGAAGTTCAATTGGTTTGATAGAAGAATAGTGTCATGACCTGACACTTGCAGTATCATGTCCAATAATTTCTCTATCTTCAACAGTTTCCCGTGCTTCTCCTATTCAAACTTCCCTACCACGCTGCAATCCTCTGGTAACCACTGATTTTTACTGTCTCTAGTTTTGCCTCTTACAGAAAGTCATATAATTGAAATCATACAGTATGTAGTCTTCTAAGACTGATTTTTATCTGAGAAATATGATTATAAATTTTATTTGTGTCTTTTTATGGCTTAATAGTTCATTTCTTCTTATTGCTAAACAATATTCCAATGTCTGGATTCACCATGGTTTATCCACTCACTTATTGAAGGACATCTTGGTTACTTCCAGATTTTGTTATTATAAACAAAGCTTTATAAACATTTAATTGCAGGTTTTTGTGTGGACATAAATTTTCCAGTAAGTTGGGTAAATAACTATGAATATGATTGCTGTATCATTTGCTAAGACTATGTTCAGCTTTGTAAAAATCTGTAAATTGTCTCCCAAGTGTCTTGTACCATTTGTATTCCCACCAGCAATGTTGTTTTATATCTTTGATGACATTTGTAAACTTTATATCTTGTCAAACATCATTTTTTGGTAGATAATTTTCTCTTATTTTTTTTACATTCATATTTTCTATGCAACGGAATTCATTTGTTTAGTATTGGGGACCTATAGATGTGGCACATGCATTACTCCTTCACGTACCTCAATGCTGTAAGGTGTCTTCACAGTATCCATAGATGTTAATAGTAGTCACTCCAAAATTTGCAATAATGAAGACATTTTTTAATTTCCAAAAATTGTACAGATGCCACATAATGGTTACATCTTAGTAGTTGTTGGTTGATAGGGTAGATAAGCTCTATTCACTAACACTTCTTAATCATATCATTTGTATATGTTTAGAAAAGTTGTAAAAGCATGTTTGTAAAACATGGTGTTTATTCAGTGTGTACACAATGAATAGGGAGTGTATAGTTTCTCAAGACTCTAAGATAACACCCTATGTCCCAACACCAACAATAAACCTGGATTTGAAGCTCACAGGTTGAGAACTCTCACTGTGGAAGCCCTATGCTTGCAACAACCTGGCTTCCTCTCAGCACAGCTTAGTTAATGGGAGGGAACCTACACTGGTCCTGCTTCCTACTCATAATCATATCTATATTCATGTAATCTCAGCTTCATAAGAAGGGGGAATTTATCAGACTTGTTCAGCATCCCAGTGTTAACAGCCTTGCTTATAGGCTGTCTTCAATAAGTATTTGGTGACTATAAGTAAATCTGTAAAAAGACCATGTTTAATCATATCTCTAGCCAAGGAATTCTCTTTACCCCAGCTCTTCAAGTCTGGCAACTGTGGATACACTCATGAGTTATCATAACATACCCTACCTTTGGCAACATAAGCATTTCTGTGCCAACTAGGGAACATATATTACTCAAGATAATAGAATATTCCATTTCAGGTGTGTCTAATTATCCAATTATTTGTTTACTGGGTTTGAAAAGGGTGGGAGCATATAGCTAGAGATAAAATACAGAGGGATGCCTGTATTTGGAAGCATAGTGCAATAATGACAAGAGTAATTATTTTTAAAGTCAAACTTAAGAAAGAACATAGAAATATAGGACCATTATTTTCTTTAAAGCAAATACTCTTTAGAATAGAGAACCCAGAAATCGACCCGAACCAATATGCTCAATTAATACTTGACAAAGGAGGCAAGAACATACGATGGAGTAAAGACAGTCTCTTCAATAAATGGTGTTGGGAAAATTGGACAGATACGTGCAAAAAATAAAACTAGACCAACAACTTACACCATACACAAAAATAAACTCAAAATGGATAAAGGACTTAAATGTAAGATAGGAAACCATAAAAATACTAGAGGAATCCAAAGGCAACAAAATCTCAGACATATGCCGAAGCAGGTTTTTCACCAATACAGCTCCTAGGGCATTGGAAACTAAAGAGAAAATAAACAAATGGAACTACATCAAAATAAAAAGCTTCTGCACAGCAAAAGAAACCATCAACAAAACAACAAGAAAGCCCACTGCATGGGAGAACATATTTGCCAATGTTATCACCAATAAGGGTTTAATCTCCAACATTTATGGGGAACTCATACAACTTAACAAAAGGAAGATAAACAATCCAATCAAAAAATGGGCAAAGGACCTAAATAGATACTTTTCAAAAGAGGACATTCAGAAAGCCAAAAGACGTATGAAAACATGCTCAAAGTCACTAATCATCTGAGAGATGCAAATCAAAATGACAATGAGGTACCATCTCTCACCTGTCAGAATGGCTATCATCAACAAATCAACAAATGACAAGTGCTGGAGAGGATGCGGAGAAAAGGGAACACTCGTGCACTGCTGGTGGGAATGCAGACTGGTGCAGCCACTATAGAAGACAGTATGGAGTTTCCTCAAAAAGTTAAAAATGGAACTCCCATTTGACCCAGTGATCCCACTTCTAGGAATATATCCCAAGAAAACAGAAACACCAATCAGAAAGGATATATGCATCCCTATGTTCATAGCAGCACAATTTACCATAGCTAAGATTTGGAAACAGCCTAAGCGCCCATCAGCAGATGAATGGATTAGAAAACTGTGGTACATCTACACAATGGAATACTGTGCTGCCGTAAACAAGAAGGAATTCTTACCATTTGCAACAGCATGGATGGAACTGGAGAGCATTATGCTAAGTGAAATAAGCCAGTCAATGAAAGAAAAATACCACACGATCTCACTCATTTATGGATAATAAAGACCATTATAAACTGATGAACAAAAATAGATACAGAGACAGAGCAGCATCAAACAGACTGTCAAACTACAGCGGGAAGGCCAGGAAGGGTTGGGGAGGGTGGGGTTAAGAGATCAATGGAAGGATTTGTATGCATGCATATAAGCATAACCAATGGAGACAAAACACTGGGGGGGTAGGGGAGGCTGGGAAAAGGTCAAGGGGGGAAAAATAGGAGACATATGTAATACTCTTTGTAATACTTTAAGCAATAAAACAAAATTAAATAAACAAAAACAAATACTCTTCCAAAAGCTATATTATGAACCAGGAAACTTTATGCTTAAATGATGTAGCAAATATGTTGAATAATTACTACTTACCAGGCACAGTGCTAAGTATTTTAAACACATTATTTAATTTAATTCTCCTAACAACCTCATAAGGTCAGTAATATTATTATCCTTATTTTAAAGATGAAGAAACTGAAGTTAAAGGACGGTCAATAATTTATTCAAGGTCACACAGTTAATTCCTGAGCCATTACTTTTAACCACTATGTTCAAAGACATGCTAAAGTGTAAATTTCAGTTACTTTCTACCTAGATAAATTAGGACATTCCTACTGTTATCCTTTGCTCACTAGAATATTAATTACAAGTTGCCATTTCCCACAACTCTAGTTATTTAAATGTGTCCTTGTTTTCTACTCTCTCTTTAAGGGAAGTATTGATAGGTAATATTAAAAATGGCTTCCCAAACACTAAATTTTATCAAAAAGCACATCTAGAATTCACAATTAATAAAACTAAACTCCATAGTATCAAGTGGAGTTCCATCATAAACAAAATGTCTGTAGGTCAGAAATTAGAAAAAATTAGGTACTTCTAAATGAATTTGTTTACAGTATTTGTCATAAATTTTGACCTTCTGGTAGTTGTCAGGTCTCCCTTTTTTATTTAGTGGCTTTTTCAGTATTGTTTTAAATTCTGGAGTAAAATAAAAGAACAACTGAATAAACATTTGTGGATCTTGGCCTGTAACCTCTGACCAGGCCTTTATTTTTTTTATCTCCTCTACAATTTTCAGAAGAATTAGGCATTTGGCATTTTCTCTTTGAGTAGGGACTGCTTTTATTTTCTTCTTCTTTTTTTTAATCCTCACCCGAGGACATTTTTCCATTGATTTTATTTATTTATTTATTTATAATATATTTTATTGATTTTTTACAAAGAGGAAGGGAGAGGGATCGAGAATTAGAAACATCAATCAGCTGCCTCCTGCACACCCCCTACTGGGGATGTGCCCGCAACCAAGGTATATGCCCTTGACCAGAATCGAACCTGGGACCCTTCAGTCTGTAGGCCAATGCTCTATCCACTGAGCCAAACCAGGTAGGGCTCCACTGATTTTAGAGAGAGAGTAGAAGAGAGAGGGAAAGACAGAGAGAAACATCGATGTGAGCGAAACACATCTATTGTTTGTCTCCTGAACGCATCCTGAGCAGGACCCGGGCCAGGGAGGAGCCTGCAACCAAGGTACGTGCCCCCTTGATCAGAATCAAACCCAGGACCCTTTGGTCTGCAGGCTGATGCTCTATCCATTGAGCCAAACTGGCTAGGGCTCTTTGTGTTTTTTCTTACCATCCTATCTCATTATCTGCTAAGTTCTGCTTGAGCTTACACATACCAAAGAGCATGCATTAATATGTGTATTTTTGGGTGCATATTTTAAATAGAAGGGCTGGAAAGAGGCAAAATCTTTACACTGAATGTCACCTTCAATTTCAGTAGTTCATTTCCCTGTCTTGCACTTATACTTAAGTATGAGCTATTTAAGAGGTCAGTGGCACAATTTTCAAAAGATGTGTGTGTATTTGGGGTGGGTGAGCAATTTCAGAGACTTTGGTAAAAAGTAAGTTTTCAGCAAAAATGGCAATACATTTTTGTTTCCTGACTTGCAAGCATGATAGGTATTTATCAGCAGAATTTGCAACTCTCAAGAATTTCATTATAACCCTAGTAATGGTGTATACCTTACATAATTTCACATGCCAAAGAGTTTTTAGGGTGCTTAGTGTTCAGTTCAATAGTGATCTTGGCATAATCTCTTTTAGTAAGTTTAACTTTCTTGATACTAGATGTTTATAAGGTGTTTTTTTCCCCCACATCACTGCTTCTGGGTTCTAAAATTTGTATTAAAGACGTGTATAAAATGTTTTTGTATACCTAACAACAAACCAACCAATGGTGAGGTACTTAACCTAAGATTTGTACCTGTTGAATATTTGACAGATATATGGAATATGTTTTGCTTACATTAATGCACATATTAATAAGCTCACAAGGATGACATATAAGGGCACATTTACTTAATAAGTTCCCTTTGCATCTTTAAATTTTAAAGAATCTATAGCATCAGTTTTTATTTTATTGCAGTTTCCTGATTATTTTGTTGGTATATTCCACTATGTTGTCAGGTAGTTTCTAAGAAATGAATTTATATTGAAACCACATTACAGTCCCCCAAATCTTTGTTAATTCTGTACTTTAATTTTTTAATAAAAGAAAGTTGAATCACATTAATTGTGAATTCACCTAAGTCATAGGAAAAAATAACTTTGCAAACATGGCACATCTTAGTTTAGGTTTAAAAAGTAGTGGAATCTAAAGTGTAACTTCTGTTGGCAATTAATAATAGGATGTGTGATGTAATGAATACTGAGAACTTTATATTGGCGATTCCAAATCTCTTTCCTGTGAGTGATCCAAAGCACAAGACTCAACAAATATAATTAGGCTTTGCTATGTAAAGTTATTATTTGTTTAAATGTTGTAATCCTCTTACTAAATATAATCTGAAATTTAATTTGGTGACAAGTAGTAAATATTGAAAAGCAGTCAGAGCTTACATCAAATCTATCTGGTATGCACCCCCTTTGATAATTTTCATATTTGCATAATTAAAACTTCTTTCCCCTGCTACTTCCTCAAGTCCAGTAAACCCACATTGAAGACTTCTTGGAAATACAGGGTGACAAGGGGAGAAAATAAAAATTGTTGCTGTTATATTAATGTTATGGAAACCAAACAATTTTGCAATGTGATAATACAGTAAACACATACAAGCAGTATTCTTTCAACTGGGTAGCCCGAGGCCTTTGGAAAAGTCTTTCAGGGGCCTTCACAACACAGCGAAAAGGAACACAATATAGTAATGAAGGTAAGTTTTTCTACAGTATAAAAATAAAGTCCCATGCATTTAGCAAAACCAGGAGCTACTGCATTCATTTAATGCTGATATAACACTAAGGGTCATCAAGAGGAGAATTGAAAGGGAATTGCCAGCCATTGCCAGCACTGAATAGAGAAAAGACATCGGTTCCTTCTCTGCAGCAGTTGGAAAGCTCCCAACAGTCGTACAGAGCTCTGGGCACAAGCAATCTAGCAACTGGACATTCCATATGTAATGTTAGCTGAAGCTCCCTAGAGGGTACTTGAGTCTCAGCACATGACCTTCAGTCCAAAATAATCTGCCAGTTAAAAGTACATAAAACAAAAAAAAGGAAAAAGAAAACAACCAAACAAAAAGACCTAGAGGAGTATGAAAATGAGGTGGCTGCACAGAGTAAAAACAAAGGGAAAAGCTGAGTTTGAAGCCAAGTTTTGGTAACAATTTTCCATATGGCTGCAGCCAAAGGAAAAGGTAAAACATTTTAAAAAGGTCTATGACAATTCCCTGAGTTTATTCTGCTGGAAAAACAATTCAGTCTTAATTTCTAAGACCATGCAGCAAGTATTTCATCTAGTTTTAGGCTGGAATAGTCTGCATATTACTTCAAATCTCTGAGATAATATTTTTGTGTTAAAATAATGGTATTGTTTAGTAAAATGATGTTTGTTTAAAAAATCAAGCAATATAGACAGATACAAGGATGAAAATAAAAATCCTCTGAGATTCCCATCTGTCGTCAGTTTTAGGAATAGACTTATTTTGAGAGCACTTTTTTCCTGTTCAAATTTTGTAGAAACAGCTCTACCTCTTCCAAGAAATCCTCTGTCATTATATTGTTGACCACCTTTTCTTCTAATTACATTTTAAGAAAAGTAATTGTAAATATTCCACAATTAGACATTGATTTGATATGTTTTTATTTTCCTAAATAAATATAAGCTCCTTAAGTCATAACATATTTTTATCTCATTGACAATAGCTTACAGAATACTGATAATACAGGAGACATTCAAAAAGTCAATAATTGTTGTTTTGTACTAATCATTTCCATTGTCAGAATTTATAAGAGGAGGAAAAAAAAGAATCTAAATATTTTAACCAGGTTTGAGATTTCCTTGAGATTGGGGAGCAATTTCATCAAGTTACATTAACTGATGCACATTTAAAACTATGGTTAATTGCAACATAAGTTCTAAAGCTTTTTGGTCTAGGGCCACTTCACTTTTAAAAACTATCAGGATTCCAAAGAGGTTTTGTTTGAGTGGGTTATATCTATCAATATTTAGCATATTAGAAATTAATGCTGAGAAAAATTTATAACACTGCAATATACAAGCACATATTCCATTAATCATCAAAGCGCTGATATCACATATCATGTAGTCTATCTTCATCTAATAGTGAAAATATTTTGACATTATAGTATCTTCAAAAGGTCTCAGCTCTCCCAACTTTCAGAATTGTCTCTCTAGATGAACTAAAATCAAAACCACGATTCAAAAGAAATCATAATATTTGGAGGTTTATGAAACACAAAAGAACTGGAGGCATCAGGTAAGGTCAAACGATTTTATGTTCCAGTGCCCCTGTATCTAGTCAAAGCATTAGATCTAGAAAATAAGAGTGCCCACTGGAAGGATGGGCTCATCTCCAGAAAGTTAAGCTTCAAAACTATAAGATCATCTAGTCAGTATTTTTTTCTTGTGAACCAAAAATTACCCCTTCAGAATCAAGAAGTGTTTAAACTGCAGATAACTGGGTCCCACTACAGATAAACTAAATCAAAATCTTGGAGGTGGAGCCCAGCAATATGCTAGTGGGTTTTGTTTGTTTGTGCTTTTTGTTTGTCTGTTTGTTTTAATATTTGTATTGATTTCAGACAGGAAGGGAGAGGGAGAGAGAGAGACAGAAACCTCAATGATGAGATAGAATCATTGATCGGCTGCCTCCTGCACACCCCACACTGGGGATCAAGCCAGCAACCTGGACATGTGCCCTGACCAGGAATTGCACTTTTCTTCTGATGAACTCTTTCCTAAATAAACACACATATCAATGTAATATTTTAAAAACTAGAAGTGAAAGATCTGAAATACTTGAAAAATAAAGGCAAATAAAGGGATGATTCCAAAACACTTGTGATAATCCAGGACCTTTGAACAAACACTTATATCAGCAACATAGGCATACAGCACAATTTACACAATAATTAAGAATGGTTTCTCTGCATGAGCTTTATTATTAGTTTCATTTGGAGTATCATCAGCAAGTTTTCCTGTACACTGAATTATGGTCAGTCTATAAAAGTGTTACATTTTCTGCAGCACACTATTTAGTAGATCACTTGAGAAGGTTGTGTGTGGGGGGCGGAGTGGGATGACTAGAATCAGAAAAATATTTTTTTTCTCTAAAGTTACAAATTGTTCAGAGAATCCATCAAATCTTCACTATCTGGAAACTAAGCCACCTTCTTTTTTTCAGGCTTTCCATTCTAATCATCACAGGGGTTTTCAGTGGTTCCTGCTGTGAGAACACAAGATTCTGAAGCCCAATTAAATATAAAGCTGAATACAAAAATGCAGACTCTTTATTCTAACACTGCTATGGCATTAAATACAACAAAAGGTAAGATTTATATAGCCCCAATTGAAAAGTTTAAAGTATTTTACACCATGGGGTTTTTAAAATACTATGCTTAATCCTCCTCCTTTTAATGATTCAGGAAATGAAAATGGCCTTACATGTAGGCGATATAGGTGGCCACATACACAGTGTTATTTAAATGTGCCCCAAAGTCTTCTTGCCCTTGAAATGTCACCCAGAGTTATATTAACCTAACATATGTAAAGTGATTTACAGGTCGCAAAGAACATATTAACATATTAAATTTCCTCAACAGCCCTGAAATAGGTAAGAGACATATCATCACCCCCATCCTATATAATAAAACCCAGCAACCGAACAGCAGAACAACCAGAATGACCAGTCGACCAGTCGCTATGATGCGCACTGACCATCAGGGGGCAGATGCTCAACACAGGACCTGCCCCTTGGTGGTCAGTGCGCTACCACAGTGGGAGCGCCACTCGGCTGACCAGGATGAGCAGCTGCTCCTGTGGTGAAGCCTGGATGATGGGCAGGAACTTGGACTGCAATCCTTGCCTCCTTGCCCCAGGCTCCTCCTCCTTGCTCCCTGCTGCCTCTTCTGGCTGCCCACAGACCGCGCAGCCTCACAGTCCAAAGGCTGGGAGGTGGGTTCGTAGCCACTGTGGGACTGAGGCCTACTCCACCACCTCTCAGTGCTGTTGTCTCTGGGCCCCGCCCCAACCGGATCCCCTGGAGAGGCAAGTGCTCAGGCTCCACCGAAGATGCCAGACCACAGAGCAGCAGCTCAGAGTGCGGGTCCACAGTCGCTCAGCAGACCAGGATGAGCAGCGCCGATCCCTGCAGGCCACAAATCCTGTGTACCGGGCCTCTAGTTTACATATAAGAAAGCTGAGTCTAATATGCATAAGGAACAAGATTACATTTTAATCACCTGGTATCAACATTCACTTTATATACATGATTTAACATAGCTCTCTCTATAATCTCACATTACAAACGAGGAGAATGAGGTTCAGAGATGTTAAGAAACCTGCCCAAAGTCACAAAGCCAGTAAGTAATAAAGCTGAGATCTGAGCCCAGATTTGTGTTCCTCTGATTCCAGAACCAAAGCTCTTAGTTTGGCAGATATGATCCATTTTTATTAAAGTTTGATAAAATATTTGCAACATCAATGTACAGTGTCTTAATTATAAGCAATAAGAAACAAATCCATAATAGTTTTTGTTTTTCAAATCAAGTGTTGAAGAAATTAAGTATGCCTTTAATTCCTTCTGACATTATATATGACATTATACTAGTAAACTTAGGATCCAATGGGCTACTGTAAACTAACTTTTTCATTAATTCTCATCATTTTACTTATTATTCTATGCTTATATCTTAATTTATAATATATATTAATATGAACAGAAAATACATTCATTTTATTTTATTTTTCAATTAATATATTTCCCTAATTAAAAAAGGCATTCTACAGAGTTATCATTAATAGCTCACTTGGACAACTCAACCCTCCTCCTCATTTCACCAAACTTTTCACACACACACAACAAACTATATGTTCTCAGTTGTACTAATACTGGAAGCTGGATGACCTAACCATGATTATAGGCTAGGTCTCACCTTAGTGTCACAGAAATGTGAGGAACCCTATATCTGCAGCTCACCATCAATTTAATCTTAATATTGGTCATACTGGGCACATATTAAAATTAGTTCATTAGTAATGGTGCCTCAGTGCTGTTCTATGTTATTTTCTCCATCACCAAACCCATGACAAGAGTTTTCATCCTCACCATATTGCTGGAAGAGTACCAAGTGCCTAGTCTCCAATCACTTGCTGTATCCCCTCATGGGCAGGCTTTCTGCGATGCATTGCAACTTAGATGATTTCTTCATAGCAGAACTATCTTAAGGTGACTGTCAATGAGTCTATGAATCTGGTACACATGTTTTGATCTGAGCCACATGTGATTCACCTAGAACTGCAGTAATGAAGCCACATGGTTAAATGGAAGAAATATGGGCTCTGGTGTCAGATTGGATGTGACTGAATATTATTTGCCATTTACTAGCTGTGGAATCTTGGGGGAAAAAACCCCAACTTAACTTCAACTCTCTTATCACATATAAAATAGGTATACCAGTAGTAACTGTTTTAAAGGTTTGTTGTGAATATTACCTGACACAAAATATGCTATATGTCTGGTACAGAGTAGGAGGCAAAACCCCCCAAAACACAATACCTTTTGTTTCCTTTTCCTTCTTCCTTTTTTTTCTCTCACCTGACTTGTCCTACTGCTACTTAATTTCCAGATCTGACTCTCAGGAGATCAATAAAAATTAGAGTGATATTTGTTGAAGGAACTTCTGATTTATACCAGGAACATTTAACCTATTTTTGAGTAATTGCTATAAATTACTTTATTTAAAACAAATAAATTTTTAAAATTCTGGAACAAAAAACTTGAGAAAAGCAATAATAGTCTCTTGAACTTCATACAAATAGGTCCAACAGTGAGGCATATATTGTCAGTTGCTTTTGCCAGTACTGGTGATGAAATAGCAACACTCTCACCTGTTCATCTTCATCACTTACCACATAGAGTTTGCAGAACAGCTGGTGGCAGAGAGGACAGGAGTACTGCCTATAGTTGTACAACTGAATAATGCAGTCTGACCCCTTCTGGGATAATATCATGCTTTCATTACACTCATGCTTTTTAATACACTGAATTAAATAGCAACAAACTCCTAAAAGTATCTGGTCTATCTTCCAAAAGTACTTTTTAGGCACCTTAACTTGTAGAGCTTTTCATAGGCATAGCTACATTGCATTTAGAAAGTGAGTTAATGGATGAAATCTTTTGACAACTGTCTTCCCAGAGATCAGCTTGAAAATCTCATCACCCCCTTATTAGTTTGATGGAAACAGAGAAACTCATTCGTATATCTCTATCTCCTGGATTTTTTTTATCAACTAATGAGAAAAGATGTATTATTTTTATCATCTATCCGTATTTATTTCAGTATGTATATTTTTATAAAATTAAATTTATTGGTGACAATGTTCAATAAGATTATATAAGTTTCAAGTTTATAATTCTACTAGAGGCCCAATGCATGAAATTCATGCAAGAGTAGGCCTTCCTTCCCCTGGCTGCCGGCACCGGCTTCCCTCACAGCTCCACTTTGCCTGGAAGAACGTCCGGTCTAATTAGCATATTATGCTTTTATTATTATAAATGACATATCACCAGTTCATTGCATTGTGTGCCCATCACCCAAAGTCAAATCTTCTTCAAAGGATGTATATTAAGTGATATGTGTCATGCACTTACACATCTGCAAAATTTCTTTGAAAAACTGTGATTTTAGCTACACCACTGCATTTTTCATGACCTCATAATTGTGGAAAAGTAAACATGTCCTTTTATGGTCCTCACTTAGCATTTCAAAAACCTATTGAGAAATATGTGAGTAATATCTGGAGCTGTGTCATGAAATAAGAGGCTACGTATGGGTAATGAAAGGCATTTATAGTTAAGCTACTTTCACAACTAAGCTATTTTTTAGAAAATCCTCAACTTTCATTACCCATTTGTCTGTCCTAAAAGCAGTCACTCAAACAAACAAACAGGCATGCAATTTATTCATTCATTTTCAGAGCTCAATAAGTAATTGAGGTAGCTTACCAGCTTTTTGTTGAAGGTTTTGAGATGATTCTAGTTTTACCTTTAACTATAAAATCTGAGTGTCTTCAACTTTACTAATTATCTGGTTGATCTTGTTATCTCTAGAAGGTCCAATTAGCACTTTATATTTCTATTTATATCAAACACGAGCTCTAATTAGGATTAAAAGTCTGAACTACACAATTCTAAAAATTTTAATTTATTCCTACCTGCAGACATCCTTCTGGATGCCATCCATCCTCTCCCTTTGTATATTGTATCCATCCTTCAAAATACAACTCAAGCCCCAACTTCACATGAAATATTTCACAACTACTTTAATCTAAAATTAAAGCTCCTTCTTCTGAAATTCCATTGTGGTCCTAATTTATGCCATGCAGCTAATGGTTTGTGTCTATTATTTTTTATGCCATTCTTTGATTCTTTAATAGATGTTATTTTCTCTCCCTAGAAAGTTTTGGTACAATCCACACTAAGACAAATAGTGAATTTATTCAGTAGGCATTTGATAGACATTCATTGCATGATAGCAAACAAGTTACAAGGCAAAGTCTTGTAAAGCTTATTATGGTTTTGGAAAGTTCTCAGGTGCCGTTGGCTTTGTCATTGTTTCCAGCTATTTGGTGCCTATATTACACTCTACTCTCATCTAATCCAACTAAAATGATATTTTACTTGTCAACTGGTGGTCACTGGCACCAACTCAATGCAAACAGAAATCTCCAGTTTGGGGTGTGGTGAAGAAGGAAACTTTATTAAGTGAAAAACAGCTTAATTGTGATATAGCATGGCTATGAAAACAGCACAGCTGTGGAACAACTCGATAATGATCTTAATGACTGTGAAGTGGCCCTGGGGCCAGGTGGCCATGGGGTCAGGCCCTCTCTGGCTAGACAGCTCTGGCCTGCTCCGGCTGACCTTCTCCATTCTATGCCAGTCTGATCTGGCCTGCACTGGTCTGCTCTGTTCTGTTCCAGTGAGACATTTTCAGTGTTTCAGCTCCAGCCAGGAAAAAGCAGCCTTTTAAGTAAGGGAAAATGGGCTCCCAGAGCCAGAAGAGAGCTGACTTATATTGACAGAAATCCCCACCCCTGGTCCCTAATTGGTCCATCCTCATGCAAATGAGGTTTCTAAATCCTCACAGTTTGATTAGCCAAAAAGTCACCATCCTAATTGGTCAGTGAAGAAGCTAATGGAGATAACCAGTGCAGCTCTGATTGGATAGGGAAAGCCTCAGTCTTATTGCTTGAAATAGATTCCAGAAACTACTTTATAAAGGCTGGCTCAGATGGCAGGAACACAGTGCAGGAAAGCAGTTCAGTGCAGAGGCAGGTACCAGGGTTCTCCCTGAAGTACAGTTGGCATGGTATAAATGGTTGCTAGACTCTTTTCTTTGTTTTTTTGGGTTTTTTGTTGTTGTTGTTGTTAATTTGTTTGTTTGTTTCAGCCAAGTCAACCACCAGGAGCCCTTTTTAGTAGATATCTTCTTTCTCAGGGTTCACATTTTAAACAGACATTTCTAGGTAAAAGCAGCCAATAATTGCAATAGTTTGATAGACATAAATGAGTTTCCTGGTGTGTTTTGTTTTGTTTGTTTGTTTGCCACTATTCAGATAAAGAAATTCAAGCTCTCATGCATAAGCGATGTATGACTTACCAATGATTAGCAGGTATTAACCCAAGTTGCATTTTCCCTCTGATATGGCAAATGTTAAAAGTGTCTTAACATTTCACCACAAGTATATTGCTAATAGTAAGTTTTCCTTTACATAGGACAAGGATAATACATTGAAAAAAAATAGAAACTGAAGCTGGGGAATCATGAGATTTCTTAATAGTGAATCATGCTACACATGTTTCCTGGGATTAAAAAAACACAAAACAGCTCAATAGTGTATAGTCAAGGACTAGACACCCTGGCAGGAAGATGTGGACTTAGAGTCCCAAAAGGGTCTTTTCTATCATGAGTTGTGTTGTTTTTCAGCAGTGACCATTCCTTTTCACGTATTTATTGCACACATACATGGGTGCGCGCGCACACACACACACACACACACACACACATTTTACACATCTATAAATTGAAACACGTGGTGTGTGGGTCTGTTATCTTTCTTTAAGCAAAAATAAATTATATATAACATGTTGAAATATACAAGCATATTTTGATATTGGGAATAAAGATATTTTAAGTTCTTTAAGGTCTATTCTACACAGCAAAAATCTTAGGTAAATTTATTCAAGAGGAAGGAACACTTCCAAGCTCATTCTATGAAGCCAACATAACCCTAATATCAAAACCAGATAAAGACAACACAATGAAAGAGAACTACAGGCCAATATCCCTCATGAACATAGATGTCAAAATCCTCAACAAAATTCTAGCAAATCAGATCCAGCAGTACATTAGAAAGATCATACACCATGACCAAGTAGGATTTATCCCGGGGATGCAAGGATGGTACAATATCCACAAATCAATAAACATGATATATCACATAAACAAATTGAGAGATAAAAATCACATAGTCATATCAATTGACACAGAAAAAGCATTTGACAAAATTCAACACCCTTTCTTGATAAAAACTCTCAGCAAGGTGGGAATAGAAGGATCATACCTCAACATAATAAAAGCCATATATGACAAACTCACAGCCAACATCATATTCAATGGGCAAAAACTAAAACCATTTCCACTAAGAACAAGAACAAGACAGGAATGCCCACTTTCACCACTCCTGTTCAACATAGTACTGGAAGTACTAGCCATTGCGATCAGACAAGAAGAAGAAATAAAAGGCATCCAAATTGGAAAAGAAGAAGTAAAACTGTCTTTATTCTCAGATGACATGATACTGCACATAGAAAAACCTTAAAGACTCAATAAAAAATTATTAAACTTAAGTGAATTCGGCAATGTATCAGGATACAAACTTAATGCCAAGAAATCTATGGCATTTCTATACACCAATAGCGAACTTACAGAAAGAGAGACTAAAAAAGCTATCCCATTTACCACTGCACCAAAAAAATTAAGATACCTAAGAATAAACTTAACTGAGGAGGTAAAAGACCTGTACGTGGAAAACTACAAGACACTGAAAAAAGAGATATAGGAAGACATAAACAGATGGAAGAACATGCCGTGTTCATGGATTGGTAGAATCAACATCATCACAATGTCCATACTACCCAAAGCAATCTATAGATTCAATGCACTCCCCATTAAAAAACCAACGGCATATTTCACAGACCTAGAGCAAACTCTCCAAAAATTCATCTGGAATAAAAAAGACCCCGAATAGCTGCAGCAATCCTGAGAAAGAAGAACAAAGTAGGTGGGATCTCAATACCAGATATCAAGCTGTTCTCAAAGCCACTGTTCTCAAAACAGCCTGGTACTGGCACAAGAACAGAAATATAGATCAATGGAATAGAATACAGAACCCAGAAATCGACCCAAACCACTATGCTCAATTAATATTCGACAAAGGAGGCATGAACATACAATGGAGTCAAGATAGTCTCTTCAATAAATGGTGTTGGGAAAATTGGACAGATAGATGTAAAGAAGTGGACTAAGTTTATGACTTTATCCTAAAGCATGTCCCAAAATTCACGCAAGAAGTAATTTTGAGAGAAAACCCAGGTTTTAATTAAAAATTGTAAATTTTTTATTGATTCATAAAGCATACAGTATAGGGTTATGTATGGAATAGCATATAGGGTAAATGGCCTCCACGGCTTTGCTGGCACATACACACTCTTTTGTTGAAATTTTCCATGACCGTTTTGCATAAATGTGGCTGAATTTCAATGAGGCTCATTTTCATCTTGATGGCTTGGTTAATCGACAAAATTGTTGCATTTGGGGTTCATAAAGTTCACGAGTGATTGTTGAGAAGCAGATGCATCCACAACGTCTCACTGTTTGTTGCGGATTTTGGGCTGGAGGCATCATCGGACCATTCTTCTTTGAAAATGGGGCTGCTCAGGCAATAACAGTTAATGGTGCTCGCTATCGTGACATGATAATCCAGTTTTTATGTATGCTATTCCATACATAACCGTATACTGTATTGTTTAGGAATCAATAAATAATTTACAGTTTTTAATCATAAACCTGTGTTTTCTATCAAAATTACTTCTTGCGTGAATTTTGGGACACCCTTTAGAGCAAAGTTAGCAATCTTAAATGAGGGGATGACCTTTGTAATTTTAGAGTGAGTAATCTGTAAATAAATTGATGGCAGAAAATAAAAGCCGGGGATGTATTCTTGCTTAAAGTGGGAGAGTGGGTGGAATCTAGGCAGGAAAACAGAAAGTGCAAAAAAGTTACAAGGCAATATAGGAGCTAATATCTGTACATTTTGATATCTGTTATGCCTTGTATTTCCTCCTTCCACTTGCAGAGAAGTATCCAGAACTCCATTGTAATATATATTTGTAATATATATTACACACACCTGATAAACTAGAAGGTAGGATGAAGAAAATAACTGCAAATCAAGTGGCTAAAAACTAAAAGCCAGTATGATTCTTAGATGGATTTTTATAGTCCTATTTTGTTTCATCTTCACATGAGAAACTCAGATTAAAAAGTAATTTAACCCTCCAAATCTCTGTTCCCCACCAAGTTAATAATATGAATTCCCAAAATGGAAGTTTAAATGAGAAGATTAGACATGGAATCGTGCTCAATGTTTGTATTTCCAAACTCAAAGAAGAAACATGACAACTGTCTTTCCTAAGTAAAACTTCAGGAGTAACTTTTTACAAAAGATCATGACTCCATGCTTTTTCTAAAATCTTGAAATGATTTGTCTTTCCAACTGGACTGCAACCGGGCTAAGGGACTGAATGTCTTTACCATCCATCTACTACTGTGCAAAAAAGGAATCATACATTTAGCTTCAGAGGGTCACAGATTTATACTCTCCCCGCGCCCCGCTCATTGTTCTGCCCCTGTTACCTAGCAACAGGTTACCTCAGCAAGAGAACACCAAGCCTAGAACAACGCAGTTGTTCCCTGGCTTCATTCGCATGGCCGAGCTGCTCTAAGGCAGACGCGGAAGATATCGCTCCGGACCGAGTTGGCCTGTGTGGGCGTGCGGCCGGTTTTCTCCATCCTCTCCGGCTTTCCTGATCGAATTTCTCCATGGCTTGTGTTAAGAATGTGTAAGTACAAAACTGAGTACAACTGAATTGTTTTCCTGTGTAAGTGGGACATGGACAAGTGGGTCGGAGGTGGTGGGGAGGGGATCCCAAATACTTGTAGGTTATAAACTCAGGTAATAAGAATACTGAATTTAAGGGTGGCGGTTTTTAAAAGGAATTTCAAAACAGAAGTTATAAATCCTTTTATCTAAATGGTGGGGTTTAAACACGAGGAAATTCCTACTCTAGGGTGCGGTATGGGTGGAATGAAATCAAATTTTAACAAAATTCCTTGTGACTGTTGAATGATGCTGCATAAAGAGGAACAAACTGCAATGTTTTAACATAACTAACCTTTCTTCGGCTTCTGTGGAGAGAAAACATGTTTCCCTCGCAAGTGTCCTGAGCATGCCTGCCAGAATCTGAATGCTAGGTTTAGTGGATCATTGATCCTACTGGGACTGTAAGAGCTGGTGTTTTCTATGGCAAACCTAACACTGTGGCCCTTAAAGAAGCTACCTGGGTCTTCTAGTCTTCCTTGCTGTCTTCAGGAGGTGGGGAAAGGGGAGATGGGGTGGAGCCACAGGTTAGTTCAAAGGGTAATCACAGAGCCTGGTGCCAAAGAGGTCGAGTTGTAAAAGTGTTTTCTGACTACACATGGGAAGAGATAGAACTCTCTCCTTTTCCCTGGTGTATTCAGCGAGTTCAATCAATCACCTATTTCAAGGTATTTCCTGATTGCTGCATTTTCATTTTTATCAACTTATTTATTTCTATCTTTGCAAGCCTTGAAGGACATGCTTCTTCACCCATAGCAATGACTGCAGATGAAAATGTGAAACCAAGACCTGACCCCAACAAACTCCTCCAGTGTTCGAGTACCATGCTGAAGGAAGAGGCGGAAGCCTGGGGCAAACCTCGTAGGCCCTTGAGACCTCCCCTCTACGTGCCACCAGAACTGACAAGAGGGCAACTGGAGGGCCCCAGGGAGAGAAGAGGATCCTGCATTCCTGTCGACACTTCGAGAGCTCTCCAATGCCCATACTGGCCACCACCTGCTGCTGCGAAAGGGTCCCTAGCAACAGCAGAAATAAATAGTTCTGTGGGGTTGGCAGGCTGGGGCCAGATGGGACAAGATTCTATTAATGTGTCCCAAAAATTCCCTGGCTGCTCTCCCTCAGTGATGATAGAGGGGACAAGGGTCAGCAATGAGGGCGCTGAGGGTGGTGTCAATAAGGCAAAGTTCCATTCGGTTTTGCAACAAGGTCAAGGGTTCTTTCCACCCAGGGGCCCACTAATAAAAGATCCTCCACCTATCCCCACTGTTGGATCAGGGATAAAGATGGAGGAGCCTCCAGTAAATGTGAAAATGGCTGGCAATGAAAAGATGCCTCAAGCTGCTTTCCCACTGGGAGGCCCATGGAACCCCATGAATAATTGCCCAAGGCCTATCATCATGCCTGCTAGTATTACACATGTAGGTTGGTTCACTAATGGTCCTTGCTTCATACCATCTGGATCCCCAAGTTCCTACCCATTTCTCAATTTGCCTTTTCCTCCTCCCCCAATGTACCGTCCCCCACTGCTTCCCTATTTTGGCAATTTCCCTTCTAGTGAACTGCCACCTTCTCCATTCTTAAACAGAGAGAACAAATAATAAAAAAAGAAGGGGAAAGTAAAAAAGTGTAAGGGGAAAAGGTGAAAGCTATTTAAATGTTTTTACATTTGAAACCCTCTACCTTCTTACTCTCTGTTAAGCAATAGTGTGCCTTACATATGTGGATATTCAATAAAGATCCTAAAGGTGGAAGTGTTGTGAATCATTTTTATAAACACCACTCTGGTAGTTTAAACCTTGGATTCTGTTTTCTGTTTCAAGGAAATTAAATCAGCAATGTTCCAAAGTTTTCTAAGTAGTTTAGTTGGCTCCCCATCACTGGCTTATAGCTATGTGACTGTGTAGAGGGCCCACTGGAATCTTTCTAGACTTGGCCAAGTCTAGGGTGGGGAATTCCTACCTACTTAAGATTATGGGGTTTGCCCAGAGCAGGATAGGTGTATTAAGATAAGTAAAGTCCATAAAGGTAGACCAAAGTCCAGATAATAGAGAAGAATGCACCAACAGAAAAAGTAGCTAGATGAGACTGAGGTGAGAGTAACAGAGCTAACATTTCATAGCTAGAGGCAGAACCAGGCTGACAAGTTACAAAAGACAATGGGCAGGAGAGATGGAAAGAGCATTGCTGAAACATGAGCTAGTGTTTGCCTCTCAAAACTGATGATTATTAAGTACACTAGAGGCCCAGTGCACAAAATTCATGGGGGGGGGCAGCGCATCCCCTCAGCCCGGCCTGCACCCTCTCGCAATCCAGGACAGCTGGCTCCTAACCGCTCGCTTCCCTGCCTGCCTGATCGCCCCTAATCACTCTGCCTGCTTTCCTGATTGCCCCTAACCACTCACCTGCCTGGTCATCCCTATCCCTAACCACTCCCCTGCCTGCCTGATAAGCCCTAACCACTATGCATGCCTGCCTGATCACCCTTAACCTCCTCTTCCTTGGCCTCTGTCACCAAGGCTTCGTCAGGAAGGACATCTGGAATGACGTCTGGAAGGTCGTTCGGCTGCCTGATCTAATTAGTATATTATGCTTTTATTATTATAGATGGTATATATAAGGCTGGCTTAAAATGTCCAGGAACAAGGTAGAACAGAGGTGATCCCTTCACCTGTTCTCTGAACAAAGGGCTAGTATATACTCAGATTTATAAATGCAAGTGAAAATAGCTCACTCATGAGTATAATGCTGCTACTTATACTCTTCATAATGTGCTACAGCACCCCATTAAAATGATGGTTCTGGGAGATTATCAAAGTTCCCAGATGGGAGCTTTTAAATATTCAAGAGACAAAAATATGGTAAGGGTACAGCAAGCAGGGTGGAAGGATGGCCATTCTGACCACTGCACAACTTAATTCACAAAGTTGCCCTAAAACACAGTGCCACTGTATATGAACAACCACTAGATTAGAAATGTCTTTAAAGGACAATTCTTCAAATGAGCATTTTTCATGCCCAGAGCTAATGATCTAGGTGGTGTAAGATCTTGGTTGAAGGCTGACAAAACCTGCAGATCCAAAAGACAACTAGCCTACAAGCAAAACCATTAATGTGCTTTTAGCACCAATAACTGTTTCTTTGCTGCCCTGGTAGAAAGGACACATGGATCCAGGAAGTCTCTTTCTCTCCATTTGTTTCCTGATAGGTTGTTCTACATTTATTGGTGGTAGTGCAAAGCTTAGAAGGAGCTTACTAAAATTTCCCTCAGTCTGTGTATGTCCTGAAGCTGGCACAGTTCCATCAATTCACTGTGGTGGGTTGAGCAGAAGTATTCAGCAAATCATTTGACAGCTGTTCACTATGAGGTAGCTTAGTCCCAAAGTACCAAGCACTTATTGAATTTTCAGCCTTAATGAACAGAGGAGTTGAGCATGCTTATTGTCATCAAAAATCTCTTTTGAGCCAGATGTTAAATATTTTGACAAGGAATCAAGTTGTTGTATCAATGCAGTGCTGCGTCTCTGGAGAGTTGCCAAAAGGTGTGGTAAGTGGCAGCAGAGCAAGGATACTTTTGCCTTCTCGAAGGAAGTGCCCTGATAAATGCTCATAAAGACTTTACTCACAATTATAGCAACCATGACAAATTCACTGTAACAAAAAAGTGCCACCAACACAATCTGCTCTTTTTACAACCCTCTGTTCTCTTTCCAAATACTCTGTGTTTATTGTCTATGTCATTTCTAATCACCTAAAATAAGCAACAAAGAATAGCTATTAGCAAATAGAAGCATTGAAGTTTTATTTATACCTCTGAGGTGCAGGATAAATTTATATATAGATAGATATATAGATAGATATATAGATATATATATATAGATATCCTATGTAGAGCTGTGTACCTATATAATAGTTATCAGTAAATGCAATGATCTAATAAGCTTGAGATCATATTGTTAAATGCAAGTGAAATGCAAGATTTTTTAATATATTTTTATTGATTTCAGAGATGAAGGGAGAGAGAGGAATATCAATGATGAGAAAGAATTGTTGATCAGCTGCTTCTTGCAGGCCCCACACTGGGGACAGAGCCCACAATCTGGGGAATGTGCCCTAACTGGGAATCCAATCAATACCTCTTCATTCATAGATCAACGCTCGACCATTGAGCCAAGAATATTTTTTTATTCGTGGCTTCTGTATGGAAATACTATATAATTTCATTATCACAGGTCCTCCAAGACAGCAAAACATCCAGTTTTAAACGAATGATTTGCCTTAAAATTATTTTTTATTCTGATGCAATATGGGTCGATATTAATCCTATGCCACAACATCCTATTCATTTTGAAAAGTGATTATAACAAAATATATTCAACACTCCTGAACATGTGTTTTCCCTCTTTTCTGTGGCTTAAGTAGCTCCTAAACATGAGAGAGAAAGATAAACACTGACCAAGTATTCCTTTCTTTTGAAGGGAATGGGAATGGGAATGGGCTAAGTATTTCCTATTCTAAGTTTTAATCATTGTTACAAGAAGATTCATGTTGTACTGTTTATTATTTATAGTTCTCAATATATTCCTTGTCATAAGACTACAGCATAGGAATTTTAATGGCCTACATATTCTCTACAAGATAATAATTAACTGTACAACTTTGACCTTTTTCATGTCCCAAAGTGTGATTCACTAGCCATTTTTATTTTCCACTTTCACAACTTCTGTAGCCCAGTGGAAGAGGCACACATGCAACCAATCAAACTACAGAAGACTGAAAAGGTTAAGGTTCAAAGCAATGAAATTTTTTAAGTTTATAACCTTTCATGAACCAAAAATGACACTAAAATTATACCTCATTCAGTCCAGCCAGAGTTGCTCAGTGGATTTAGCGTCGTCCTATACACCAAGAGGTCACCTGTTTGATTTCAGATCAGGGCCCATGCCTGGTTGCTGGCTCCATCCACAGTAGCGGGCATGTGGGAGGCAGCGGATTGGTGTTTCTTTTTCTCCCTCTCCCTCTAAGAAATCAATAAGAATATATCTTTAAAAATTATACTTTATTCTTCTGAGAATTATTATAACAAAAACACTAAACAGGACCAAGTAATTTATTTCCACTGGAGTCTTAAGTTTGAGATCATAGTGCTGTCTTCATCTACCATGGTACAAGGGGTTTATTATATGACTATCACTAAATAACTAGGTAGCATAATGAGTGAGAAAGATATCCTTCCATAGCTATTACATTGCACTGTAACAATGGGATTTGATTATCAAATGTTACTAAGAGATGGTGATTTTTAAAGGACTTAAATATAGAACTATATACTAATAAAATGACTGTATTTCAAGATCAATGAGCCAAAGTCAGAGAAAAAAAAGAAATTTTAGGCTGACAAAAAACACTCAGTCATGTCATAGGTTAATTCCATAGCTACCACAAATCCTTGTATGTCTTCTTTGTAATGAGCTAGATTGAATGATATTCCCACAGAAAGAGCAAGTGATGAAACTAAATTAAGTAAAAGAATCCATCTATTTCTCTACAGTGATATTCATTTTTTTCTTTACTAGTATATAATGGAAATGTATAACATTTATCAAATCAACTCTAAATTTGAGAAGTAAGAGAAACTGTGCTTTATCATGCAATCTTTTTCTTAAGTGCTTGAGCAGGTACTACTCTTGCTAAAGACTGATTAAATATATATGCTTCCTAACCCAACTTGGGGACTTTACTGCCACTCAGAAAGTCTTTCTCAATAGCTCAATTTCTCAAAGAAACTATCTGTAATACTTATTTTCAGAATGTGACTCCACCATTGTTTTTTTGAGGATGGACCTGCATCCTACTTTACTTTAGGGAGGTAAAAATGACTGCATTTTTCTCAACTCTGAAAACCTCTGCCCAAGTAGAATAAAATAATATGAATCACACAGATCCATCAATTTACCATAAAGAATTTTGTCCATCTAATAGTATTTAATCATATAATTCTTTTAAATATATACATGTACAACTGACTTCAAACAACACCCTGATTGTAAAAGCTTTGACTTAGAAGCAGAGCAACACATGGAGTATGAAGGTTGATGCACCGTGTTTGTGCATGTGAGAAAGAGAAAACCAGATGGAGAAAGACAGAGGAGGAAATATAGAGAGGGGCAGGGCCACTGTCAGTTTAGAAGAGAAAAGTGCTTTACAGCAGGAAACAGCTGTAAATTGGGAGTACTGTGGGAAAAGGAACAAATTTGGGTATGGGATAACATAATCCAGAGAAGACAGAAGAGGTAGTTTGAAAAGAAAGAAGAGTTGTGGATTGAGTGCTTCATGACAGAAAGGGCTTCATGTAGGCGCTGCACATTTGAAAGGGTGGGGATGAGGTGATTAGAGAAACACTATCCAGTCTTCCTAAAACTGAATCTACCTCTGCTGCTTCATTCCTTCCTGTAAATATCATCTGTCCTTAGATAGCAGCCAATCTCATATCCCCTCGGTGAAACTGGAAGCCCTTTCTGATTCAGGATCCATCATTCCCTCAAACTTTGACTAGCAGATACACCATCACCAAAGTTAACTTTATTAGTGAAGTGGGTATACAATGAATTAAGCTCACAAAAGAACATTTTCAGTTTTTCAAATATACCAGATCCTGAAGTTTTTAAAATTTAAACTTCAATCTTTTTTCCTTAGTGAGACACACTAATCACTTTTTAATTTTTCCTTTTCACTCCTCCCACTAAATCATAATTTTCTGAGGTGGAACTGCTGGCTTTATTAATCACACTTCATCCAGAAACCAAGTAATCTATTATTTTCCCCACAGAACATATTTATACATCTTTTAGGTATAAAATCCTTATACATTGTGTTAATCCTCATTGGTACATAATTCTGTTGGTAATACACTGTACAATAAATGTATCGAAGATGGTGTTTAATGTCCTAACTAAAAAGTTGGTTATCCATAAATAGAACAATTTTTGTTCTAGGTTTTCTTTTTAATATATTTTTAATGATTTCAAAGAGGAAGGGAGAGGAAGAGAGATATAGAAACATCAATGATGAGAGAGAATCATTGATTGGCTGCCTCCTGCATGCCCCCTACTGGGGATGGACCCTGCAACCTGGGCATGTGCCCTTGACCTGAATTGAATCTGAGACCCTTTAGTCTGCAGGCCTACGCTCTATCCATTGAGCCAAACCGGCTAGGGCAGTGGTCGGCAAACTCATTAATCAACAGAGCCAAACATCAACAGTACAACGATTGAAATTTCTTTTGAGAGCCAAATTTTTTAAACTTAAACTATATAGGTAGGTACATTGTTATTAACTTAATTAGGGGACTCCTAAGGCTTAGGAAGAGCCACACTCAAGGGACCAAAAAGCCGCATGTGGCTTGTGAGCCACAGTTTACCGACCACGGGGCTAGGGCAATAGAACAATTTTTTTAAAAAAATTTGTATTACTAATAAGTTACATCTGGTGAAAAATAAATAATGATTTGTAGTTTAAAAACCTATTAGAGAGTCTTATAAAAATTATCAGTAAAATTATGGACAATCCCAAATTTAACAGAATGGCATGACTTTTAAAAAGCATTTCTTCAGAGTTTATATGAACTTTATCGCTTCAGTGCTAGGTGTTTTCACAAACCAATTACAATCTATATGCATCCCACCTTGTCGAAGTTTAGGATTAGATAACACTTTTAACCTTGCTAGCCAAATGAATCCATGTACATACCACTTCAAAACAGAGCAAACACTTATCCTGTAGGCACTTGTTATGAAGTTAACTTATATAAGGAAAATGTCAATTCTAATGCCTTAATGTCACCCTCTCTATTCAACTTGATGTTGTTATCAGGCTCAATCAACATGATTGGAAAACTGGTAAGATGTTCTTCAATTTTGGGTCTTAGGCTCATCTAACCCCCCCCCCAAAAAAACAAACAAACAAAAAACAACAACAAATATAACAAAGTATAAGATATGGAATCCATAGCTGTGAAGATTAAAGTTATTCAAGGTCCAATTACTTAACATATGTTATAAGAATAGTTAGGCATTGGGTACTATTGAAAATAAAAACCAAGCAAACACCTGTAGAAATGACAAATTTCTATGAGAGCATTAGTTTTCCTTCAGTAATAGAAGATATATACCCTTTATAGGAAACTGGATGTTCATATGCTCCTGAGTCAGTATTTATAATTTCTACCTCTTCTATTGGTCTGATAGGTCTTCAATTTATAGATGGAGAAACTGAGACTTGAGAGATTTAGTGATTTGACCAAGAACAAAATGTGACAGAATCCTCTTGTGACACTATATTTCAAATGTATTAAAGATATAAATGTAAAAATAAAGAAAAATCTATATGAATGCTAGAGGAAAATATAAGTGAAATAGGTGAATATTTATACAATCTTGATCTTTCTTCTCATGGCAATAAATTCATAAATAATAAAAGAACACATTAAAATGTTAAAATAATATGTATGTCAAAATTATCATAAACAGAATTCAGCAAATAAAAAACTTGAGAAAATTTGGAACATATCTAGAAAAAAGTGTAAATGATATTAACAAATAAGACATTTATGAGCCATTAGAAAAAGTGCATATCCTCATAAAAATTTGCAAATTACATTAAGAGGTAATTTACAAAAGAAAAAATGAAATGGCTAATAAACAAAAAATGAGTTTATACGTGTTAGTTAAAATAAGAAATATAATTTCTTATCTGTCAAATTGGCAATGCTTCTCTTACATAATTATATCCACTGTCGGAGAGAGTTTGGGCATATGGGAGTAGAAATGGCAAAATATTTCTTGGGACTATGTTGCAATATTTTTAAAATAATTTAAAATTGTAATGTTCTTTGATCCAAGAATCCCACTGGGATCCTAGAGAAATAATCATGAATATGGGTAAATCTTTAGCTATAATTAGGCTCGTCTTAGCATTGTAACTGCCAAAAATAAGAAGTAAAATAAATGTTCCAAAATGCCACCACCAGAACAATAACAACAGTTATAATTTTAAAAATATGCTAAGAGAAATAAGCCAGTCAAAGAAAGATAAATATCACATGATCTCACTCATTTGTGAAATATAATGAACAACATAAACTGATGAACAAAAACAGATCTAGAAACAGAGAAGCATTGATCAGACCGTCAAACCTCAGAGGGAAGGTAGGGGAGGGTGGGGATAAGGAGGAGAGATCAACCAAAGGACTTGCAGGCATACATATAAGCCTAACCAATGGACACAGACACCAGGGGGGTGAGGGTATGAGTGGGAGGGTGGGGGGCAATGGGGGGAAAAGTACACACATGTAATACCTTAATCAATAAAGAAAAAAATCTTTAACATGCATTTTAAGTAAAAAAATATTCACAAGTATATGACCTTGATCAAGTATGTGACATTGATCTATATGTCTGTTTTTATGCCAGTATCATGCAGTTTTGATTACTATGGCCTTGTAGTATAGTCTGATATCAGGTAGCATGAGTCCTTCAACTTTATTCTTCTTTCTCAAGATTACTGTGGCTATTTGGAGTCATTTGTAATTCCATATAAATTTTTGGATCATTTATTCTAGTTCTGTGAAGTACGCCATTAGTATCTTGATCAGAATTGCATTGTATCTATAGATTGCTTTGGGTAGTGTGGACACTTTTTAAAAATATTTTTAATTGATTTCAGAGAGGAAGGGAGAGGGAGAGAGAGAAACATCAGTGATGAGAGAGAATCATTAATCAGTTGCTTCTTGTCATTAACCAGTTGCTTCTTACATGCCCCCTACTGGCGATTGAGCCCACAACCCAGACATGTGCCATGACTGGGAATCGAACCGTGACCTCCTGGTTCATAGGTTGATGCTCAACCACTGAGTTACAATGGCTGGGCAGTGTGGACATTTTAACTATGTCAATTCTTCCTATCCTTAACATAATATATGCTTACACTTGTCTGTATCTTTTTCAATTTTTTTTTCTTCAGTGTTTTATAATTTTCTGAGTACAAGTCTTTTACATCCTTGGTTAAATTTATGCCTAGGTATTTTATTTTATTTTTGATACAATTGTAGGTAAGTGGATTCAAAAAAAAAAATCTGTGGCCCTAAACGGTTTGGCTCAGCGGATAGAGCATCGGCCTGCAGATTCAAGGGTCCCAGGTTCGATTCTGGTCAAGGGCATGTGCCTTGGTTGTGGGCACATCCCCAGTGGGGAGAGTGCAGGAGGCAGCTGATCAATGTTTCTCTCTCATCGATGTTTCTGACTCTCTATCCCTCTTCCTTCCTCTCTGTAAAAAATCAATGAAATATATATATATTTTTAAAAGCTGTGGTACATTTACTCAATGGAATACTACTCAGCTGTAAAAAAGAAGGAAATCTTACCTTTTGTGACAGCATGGATGGACCAGGAGAGTATTATGCTAAGTAAAATAAGCCAGTCAGAGAAAGACAATGCCACATGATTTCCTTGTATATGGAATCTGAAAAACAAAATAAACAAAATTTTAAAAAGGCTTATAGATACAGAGAACAAACTGACAGCTGTCAGAGGGGATGAGGGTTTGGGGGATGGCTGAAAAAGGTAAAGGGATTAAGAAAACAACAACAACAACTCATAGACACAGACAACAGTATTGTAATTATCAGAGAGAATGGGGGGTGGGGGAGTTACACGATGGTACCAGCAGGTACAAAAGGGGGAATAAATGGTGACAGAAGGAGACTTTATTTGGGGTGGTGAACACACAATACAATACACAGACAATATATTATAGAAGTGCACAGTTGATACCTATATAATTTTATTAACCAATATCACCCCAATAAATTCAATAAAATGTTTAAAATATATGTAGCATTATGGTTTAAATTTTTCTTTTAATTATCTAAATTTTTGAATTTTTATAATAAACATTTTAACTTTTGTAATGAAAATTGAGTTGTAATAAAATGGAGGTTGTGTTGATTTGTAAGGTCTCTTTCAGTCTACACTTCAATAAAACATTTATATAATAAATAGAAAACAGATGCTACAGATATTTCATAACTATAATTTTTTTAAAAAAATGAGTACCCAGAAAGTTAAAGTAAAAAAAATCAAGTGTAATGGTTTATGTCAAAGAGTTAAAGTAAGACACGCTCAGGAGCACTAGGCATTTGCAAATTTTCGTAATCCTTCGTGAAATGAGAGCCTACATTAGTGGTTTAACCAAGACTTAATATTTGACTGATCATTGAATGTCAAAGAGTAGGGCTCACCAAGAGAGGCCAGGAATCAGGAGGCTGAACAAAAAATGGGATCTGGCCTATAGCACAGGTTTAGGCAGTCCAAGGAGTCAAATCCAGACAGGTCAGCTAGAGCAGTATGGTGCAGGTATAAATTCAGTTTATCCATCATTTCATATATCCATGCTTTTTAGCTTCAGTGCTCTTGACTTCCCATTGAACTACAATTATCCTAGTTTTAATTCTAGTGCATTGTCCAGAAAAATGTCAGAGGCATACAGATGAATCATATTTCTGATCTAGGCAGGAACAAATGCACTAGGATTATCATAATGTTTGGCTCAGTGCCATCCCCTTCTACAATGTGTCCTGTTAAAAGTGAGCAATTTTAAAATAGGAACTTAAGACAAGCATGGATGACTTAAGCATTTTAAAGCTATATAAAAGCTTGCAGAAAAGGCATTTGACAAAATCCAACACACTTTTTTGATAAAACGCTCAGCAAAGTTGGACTAGAGGGATCATACCTCAACATAATAAAAGCCTTATATGACAAACCTACAGCCAACATCATACCCAATGGGCAAAAACTAAAAGCATTTCCACTAAGAAAGGAACAAGACAGGGATGCCCGCTTTCACCACTCCTGTTCAACATAGTACTAGAAGTGCTAACCACAGCAATCAGACAAGAAGAAGAAATAAAGGGCATCCAAATTGTAAAAGAAGAAGTAAAATTGTCATTATTCGTACATGACATGATACTGTACATAGAAAACCCTGAAGGTTCACTTAATAAATGAATTTGGCAATGCAGCAGGATACAAAATTAATGCCAAGAAATCTATGGCTTTTCTATACACTAATAATAAACTTACAGAGAGACTAAGAAAACAATCCCATTTAGCATCGCACCAAAAAATTAAGATACCTAGGAATAAACTTAACTAAGAGGGTAAAAGACCTCTACTCAGAAAACTACAGGATGTTAAAAAAAGAGATAGAGGAAGACATAAACTGATGGAAGAGGATACTGTGTTCATGGATTGGTAGAATCAACATCATTAAAATGTCCAAACTACCCAAAGCAATCTATAAATTCAATGCACTCCCCATTATAATGCCAATGGCATATTTCACAGACCTAGAATGAACTCTCCAAAAATTCATCTGGAATAAAAAAAAAGACCTCGAATAGCTGCAGCAATCATGAGAAAGAAGAGCAACATAGGAGGGATCTCAATACCAGATACCAAGCTGTATTACAAAGCCACTGTTCTCAAAACTGCCTGGTACTGGTACAAGAACAGACATATAGACCAATGGAATAGAATAGAGAACCCAGAAATCAACCCAAACCACTGTGCTCAATTAATATTTGACAAAGTAGGAAAAAGCATACAATGGAGTTAAGACAGTCTCTTCAATAAATGGTGTTGGAAAATTAAACAGATACATGCAAAAAAAAAAATGAAACTAGATCACCAACTTACACCATACACAAAAGTAAACTCAAAATGGACAAAGGACTTAAATGTAAGATGGGAAACCATAAAAATATTAGAGGAATCCACAGGCAGCAAAATCTCAGACATATGCTGAAGCAATATCTTCACCGATACAGCTCCTAGGGCAATGGAAACTAAAGAAAAAATAAACAAATGGGTCTACATCAAAATAAAAAGCTTTTACACAGCAAAAGAAACCATTCACAAAACAACAAGAAAGCCCACTGCATGGGAGAACATATTTGCCAATGTTATCTCTGATAAGGGTTTAATCTCCAACATTTACAGGGAACTCATACAACTTAACAAAAGGAAGATAAACAACCCAATCAAAAAATGGGCAATGGACCTAAATAGATACTTTTTGAAAGAGGACATAAGGAAGGCCAAGAAACATATGAAACCATGCTCAAAGTCACTAATCATCTGAGAGATGCAAATCAAAATGACAATGAGGTACCATCTCACACCTGTCAGAATGGCTATCATCAACAAATCAACAAATGACAAGTGCTGGCAAGGATGCGGAGAAAAAGGAACCCTCCTACACTACTGGTGGGAATGCAGACTGGTGCAGCAACAGTGGAGAACCGTATGGAGTTTCCTCAAAAAACTAAATTTAACTCCCATTTGACCCTGTGATCCCACTTCTAGGAATATATCCCAAGAAACCAGAAACACCAATCAGAAAGGACATATGCACCCCTATGTTCATAGCAGCACAATTCACCATAGCTAAGATTTGGAAACAGCCTAAGTGCCCATCAGCAATGAGTGGATTAAAAAACTGTGGTATATCTACACAATGGAATACTACGCTGCTCTAAAAAAGAAGGAATTCTTACCATTTGCAGCAGCATGGATGGAGCTGGAGAGCATTATGCTAAGTGAAATAAGTCAGTCAGAGAAAGATAAATATTACATGATCTCACTCATTTGCAGATTATAATGAACAACATAAACTGATGAACAAAAACAGATCCAGAGACAAAAACATGGATCAGATCCTCAAACCTCAGAGGGAAGGTAGAGGAGGGTGGGAGTAAAGGGGAGAGATCAACCAAAAGACTTGTATGCATGCATATAAGCATAACCAATGGACAGAGACAGCAGGGGGGTGAGGGCATGTACGGGGGGATGGGGGGATATTGACACATATGTAATACCTTAATCAATAATAATAATAATAATAATAATAATAATAAAAACCTGTGCCCTAACCGGTTTGGCTCAGTGAATAGAGCGTCGGCCTGCAGACTGAAAGGTCCCAAGTTCGATTCCGGTCAAGGGCATGTACCTTGGTTGTGGGCACATCCCCAATAGGGAGTGTGCAGGAGGCAGCTGGTCGATGTCTCTCTCTCATCGATGTTTCTAACTCTCTATCCATCTCCCTTCCCCTCTGTAAAAAATCAATAAAATATATTTTTAAAAAAATTTAAAAAAGTGTATATAAACTAACCAAGACTTCAGAGTACTGAGCATAAATTGTTTCCTATAACTTACACTTTAACATGACTATTAAAAACAGGCCCACCAAGAATATTGCTGTACAGTGTGTATCCTGCACAAGGGTGTCTAGCCAAAGTGGCACAAGTGGGGATTGAAATTCAGTCTGTGGAGCAGGTCCTTAAATAGTATCATTTCATTCAATGTCATTTTGTTATAATATGTACGAGATGTTGGAGGAACTTAAATCTTGTTATATTAATTAGCCTATGGTAAAATTGATTTCTTTATACATCATTTCACTTAATGTTGTAGAACCTATCAATGATGCTAAGTGAGGACCTACTATATATACTCTCCTTCCTAAACATTGTACCTGAGGAGAGGCAACTTTTAAAAATGTGTCCACCTTGAATGGGTGCCTTTTTCTAATTTGTCTATAGAAGCACTAGATAGTAGTTATGACTCAGGTTAATAATCAATTAGTCCAAACTCTTTCATATGTATTTTTCTTTTTTAATTTATCTTTTGTTGTTAACAGTATTACAGATGTCCCCCATTTCCTCCCTTTGCCCCCTTCCACACAGCCTCTGCCCCACTGTAGGTGTTCACCACAGTATTGTCTGTATCCATGGGTTATGCATATACACATATAGGTTCTTTGCTTAATCTCTTCCAGTCCCCTCCACCTCTCTCCCCTCTGAGATCTGTCATTCTGTTCCATGCATCCGTGCCTCTGGACCTATTTTGTTCGGCAGTTTATCTTGTTCATTAGATTCCACATATAAGTGAAATCATTTGATATTTGTCTTTCTCTGACTGGCTTATTTCACTTAGCATAATAATCTCCAGGTCTATCCATGCTGTTGCAAAGGGTAAGAGATCTTTTGTTTTTTACAGCTGCATAGTGTTTCATTGTGTAAATGTGCCACCGCTTTTTTATCCACTCACCTACTGATGGCCACTTGGACTGTTTTCAGATCTTAACTGTTGTAAATAATGATGCTATGAACATAGGGGTACACATATTCTTTCTGATTGGTATTTCTGGATTCTTAGGATATATTCCCAGAAGTGAGATGGCTGGATCAAATGGCAGTTCCATTTTTAATTTTTTGAGGAAACTTCATACTGTTTTCCACAGTGGCTACAGCAGTCTGCATTCTCAACATCAGTGTATTAGCATACTCTTTCATATTTGATAAGAATGGAACATTGTACAATGCATGATTCTATTTTATTTTATTTTGTTTTATTTTTTAAATGTATTTTATTGATTTTAGAGAGGAAGGGAGAGGGAGAGAGAGATAGAAACATCAATGATGAGAGAGAATCATTGATTGGCTGCCTCCTGCACGCCTCCTACTGGGAATCGAGCCCACAACCCAGGCATGTGCTCTTGGCCTGAATCGAACCTGGGACCCTTCAGTCTGCCGGCTGACGCTCTACCCATTGAGCCAAACCAGCTAGGGCTGCATGATTCTATTTTAAATAAACCATAATTTCAATATTGATAGAATTTTAAAAATGATTGTCATTCAAAATGCCCAGCAAATGACAAAAGACTGACAGGTTCTGAACTGCAAATTATCTGCTAAAAAGCTACCATTAGACATGGAAAATGGATTCATATGAGAAATTAAATTAAAAAGAAAATTGACAAAGAGCAGTTGCTTAAATGGTATTTCTACAAAGGAAAAATTTTATGAAGCATCTCTCTTGCACCTGTGTAAAGTATATTTTAAATGGGAATAATGTAGAAATACTAGTATGGCTAGAAGTCTAAAACCTAAACATCAGGCAAGGATTTCAAATATATTTTGGAAAATTGCTGCTATGACTGATATTATTAAAATAATAAAAGTATTAACACTGAACTTTGCAACTACTCAATAGAATAACCCCCCAAATGTAGACTAAATATAATTCATTATGAAACCTATCCTTTAAAGTATATGTTAAATATCAGGTGTAAATATATTAATAAGTAACTTTCCATGAGCAAAATAATTTTGCCTTTTGCCTACTGACTACATTTAATATGTTAGACTTTTTCTGTAATTATTTTCTCTGTTTTGTTTTTTGTTGTTTTTGTTGTTGTTGTTAAGGGTGAGATAGCATGGAGATCCTTAAACGGAAATTCACCATACCACTCAGCTGTATTCACATTTCTAGTGAATAAGCTTATTTAAAAATTTCTTAGAAGATGTCTCTTGGGTTTAGTTGTAGGCAGAAAATGATGTATAATTAGAACTTCTATGTGGCATTAACAAACAATCTTGTTAGTTCATTACTTTTTAATATTTGCATCAGTCTTCTGAAAGCAGATTAAGAGCAACTGTAATTTCCATACTCAAAATTCATTAACTACAAAGCTCAGAAAATGTTCACTTTAATCAAAACCATACCACAATTCTGTGTATTCAATTTCTTTTTTTTCTGCATTCCTCTTCAGTCTATTTAGATGTGGAACACTAGGGATTTTGGAAATTTTTATTTTAAATGAAAATAGGCATTTTAGTTTTGTCTATCATGCTCACTAATAAAAAAAATACCCCAAATTAATACTTTGTCTTGTAACTGATCCACATAAAAATATTATCTGTGATTTCCTCTTTTTATTGATTTTCAAAAAATACTTTAAATCTTTATTGTTGAGAGTATTATGGAGTGGGATCTGAGTAGAGGAGGGTAATGGGGGGGATGAAAGGGATCCTCTACCCAGATCCCACTCCATCCAGGTCTTCACCACCCTATTGTCTGTGTCCATGGGTAGTGCATATCCTATTTAATAAAAGAGAAACATGGTAATTAGCCATACCTCCGCTACCCTTCCCATTGGCTAATCAGGGCGATATGCAAATTAACTGCCAGCCAAGATGGCGGCCAGCAGCCAGGCAGCTTGAAGCGAACATGAGGCTTGCTTGCTTAAGTGACGGAGGACTCCAACGTTCCCCGCCTGCCGCTGCCAGCCTCTGAGCTTGCCGTTTGAAACATTGTTACAAATATAGAAGCTAAACAAAACCCCAGAAACCTGCTTTCAGCCAGCCAGGATCTCAGAGCTGGAGTTGAAACAGTGTATCAATTATAGAACCCAAACAAACCAGATACCTGCTTTCAGCAGCTGAGGCCTAAGAGTTGGAGCCAAGCCTCAGAGCTAAAGCTGGCCCAGAATTAAAAAAAAAGAAAAAGAAAAAAAAGAGTGGTAGGGAGCTTCAGTAACCCGCCAGCCTGAAAACAGCCCTCAGCCCGTTACCCAGACTGGCCAGGCACCCCAGTGGGGACCCCCACCTTGAAGGGGGTGGGACCAGCTGCAAACAGTCATCATCCCCTCATCCAGGCTGGCCAGGCACTGCAGTGGGTACCCCCACCCTGATCCAGGACACCCTTCAGGGCAAACCAGCCGGCCCCTGCTTGTGCACCAGGCCTCTATCCTATATAGTAAAAGGGTAATATGCCTCCCAGCACCGGGATCAGCGTGACAGGGGGCAGCGCCCAAACCCCCTGATCGCCCTGTGGCTCTGTGTGTGACAGGCATGGGGCCACAACCTCCCTATCTGCCCTGCTCTGTTCGTGACAAGGGAAGGCGCCCAAATCCCCTGATAAGCCCTGCTCTGTTCCTGATAGGGGGGAGCTCCCCAACCCCCTGATTGCCCTGCGGCTCTGTGTGTGACAGGGTGTGGTGCCCCAACCCCCTGATCGGCCCTGCTCTGTGGGTGATAGAGGGCGGTGCCCCAACCACCCCCCACGGGCCCTGCTCTGTGTGTGATGGGGTAGAGCCATAACCTCCCCATCAGCCCTGCCCTGAGTGTGACAGGGTGTGGCGCCCCAACCCCCTGATCTGTCCTGCTCTGTGTGTGACAGGGGGCGGTGCCCCAACTCTCCTATCGGCCCTACTCTGTGAGTGACAAGGGGGAGCTCCCCAACCCCCTGATCGACCCTGCTCTGTGCGTGACAGGGTACGGAGCCCCAACCCCCCTGATGGGCCCTGCTCTGTGCGTGACAGGGGGTGGCGCCGCAACCTCCCCATCGACCCTGCCTTGAGTGTGACAGGGGGCGTCGCCCCAACTCCCCCAATCAGTCCTGTCTCTGAGCCCGACCAGGGGCTGGCACCCTAGGGGATTGGGCCTGCCCTTCTGCCCACCCGGGAAGCGGGCCTAAAGCCCAGCCAGGTCGATTTTCTCCTGAGGGGTCCAGGATTGCGAGAGGGCACAGGCGGGGTTGAGGGACCTCCCCTCCCCCCTGAGGGCACAAATTTTTGTGCACTAGGCCTCTAGTATGCATATAAGTTCTTTGCTTAATCCCTTCCCTTCCCCTCTGAGATTCATCAGTCTTCTTCAATGTTTCCATGCCTATGGTTCTATTTTATTTAGCAATTTATTTTGATCATTAGATACCTAGTTTGTTTATTTTTATTTTTAGATTCAATTGTTTATAGATATGTAGTTTTTTTTTTCTTCTTAAAGAAGACCCTTTAACATTTAAGGTAATACTGGTTTGGTAGTTAAGAACTCCTTTAGCTTTTTCTTGTCTGTGAAGCTCTTGATCTGACCTTCAATTCTAAATGATAGCTTTACTGGGTAGAGTAATCTTGGTTCTAGGTCCTTGCTATTCATCACTTTGGATATTTCTTGCCACTCCCTTCTGGTCTGCAAACTTTCTATTGAGAAATCAACTGACAGTCATGTGGAAACTCCCTTGTAGGTAACTAATTGTTTTCTCTTGCTGCTTTTAAGATTCTCTCTTTCTCTTTAACCCTTGGCATTTTAATTATGATGTGTCTTGGTGTGAGCTTTTTTGGGTTCCTCTTGTTTGGGACTTTCTTTGTTTTCTGGACTTGTAAGTCTATTTCAGCTTGTAGGCAAAGTTTTCTGTCATTATTTCCTCAAGTAGGTTTTCAATATCTTGCTCTCTCTCTATTCTCCTTATGGCACCCCCATGATGCGAATGTTGGTATGCTTGAAGTTGTTCCCGAGGTTCCTTATACTATCTTCATATTTTTGGATTCTTTTTCCTTTTTGCTCTTCTGATTGAATGATTTTTGCTTCCTCATATGCCAAATCACTGATTTGATTCTCTGTGTCCTCCACTGTACTATTAATTCCCTGTAAAATTATTCTTCATTTCAGTTAGTGTATCCTTCATTTCTGACTCGTCCTTTTTCATGTCTTTGATGTTCTAACTAATTTCCTTGAAATTCTTCACAAAGTGCCTTGAAGCTCTCATTTAGATCCTTAAGCATCCCTATAAACATTGTTTTGAACTGTGTATCTAGTAGTTTATTTGTTTCCATTTTATTCAGTTCTTATTCTGGAGATTTCTTCTGTTTTTTTCACCTGTGACATATTTCTTTGTCTTCACATTTTGGTTGCTTCCCTGTGTTTGTTTCTATGTATTAGGTAGAGCTGCTATGTATCCTGGACATAGAGTGGCCTTGTGCAGTAGGTATCCTGTAGGGCCCAGTGGTTCAGCCTCCTCAGTCACCTGAGCTGGGCATTCTAGGTGTGCCCCTGTGTGGGCTGGGTTGTGTGTACTATCTTGTTGTAGTTAAGCCTTGATTGCTATTGACATCATTGAGAGGAATTGACCCCTAAGCCAATTGGTTGAGAGGACCAATTGCAACTACAGTGGAAGAGCTGCTGTGCAAGAGACACCTTTATGGAGCAGGATTTGCTTCAGTGGGGCTTTGGTGCTCACTGAGTCTGCCCCTTGAGTGTGTTGCTTGTGGATGTGTAGAGTTGTAATCTGGCATGGTCTGAATCTTTCCATGGGTGCACAGCTCTGGTGCTCCTAGGGAGGTGCAAAGTCAGCCACTGTCTGTGCTCTGCCTGAGGACACCCAGCATGAGCTACAGAGCAGTCAGCAGATGGGCTCCTACTTGTGTTGAGCTTGAAAGTGCCCAGGCCTAGATGTGACCCAAGACAGGCTGCTGCTAGTTAAGGCCTGGGATCACTTACCAAGATGTATGGGGCATGCTGAGGCCAGCTGCTGCTTGTTTGAGATATTTTAGGGAAGTCTGAAGCCTGAGCAAGGGCAGGCCAGTCACATACAAACAGCTTGGGTGGAGCTGAAAATTGGGTATGGAGGGATCTTAAGGAATCACCAGGGCAGGGCAACAGTATGAGCCAGGCTGATGGAAACTCAGATATGTCCCCTGCCAGTCAGCTCTGCAATGAAGGATGTCTCAGTATAGGAACAATGACTTCTGACAGGACTTTTGTCAGAGATAAAGCCACCCCTGAGTTCTTTCCTGGGTGCCACACAATCCAGTTCCTCCCAGAATGTTCCTGATCCCCCAAGCCACTTCCCCAGTGCTGGAGCTCAGAGAGAGCTAATCTAAGAAAGTCCATGTGCCAGCCCTTTAAGTGGAACTGCCTGGGACTCCAGCAGCCTCCATGTCACTCAGCCACAATCCCTGCTGGTTTTTACAGTCTGAAGTTACTGGGGTCTTCTCTTCCCAGCAATGGAACCCTGTGGTGAGTTCTAGTGTGGGTCTGGGATGCCTTGCTCTTCACAGGAGGCCTCCTCAGCCTAGACATCCTTCCCTATTAAAGAAATGCCACACGTGGGTGTCAGACCAGCCCATTCCATGCTTCTGCCCCTCCTACCAGTCTTGATGTGCTTTCTTCTTTACTTTTCTAGTTGTAGGACTTCCTCCATTCAGCCAGATTTCAGGTGGTTCTGAATGATGATTGTGCTGTATTTTAGTTGTAATTTTGATGTGGGAGGTGGCAAGTACCGCCATTTACCTATGCAGCCATCTTGGTTCTCTAGTACTTAATTCTATCACACATCTAGAGTTGAGAAGTGATGTTGTGGGAAAAAAAAGAATATCTTAAGCACAGTGCCTGACATATATATGTTAATGTCAATTAATATCTGTCATCCCCTGAAGATGATTTACAATTCTTCTTGTCCATCTGTGAGCATATAGGTTCTTAAGCAAATTATCAAAAATGACTGTTACAATAAGTTTGTATCTGTACTTAAATTTAATAGAGAATTGAAAAGATGTATTTAAATATGTTGTAGATGAGATAGGGTTTTAGGAAACGAAAAATTATTTTGATGGTGTGTAATATATAAAGGCTGATACCAAAAATAAAATAAATGCATTCTAAAACCTTTCAAATGAGGACTTTATGGTATGAATTGACACTTTCATCATTGTTAAAAATCATGATTACTAAGGCAAATTAATTATGTAAATTAATCTTTATAATACAGACTGAAATATTACTAAACTTTTAAAATGTATGGCAGTTTATTGACATAGTGAAAGACAGATATGATGGTATATTGCTAATGGTATTCGGTAATTAACATGTAATTATTTTCCTTAGACATTTTTATTTTTAATTGTTATTGTTTTAAGAAAATATAAAAAAATGATCAAAACAAAAGCCACAGAGAGGTTATTAGATCTATGAGGACTCTCACCCTTTCGGTTTGATTTCAAGCATTGCTTAAAAATAGAAAGGTATGGCCAACTGTGGCGAAGTTGATTTTTTGTGAAGAGAAAAAAAACAAACAACAACAACAAAAAAAAACTTCTAGAGAGCTTCATGAAGAAAAACAAGTAATTGAAGGATGGAAGATGTTGATTCAGCACCACACAAGTTTTCTCAGCCAAAAAGACTTTTATTCAATGAGGGGAGTATTTTCCAACAAATGGGGTTGATGAGGCAGGCGTGAAAGGTTTGGGCCAAGAGAGAAAAGAGCCAGCAATGATTAGAGGGTCAGTGGTATTGTTTCTGCAACCAGTACAGGAGCTGGAGCATGCAGTGAATATTATAGTGTAAATTGCTCCCCAGAGAGAAAAATGGCTATTGGAAATTATAACCCTGTTGCAGCTCTCATAGAGACTGACACCTTGGTAACACATGCTTTATTCAAAAGTTGTTTGTATGAAGACAAAAGAAAACAATAAGAAAGCCATGGTTAGGGGGGGAACTATACAATTTGTGGGAGGCTCACTTTAGAGAAATTTTAGGACACTTATATTACAAATACTCATTTCTTGTATATAATCATCTCATTTTTTTTCAAAATAAAAGATATCCCTCAAATGCTTTTGCATTATTAAACAAAGTTTATCTTATATAATTATAATGAATTGTTTTTCTATCTTCATTTATAGTTGAAAATTATTTACTAAATCATCATTATATCTGAAAAATCTGGCTGTGCTTTTGAAAACATTTATCTATAAATATTAGCTTATCAAATCTATAATATAAGTCCAAGAAATGTCTATTGGATTTGCTATACTACACATTTTAAATCATTAAAATAATACTTTAATACTTAAAGACTTAGAAAGAAGTTATTTGCTGTTCAAGTACCCATGCACAAAAATTCACATTGCAGTATTCTTTATTGTAGTAAAATACTAAAACTACAAATGAGTAAATAAATTGATAGCTGTACTGTAGAATCCTATGAACAAATGAAAGTTTAATTTCTGAACATGATTCAGCTGATAAAAACAAAATACTGAGTGAGAAAAGCACATACAAGAAAAATTCATAGATTATAATTTTTTAGTTCTTATTAAGCACCAACTATATATCTGGAACTATGATAAGGACTTTAAAATTCAGTATCTCACCCAATTATCATCTTTATTTATCCCCATTTTCAAATAATGAAATTGAGATTCAGCAACTTGCCCAAGGTCACACAGCTACTAATTTTTGGAGCCAGGACTTAAATCCAGATCAGTATGAGTCCTAAATCTGAACACTTAACCACTCTCGAGCCAAAGCAGTTACTAAAACCTATTGTTCCCAGCATTCATGACAGACTTTCCTGTTTGGGCCACCTGCTCCCTCAGACCACAAGCCACAGTAACTATATTCATAATTCGATGAGACATATACAAATTAGACTTATAAAAGATAGCAACAGACAACTTCTAAACTAGCTATTTTAGGTTCAGGAATAAATATTTGTGCCACACGCAGTCCACACATACCTATGAAAACAGCCAAATGTGATGCACTACTCCAGGATGAACTATTTTCACAGAACACAGTATGAATGATGCCCTGGGGTGGGACAGTGCCAAGGCCCTTCCCGCACACAGCCTCTATTTAGTATTGAATCAAGCACACCAACATCAGGATGCATAGTCTACAAAATACCACATATAACATCTTCTTTGGATAAAATATGCATTTTTGGAATGTACTTTGGTATAATGCCATTGGCTTACACTGAAGTAGTTTCTAAGAAATATTTCTATGAAATGGATAATATGACTTCTTAAGAAATCATGACTTCACTACATTATAGATGTTAAGTGAACTGACTCTGGAACAAACTGACTGTAAGAATCTAACTGTAACACTCATTAGTTAAATGCCATTGGTTAAGTTGTTTAACCTCTTGATTTAGTTTTCTCACTTGTAAAATAGACTCATTATCATAAAGGTTTTGTAAGAATTAAGTGAGTTAACACATACAAAGTGCCTAGACCAGCACAGAGCAGATGGGAAGTACTACCTCACTGACAGCCATTGTTTATTGTGGCCATTAGCATTGTTGGGGTATTTGTTTTTGTTATTTTATACTAAGTGCCTTCTTTATGTAGGTACATTATTAACTGTCCTGAGGACAAAGAATAGCATTACATCTCATGAACAATTGGTCAATATCAGAAGTGACAGTTGAAATATTTAATAACAGTTGTGATATGGGCACTCAATCAATCAAACAGGAGACCAGCTATAAACATCCCCTATGGCTAGCCTTGTGCCCACTAGTCGAATATCAGCCCTGGCTTACAGTCTATGGGTGCTGCATAATGGATGACTGTCTTGGTTAGAAAACTCATAAACATTTGTGCTCAACTATAGCAAGTATCCAGCACTCCAGGGTAGGCATTTTCCTCATTTATTCCTACATTTATACTCCCCACTCCCTTTTTTATTCTGTGTCTTTGCAAGCTTTTGTAACCATTTTGGGAAAAGGTGTCAGAATGGTTTAGTTCTCCTACAGTATTTCAGATATATACAAAACTAAGGTGAAATAGACCTGTGATAACCCAAACCTTTATGTATTTAGAGAGAAAAGATGAGATAGTTAAGCTGCATATTTAAAACTCACACCAAATTCTTCAGCTCAAACAAATATTGCTTATACACAACGTGTGTGTGTATGTATATATGTATGTATGTGTGTGTGTGCATAGTTTAAAAACAAAGACAAAATGAGACAGACAAAAATTCATAGAAAGAGAAAAAAACACAGAGGAAACTCCTACCATTGAGATTCTCTCAAACAAAAACAAAAACAAACAAACAAAAAACAGAGAATATATTGCTTGCCTTTATTTAAAAGTTAGAAAATTGTGTACAATGTAAGATAGAGAAATGGTGCCTGTGGCCCTTTAAAATGAACTGGCTTTGCCCAGCCAGTGTGGCTCAGTGGTTGAGTGTTGACCCATGAACCAAAAGGTCTGGGTTCTATTCCCAGTCAGGGCACATGCCTGGGTTGTAGACTCGATCCCCAGTAGGGGGCATGCAAGAGGCAGCCGATCAATGATTCTTCTCATCACTAATGTTTGGATCTCTCCCTTCCTCTCTCTGAAATCATAAGAAAAAAATATTAAAAGTAATAAAAATAAATAAAATGAACTGGCTTTTAGTCTGGACTCGGGGGCATTTCTGTGAATATGCTTTTCATGGAACTAGTTGTACTAAAGCAGTGGTCGGCAGACCGCGACTCACGAGCCACATGCTGCTCTTTGACCCCTTGAGTGTGGCTCTTCCACAAAATACCACGTGTGGGCACGCACGTACAGTGCGATTGAAACTTCGTGGCCCATGCGCAGAAGTCGGTTTTTGGCCTGGGCGAGTCTATTTTGAAGAAGTGGCGTTAGAAGAAGTGGGGGGTGTCAGTTGGTCGGGCGACGGGAGACGCAGCGCAGGCGGGCTGCGGGATATGCAGCGCGGGGGAGGCACTCACCATTCATGCACGAGTTGAGGGAGCCAGTCAGTCAGCAGTCTCAGTGTGCAGTGGTTAGTGCTAGTCGCATCCGCAAATCACGCGCAGGTGACAAAAGTACCTACTTGAAGCATAAAGTTACCTGTATTTTTCCAACAAGCTGCAAATCCTACAGGTATTTTTGTCACCAATTTAAGAATTGTAATTATTTTGTGTTGGTGGCTTTATTATTATAAAATGAAACATTTTTTAGGTGCCCGTTTGACATGGCTACAAAGAAGAAGCAAACTACCTATATAGTTTAAGTTTAAAAAATTTGGCTCTCAAAAGAAATTTCAGTCGTTGTACTATTGATATTTGGCTCTGTTGACTAATGAGTTTGCCGACCACTGTACTAAAGGATTAAGAACTAGAGGTGAGGAAGCAGCCCAGTTTTCCAGCTTCTAGAGCAGTGGTTCTCAACCTGTGGGTCGCGACCCCTTTGGAGGTCGAATGACCCTTTCACAAGGGTCGCCTAAGACCAGCGAAAAACACATATATAATTACATATTGTTTTGTGATTAATCACCATGCTTTAATTATGTTCAATTTGTAACAATGAAATTGGGGGTCACCACAACATGAGGAACTGTATTAAAGGGTCGCGGCATTAGGAAGGTTGAGAACCACTGTTCTAGAGGAAAGAAATGCGGAGAAGAGAAAGGAATCCATTCACAAGTATCCAATGAATGGCTCCATCATGATTGAGAACACTCTCTATTCCAAACATTTCCCAATATCCAAGTAGATAAATAAATAGCTCCATCATGATAACATACAAACATGAATTTGAATACACTAAAGGAAAATCCAATAATATAGAGCAGATTTTTATACTATTCTCTTTGTAAAGTGACTAAGTATCTTTACTCCTCAAAAAAGAGAGAAGAACAAAAGTAAATAATAAATTAAGAATGTGTTATTTTATTGAATAGTCCACATTTATGGTTTTTTGTTTACATATTTCACAAGACACTTTAAACTTAAGATGTCAATTCTGGGTGTATGGGAAAGAACTATAAGCAAAGAATCAGTATGAGTTTCAATATCAGCTCTACCACTAACTTGGCTGTAAGATCTTGGGTTACTCACTTCCTCTCTCCAAATACGTCTTATTCTTTGATTTAGATCAGTGATATTCCAAATTGTTTTGGTTGAGACCCACAGTAGGAATATGTTTAACAATATATATTGTATGAGACTCAGCATAATTGGAACATACCATATGAGATGATCATCTGGTTGAACTGTCCAGAGCTGATGCTCTCTGATTCAGGTTAATTAGACTGGTCTTGACACTGCAGGCATCTTTCATTATCTGAATCTGATCTCTTCTGATGCAGTAGAGAGTAAATTTTTAAAAAGCAGAAATGCTCTATTTCATTATTTTTATGAGAAAAATAAAAATGTGCTCCCAGCTCATCTAGTAATACTAACCATTTTCTGGAAATATTCCTAAACTTCTGTGAAATACCTATATAATAATCCTTCAAGGACTTGGGCATAATATAAAATATTTAAAAGACCAGTTTTCCAATTATCTGACAATGATGCTATTAGTGTTTTTGTGCACTATTAACAGCAGTGTGCTGGATCAGCTCACAATGGCTTTGCTCAAAATAGCTGATTTTCTAAAATTCCAAGAAATACATGAGCCAGTTTTAAAACAATAGCTTGAAATAAAATATGGTGGGAGTATTTACACCACAGGAATAACTAAATGCTATACATCAAGGCTTTCTCCATCCTTCCTACCCCAAATCCAGTTGTTAAACATTTACCAGACTATAATCTAGAGCTAGAGAAAGGAAGCCATGGCTCAGTGGATTAGATGGTATTGCTTTTATCTGATTTTTATATATAACAGTTTGGGCCATGTCTTTCTTCCAATAAAATAAATATCAACAGTTGCTGTTAGCTACCGTTATAGATATAGCACTTCTTGTAACTACCATTATAGGTACAATTATCGGTGACAAGTATCACACTAAGAACTTTATGCAAACTTTCTATAATCTTTACAACAACCTTTGAATGTAGTCATAGCCCCTTTACAAAACAGTACTTCTAGGCTTTGAGAGATTAAGTACAGTTGTACAAAGTGACATAGTTAGTAAATGTTGGAACTGGAATTTGACTCCGAATTGTATGATAGTAAATATCATGTACTTTTAACTTTATCAAATCCTTATCTCCATCTGGTAAAATTCTATCAATATTTCAACGTCCTATTTTAACAGGTAATACAATAATTAATAAATAATAATACAAGAATAAACTGTGTTTTGAGTACTCACAACTGTAAACCTACTTTTGCAATTGGCATGTCGTCCTTTTAACTCTCAGCACTATGTCTGATTTTCTCACATAATTTGGCAAATGGTTCCATGTATCCTAGTTTTTTATGCTTCTTATCCCCTCTTCTGTGCTTAAGAACTTTTCATAAATAAATTCTAGAATGAATGAATGTGCAAGGTGACTGCTAATGGATATGAGGTTTCTTTTGGGGGCAAGGCAAATGTTTTGGAATTAATGGTGATAGTTGAACAATCTTTTGAATTAAAAATCACTGAATAAAACAGATAAAAGGGGTGAGCTTTATGGTATATGAATTATACCTCAATTTAGAATGTAAGATATAAAACAAAAAATGTTTGGTTCAGCCTTATGAAATTGCCATTTTTGCCTATCAAAATGAATGAATCAGCAATTTTATAGTTTACCCTAATTTAATATAAGTGCTTCCACAGTAATATGAGAACAACAGGTATTTTTGTAAATAAAAATTCTAACTGCTATGATTTTTCAATTCTAAAATATTATTGAAGAGAATAAAAGCAAATAATCTCATTTGCATTCTCCATCTACCTCTTAAAAATCCTCCTTTTTTTAAGCTAGTGGATCTTTGCTGAGTAATTAATTATTGATTATTGGAAAACTCAATTCTGATCATCTCAAGACTCAGGTGGATGAAGGCTCTAATCTGTCAAACATTTATGTTTCTCAGAAATTCTGCGGTGAGATGTTCAGCTACTGATAAAAATAGTAAAATCATAATCTCTGGGTACAATGGTCAAGTACTCTGATGCAGCCCTGAGAACAAAGTGGAGGCTGTTAGCATGTCTAGAAAATTGCAAAAAAAAAAAAACCCAAACAAAAAAACTTCTATACATTCAGGAAAGCAGCTGTCCTGGTTAATCATAAGTAATGAACGTGTTACTCAAAGAAAGACGAGAAAAACTTAAATAGCAAGAAATGGGGAAACAAAAGCAGAGGAAAGAAAATTCCATAAGCTGATTTGGGGCAGTGGACAGTCATTCACTGAGGGCACATTTAGCTTGGGAATCTTTCTGCTTCTATAGAGGAAATTACTTGAGACTTGACTTGGATTGGTGAGCACATAATACAGTGTACAGATAATATATTGTGGAATTTTGTACCTGAAACCTGATAATTTTGTTAACCAGTGTCACCCCAATAAAAATAAGAAATATTTGTTTTACTTCTGATCAAAGATGTGTTTTAAGTTCATATCTCAGGAGCAGGGTGTCATATTATCATTTACCTTCATTCTTTGACAGAGTGTCAAGTATGAATGTTTAAGGAACCATTGATGGGAGAAGCATTGACAGAAGAGAAGTCATTGTATTTTTCATTATTTAATAAAAAAAAAAACAGCAGAAGAAAATACATGTAAAAGAACCTGAGGTGAAAAAGTTCAAGGAAGGTGTACTTCACCTTTGACCTGGTACTCTCTCACTCTTTCTAGAATGTTTTCTGAATTCAGAGAAGAGTAGAACAAGAAGCATAGTCTTCTGAATCCAGTTTGTTTATACTCTATGTGGTTGCCTAAACTCAAATATAAGTTGACATACTGCTATGCAGACTCAAGTATGCCTCTTTATTTTATTTATTTATGTTTAATTTGTTTATTTTACAACTAGAGGCCCGGTGCACTAATTCATGTATCAGTGGAGTCCCTCAGCCTGGCCTGCGAAATCGGACCAAAACCAGCTCTCTGACATCACCTGAGGGGTCCCAGATTGCGAGAGGGTGCAGGCCAGGCTGAGGTACCTAACCGGTGCACAATTGGGGCTGGGGAGGAACGTGAGATGTTGGCCAGCCAGGGAGGGACTGTGGAAGGGCTCCAGGGCATGTCTGGCCTGTCTTGCTCAGTCCTGATCAGCTGGACCCCAGCAGCAAGCTAACTACCAGTCAGAGTGTCTTCCCCCTGGTGGTCAGTGCACATCATAGCGAGCGGTTGAGTGACCTTAGCATATTATTAGCATTTTACACTTTGATTAGTTGAACAGACAACCAGACGACCAGACACTTAGCATATTAGGCTTTTATTATATAGGATTACTGTTGACTTACAATATTATATTAGTTTCAGGTGTACAACAGAGTAATTCGATATTTATAGACCTTACAAAGTGATCATCAGGTGTGACTTTTTAAAACCTGCACCTTCCCCCAACATAAAAATATTTAAAATCCGAAAGTTAAAGATGTTAATGTTAGCCTTACTTCTAGACACAACATTATCACTGCTTTCTGTTATGTAATAATACCAGTGAATTGTAAACTTTTTGAAGGCAATTGTTCTGTCTTCTAATGTTCTATCTTCTTTGGCATTTAGTTGTATAGTGATTAGGTGATAGTGTCTGCATTGGTATCCATAGAATCCCTTACTGTTTCTCTTCTTGAAAGCATCCAGAGATGAGAGAGTCCTGGCATGTGAGTTAGGAAACCTGAGGGATCTGGGTGAACATTATATTATTGGAATACCAAATAAGATACTGTATTTGGACTAGTTTATTTCTATTTGCTTAATATGTTATATATATATATGCCCATTTTCTGCACAAATAAAACCTCATCAGTTACTATGGTATTTTCAATGTGTGCATTTCCTCTCCCCTGTGATGTTCAGGAATGTCTGTAGCTTAAGGAAATAATTATATAAAATGGTTTTTGTTTCTCTCTAGATGATATCAATCATTATCCTGAGTGAGAATTTAAATGTGGGGGGTTGTGGGGGTAAAGGGGGGGTAAGGACACATATGTAATACCTTAATCAATAAAGAAATTAAAAAAAGAAAGAAAATTTAAATGTGATATATTTAAAGGGACAATGCCATATTCATAGCATGCATTGATTACTAAAAGTCTTTGAACAAAATATTTCATTACATGCTTCTGGGGTAAATAGAATAGCTTATTGTGCAGTTGAATGCACTCATAGCTGGTTAAGTGGCTAGATACTTATAATACTGATTAATTGAGGAAGGTTTCTAATGGAATGCCTCAGGACTCTGCATTGAACCAATTCCACATTTCCTGCTATCAAGTATTGTCATGAAAATATTTAAAAACTTCATGCCGTTATTTGACATGCAGATAAAAGAAATACGTTACTATCTTAAAGCAACCCTTTTAAAAAATAGGATGGACTGTTCTAAAGGGCTTAAATCAACAAAAGGGAATTTAATGAGAGAAATGTTAGGCAACCCTGAGTCTAATTTTGAAAAGTAAAATACATAAAGTAGAACAAAGAAAATATTATCTTTCTAGCATTTTGAAATTAATTAAGATCTGGCAGTTTCTGATTGTGATGAGCTCAACAGAATTCAAGACTGTGTTAGTAGCCAAACAGTCTAATAAAGGATGGGTGACTGTTCTGCCTGAACACCAGATATGTTTGATTCTGCATCCAGAGATCTACCTGGGTTTCAATATACAGTCACAATTTAAAGAAAGAGGGTCTTGTGTTTTAGTGTCCTATTTCAAAGGGAAAATAATTGAGGATTTTGAAAAAATTGCCCTTAAATTTTGTAGGCGTACAAGGAACAGTAGTGGTGTATCTAATTTCATATATATATATATATATATATATATATATTAGAGGCCCAGCGCACAATTAAATCGTGCACGTGTAGGGTCCCCTAGGCCTAGCCTGCCATCAGGGCCATGTCCACCACCCCCGATACCTTGCATGCTCCACGGACGCTGCCGCCCCTTGACCTCCACCGGATGCCAGGTTCTCACCTTCCCTGGGCCTGGCGTTCACCCACTTGGAGGATGCCTGTAGGCAGCAGCCCCATTGTGGAGCCGCTCTTGGCACCCTCCCCTTTGGCCATGACCCACAGGCCACGCCATCTGGTATTGGGATGCCGGGATATTCTTCTGCTCCACCGGCCTCTGCTCCGTCTGGGCTCGGGTAGTAACTGCCGCTGCCACCACAGTCGCCATGCAAGAGTAAAGCCGGCAGGCCGGTGGCACACGCGAGTGCACACTCCCTTACACACCCCCTCGCACCTCTCAAAGGTTAGCCCTGCCCTGTAGAATCCAGCCAATCCGGGAGCCCTGCTGCCTCACCTCCAGCCAATCTGCTCACCCACTGGCCTCACCGCCCCTCCCCCGCCCCCGCAAATCCCTTCCCGACCACCCTGGAGGCTCTCAGTCTTTGAGTTGAAACTTGCAACCCGGTGAAGGTGGGAGGGCCACCTGACACACCAGGAAACTGAAGTCCGA
>NW_005871050.1:11323869-11327450 GCF_000147115.1 Myotis lucifugus | reverse complement strand
TGTGAGTGCAGCTCCGCTCTGTTCCCTCCCATGGAGCCTGTCCTATCCCTGTGCGCCAAGTGCTCAGGTCCAGCCCCTCCCTGAAGTCAAGGGCCTATTCTGCCTCCCTGCTGCCCACCTCCCGCCGCTGCCTATCGCCACCCCCCCTCCCCCGCACCTCCGCCGCCCGTCGCACCCTGGCTGCCCACAGCGCCTTGGCTCCGTTCCTGTCTCCACCGCCTTTACTTTGCTCCCTTCTGCAGCGCTTGGCTTCTTTCTCATTGTCTTCAGTCTTCGCTCCCAGCTGGTATATGCAAATTAACCGCCATCTTGGTTGGGTTAATTTGCATATAGTTGCTCTGATTGGCTGGTGGGCGTAGCGAAGGTATGGTCAATTAGCATCTTTGTCTTTTATTAGTGTATATATATATTTGATGTTACATTGTAACTAAAAATAATTGAATACTTTCCACTTAGTGGTGGAGTAATATCTAGGTACAGGGAGCAGCCTGTGGTGCAGCACTGTAGAGTATATTTACTGTAGGTTGTATTCGGAGACCCGGAAGAGAGTTGATACCAACACATGACTCACTCTGCACACTTAGAGACACTACATATAGCTGCTTCTAAGCAGTTAAGTAAGCAGAGCTATTCCTCTACATATGCCTTTGCAATTGTCCTTAGAGTAAAATCCTAGCTCTGAATGACCATGCTTACCTTTCCTACCTCACTTTGTGTTTCTTCCTCCATTCACAACCTAGCAATCTTCAAATGCATATCAATGAGTAAGACCAGATTCCTCTAATGTACCTAAAACAGATTTAAAAATGCCTGTAATATGTAACAAGTGAGTGTATAAAAATGCAACTCAAGTAGCATTGGTATAGCTTTGTTTCAGAAAGATTAAGACATTTTATAAATACAATATTTAATAGTATTTATGCAGCTATTCCCCATAGTTGTAATCATTATCTTTTACCATGGCTTCCTCAAAGCCAAGAGTTTTAAATTAACAAACTTTTACTTTAAAAGGTTTTAGTCATAATATCCTTCTAATGAAAATATAACAAATCACAGATAGGGGAGGAGGGTCAAGATGGTGGCCTAGTCAGTGGTCGGCAAACTCATTAGTCAACAGAGCCAAATATCAACAGTACGATTGAAATTTCTTTAAGAGCCAAATTTTTTAAACTTAAACTATATAGGTAGGTACATTGTTATTAACTTAATTAGGGTACTCCTAAGGCTTAGGAAGAGCCACACTCAAGGGGCCAAAGAGCCGCATGTGGCTCGCGAGCCGCAGTTTGCTGACCACGGGCCTAGGTAAATGCAGTACTTGCGAACTCCCACAACCACATCAAACTTACAACTAAACCACAGAGCAACCATCATTCAGAACTTCCTGAAATCTTCTGAATCGCATTCCTACAACTAGAGAATCAAAGAAACCACAGTGAGACTGATATGAGGGGCAGATGTGCAGAATGCGCTATCCAACATCCGCATGCGGTGTTTTTTTTTTAATTAGGAGAGATATCTTGGCTGCAGAGTTCCCCTGTGAGGAGCAAGGGGTCCCAGCCCAACACCAGACCACTCATCCCAGGATTCCAGTGTCGGGAAGGGAAGTCCTCATAGCTTTAGGCTGTAAAAACCAGTGGGGATTGGGTGACACAGAGGGTTGCTGGAGTCCCAGACAGTTTCTCTTAAAGAACTGGTGCACAGACTTACAGAGACTCACTCCCTCTGAGCTCCAGCGTTGGGGCAACAGTTTGAAAAGATCCAGGGACATATGGGGAGGAACTAAATTGTCTGGCATGAGGGCAAGAACTGAGGGTCAGCATTCTCCCAGACAAAAGTGCTGGCAGAGATCATTGTTCCTTTGCTGAAACCTCCCTTCCACAGTGCAGACAGGCAGTTGTCATATCCGAGTCTCTATAAACCTGGCCCACATTATCCCCCCCCCCACACACACCCTGATGATTCCCTGAGACCCTGCCATACCCAATTTGCAGCCCCACTAAAGCTATTTGCAGTGGCTTTTCCATATGAATAGCCTGTTCTTGCTCAGGCTTCAGACTTTTCTAAAAATCTCTCAAACATGCAGCAGCTGGCCTCAGCTTGCCCCAAAGCTTTCAATAAGTGGTCCCAGGCCCATCACTAGCAGCAGCCTGCCTTGATTCACAGCTTGGCCTCTCCTGGGCACCTCCAAGCCCAACACAAGTAAGAGCCATCTGCTGATTGCTCTGTAGCTCATGTGGGGTGGCCCCAGGCAGAGCTCAAGCAGTAGCTGACTTTATATCTCCCAAAAGACTCCTGAGCTAGGAGAATCGAAGATGGCGGCATAGGTAAACACCGGAGACTGCCGCCGTAAACAACCACTTCAAAAATATAACTAAAAGACGGAACGGACATCAACCAGAACCACAGGAAGGCTGGCTGAGGAGAGACTCTTCAACTAGAAGGAAAAACAACAGCATTCCCAGGCTCAGAGGAGGCGCAGTGTGGAAAATTTAAAGGTACGGTGGTGCGGTGGTGCGCGCGCAAAGCGGGCTGGTGGCTGAGGGCGCGGTTGGCGTTTTCAATCAGGAGTGAGTCTCAGACTCTGGGCTACAGATCCGGGCGAGTCTCTAGGGACCCAGACTCAGACGGGAGAAGCGGGACTGTCTGGCTACGGCCCCTCCGAGGTTTGCAGCGGTTGCTGGGACAGAGAGGCAGAGCTCCTGGGGACGGACTGAGAGCGGCCATAACTGCTCCCTCCCCCCGCCCTGTGGATCCCGCCCCGCCCAAGCCCTGCGCACAGCCATTTGCCAATCGCCTCAGGCAAAGGTTGGATTAGCGCCTCCCCAGAGGACAGACCTTTTCCACACAGCTGATTCCTACTGCCAGTCGGCCTGGTGGTCAAATCCCTCTAGTGTTAACTACAACAATTAAGGCTTGGCTAGAACAAGACTGCGCACAAAGACCACAAGGGGGTGCACCAAGAAAGCATAAAAGATGCGGAGACAAAAAAACATGACAGAAATGGAGGATATGGAGCTAAGAATCGCAATTTTGAGGGCTTGCTATAAATTTGAGCAGAGCCTCACGAAAACTAATGAGACCCTCGATGCTACGATAAAGAAATTAGAAAGTAAGCATACACGGACTGAAATAAAGAATATTATACCCAATAGCAGACCAGAGGAGCACAAGAATCAAACCAAAGATTCGACAAAAAACACCCAACTGGAAGAGCAAAATGAAAAAAGAATCCGAAAATACGAAGATAGTGTAAGGAGCCTCTGGGACAGCTTCAAGCGGAATAATATCAGAATTATTGGGGTGCTAGAAGATGAGAGACAGCAAGATATTGAAAACCTATTTCAAGAAATAATGGCAGAAAACTTCCCCCACCTGGTGAAAGAAATGGACTTACAGGGTCCAAGAAGCGCAGAGAACCCAAACAAAAGGAATCCAAAGAGGACCACACCAAGACACATCATCATTAAAATGCCAAGAGCAAAAGACAAAGAGAAATCTTAAAAGCAGCAAGAGAAAGAGACTCAATTACCTACAGGGAATACTCATACGACTGTCAGCTGATTTCTCAACAGAAACTTTGC
>NW_005871050.1:11280671-11323769 GCF_000147115.1 Myotis lucifugus | reverse complement strand
CAGATAAGGAAAAGCTAAAGGAGTTCATCCCCCCCCAACCCAGTATTATATGAAATGCTGAAAGGTATCCTTTAGAAGGAGGAAGAAGGAAAAAGGTAAAGATCCAAATTATGAACAACAAATATGCATCTATCAACAAAATGAATCTAAGAATCAAGTGAATAAATAACCTGATGAACAGAATGAACTGGTGATTATACTAGAATCAGGGACATAGAAAGGGAATGGACTGACTACTCTTGGGGGGAAAAGGGGTGTGGGAGATGCGGGAAGAGACTGGACAAAAATCGTGCACCTATGGATGAATACAGTGGGTGGGGAGTGAGGGCGGAGGGTGGGGTGGGAGCTGGAAGGAGGGGAGTTATGGGGGGAAAAAAGAGAAACAAATGTAATAATCTGAACAATAAAGATTTAAAAAAAAAAAAAAAAAGACTCCTGAGCTAGTGCACCTGGTGGACAGCTTCAGACCATGCCAGATTACAACCCTACCACATCCATGAGCAATACACTCAAGGGGTTGACTTGCTGAGCATCAAAGCCTAACTTAAGCATAGGGGTGTCTCCTACAGCTTTCCCACAGCCAATTGGCTTGGGAGTCAATTCCTCCCAGTGATGTCAACAACAATTAAGGCTCAACTACATTAGGACAGTGCCCACAGTCCCACACAGGGGCCCACCTAGATTGCCCAACTCAGGTAACTTGGGAGGATGAACAACTGGGCCCTACTACACAAGGCCACTCTACCAATTTCAGGAGACACAGCAGTTCTACCTAATACATAGAAACAAACACAGGGAAGCAGCCAAAACCTGGGGACAAAAACATGTTGCAAATGAAATGACAGAAAAATCTCTGGAAGAAAAAACTAAATGAAATGGAAGTAAGAAAACTACTAGATATAGAGTTCAAAACAATGGTTATAAGGATGTTCAAGGAACTTGATGAGAGCATCAAGGAATTTAGTGAGAATGCCAATGACATAAAATAGGGCCAAAGAGAAATGAAAGATACACTAACTGAAATGAAGAATAATTTACAGGGAATCAACAGTACAGTAGAGGACACAGAGAATCACATCAGTGATTTGGAATATGAGGAAACAAAGAACACCCAATCAGAAGAGCAAAAAGGAAAAAAGAATCCAAAAATATGAAGTTAGTATATGGATCTTCTGGGACAACTTCAAGCACACCAACATTCGCATCATGGGGGGCCAGAAGGAGAAGAGAGAGAGCAAGATATTGAAAACCTATTTGAAGAAATAATGACAGAAAACTTCCCCTACCTGGTGAAAGAAATAGACTTACAAGTCCAGGAAGGAAAGAGAGTCCCAAACAAGAGGAACTCAAAAAGGCTCATACCAAGACACATCATAATTAAAATGCCAAGGGTTAAAGAGAAAGAAAGAATCTTAAAAGCAGCAAGAGAAAACCAGTTAGTTACCTACAAGGGAGTACCCATATGACTGTCAGCTGATTTCTCAACAGAAAGTTTGCAGACCAGAAGGGAGTGGCAATAAATATTCAAAGTGATGAATAGCAAAGACCTAGAACCAAGATTACTCTACCCAGTAAAGCTATCATTTAGAATTGAAGGTCAGACCAAGACCTTCACAGATAAGAAAAAGCTAAAGGAGTTCTTAGCCACCAAACCAGTATTACATGAAATGTTGAAGGGTCTTCTTAAAGAAGAACCAGAAGCAGCAGCAGAAAAAGAAAAATAAAGAAAAAAAATATGAACAATAAAATAGCAACAAATGCATAACTGTCAACAATTTAACCTAAAAATAAAAATAAATGAACAAGGAATCTAATGAACAAAATAAACTGATGAACCAAATAGAACCAGAGGCATGGAAACATGGAACAAACTGACAAATTTCAGAGGGAAGGGGGGAGAGGGGATGAAAAGAGATTAACCAAAGAATGTATGCATATATGCATTATCTATGGACACAAACAATAGGGTGGTAAAGGCCTTGGCAGGGCGGGGACCAGGTGGAGGGGTATACTGAGTTGAAAAAGGGGGACCTGTGTAATACTCTCAACAATAATGCTTTAAAAAAATAAAGAAAAAAAGAATCAAATACTAATGCAGAGAACTTGGTTATGTTACTTATTGACTTGCCTCCCTTGGTTCCTGTACATTTATTTTCTGTTTTTTTATTCTCCCTCTCTTTTTACTTTTATCATGAGATATGACATAAGAAATGGCATAAAACATAACGGTATAATATAGTGACTGATTATGAAACAAGCACTGGATAAAAGCCACCCAAATCAATGAATAAAATATTGACAGCAACCCAGAAGGTGCCAATGTAGCCCTTCTCAGATTCCTTTAACTATTCCACACTCTGAAGAAATAAGACTATTCTATCTTTTATGATAAGCAGTAACTTGATTTACTCTACAGTGTCATATATATATATATATATATATATATATATATATATATATATATCACACACATACATCACACCTAGGGGGCCAGGTGCATGAAATTTGTGCACTGGAGGAGGGGGTGGTCCCTCAGCCCAGCCTGCCCCCTCTCACATACTGGGATCCCTCAGGGTATGTCCTACTGACGGCTTAGGCCCGCTCCCTGCTCCCCTTGGGGAGCAGGCCTAAGCTGCAGTCTGGCCTCCCTTTGTGGGAGGCGAACAGGGGAAAGCACCAGCCCCATCACCCCGCTGCTGCAGCCACTGCCAGTCACCGCAGCCACCAAGGTGTTTTCATCAACACGGTCTCCAGTCCCTTCACCATGAAAAAATGACAACTTTCTTTAGGCATTTTCAAGATGTGTCTTTCATAGGATATGACATTTCTTTATTATTTTTTTTTATCCTCACCTGAGGATATGTTTCCATTGATTTTTAGAGAATGTGAAAGAGAAAGGGAAAGAGAGAAACATCAAAGTGAGAGGAACACTTTGATTGGTTGCCTCCTGCATGAGCCCTGACCTGGGCCCGGGCCAGGGAGGAACCTGCAACCTAGGTACATGCCCTTGGTCAGAATTGAACCCAGACCCTGTGGTGGGCATGCCGAGGCATTATCTACTGAGCCAAACCGGCTAGGGCAGGATATGACATTTCTTAGCCCTCCAGCAGCAGACCTTCATTTTTTTCTCCAGGAGTGAGGTGGAAAAACCCTAGATTACCATTTTGGATTCTTATTACCCGAGTTACTAAGAATATTACCAGTGGCATACAGGGAGCTTAGCCAATGAGCGGTCAGAAAAGGTGTTTCCTCTGTAGTTCACACCGATCCCCTGCTTGGCCCCTGCCCAGGCCTAAGTTCTCTGGCCGGGTGTTAGGCCTGGGCAGGGGACCCCCAGCCCCATGCAATCGCTGGCTCCGCCCCTTCCCAGGCCTCAGGCCTCAGGCCTATAGCCGAGGATCCCCAGCCCGCTTCGATCACAAGTTCTGCACCTGCCCAGGCCTGAGGCCTCTGGCTGGGGCATTAGGCCTGGGCAAGGGACCCCCAGCCCCATGCGATAGCCAGCTCCGCCCCTGCTCAGGCCTCAGGCCTCTGACTGTGGTATTAGGCCTGGTCAAGGGACCCCCAGCCCGCTCCTATCGTAGGCTCTGTGCCTGCCAAGGCCTGAGGCCTCTGGCTGGGGCGTTAGGCCTGGGCAGGGGACCCCTAGCCCCATGCGATCACCATCTCCACCCCTTCCCAGGCCTCAGGCCTCTGGCTGAGCCTTAGGCCTGGGCAGGGGCCCCCTTGGCTCTGATTGCAGGCTCAGGCCCTGCCCAGGAGCCCCTTGGCTCAGGCCCTTCCTAGGCTGCTCATGGCCCACATGAGGCCTACCTGGAGTGACCTGGGTGCCCTATGATGTTTCCAGGACCCAGGCCACTGGTGCCTAGTATGCAAATTAGCCGCCATCTTAGTTGGGTTAATTTGCATATTCACTCCTGATTGGCTGGTGGGCATGGCTGGTGGGTGTAGCAGAGGTACAGTCAATTTGCATGTTTCTCTTTTATTAGAATACTAGAGGCCCGGTGCACAAAAATTTGTGCACTCGGGGGGCAGGGGGGGTCCCTCAGCCCGGCCTGTGCCCTCTCGCAGTCTGGGAACCCTCAGGGGATGACCACCTGCTGGCTTAGGCCCGCTCCCCAGGGGATTGGGCCTAAGCTGGCAATCAGACATCTCTCTGGCAGCCCGGAAGCTCTTGGGGGATGTCCACTTGCCAGCGGGGAGCAGACCTAAGCTGCAGTTGGACATCCTTAGCGCTGCTGAGGAGGCAGGAGAGGCTCCCACCACCACCACTGTACTGGTAGCCATCAGCCTGGCTTGTGGCTGAGCAGAGCTCCTTCCATGTGAGAGCGCCCCGACCACCAGAGGGCAGCTCCTGCATTGAGCGTCTGCCCCCTGGTGGTCAGTGTGTGTCATAGTGAGCAGTCATTCCCAGTTGTTCTGCTGTTAGGGTCAGTTTGCATATTACCCTTTTACTATATAGGATAGAGGCCTGGTGCACGGGTGGGGGCCGGCTGGTTTGCCCTGAAGGGTGTCCTGGATCAGGGTGGGGGTCCCGCTTGGGTGCCTGGCCAGCCTGGATGAGGGTATGATGGCTGTTTGCGGCTGGTCACAACCCCTTCAGGGTGGGGGTCCCCACTGGGGTGCCTGGCCAGTCTGGGTGAGGGGCTGAGGGCCGTTTTCAGGCTGGCGGGTGACTGAAGCTCCCAACCTCTCCTTTTTTTCTTTTTTTTTTTATTCTGGGATTTATTTATCTTCTATGGCTGTCACTGGAGCTGAGAGCCAGCTTTAGCTCTGAGGCTTGGCTCCAGCTCTGAGACCTCGGCTGCTGAAAGCAGGTATCTGGGTTTGTTTGGCTTCTATAATTGAAACACTGTTGTAGCTCCAGCTCTGAGGCCTGGCTGGCTGAAAGCAGGTTTCTGGGGTTTGTTTAGCTTCTATAATTGCTGCATTGTTTCTTAGAGTGCAACTCAGAGGCCGGCAGCGGCAGGCTGGGAACGTTGGCTTCCTCCATCAATGGAGCAAGCAAGCCTCCTGTTTGCTTCAGCTGCCTGGCTGCCGGCCGCCATCTTGGTTGGCAGTTAATTTGCATATCGCCCTGATTAGCCAATGGGAAGCTTGTCGGAGGTATGGTTAATTACCATGTTTGTCTATTATTAGATAGGATATATATATATATATATATATATATATATATATATATATATATCCTTAACAATACTGTCCTATTTTGTTTGTGAACTTTAAAAAAATGTTACTAGAGTCTACATATTATTTTGTGGCTTTTTTTGTTAAATTAGAAACTAAAAGTGCCAGAGTCACTCCATTGTTGGCTCTGAAGAAATAAACTTACTTGAATTCTACAGGTAGAAGGAAACAAATTCTGCCAACAACCCATTGGAGTCTGGAAGTGGGTCCTTCCTTAGTTGAGCCTCCAAACTAGAATGCAGCTCAAGTAACACCTCGATTTCAGCCTAGAAACACCATGAGAAGGGGCACCCATCTAAGCCATGCACAGAATTCTGACCTACAGAACCTATGTGATAATAAATGTGTTTGTTTTAAGCAACAATGTTTGTGGTAATTTGTTGTGTGCCAATACAAAACTAGTACAATGAGATCTGACCTTTTTAAGGTCTTTGTTTTCTGTTAAGTCCTTTGTGGCTACTTACAATGCAGTTCAACTCACCTGAAACTGTTTCTTACAGATTTGCAAGTGTCCCTATGGAATAGCAGCACTTAGCGCTTTACTTAGTTTACTTACAAATCCTATTCTGGCTATTTTCTTAGTAACTCTTCACTATCTTGTTAGCTCTAAGACATATTTAAGAAAGTTACATATTTCAGCCTCATTGAGTAGGTTAGTATAATGTATGTAAATTATCATTACTGGAAAAATGAAGACTGGTTCCTGCCTATCTCCTAAATCAGGGTCTCTGGCTTTCCAATGAATTCTTTTAGGTATTCATCATGTTTTCAAACATTAAAATTTTCTTCTTATGTTGTTCAGAGTCAGTTTTTGTTGCTTGTAATTCCATATGTGATAAGCTAAATAAGAAATTAGCTATGTTCAATGGGTAACTATGGAGAAAAAAACACAAATATACTTAGAAAATATTAAAGGAATTATACAAAGAATATATAGTTAGCAACTAATTTGGAGGGTGGAATGGGAGGCAATTGCTTTATTCTTTCTGTTGCTGAAAATATTTTAGTAATGAGCATGTATTTCTTTTATGATATAAAACTATTTAAACTACACAGACTACTAGAGTATAAGTAGCCTTGTATAATCATTGGTTCTTAATGTTATTTAGGTGCTACATGTGGATAATTTTGTGGTTGTATTATTCTTATGATATACAGAGTTTCCCCAAAAATGTATACACACTGTAACAACTTATAGCTCAATTTTGAAAATAAAATGTATTTCAATAAACACTGCCTTTATAATTATTCAAAGTGTGTATATTCATTATTTGGGAACACCCTATATATTAAAATGCTTAGTTGAAATTCAGGCCTCAAGTCCCAATATAGTGCTCTTAAAATCTGTACTCTGAGCTATTCTTGTTGAAGCATGCTTTTTTTAAATCAACTGCTCATGTCTGATTATTAAAAGCTATCTTCAGGATTTACAACAAGTAATATTTTTTACATTGTTAACTACCCTAACCCCTAATTACATTTTAAGTAGAGATGAGGCTAAAAGTGGGAAATTATGATTAAAACTTCAATAATAAGCTAATTGTTGGATATGACAAATAACTCTACTCATGCAATTTAACTTTATATAAAGCAGGCCCTCAAAATTATTACATTTAATTTGGCCCAGAAGAGGGGGGCAGCTATCTACACTAATAAAAGACAAAGATGCTAATTGACCGTACCTTTGCTACGTCCCAAGCCATGCCCACCATCCAATCAGAGCGACTATATGCAAATTAACCCAACCAAGATGGCGGCCAGAAACCACGGAGCTGGAGCAAGCAGGAGGCTTGGTTGCCCCGGCGATGGAGGAAGCCAAGCTTCCCGCCTGCCCTGAACAGGCTGTGGGCTCTGCTCATGGCAACAACGTTCCAATTATAGAAGCTAAATAATTCCCAGATACCTGATTCCAGCCAGCCTCCACTGGGAGCTTGGGTGGCTGGGGGCCGTGGCCAGCCTGCAAACAGCCATCAGCCCCTCACCCAGGATGGCCACACCCTCATGGGGTGAGGGTCCCCACTGGGGGGCTTAGACAGCCTGCAAACAGCCATCAGGCCCTTACTCACACTGGCCAGGCACCCCAGAAGGACCCCCCCTCCCTGAAGGGGGTGTTGCCAGCCTGAAAACGGCCCTCAGCCCCTCACTCAGGCTGGCCAGGCACCCCAGTGGGTACCCGCACACTGAAGGTGCTGTGGCCAGCCTGCAAATAGCCATCAGCCCCTCACCCAAGCTGGCCAGGCACTCCTATATAATAAAAGGGTAATATGCAAATTGACCCTAACCACAGAACGACTGGGAATGACTGGTCACTATGACACACTGACCACCAGGGGGCAGATTCTTAATGCAGGAGCTGCCCCCTGGTGGTCAGTGAGCTCCCACTGGGGGAGCTCTGCTCAGCCACAAGCCAGGCTGACAGCTGCCAGTACAGTGGTGGTGGTGGTGAGAGCCTCTCCCGCCTCCTCAGCAGCGCTAAGGATGTCCGACTGCAGCTTAGGCATGCTCCCCGCTGGCAAGTGGACATCCCCCGAGGGCTGCCGGGCTGCCAGAGGGATGTCTGACTGCCAGCTTAGGTCCAATCCCCCAGGGAGCGGGCCTAAGCCAACAGGTGGTCATCCCCCAAGGGGTCCCAGACTGCGAGAGGGCACAGGCCGGGTTGTGGGCCCCCCCCCCCGAGTACACAAATATTTGTGCACCGGGCCTCTAGTTCCTATCTAATAAAGAGGTAATATGCAAACTGACCATCACTCCAACACAAATGGCCGCCCCCATGTGGTCAAAGATGGCTGCCCCATGTGGACACAAGATGGCCACCACAAGCTGGCCAACAGAGGAGGGCAGTTAGGGGTGACCGGGCCGGCTGGGGAGGGCAGTTGGGAGGGACAAGGCCTGCCGGGGAGGGCAGTTAGGGGCAATTGACCAGCAGGGGAGCAGTTAGGCATTGATCAGGCTGGCAGGAGAGTGGTTAGGGGTTGATCAGGCTGGCAGGCAGAAGCGGTTAGGGGCAATCAGGCAGGCAAGCAGGCAAGTGATTGGGAGCCAGTAGTCCTGGATTATGAGAGGGATCCCAGATTGGAGAGGATGCAGGCTGGGTTGAGGGACACCCCCCCGCCCCCGCACGAATTCTGTGCACCAGGCCTCTAGTATTATACAATTGAATATCCCTGGGAAGTCATGCAAATGTAAATTATCTTTGTCTAAAACTCGATGGGACTACAGAGTGTAAAAAAATGGGCTGAATCACTATTAATTTATATCATTCTTCTGAAAGTGTTTTCTGGATAAACCTCTGTACTCAGCATATTTTAAAATTTGTCAATTTATGCAAAAAATAAAGAATCAGTTGGAGGGATGGTTAATTGAGAATTCAGGCTATGTAGATTCTAAATATTTTAGTTGTTTCTGCATTAGGATATTTATTTTCCAGGTTTATGATTCCAAACACAAATTATTGTTTATTTATTTAGTTAAGAACGTGTTTCAGCTGGAACAGGAATATTTTGCAATAAATTTAAATGCAGAGGGTGTCTTTTTTCCTCGAGTTTTCATTGCTACAGCTGTGTTTCTACCCATTCATTTTCTACATTTTTGTACTTTATCCAATAAATTATATTTTTTTCAGTCCTTTTATAACAACCAGATATTTTAAAAATATATATTATTTTCATGTTTGCTATCACTGTACTATATCATATTGTGCAGTTCAAAAAGGCAAACAAAATATAAGAAAAGTGTCACATGGAGTCACACACTGTGGAGGAAGATGCTTTATGCTGAGGAAAATGTTGAAAGTTGGTGAATCCCATATATTAGAATAATGCATGAGCAGATAGTAATTATAAGCACAAATATATTTTGAGAGATCCTATGGAGGGGGTTGTATTGGTAGGCATCATTAGAGAAGAACATACACCATTAAATACACAACTGAATTTTATGGTAAGCAAGTATTTTTCATTTTTGTTATTATATGGAAGTTAGCACAAGTAGTAATTTTACTTTACCTTATGTAGTTAATCTCTCACATAGGTGAAAGAAGAACTGCAAATGCACGGCCTATGTCTGTCTTGTCCATCACTGTATCCCCAGTACTGAGTAGAGTTTCTTGTATGTAGTGGGGATAAATATCTGTTTATTCAATGAAAAGATGGTTTCTTGGTTCTATCTGTTCCTTCTCATTGGATTCTGTGTCAAATACTGAAAAGTAGGTATCAGTTTTGACACTTGCTTACAGTAAAAAAAAAAGATACTGAACAAAACTCTAATACAAGATGTGGAATATAAGGACAATTAAATATAAAAATAGGCACTGATACTATACAATGGGACTCTGGTTAATGGTTTCAGTTACTTTCATAAAGTTATTTGATTAAATTTAACTGGAAACCAGCTGTGCAGTGGGGTTTGTCAAATCTAGGTTAGTTTTCATAGGTAAATCCTGTTTATTTCATTGGGCCACAGAACTGGATCAAAGGAATAGACATAAAAGAAAAAACAAAAAGCTTGGTTTTCTCAAACATAAATGATTATGAAGATGACATTTGCTACTGGCAAACAAAAGAGTTATAATAGGCATGGATAATCTGAATATTTGGATACCTGGCAGAAAAGATCTCTAGAGAGCTTATTTTTTTCAGCAAGGTTGTAGACTACAAAATTAATAGTTATACCTGGGCCTACTAACATATATTAGCATAATATTTTCACTCAAAGGAGCCTGAGACAATGTTTCCCTCTGAAAATAATTTGTAAAATCAAGAAAACTTATTCACTCTGTTGCTAGAATTGGAGGGGGTAGTAAGGGAGAAAGAAAACTTGCCTGACCTGTTGTTACTGAAACTCAACCTGCCTGATATCTTGCAACAATAATTTTTTAAAATTATTATTATTTTATTGTTTAAAGTATTACATATGTCTCCTTTTTCCCCCTATTGACCCTCCCCCTGGCCACTCCCACCCCTGAGGGAAAGCCCCCACCGTCCCACTGTCTGTGTCTTTGCAACAATAATTTGATTTAAGGCTGGAAAACATTGCTTAATGAGATGAAAACAGATAATAGATTAAATTTAATTGCTGTGTATGCCACAATTCTTCTGTGTAAATAAGGAAATAAAATTCAACATCATATAAAAGCCATTCCAATCCCTTCAAATTAAGTAATAAATTTTAAAAGTACTTAAGGAAATTAATGTTCAAATTCCATGTTATTCTCACAGTGCCAAACCAGACATTGCCATGTTAGCCAAATTTTTGTATAATAGAAGAAGTCTTAAAAGTATCATTATAAACGGATAGATTACATTTTTCCTATCACCTCTAATTAATTTTGTGGTTGTTCAGAGCCAATTAATCTCCGTTATCCTCTTTAGGCAACAGGTAAACAACGATTTCAAAGTGGATTAAAATTAGAATCATTTTCTCTCTTGACCTAGCACAATTTTTCACAATATTACATTTGGAATTACCCCCAAAGATGGATTTCTGCATGTAAATGAATAGTGGGAATAAAGCTGAAAAAATTAAACCAAACTTAAGTTACAGTGTGAATTGAACAGAGAAGAGACAGGGGAAAGATTACAAGCCCCACTTTACAAATCCCTTCATTTATTCATTTACGTATCAAGTATTTACAAAGTACCTACTGTGAGCCAGATGTTGGGAATATAACTGGTAAACAAGGTAGGTAAGTTTGCTGATCTCATAGAGTTTGCACATAAATATATATGTGAACCCATAATATAACTTCAGGTTGTGGCAAGTGTAATAAAGGAACTAAAACGGGGTGATGTGTGATTGTGACTGGCAGTCACTTTCTCAGATTGTGATGATGTCTGATTTAGACTGAGTGGTGAGGGAAGGGCTTTCTGAGGTGCTGATACTTGACTATGACCTTAATAATGAGGAGCCACTGTGAGGGAAGAGCATTCCTGACAGAGAAAACAGACAATGCATGAGTACTGAGGTGAGATGATTGTGAACTATGTTGTTTGAAGAAAATACTAGTAGAGATTATAGTTGGAGTTTCTGGCCCAAGGAGAAGAGAGTGGTCTCAGATGTGTTGGAGAGCTAAGCAGGATCAAATCACATAGTACCTACAGACCACTGTAAGCAGTCATATAGGTGAACAACAACAAGAATTGGCTAGAAACAGATCATTCCAAGATGGAGGAAAAATTGACCAGAGACCAACCCCAAAACTCATCATACCATCAATATAATGAAAATTGACCCCACAAGTAGAAGAGGGGGGCCGGGGAGTGCCTAAGGGGACAAATAATGATACTTCTGGAACAGACCAAGTTAGGAACAAGCCTCCCTCTCAACCAGGAGGTGGAAACTGAATTAGGCACCACAAAATTAAAAAACTAGAAATCCACAAAATCCCAAGAACTTGTTCAATCCACTCGGATGCTAATTTTCACTTCTTTCACAGTGGTGCCTGCACCCTGGCCTCTTTCTTCTTCTCTACCTGAATAAAACTTGTATTGTTTCACTCTGATTTGTCCTTGACATTTTTCCTGTGTGAGTCAAGGACCTGGAGGTTACCAGACATGGGAAAGGTCCTGGAGCATGCTGAGGTAGGGCCAGCTCCTAGCATGAAGCCGTCCTATAACACTGTGAGGACTAAAGTAGGTGAATCCCAGGGAAAAGTTCCCAATATTCTCAACTTTTCCATGATCTACCTCATTTTTGGTTGTCACAAGAGGAGGGTTTGAGGGTTATAGCTACAACCATTTAGTTTATAGAGGTCAGTGATGTTGCTAAACATCTTACAATGCCCAGGGCAGACCTTCTCACAAGAAAAAGAAGCATATAGTCCCAAATGTCAATAGTGCTGACACTGAGAAACCCTCAACAGCCTCTACATTTTGCTGGAATTTAATCCTGACTCCCTTTGAGGACTCTGCCCCTCTTGCAGCCTTAAATGGTGGCTTTCCCTCTATCACCTCTGCCCACATCACTAATGTTATTGAGGCTGGAAAGTGAAGTAAATGTTATAGTTATTCTTCATTGCTACTTTTAGACCATTCCTCTCTCTTCATTCCTAAAATAACTCAATTTTTTAATCTCAAGTACTTGTCAGCTACAGATAACTAAATCACTTGCCACTGCTCCTTCTTTTCCGCATGTTATCTTGAAAGGTTTATCTCCTGGCTTACTGTCATGTTCTCTAACATTACTCCAGTTCTTGGCAATTTCGATACAGGTGAAGGAAGAGGAGCAGAGTTTGCTACCCCAAAATATGCCTCTTAGAGGTATTGATTATTTAAGGCTGGTTCATTTTAAGGAATAGCAGACCTGGAAGAGGCTCTGAAAACCATATAGAATTACCCTTAGTAAAGGACATTTACATTTGTAAGGGATACTCCCATTTCACCTTCATCTGTGTGTTTTTTTTTCCTTTCCATAAATTTTCATTGTCCTATCACACTTTCTATATGTTGCTTATTTTTTCCCCACTGCTGCTGTTTTCAGTTAGTATAGTATTAAAGTTTGTAGTTCAGTTTGAGAGCTCCAACTTGAGAATTGTGGGGACATTTTGAAGATTCCTTCAAATCTGAAGTTCTATTACTCTTTCATACTTTGAAAGGAGAGAAACTATGAAAAAAAAAAACAAGGCTTCTCGCCCATTGTAATTATTTAACTCTTCTTTCTAACTAACTGTACTATGTTTGTCACTAGTGGAGGTACACTGCAATACCTGGGCTGAAGCTCTCAGATTAATGTTTAGCTGTAAATAAATATCTAAATAATAAGAGTTTTCAACTGTGAAACAAATGAAGGAAGGTCATGGGATCACTTTTGCTAGAAATCATTAAAATTACAATACTGATCTGTCTAAACTAGTTTAGAGATAGTCTCACCTGAAAGCAAGTGATCGACCAGACAAATTCTCAAGGCATCCTAAGCCCCAAACCCTTAATCTTCCAATAAATAGACATTGATCTGAATGCTTGATCCTAGTGGGTTAGGGCAGAAGAAGAAACAACATTTCCATGTCAATTCATAGAAAAGAAATTTATTTTGATAGGTTTATTCTCCTTTCATTTAATTTTTCCCTCCAGACACTTTTTTATTCCCTTTATTGAGTTTGTTTATATAGCAAGCCCACAGAATCGAGCTTCTTTCCCCTGAAACTTTTTAAAAGGGATACTGTGATGGCTCAGTAGCTCAATTAGGTTTAAATTATTTTTTGCAAGTTGCCTGCACATGCCAGAGTTCCCCAAACACCCCCCTTTTTAAATGGCTTATTTTTTTAAGCCAGGAGACAGAAAACAAATGAATAAGGAAAAAAACACTAAGTTCTAAAAAAGAAATCAGACCTCATAAGGTTCCAGGTGGTTATTACTGTCAACTCTTTAAGAAATGAACAACATTTGATATGAATCTTCACACCATGCTTCTTAACCTATGGCAGAAATAATATTAACTTTAGATGTGTATCTACTAAGCTAAACATTGATTCTATTTATAATCAATCATCATATGATTTTAACCTTTGTACAATACCATGTCTTATTGTTATATCCAAAATAACTTATGATAATTTACAATGCCCACTAGCTATCTAGAATGGCTTAAGTGTTTTTGTTTAGCCTTATTCTTTACATTATTCTTCATTTAGTATTAATTCTTTCAAGACAAAGAAAACATGTAATTTCAATAGTGTAAGCTAAGTAATAAGTGTACATTGAATGCAACTCTGATTTCTCTTCTAGCTTTGATATTGGTCTGTCCTTTATGCCATCTTTCTACCCATATTCATCAGTTCCTTCTCTCTCTCTTTTTTTTCTAAAAGAGTGACACATATGAAATTTCCATTATTAAAAAAAAAACTTGGAATCTTACCTGGCTTCAGATTTCTAAGCAAAAACTTTCCTCTATTATACCAATTACAAGCTAATATTTAATATCCTTTGAAAGAGATTATTTTCCTATCTCTCCTAAAAATAGTAACAAACTATTGCATTGTTTGCAACCTTTTGACTTCCCTGGTGAAATTCAAAATTGAACCCTGTACTAAGGGAAAAAGAGACTGGAAAAAGAGGCAGACTACTAAGGTTGGTAAGTGGCAGTTTTAATAATCAAGAGAACTTACATATGAAGCTTGTCTTGGTGGCCACAAGATGAGTAAATCTCTGCATTCACAAGTCAACATCTTAAGTTTATATAGGGGCTTTAGCTGGGTTCAGTCACATATACTGTTCAGATGGTCTCAACAACACCTTCATCTCTCAAGGATATGTGCTTGAAATAACTCCATCTGTGAGAATTGTGGGCAGGATGCGCACTCCAAAGATAAGGAGTGTGGTGTAGAGCTCCCCATTGCCTGGGTCAAATGTATTGGTCAACCAGTGGTCATGTCTTCTTGATGACCTCCTCTAACAAGCATCAAACACATATATATCCACAAAATATAGTTTTTTATTGTTATGTTTCCTCTATTCATTAATAGAGCATATGATTAATTTGAATATATTTACAATTCTTTTTGTCAATAAAATCAATTATAAGCAAGCAAATCATGTTAGAAATGTATAAAAGAGTTTATGTTATTTCATAGATTAATTAAAATAAATATTATAACATTAAAAATATATTATAGAAGGCTGATACAATAAAGCACAAATCAAAGAAGTTAACACCTAATTTGAAAATAAATAAATTAAGAAATTGAATAATGATTAGAAAACAGAGATATGGCAACGTTATATTTGGGTGTCTATATATGGCCCCAGACTCATTGGCTTCTTATTTAATTACTCGTGGCCTGGTGCACGAATTTGTGCACATAGAAAGGAAATTAATTAGAAGAAATATTTTAATATCACTATTCACCCTTTCTCTATAATAGAAGTGTCAACCAAATTTATGATCGACAATGACAGATGGAAACACATGTGTGTGATTGGTGCCAACAAGAGCTTTATATGTACCACTCATGCGTGAGTCAACTTACCTTTTATAGATATAGAATAAACTTGCTTAATTAGACCTGCTTTCTGATGTAGCTAAACTTTTTCCAGCCCAGTGAAGCACCCCAACTTCTTTTCAGGTAATTGTCAGCAACATAGCAGTAAATATCAACATGAAACAGATTATTATTGTAGATCACACAGGGAGGACAAAGGGTAAAATATTTAACTGAAGCAGTGTTTGACTATATTCTGCGCAGTGATAAAATCTGAAGTCATTTTCAAGGTCCACCATTTCTTTCTTCTTTTCAGTCAGGTCATGTTCCTAAGCTTTCTAAATCTTTGTTTTCTGGCTAATGAAAAGAAAATAGGATTCCACTGAGTCTTCTATCTACTTACTCCAGGACTTCTGTGAGGATCAAATGAGATGAGGCATGGGAAAATGCTTCACAGACATTTGGTTACAGTGTAAAATGTTTCCACCTGGCTATGAAGCAAGTCATGTTCCTGGGATGAAGAAACTCCAAGGAGGCTAGTCACTAGGAGAGGAAGCCAGGCATTGCTATGTGACGTCATTACCTGTACAGTCAGACACTCAGCATATTACCCTTTTATATATATAGATTTATTTCTTTAAAAAAATTTCAATTACAGTTTACATTCAACATTATTTTGTATTTGTTTCAGGTGTACAGCATAGTGGTTGGAGAATCATATACTTTACAAAGGGTTCCCTCTGATATTTCCAGTACCCAACTGGCACTATATATAGTTATTACAATATTATTGACTATATTTCCTGTGCTATAAGTTACATTCCCATGCCTATTTTGTAGCTACCAGTCTATAATTCCCAATTCCTTCACCTTTTTCATCCAGTACCCTAATGCCCCTCCTTTCTGGCAACCATCAGTCTGTTCTCTTTATCTATGAGTCTGTTTCTATGTTGTTAATTTGTTTATATATTTCGATTCCACATGTATACATGCCTCTATTTCTATTTTGTTTGTCAGTTTACTTTGTTCTTTAGATTCAACACATAAGTGAGATCATATGGTATTTGTTTATCTCTGACTGACTTATTTCACTTAGCATATTACCCTCTAAGTCCATCCATGATGTCACACATGGTAAGATTTAATTCTTTTTTATGACTGAGTAAAATTTAACCTTTGCCATTTTAATTATGATGTGTTTGGTGTGGGTCTTTTGGGGTTCATCTATTTGAGGCTCTCTGTGCTTCCTGGACTTTTGTGTCTTTTTCTTCACCAGGTTAAAAAAGTTTTTAGTCATTATTTCTTCAAACAGGTTCTTGATCACTTGTTTACTTTCTTCTCCTCCTGTTACAAATGTTATATGCATGCTGTTCATTTCATGTTGTCCCAAAGTTCCCCTAAACTCTCCTCATGCTTTTTAAGTGTTTTTTTTTCTTTTTGTTACTCTAATTGTTTTTTTTCTAACTAGTCTTCCAAATCACTGATTCAATCCTCTGCTTCACCCAGCCTGCTTTTAATTCCCTCCAGTGTATTCTATTTTTTTTAATCCTCACCCAAGGATATTTTTCCATTGATTTTTAGAGAGAGTGGAAGAGAGAGGGAAAGACAGAGAGAAATATTGATGTGAGAGAAAGACATCAACTGGTTGACTCCTGCATGTGCCCTCACCAGGGTCCAGGCCAGGGAGGGGCCTGCAACCAAGGTATGTGCCCTTGACTAGAATCAAACCCAGGACACTTTGGTCTGCAGGCTGATACTCTGTCCACTGACCCAAACTGGCTAGGGCCCCTCCAGTGTATTCTTGATGTCAGATATAGTATTTTATATTTCCAACTGGATCTTATCCATTGTTTTTTAAGTCCTTTTTCATGATAATGTAGTTTCCTCTAAGTTCCTTGTAGTTCTCACTAAGTTCCTTGTGCATCCTTATAACCATTACTCTGACCTCTGTGTATGATAAATTGCTTACTTCCATCTCATTTAGTTCTTTTAGTGGAGACTCCTTCTTTTCTTTCATTTTGGGGTTGTTTTTTGTCTCCCCATTTCAGTTGTCTCTTTGTGTTTGTTTCTGGGTATTACATAGAACTGCTATGACTCTTAGTCTTTGTGGGGTGGCCTTTTGTAGTAAATGTCCTTTGGGACACAGTGGTGGGGTCTCCTTGAACTCCTGAGTTCTATACTCTAAGAGTGACTCTTTTGTGTGTTATTTAGGATCTCCTGTTGTAATTGTTCTTGATTGTTGTCCCATATGGGTGGGATTTCCTCTCAGGCTGGCTTACTGTGAGGCATAATCTTGACCACATTGTGAAAGCTATTTTTGGTAACTTCTCCTGTTCACTGGGGGAAAAAAAGTGTGTGTGGGGGGGCTTTGTTTTCAATTTTCTCTTCAGTCAGAGGTCAGCTCCTGCTGGGAAAGTTTCCAACTCTGTGGCAAAATTCCCCACCCCAGGGCCAGGCCTCAGGGTGCAGTCAGCTCAGCACTCCTCCCCTGCCTCTCCTTTGGCTTCCAAGGATCCCGCTACTCCCTCAGCTGCCACAGCAAACCTCTGTGTCTTTTTAAATGTTTATTATCTCTTTGTTTAAATTCTCACTTTGTTCACCCATTTTTCCTCTAAGTTCTTGAACCTCCTGTAACTATTATTTTGAACTCTGTATCTGATAAATTGCTTGCCTCCATTTTATTTAGTTATTGTTCTGGCAATTTCTCCTGTTCTTTCATTAAGGGCCTGTTTCTTTGTCTCTGTATTTTGGCTGGCTTTGTGTTTTTATTTCTGTATATTACTGTAATTTGCTATGCCTCCCAGTCTTGGTAGGGTGGCCTTATGTAGTAAATATCCTGTGAGAACCATTGGGACAGTCTCCTTGATCACCTGAGCTGGGTGCTCCAAGAATATCCCTTATGTGGGTTATGTGAGCCCTCCTGTTGTAACTGAGTCTTTATTGCTATTGACCCATTTATGATTGGGATCAACCCTTAGGTTGGATCACTCTGAAGATTGACCTAAACTACAGTGTATGAACTGCTGTGCTGGTATTGACCACATGGAGTGTATTCACCACTACAGGGTTGGGTGCCTGCAGACATATTTCTTTTTATGTGTTGCTGATTGGATACTGCTCTGATATTGTGTGAAGCTTGACACTGGGCATGTTGGTTCTATGGCTTATTGGCAGGGACACTGATTCAGGTCAACGCCAGATTCTGCCTGTGACTGGCCCTTGGATACCTGCTTGAAGCTACAAATCAATTCACAGTTTGTGGCTGCCTCTGCTGTGCTTGGGAAGGACCAGGTTATGCACTATGGCCAGCTTCCAAGAGCCATGAGCCATAGAGCTGGTCAACAAAAGGCCCTAGGCACCTTGTGATTCACCTCTGCCTGCCTTCACCTGCCAGCTACCTCTTAGGCTCAGTCACTGAAAGAGCTTATGGCAGTAGGTGAGTTGATTGAGTTAGTTTCTTAGTGAGACACCAGATAGGGGTGAGTTGTGTTCACCAGATTGATACAGATTCAAACTCAGTGTGCATGCTAGGTCTGAGGTGACTCAGCAAATATCCCAGGATCCACAAAAGCTAGCTGCCATACAAGGGGTGTCCTTAGGCCTTTGTGTTGTGGTGGGGTCTCAGTGAGTCATCAGGCTGAGAACAGAAGAGTGATCAGGCCTAAAAAGACCAAGACTTGGATTTGTAAAGAGAGGGCTTTGCATCCGTTGGGCTTTAAAGAGAACAATGGAACCTGTCCTAGAGCCACACAACTCAGTCTGTCCTGGATTCTGTCTGGATCACATGGAGAGTCCAAGCTTGGCAAGGCGGGCTGCTGTGAGTCAGGAGAATGGGGCTAGTGGATCTCCCAGGAGGCAGAAGCTCTGCTTAGACTAGTGGGAAGTTTGAGAGAATGGCCCTGCCCCAGAGCCACATAACTCAGTCTCTGACACCCTCTGAGTCTGCTTGGACCTCTACATTCTGGGTCCAGGCAACTGAATCCTCCATAGGGTATAAGTCCCACAGGGCATTTTACAAGGTGTTTGGATGATGGGGCTATTACATTCTCTCAGGCTGATCCCATCAGGAGGTGAGTGCTCTTCCCAAGAAAGATGGCATCTGTAGTGTGGAAGACCGACTCAGAACAGGGATCCTAGCAGCTCTCCCTTCAGCTCTCTCCCTGGAGCCACAAACCCCCAGTCTCTCTTCAACCGACTCTAGTCTACTCAGTTCTCCTTCTGCCAGAGACCAGGGTGAGTGGCTGCAAATTAAATTTTGTGTGTTGGACCTTTAAGAGGGTGCTTGGGTTTCTAGCCAACTCCCATCTCTCCCTGGCAGACAGAATCCCCACTGATTTTCACAGACAGGTGCTATGTGGGCACTTCTTTCAAGTTCTGGTGATTTTCGCTGGTGGCTTCTTGTGGAAATCCTTGGATATAATAGTCTTCAGTTGGTTATTCAGATGGACTATTTTATATTTTACCCATAATTCCAGTTTGGTTGTGGGAGGAGGTGAATGTATCTTCCATCCACTTTACTGCCATCTTCTCATTGGCTTCTTATTAAAAGAAATAGTCCAGCACTAGCCAGTTTGGCTCAGTGGATAGAGCATTGAGCTGAGAATTGAAGGGTCCTTGGTTCGATTCCCATCAAGGACAAGTACCTCAATTGCAGGCTCGATCCCTGACCCTGGTCGGGGTGTGTGCAGGAAGCAAGCAATTAATGTGTCTCTCTCACATTGATGTTTCTCTCTGTCTGTCTCTCCCCCTCCTTTCCACTCTCTCTAAAAATCAATGGAAAAATATCTTCGCCTGAGGATTAACAAAAATAAATAAATAAATAGAAATAAATAGTCCATTTAGGGCCTCTCTGACCATACATTGATATAATCTCTGTTCAATTTAATATTTTTTAGTAAATATAAAATTACACATTCAGTGCTAGATAACAGAAAGATTAATTGAAAGGTTAAAATTAAGAGAAGGAAGCAGAGTTAATAAATTACCACTAGCACTTTCATAATCATCATACAATCTATCATTTAATGAGCTCCTACTACATGCACATTTCATTCATTTCCACATTTATTTACCACCATCATATGAGGTAGCTGTTATTATATCTGTTTTACAGATGAGAATATTGAGACTCAGAGACATCAATAAAATTCTAAAGGTAATAAACAGAATAAATTAGGTCTGTCTAAATCCATGTTACAATTTGACATACTACAATGCCTGGTATATAGAAAACATTTTCTAATTATTAACCACTTTTACCGTGGTTATGATTATTACTATTATTGTTTTATTATATAAATATTATAATTAAAAAATGTTATAACAATAAATAATGTACATACAGATTTTTGCAAAAGATGCTTTAGTAGAATGTTGACTTATTTTTTTTCCTATTTACCTATTATTAAGGAGACCCATTGAGGAAAATCTATAAAAACTGGTTTAAAAGTAACAAATATATTAGTCCACTACCCTGCTGGGCAAGTTGTAAACATTATTATCAATATCATCAATGCTAATATTATTATATCATTTGAAATAAATATATATTTTGATACCTTTTAGCTAGCATTTATACTTGGCAAGATGAACGGATAAAGGCTGGCCTAATCAACATGTCAGTTTATTAAATACTGAATGTTTATTTTCACATTTATTGTTAATAGAAACAAAATCACATTGAAACTATAATACAAAGTACAAGGTAAACTGAGCTCTTTGAAAATTTTATGAACACTCTATATTGCATTAAGTAGAATAACAAGGAAAGTTATAAAAATGTTGAAGTAAAAGAGAAAGTTATCTATATAAGAAAAACAGCATATGTACAGGAAGAAGACACTGAAAAGAATCCAATATTTAGAATAGATTTTATCATTATGTCATTATAAGCATTTTAGTCTGGAGAACTAAACATGCATTCTATTTTTTAATTGGTACCATATAGTTTTTCATTGCTAACATATTTCTGAGTTTCATGCCATCTTATTAATGAGAATTTAGAAATTTGGGAATGAAATTTAATCCCTTTGGTCTCTAAGCACTTAACCAAGTTTTGGAAGCCACTTGTTTATTAATGATAAGCTATGTTCCATAAAGATAGAAAAAGAAATCATTGGCAGTGAGACAAAACTCCATTGAGTAATTTGAAACTGTTGCCTTCTAGTGGGGCTGATGTGATTAATTAACCCATCAGTAAGCTCAGCTGTCTGATGAACAGTAGCTACGTAGCACTGAATCTCAAAAAGAACTTGAACTTTTCGAGGATCTTGAACTGAAATTTCTTTTCAGATAAGTGGCCTAATTGAATTTCAATGAACTGGAAATCAAAGCTTTCTAGACTTAATTTCTTTAAGTGCAATTCTGTTTCTTTTAATATTTTTCCTCTTAAGAATTACAAGTATCAGATCATATATCTTGAAATATTTAGAGCTCCCAATTTCCCAGAATAAAATTATTTGCTTTATTTCAAATCAACTTTATTGATGAGGTTCACTTGCATTCTCTCTTATTAGTAACTAGAGGCCTGGTGCACAAAAACTTGTGCACTCGGGGGGTCCCTCAGCCCGGCCGGTGCCCTCTCGCAGTCTGGGACCCCTCGGGGAATGACCACCTGCTGGCTTAGGCCTGCTCCCTGGGGGATTGGGCCTAAGCTGGCAATCAGATATCCCTCTGGCAGCCCGGCAGCCCTCGGGGGATGTCCACTTGCCAGCGGGGAGCAGACCTAAGCTGTAGTCGGACATCCTTAGCGCTGCTGAGGAGGCAGGAGAGGCTCCCACCACCACTGCTGTACTGGCAGCCATCAGCCTGGCTTGTGGCTGAGCAGAGCTCCCCCTGTGGGAGTGCACTGACCACCAGGGGGCAGTTCCTGCATTGAGCGTCTGCCTCCTGGTGGTCAGTGTGTGTCATAGTGAGCAGTCATTCCCAGTCCTTCTGCTGTTAGGGTCAGTTTGCATATTACCCTTTTACTATATAGGATAGAGGCCTGGTGCACAGGTGGGGGCCGGCTGGTTTGCCCTGAAGGGTGTCCCGGATCAGGGTAGGGGTCCTGCTTGGGTGCCTGGCCAGCCTGGGTGAGGGGCTGATGGCTGTTTGCAGCTGGTCACACCCCCTTCAGGGTGGGGGTCCCCACTGGGGTGCCTGGCCAGTCTGGGTGAGGGGCTGAGGGCCGTTTTCAGGCTGGTGGGTGACTGAAGCTCCCAACCTCTTTTTTTTTCTTTTTTTTTTAAATTCTGGGATTTATTTACCTTCTATAATTGAAACTCTGTCTCTGGTGCTCCCAGCTCTGAGGCCACGGCTGGCTGAAAGCAGGTATCTGGGGTTTGTTTAGCTTCTATAATTGAAACTTTGTTGCTTTTGGAGCTGTTGCTTTCGGACCTCAGAGCCGGGCCGCGGCAGGTGGGGAACCTTGGCTTCCTCCATCACTGGAGCAAGCAAACCTCCTGCTCCCTTCAGCTGCGTGGCTGCCGCCGCCATCTTTGTTGGCAGTTAATTTTCATATCTCACTGATTAGCCAATGGGAAGCATAGTGGAGGTACGGTTAATTACCCTTTTGTCTTTTATTAGATAGAATTATTCATTACAATTTTTTGCAGTTTACTGTATTAAAATAATAGAAGCAATATATTTTAAAAGATGTGTGACATTAGGTTCTATACTTGTTATTAAACATTAGTCTGAAAACCAATGCATAAAAACCATCTGGTGACTTGTTAACTAGAGATATATTGTCAACCACCCCACCAACCCAAAGATTTTGATTCAGCCTGACTGAAGTATAGACATTAATATTTTTTGAAAATGATCTCACAGGATTTGAATGCATAGCTGGATTTATAAGCATAAGGATCCTTAGTGATGAGTTAAATTTCTTTGTGCAATGGCATATTCTTACTTAAAATCTATTTTCATGTGTTGGTATCTGTACTTTTATTAAGAATTTACTAAGACTTTTTACTAAAACTCCCATAATCTGTCTTATTTACAGGCTCCATCTGATTTAGCAATTATAATTGAAATAACAACTTTGAAATGATTTTAAGGAAGATACTAAGTCAACCACATGATGCTTTATCTATTCAAAAGCAAATACATATATTTAAAGTGTTTCATGTTGTTTGTTGAGATTCATTTTAAACACAAGAGTAAAAATAAATTCCCCATTAAATGAAGCAAATATTCTATCTAATACAATATTTATCTTAGAGTATATCTAAAAACCATTTAATGGGAGAACATAATTGATGTTATACATACAAGTGTCAACCACATTGGATGAGAAGGTCCAATAGAGAGAACATAACTCCTATTAACAATATAGACCTCCATTAACAGTTTTACCTCCATGGTAGAAACTAGGTCAGCTAATCCCAATATTCATTTCCCAAACCTTATACCCTACTTACCTATCACCTATATAAGGTAAATGGTACATACTTTTAAAATCCTGGTCTTATTTGCACCTAAGGGCCAAGTAAAGAGTTCTGGCTAAATAAACATATAGATAAGTTGGGACATAAAGAGAGTGTCTAGAGCTATGGCAACTATTTTGCAACCTTGTGGGAAAGAATGATAGAATCACAGAAAGCCAGCCTTACTGACTGAGTCAGTTAATCAGCTACTGCAGCAAACAATATGAAATGTCTTCTTACTTGAGTAGACTCCCATATGACACAGTATTATTTAGATCTTCTCTTGAAACTAAAATTGTTTCTACCTAATATAATGTCCAAACATCACTAATTTATCCCATTCAGTCATGTAAGAATCAAAGTAATCTAGCTCTATTTAAAAAGGCATAAGCTTCTAGATGATCTATTTCAAAAAATAAAATAGTCAATACTACAATCTTTAAATATTTAGACTGTTGCTCTTTATAAAATCTTTCGCATCAATAATTGCTAACCATGAAGTAGTTATGATATCATATTTTCATAATACTTACAGAATGATGCTAATATATACAACTCATTGTATATGCCTTTGTGTTAGCTTATCTATGTAATGAGATTCCCATAATTACACATAAAGGCCATCTTTATTCATAATGCTTGTTTTGCCTAGGGCATTCTAGCATATTAAGGTGATTTCAAAGTTGCTCAATGTGTATGTGTTTGTTTTTAATCATCAGCCAGATAAGTAATAATATTGCCTCACTTACTAGTATTGTATATATTTGCAAATGCCTCACTTACTAGTATTGTTTCCTTGGCATTGGTCAAAGAGTGATGAGTAATAGGTTAAAAAAAGGAAACATCAAAATTTCACTTAATAACTTATGATAACCATAGACAATGATATCTTTTCTTTTCTTAAATTACTTGTGCTCTAATTTATTCACTCTCCTTCCTTTTGTTCAGTCCTCAGAACAAGTAACTATCTGATCAGCAACATTTATAATTTTCAAGCTAGTTTCTGGAGCTGCAGACAGTGGATGTTAATAACAGAGAACTGAATAAAATACAAAAAGAGTGAGAATCATTTCTTTCCTTTTTTCATTTCATGTAAAAATCCATTTAAATGAATATATTTTTCAACAGTTTGCTTTAATTTGGAGATTATTTCCATGTATATAAAACTTATATGAGCTAAATAATATTGAGAGATGCCTTAGTATTTGTCAATTCCAGATAATGATCATTTGTATTTGTAAATGACACATTAATTTTTGAAAGAAGATAGGTAGTAACAAAATGCTGAAGCCATTTTAACTCTACTAAGTAGGTAAAGGATGCCTACTAAAACATAACTTGTACTAATAAGTGCTTAAAGGAGGGAATTAACATTGACTGACCAATAATTGTGGTGCTAGGTATTTTTTTTTCCAATACATAAAGTGAATAGGGTAGGTACTATTATAATGATCATTTTAGAATTTCTTGGAAAGGCTGAGATACACTCTCAATGCCACATAGCTAATAAGCAGAGAAGTTTGCTTTTAGACCCTATTTAATGTCAGAATCAGTGGTGTTTTCACAGATCCTTAGAGGTTTTGTTTTTCACCTATTTTCTGAGTTTACTTTTCAACATCTAGTTTATTCAAAACTTCAAATTTATTTGCTCCAAATTAGCATTAAACTACACAGTTATGTATAGTATAGATGGTCAAAAATAAATATTTGCTAAAATAAAAGGAATTTGGAGGCCAAGGGTGGCAGTAAATTAGGTGGAAGCAACACTAACCTCTTCCAAGGACCAAAATAGAATTATAGCTAAATGGTTTAAAAATCATCATGAATAACCAACTGAAGACTAGCTGGAGAGAAGCCTTATAACCAAGGATTTAGAGAAGAAGCCACATTAAGATTGGTAGGAAGTGCAGAGTTGTGAGAGGGCTGCCGAGCTCCCACAGGTGGCAGCTGAAGTTCCAGAGGGATATATCAGCTGTGGGTGATTTACCCTGAGAAGTATGGATTCTAAAACCCAAGATGGACTCTTGAGCCTAGAGCACTAGAACTGGGAAGAACATAATATCTGGCTGTGAAAAGCAGCAAGGTTTCTGTCAGCCAGGGAGAGATGGCTAGAGTCACAGGCACCCTCTAAAGGACCATAGCACAAAATTTGGTTTGCAGCCACTTACCTTGGGGTACAGTAGAGGGAGGGCAGAGACTAGAGCTGTGTGAGAAGTCTGGGTTGGTGGCTCTGGGAAGAGAGCTAAATGGTCAGCCTCCAGGATCTCTGTGAAGAGTCATTCGCCCATACTGCAGATGCCATCTTCCTAGGGCAGAGCACTCCCCTCCATGAGACATCAGCTTAGGGGAAAGCAATAGCCCCACCCTCTGGAATATCTCTCGCCCCACCCTGTGGAACCTACGCCCTGCTGAGTATAGCCAGATGCTTTCTCGGTGTCTGAGCATAACAGGCAGCCACAGGTGGAGGTGGATCTCTGGGTGCTTTGAGAATTTTGCTGACCTTTTTCCGGCCTGGTGCTGGCAAAAGCCAGCCTTGGTGTGCAGTTTGGTACTTTCCATATGCACTCAGGCCCAGCAGAGGTAGCCACAAGCTGCAGATTAATAATAGCTCCAAACAGATGCCCAGGGCCAGTAACGGGCAGCGTCTGACATTGGCCTACATAAGAGTCCCTACCAAGAAGCCCAGACCAGTGACCAGCTTCAGAAATCAACAGAGCAGGGATCCAATAAGCTTCACAAGCAGCATATCCAAAGGGAGATCTCATCAGGCACCAAACCTTGCTGAGGCAAATTATACTTCATATGCTCAGCACCTGCACAGCAGCACACATGCCATATTGTGGGTTGATCCTCACTATCAACCAGCCTGAGGGTTGATCCCACACTCAAATGGGCCAATAACAATCAAGTATCAATGACAACAGGAGGGCCCACATAATGCATATAAGGGACATTCCTAGAGCATCCAGCTCAGGTAATCAGGGAGACTGTGCCACTGGGTCCCAAAGAACAGCTACTATATAAGGCCACCCTACCAAATCTGGGAGTCATAGCATATCTACCTAATACATAGAAAGAAATACAAAGAGGCAGCCAATCTATGGAGACAAAGAAAAAGGCCTCAAATGAAAGAAAAAGATAATTATCTAGAAGAAGAGCTTAATGAAATGGAGGCAAGCAATTTATCATATATAGAGCTCAAAGTAATGCTTGTAAGGCTGAACAACAGCATGAAAAAGGACATAGGAGCCATAAATAAGAACCAGTCAGAAATGAAGAATACAACAATTAAAACTAAGAATACACTGGAAGGAACAAACAGTAGGTTCAATGAAGCAGTGGATCAAATAAGCGACTTGAAAGACAAGGTAGAAAAATAAAAATACCCAATCAGTGAAGCAAAAGGAAAAAAATAATTTAAAAGAATGATAGTTTAAGGAACTTTTGGGACAACATGAAGCATAACAATATCAGTATCATAGAGGTACCAGGAGGAGAAGTCAGAGAGCAAGGGATTGAGAACCTATTTCAGGAAATGACACAAAACTTCCCTGACCTGGTGAAGGAAAGACATACAAGTGCAGGAAGTGGAGAGAGTCACAAATAAGATGGACTCAAAGAGGCCCAAATCAAGACCCATCATAATTAAAATGATAAATTTTAAAGTTAAAGAGAGAATTTTAAAATCCACAAGAGAAAGGCAGTAAGTAATCTACAACGTAGCTTCCATAAGACTGTCAGCTGATTTCTCAACAGAAATATTTCATGTCAGAAAGTATTGGCATGAAATATTCAAAGCGATGAAAAGGAAGGACCTAAAACCATGGCTACTTTACCCAGAAAGGCTATCATTTAAAATTGAAGAAGAAATACAGAGTTTTTTAGACAAGAAAATGCTAAAGGGGTTTCTTACCACCAAACCAGTATTATAAGAAATGTTAAAGGACTTGCATGAAGAAGAAGAACACAGAGGAACATTGCTAAAAAAAAAATGGCAAGGACACAAAAAAAAAGAAAGAAAGAAAATGGCAATAAATATGTACCTATTGCTCCAATCAAAAGACATAGGGTAACTGAATGGATAAGAAAACAAGACCCACCCAGCCAGTGTAGCTCAGTGGTTGAGCATCAACCTATGAACTAGGAGCTCATGGATCAATTCCTGGTCAGGACACATGCCCAGGTTGTGGGTTCGCCCCAGTGTGGGGCATGCAGGAGGCAGCGGATCAATGATTCTCTCCTATCATTGATTCTATTTTTCTGTCCCTCTCCCTTCAACTCTAAAATCAATAAAAATATACTTAAAAAATAAAACAAGACTCATATATATTCTATCTTCAAGAGACCCACCTCAGAACAAAAGATGCACACGGATTAAAAGTAAAAGGATGGAAAAGATATTTCATGCAAATGGAAAGAGAAAAAAAGCTGGAGTGCCATTCCTTTTATCTGACAAAATAGAACTTAAAATAAGCAGTATAGTAAGAGACAAAGACGGGCATTACATAATGATAAAGGGGAAAATCCAACAAGAGGATATAACCTTTGTAAACATTTATGCACCCAACATAGGAGCACCTAAATATGTAAATCAAATCTTGATGGACATAAAGGGAGAAATTAACAGTAATACAGTAGGAGACTTTGATACCCCATTGACATAAATAGATAGTTCTTCCAGACAGAAAATCAACAAGGATATGGTGGCTTTAAATGAAACAATCAAGTGCATTTAATTTATATCTTCAGAGAATTTCACCCTAAAGCAACAGAATATACATTCTTTTTAAGTGCACATGGAACATTTCCTAGGATAGATCACATGTTGGGACATAAAACATGTCTTAATAAATTTAAAAAGATTGACATCATATCAAGCATCTTCTCTGACCATAATGGTATGAAACTAGAAATTAATCCCAAGTAGAAAACTGGAAAACACAGACATGGAGGCTAAATAACGTGAACTAAAATATTATGAATGTGAGGCTAAAATATTATGAACAATGAATGGGTTAACAATGAGGTCAAGAAAAAAATCAAGAGATACCTTGAAACAAATGAAAATGAGAACACAACCCAAAATCTTATGGGACACAAGGAAGGTAGTTCTAAGTGGGAAAGTCATAGCATTACAGGCCTAAATCAAGAAACAAGAAAAAGCTCAAAAAATTTATCTAACTTTTCACTTAAAGAAACTTGAAAAAGAACAGCGAACGAAGCCCAAAGTGAATAGAAGAAAGGAAATAATAAAGATCACAGCAGAAAAGAAATAGAGCCTAAAAAAACAATACACAAGATCAATAAAACCAAGTGCTGGTTCTTTCAAAATATAAACAAGATAGATAAGCCTTTAACCAGACTCATAAAGAAAAAAACAGAGAAGACCCAAATAAATGAAATAAAAAATGAAATAAAAGACGTAACAACTGATGCCAAAGAAATACAAAGGATTATAAGAAAATATTATGAACAGGTATATGCCAACAAATTGGACAATCTGGACTAAATGATAAAATGAAAGGAAATTATTAAAATATGTAACTAATTATATATACAAGCATGTATTGAGTACCTAGCTTATAAAGTACAAAATTTAGTGAGCACTTCCAGTGTAATATGTTTATACTGTCTATTTTTTTTCTTGGTAAAAAACAATATCTTTTAATGGTCAGCCTGCCAGAGGTGTCAGGACAATTCTAGCCTCATAAAATGAGTTTGGGAATCTTTCCTCCTCTTCAATATTTTAGAAGAGTATGATATGGATTGGCATTAATTCTTTAAATGTTTAATAGAATTCATGAATGAAACAATCTGGTCCTGAAATTTTCTTTGGTGGGAGGTTTTTGATTACTCATTCACTCTCAAGTATTTTATTTTAAATTTACAGACCAGTTACTGAAATTTATGTTAGAAACAGGTGTTATCAGAAAAGATTTTTAATCATATATGTTTGGTTTTAATACAATCAGGTTGTTACAAAGTATACCTTTGATTCTTTCTACTCCTCCCATAATCTTAGGAAAATGCATTTCAAAAGAAATAATATCAACTAAACCACAGAAACTCTGAGATTTCAAAAAGGAACAAATTGCAAATAGAATCCTTCTCATTCCAATCAGAACCCACCTATCTTAAAATAAGCAACAGAGATATATTTAATAACCACAATGCATTTAACACATCCAAAGTATACAGTCCTTTTTTCACATGCGTAAACAGGATTCTTATTTAAATGCAGTTTCCGAAATGCTACAGTCAGATAAGGCATACTTAAATTCATGTGCTTTGACATCCTTTTTTATATGAATTACATTAATCATTTAAAACAAAGGAGCCCAGACTCTCAGAGAGGCAACTATTAAAAATGCATTCTCCTATCAAATTTATAATGAATACTTGTCCCTGTTATTAAAGAAGATAAATTAACCAGTACGGGAAAATTAAAAATAAGATAATAATGCATTATACTCATCATTTTATCCAGACTTCTATCAGTAATATCCCTTCCCTGTTTTAAATATGAATGTAATTTGCATAGTTATTATATTTTTTAAAGTAGTAAAAAGTAAGGAAAACATTTTTGATAATGTTAAGAACAGAAGCACCATTTTGTTGTATTTTTAATTTGCTTTTAACATTAAAATTGGTATAACTATGTCTCTATGAACAATTGGTTCAATAATTTTGACCTAACTAGTGGGCCAAGCACCATGTAGTTCAATTTAACTGTCAGAAATTTAATTTACTAAACTTTTTATGTTTTTTTAAATGATCTTTTTGTAATTGAATATGCAAGTAAATTCAGCAAAAATGGTCAAAATATTTGACATGTCATTTAGAGAATAAAGTGCCAAACAAACTCTCAATTGAATGGTGTGTGTGTGTGCACGCGTGCGTGTGTTTTCAAGAAGAATAAAAGCTAAAAAAGAGGACAGAGATTAGTTAGAAGTAATATGACCTTATAATCAGTATGAATACCAAACTATAACATGGTGAGGGAAAATAAGAAGATAAAAGAAGAAGCACATAATAAAGTCCTAGCTTTTCATTTGTGTGATGATCCATGTTTAGTGTACATAATCATAAACTGGACATTTAGTACTGGGACACTTTTTCCAAAGACAATACTGCAATAAAGCAAGACACTGGAGTGACAGTTGTAATATAATTATGCAAGTTTATATGAGAAGTTTAGTGATCATTTGTTATTTCTGTTTTTTTGTTCATTACTTATCCACTTACCATCTTAAGTGGCCCAACGACCTTTCTTCTGATTTATAAACATGCAGCAGAAGATAAATGAACTAACATTTGGTGTTGGCTGACCTTTCCTAGATTTCTGAAGCCTTAAACTCTAATTTGTTTTTCTACTACATGTGTATAAATCAAAATAAAGCAGGTCACACAGTGAAGAGTTAACTTTGGCATTGACATATATTTATGTCTTCATTGAAAGAAAGTCTATACAAAGGCAATTTCTTTCCTCTTAAGTAATTGTGTGTTGATTTCCAGGCAACTGTTAAGAGGAATCCAAAGTTAGGTGATTTTAAACCTTAATTAGAAAATATTTTGGTCTTCAAAGTGAAAATCAGCACAACAAATAATTATGTTTGCCTTGTATACCATTTAAGTCATGTGCTCTGACTTAATTGAGAACTGTAAGTTATAGAAGGCAAACTCATCTATCTATGGGGCACATATGAAGCAAGATAGGCATTATGAGCCATCAATATTTATATTCTCCTTATTTTACTAACATTTAATTTAATGTATTTTGTTTTAGAGTAGGTTTTGCATTTTTGGCTGTTTTACACAAATGGACTATGATATACATGAAGGCAGAGTGCATGTCCTATATCTCCTTTGTTTCTGTTTAATGGAGTTTCTCTATAAGAACACCAGAATAACATGGTTATACATTTTCAATAAGGATTGATGGTATATTTGAATAGTTAAAAAAAACTTGCACAATTAGCTGAGTATCTCTTGCCATTACATCAAAGGAGTAAAAAAAATTCAGGTCATTTATTTGATTATGGACTTGTAGAATACAAAACATCACCTCTTCAACAATTCAATTACCCAGTTGCACATAATGATTTGGTCAGTGAATCTAGAGATGGCATAGAAATTACATCAGGAATATAGCCACACCATTGTCTTTGAAAGGGTAGTTTTATAGCTAAAAGACATTTCTTTATTAGAGATTGGTCTATTTTCCAGTTGACACAAAGCCAAGGATGATGTTTATTTTGATAAATAAAAATATTTATTGTTATACTAGAGGTCTGGTGCATGAAATTCATGCACTTGGGGGGGGGCCAGTCCCTCAGCCTGGCCTGAGCCCTCTCACAGTCCGGGAGCCCCGCGATCGATTGCCCCACAGAGGGAGACTGCAGTGCCACCAGCCAGGTAGTCTGGGCCTCCCTCTTTGGGGCGATCGTGGAGCCCACCAATTGATTGCCCTGCCTGCCAGTGGCCTGGGCCTCCCTCTGCAGGGCATTCATGGGGTGATGGTGGGGACCCCAACCAATCACATCACACCCACCTTGGCTGACCTGGTGCCAGTGGGTATCATAGCATGGTTGTCTGGACAGTCATTCCTGCTGTTCGGCCGTTCAGTTGATTTGCATATTATGTTTTTATTATAGATTGTTTTTTAATATAGTTTCTTGTAAACATTTTAAAATCTCACAACTATTTAGTCAACATTTTATGATTGCTTTAGCAGCATCTACTATCCTTTTTCAATTGTCTGGAGATTCATTGGGTTCTTAGGAAGCAGACTCCATCCATATTTCCAAGGAGAGAGCATGAGTTAATATAAGCTGATCAGTGCAGTTCTTCTCTCTGAATACATTCATCTAGGTTGATTTGCTTTGAGTACTTCATGCCTCTTTACTTGTAACTCTGGAACAAAGAGCTTACAAGGGTCTATGGAAGCTGCACCTTTGTCAACTCTGACCTCATCAATTATTATACTCTCTTTTGCTCACTTCACACTGGTCTCCTTGCTATCTAGAGTAAATCAGTCACATCTCTGCCTTAAGGGTGTTTGCATGGGTTGTTTCCTCTGCCTAGAATACTCTTCCCAAAGATACTGTAAGGCTGACCTCCTCACTACTTCAAGTTTGTGTTAAAATGTACCCATGGACACAGATAATAGTGGGGTGAAGGCCTGAGAAGGGATGAAAGTGGGGAGGATGGGTCAATGGGGAAAAAGGGTGACATCTGTAATACTTTCAACAATAAATATAAATTTAAAAAAATTACCATCTCAATAAAGCCTATCCTGAAGACACCATTTAAAGAATCAACCTACCTCAGCACTCCCAACCATTGTCTGTTTTGTGTTATACACTTATCATAAAAATGCCTTATTTATCCCTCTCAGTGCTCAACCTAATGCAGGACAAATCACAAGGTATAGAACAAATGCTGGTTGGTTTATTTTGTGAATATAGGAAACCCTGGTAAAATTCATGAGATATTTAGCAATTCAAGCTAAGAGAATGAATGCAAATAAGAACATACCAGAAAGTCAGCTTTATATGGGTATAAATATAATTCACGTATACAAATGCGCATACAATATAGAATATATTTTAAGTTGTATTTTATAAAACTGTCTCAGGATCTGCTTGAGAGAGTGGAAAACAGCAGAAAGAAATGGTTGAGCAGGTGGGGTATTAGGTCCTCAGTCTCTGTCCAATCAGAAAGTTAGAGAGTAGAGGTAGAGTACATTACTAATATGTAACTTTAAAATTTGAAAAAACACACAACTTGTTTATACTATAGGGATTAGATATATAATCAACTGTTACCTTCTGAAGTGAATAGTATTTTTCTTGGGATCACTTTCACAATTACAATATCACAGTATATTTTTTTATACCTAGGGACAAGATCTTCCTAAACACCCTGTTGGAGTTAGTTTTATGGCTAAAAATATGAAAATAAGAGCTTTGTTTCATAATGCATTGAAGTTAATAGTGTCCTTCCACTTCCAAAATAATTTACCAATACCAAGTTTTTCACATCTTAGCAGAGTGATACTGACACCAGTAAGGAAAACAGAAAAAAGCTTCTGTCAATGATGCTTTCTGGTCATTTGGAAACACAGAATTTAGTCTATCAAAGGAATGTATGATATACTCCTTAAAGCAATTATTAAGTGGATGATTTACCAATGCATACCAGCAAAAGGAAATGTTTCTTCTTTTTAATTTTAATTTAATTTAATTTTTATTTATTTTATTTTTTAAATTTTATTTTATTGTTTAAAGTATTACAAATAGTAGTACATATGTCTCCTTTTTTCCCATTGATCTTTCCTCAGCCTCCCCTACCCTCTGGCACATGCCCTTACCCCAACCCCCCAGTGTTTTGTGTCCATTGGTTATGCTTTATATGCATGCATACAAGTCCTTTGGTTGATCTCTTACCCAACCCCATCACTCCCCAGCCTTCCCACTGCAATTTGACAGTCTGTTTGATGCTTCTCTGCCTCTGTATCTATCTTTTTGTTCATCAGGTTATAATGTTCTTTATTATCCATAAATGAGTGAGATCATGTGGTATTTTTCTTTCACTGCCTGGCTTATTTCACTTAGCATAATGCTATCCAGTTCCATCCATGCTGTTGCAAATGGTAAGAATTCCTTCTTTTTTACAGCAGCGTAGTATTCCATTGTGTAGATGTACCACAGTTTTCTAATCCATTCATCTGCTGATGGGCACTTAGGCTGTTTCCAGATCTTAGCTATGGTACATTGTGCTGCTATGAACATAGGGGTGCATATATCCTTTCTGATTGGTGTTTCTGGTTTTTTTTGGATATATTCCTAGAAGTGGTATTCTTTTTTAAAATAACAGTAATTATTGTCCATCTAAAACTATATTTATTCATTCTCACATATACACATAATGTGTGTGTGTGTGTGTGTGTGTGTGTGATTTTACACTTTGTTAAATTGTTAAGATACATTAATGAGGAGTCAATTTTTCTATGGCAAAAAATGTACTTTATCTTGGTATCATATAATGGCATAAAAAGCTATTTGAAATGCTTCTCAGCAACAATGTGAAAACTGTGCTCAACTCTTTTAACGTTCATCATTTACTCATAGCTTAAATAGTTAGGTTGTTATTTTGTACAAAGAATCTATTTTCTAAAATTATTGGAATATTTCATTTAAAGATACAAAGTAGTTTCAGTCCCAGGTGTATTTTTTCAAGAACAGTGACATTTGCTTTTTTTGGACAATTTGCATATAAAATCATTACAAAGCAAATGGAAATCATTTACTCACACAATGAACATAAAACTTTAATGGCAACTTTTACCTTCTAAGATGATGATGATGATGATGATGATGATGATGATGATTACTATAGGCCTGATGCATGAAATTCGTGCACGGGGGGGGGGGGATGTCCCTCAGCCCAGCCTGCACCCTCTCCAATCTGGGACCCCTTGAGGGATGTCCGACTGCCCGTTTAAGCCCAGTGGGATCAGGCCTAAACAGGCAGTTGGACATACCTCTCACAATCCAGCACTGCTGGCACCCAACCGCTCACCTGCCTGCCAGCCTGATCAGCCCCTAACCACTCCCCTGCCAGCCTGATCAATGCCTAACTGCTCATCTGCCAGCCCAATTCCCCCTAGCTGCTGTCCCCTGCAGGCCTGGGTCCCCCCAACTGCCCTCCCCTGCAGGCCTGGTCACCCCCAACTGCCCTCCCTTGCCGACCATCTTGTGTGTTGGAGTGATGGTCAATTTACATATTAGCTCTTTATTAGATAGGATTATTTAGGAGAAACAACAGGCTGGAACAAGACTACAAATGATACACTATCTCTCAGTTTCCACTTAACCTGATTCAATTAGAACACAATTTGTCCTTACCCACTCCCAATCGCCTTATTGGAGCTAATATAACAGATGTTTTGTCACCCAGCTAGTCACATGATTGCTTTTCACTCTGGTGAACATATTTTGGAAATAAGCTAATGAGGCAATCTTCAACAAAAACACTTGGTCCCCTTTGGCTGATATTTCTTTGCTGATGTCATTTATCCTTCATTGTTAATTAAATGAAAATTAGCAACAACTACTTTCCCAGTATTGTACATTCAGAAACAAATCTGTGTAATGTGGTGTATAAATTTGTTTCTGTTGAAATGCTTAAGTTCAAATGATGAACTTTAAGTCTGTGCTAATTGTTGAAATGAGGGCACAGACATTATGAAGACCCAAGTTCATTATAAGAAGCACTAGTATAACTAGAGTATGTCCTTAATGGAACCCTCTCTCCATTTATGTGATATGAGCATTTTGGTTAATCCTCGGGTTTATGAACCAACATATCTCTGCTAAAAATGCTAATGAACTAATGTGATTGGCATTATTTCTATAACTAGTGACTAGAAATACTTATCTCTAGTATGTGGTAAGTGATATCCAATGTTCAGCCTTATGTTTACCTATTTAAGTGAGGAGAAACCCCAAGTCCCAAATGTTCCAGTCACTCTGAGCTAATACTTTTTTAAAAATTTTATTTTTATTGTTGAGGGTATTACAGATGTCCACCATTTCCCCCACTTTGCCCCCCTCTCCCCACCCCACCCACTGCACTATTGTCTAATGCTTTAAAAAAAAATTTTTTTCGATTTTTATAGAGGAAGGGAGGGGGTCAAAGAGGTAAAAACAGTGTTTGGCTGCCTCCTGCATGCCCCCTACTGGGGATTGGGCCCACAACTCAGGCATGTGCCATGACTGGGAATCAAACCAGTGATCTCTTGGTTCATGGATCAAAGCTCAACCACTGAGACACATGGACCAGGCTGTCAAAAGGTTTTCTAAATGAACAACTAATTTTAAAACAATGATAAAAATGCAAGACAGCATTTTTCAGAGTAATAAGTGTCCAGAGAGTTCATAAATTTAGGATCAATTTTCTGCTTAAAAGTTATTTCTATTATATTGTATAATTCATTGAAATGCTTTTTTAAATTCTTGTGTTGATATCTACAAAGTTTTACATTTCAGATAACTCTATTTTGTTGCATCCTCTTAATCCTAACTCTTCTGGGAAGGGTCCAGCCTCATAGGTAAACCTTGAGAAAGACAGTTAAGAAGAGGAGGTTGGGAGTCTCCTTGGAAAAGATAAACAGACTGAATTAAGTAAAGCCATTAGATGCAGAAGTTTTATGACTCTGCTTTCTAAGCTTTTGTGTTTAATGGACCAACATAAACTTTAAAAAATAATTGATAAGAACAGTATTCCTAAGGTGGTGGTATTTTCCAAGTAAGACAATTAAAATAATACAACAAATAAACCAACAATACTTTTGCAGTGCCTGGGCCTAAACTGTCAGTCGGACATCCCTCTTGCAATCTGCAACCGCTGGCTCTTAACCGCTCACCTGCCTGCCTGCCTGATTGCCCCCAACTGCTCTCTCCTGCTGGCCTGATCTCACCCGCAACTGCCTCTGCCTGTCTGATCACCCCTAACTGCCCTCCCCTGCTGGCCTGTTCTCGCCTCCAACTGCCCTCCCCTGCTGGCCTGGTTGCCCCCAACTGCCTTTCCCTGCCAGCCTGATCTCTCCCAGTCTCTGTCTCTCTTTGTTTTTCTCAGTGGTCCTCCAGGCCTCCCTGTCTCCCTGTCTCCCTCTTCCCCAGCTGGGAGGGGGTGGGGCCAGTGGGGGCTGCTCCACCTTCTGCCCGCCCTCCTTTCCATCCAGGCCTCTTCAGGCCCAGTCTGTTTTGTTTCCTCATTCTGAGAGAGGCTCCGAGAGCGAGTTAGGAGGGAGGGAAAGAAAGGGAGAAAAGGCTGTGAGCTGGTGGGCGCTGTGTGTGTCTGTGCATGTGTGTGGTTGTGAGTGAGTGTGAGTGCCGGCCCTGCCTCCCCCATCCCCGTCTCCACTGCCACAAGTCCCCACCCACCGGAGCTTGCTGTGTGCAGACTGGGTGTTAGGTCGAGCCTTCAATCGTTGTGGATATAGCAGACCCAGGTTTTTATATATTAGGATTCCTTAAAAAATTATATTATAGCAATGCCTTACTGAAAAAAATCTCTTTTGAATTCCTCATTTCCTATAAAATTACTTCTAAATTCTATAACTCCCAAGGCCACACACAATCAGGTTTTAACACATCCTTGGAGTCATATCATCTACCATAGGTCCCAGACAACATGTTGCTTATATCACACTGGGCTTCTCATCATTGCTTGAACTCAGGTACAGTTTGTACATGTGATTTCCTTTCATTATCAAGAAAAAATTCAACGATTAATTATTTTTGCTTAATAATTTCTTTGACTTCCAGAGTTATTTTTTTCATTTCAACACTTCCAGTTACCTGTTTCAGTAACTGTTCCTAATGGCAATTTGTTTTGACAATTGCCACACTATACTGCAGTGATCTGTTTACATATTTTGTATCCCTCTCACTTAACCACAAGCCATCACAAACAAGTGAGGACCATGTTTTATTAATCTCTGACTTCCTAATACCTAGCTGAGTGCCTGATATATATTAGATACTCAACAAATGCTTGATGAACACACAAATTCCTCCTATCTATGAATTCTTTGATATCTGAAGTAGAAACCTACTTTCTACTTTCTTTCCCTTTATTACTATGTAGTTTACATGGGATCCCCTTCTAATTCTGATTTTATACAGCAAAAATCATCCCAAATAACATATATTAAAGGCCTCAATTTCCAAGTGTTAAACAATGAGTTTTGCATATGCAAGGAAAATCAGAAATCCATTGACATTTGTATAATAAGAGCAGAGCTCTTTTCTGAAGGTTCTTTGAAAGTGGTTTGCTTCTACAGGCATTTATCTAAAATTGAGTCAATGCAATATACTCATATAATTCGGAGAAAAGATGTGGAGAACCTCAGAGGGAAATTATAAGCCAGGTCCCGGCACTTTTCCTGGCATTTCTCCAGAAGTGATAATGTTTGCTTCATCATTAAGGTCTTATTTCTTCTCTTCAGATAAAATTGAAGAGAGAATACTAGGAGTTAGGAGCAAGAGTGTCAAGCACAGAAGTTCCACTAGACCAGATCTAGTCACATATGAAAGCTATAAGGCACAAGCCTAGGCCTGAAAGAACACAGAGCAAAGACCTCTGGTGAAGCCCTTGAAAAATGAAACAAACTACTTAGTTCTTAATGGACATTGGAGAAGCAACTTGTCCTTTAAAGACTGAACTGCCTCAGAAATTGTCAGCCTCCATAAAAGTCTATACATTTAATAATTCATTTATGCATATATGTGTATTTTTTAACTAAAAATATTTCTATAATTTTATATAAGTATTTGCCTTTCTATGACTGACTTATTTCACTTAACATAATACCCTCTACATCCATCCATGTTGCCCCAAATGATAAAATTCCATTCTCTTTTATGACTGAGTAATATTCCATTGTATATATGTACCACAACTATTTTTATCCACTTGTCTATTGATGAGCACTTAGGTTGCTTCCATATCTTGGTTACTGTGAATAATGTTACAATGTTACAAGGGATGCATAAATCTTTTTAAATTAGTTTTTTGGGTTTCTTAAGATAACTACCCAGAAGTGGAATTGCTGGGTCATAAGGTACTTCTATTAAACACACACACACACACACACACACACACACATTTTTATTGATTTTTAGAAAGAGAGGAAGAGAGAGGAAAAGGGAGGGAGGGAGGGAGAGAGAGAGAGAGAGAGAGAGAGAGAGAGAGAGAGAGAGAGAGAGAACATCAATGTGCGAGTGAAAGATTAATCAGCAGCCTCCTTCATGCACCCTACTGGGAATTGAGCTGCAACCCAGGCATATGCCCTGACCAAGAATCAAACCAGCTATCTTTTGGTGCACAGGATGATGCCACACCAACTGAGCCACCCTGGCCAGGGCAAGGTAGTTCTATTTTTAATGCAGCAAACTTAATTTCCCTTATAAAATATTCTCATTCAAAAGACATTCATTGGATACTAGTAACTTTAGTGGTTATAAAGAATTGCATGACATAACGCATTTAGTAACTTCTACTCTTTTAATAAATACAGATGCCAAATCATTCAGTTTCATTTGAAATGCAGTTTTCTACTATTTTACTCTCCCAAAATTCATGTTAAAAGTTTTCTAACTATATCAAATACATTTCAGTTTTAAATTTCTCAGAAAACTCAAGGGTCTATGGATATCTTTAGTCATCATTATACAATCACACACAAAAATATTCTGACATGGATAGTAGCATGACTGAACTGAAAGTTTGAACTAGCAGTAAACAAGTAGAATTGCTGCCTATTGAACTTTCACTCATTCAATATTATAATAAATTGTTTCTACAATAGCCAAATTACTTGGCCTTCATTGATTGACCTTGTGTTACTATTTCGTTTTGAATATAAATGGAAGCACACTTGTGTATGATAAGCCAAACTCTTCAGAGGTATGTGCAGTGTTCTTTGTCTGGAATGCTTCTGAAACATGATAAAATCTAAGTTTATACAAGATCATTTTCTAATCAATGCTAGAAAGAGCAGATACATGTTTAAATAAGACGGAATAAAATATTTGTTTCTTTGGAGAAATACCAAAATGATGTCTTTGTTCAAGCTTTGAACAGGTGTGTATGCCTTGGAAAGAATCCCTATAAATTACATAAAATTTGAGGCCTGTAAGCAGCTAAACCCTGCATCATCAATGAAAGCACTGTATAACAGTAAAATATGGTGCAGTCATGTGTCACACAATGACATCTCAGTCAACAACAGACCACGTATAAGACAGTGGTCCCATAGATTAAAATGAAGTTAAAAAATTCCTATTACCTAGTGATGGCATAACTATCATGTTATAGAACAACACATTACTCACATGTTTGTGGTGATGCTGGTGTAAACAAGCACATACAATTATGTATATTACATAAGGCACTTTCATTTTTAAATTTTTTAAAGGACATTTCATATTGTTTTTCATAATGGATGCACCAATCTGCATTCCCACAATAGTGCAGGAAGATCCTTTTTTTCTCCACATCCTGGCCAACATTGAGTGTACTCTTTTGATTTATATAAAAAAAAGTTTGCTGTAAAAAAATATGACACATTAGATCTTATATTTATCACTGTTTTACAACTGCCTACAGTTCAGTATCATGCTGTACAGGCTTGTAGCCTAGGAGCAATAGGCTATAACATATAACCTAGGTGTGTGGTAGGCTAAGCCATCTAGGTTTGTGTAAGTGCACTCTATTATGTTCACACAATGATGAAATTGCCAGTCCATGAATTTCTCAGAATGTTTCCCCATCAAGGGACACATGACTGCAGTAGTGTCAGCTTCTGATGTGGTTTCCAAGTTCTGGTTACAAAGTTATCCAAAGAGCACTTGAGTCTATTTTTGGCTCATAAAACGGATAGTTGTGCTCTTTTAATAGAAAAATTTTTATTTATGAGTACAAAGTATTTAATCAGTGTTTATCATAACAAAACCTTAAATGTTTCATTTTTCCAAGTTTATCTGATGTAGACTATATTTGAATCAATTAGGGAGAAAAAAAAACTCCAACTTCCAGTTCCTGAGCTAATTTTTCACTTTCTAAGCCTTATAACTATAAAAGAGAGTGCCACATGCCACAATTCATTGTTGGTACTATGAAGACAAAAATAATAATACAAAAAAGGAGGTTTAAGAAGGCCTGTTAGGGGCATTGTAATTTTCCAAATCAAAACAAAGTCTGTAAACAAATAGCAGTAAGAAAATGATCTTAACTAGCAGATGTATGAAGAGACTCAAGCTCCAGTTTTTAAATTATAGTTGCTTCCAGATTAAAGCAACACTTCTGATGGAGCAGTGTGCTTTATATCCTCTGGCAACATCCTTTTTTATTACACTAGAAACCAATGTTGAATTTCCTGAATAATTACATAAATAAACCATGCACTTTACTTATTTGTGTGCCCATATTTAATGATATATTGTGCATGTAACTTTCAAAAATATGATTTATGACAGTTTATATTACCACAGAGGGGTGTTTGCTTGAAATATGTACTTGAAAAATATCACATAAAATGATGTTATTTGATATATATTCAGAAATGATCTGATTTTTCAAGAAAATGCAAACTAAAAAACCTAGTTCCAATTAAATCATTCTGAGAGTGTTCTTAATTGAATTCTGAAGTTTAAATGATGTAACAGACTAATGAACATAAACATATAAATTATATTTATTTTATTCTATGTTACAATGCTAAGTATAAAACAGTGCTGTGGTTGGACCCATGCTGCCTTCAAAATGGTATAAAGCAAATCCATATCCTTAAAGTCTAAAAGTGTTAGCATATGTGAAGGAAATTTTTAAGTAAATTTTGAAGGACATCAACCATATATTAACTTTATGCTTCCTGTTTTGTAATTAATTTTAGTTTGATCTAAACTTAAAAAAATAAATTAAAATAATAATTAGAAATAAAATTAAAATGAAAGTCACATTCTCATGACTGCTTCCTAATTATACACATGACAACTTCAGAAATAAATATTTCTGGACCATCTATATATATAAAAGCCTAAGCGACCTTTCAGCTGTTCAACTGTTCAACCGTTTGACCAGTAGCTATGATGCACACTGACCACCAGGGGGGAAGATGCTCTGACTGGTAGGTTAACTTGCTGCTGGGGTCCAGCTGATCGGGACTAGGCAAGACTGGCCAAACATACCCTGGAGCCCTCCCGTGGTCCCTCCCGGGCCGCGATCATGCACCGGTGGGGTCCTGTGGCCTGGCCTGCACCCTCTCACAATCCGGGACCTCTCGGGGGATGTCAGAGAGCTGCTCTCGGCCTGATCCCTACAGGCCAGGCAGAGGGACCCGACCATTGCACGATTCCATACACTGGGCCTCTAGTCAGGAAATAATTCAGAAAGTACTAGCTTATAGTTTCAGACATATTCAAACTTACTCCTTAGCATATTCCATAGAGAGTGAATTCAGTGTGACATGAAACTATCTAGAATCTTATGCATCAAATTAAATAATTGAAATGCTAACATATCTGGTTATTGTGTGGTTTAATCTATGCTAGCTAGTAGTCACCTTAATTCAGCTCAATATTACTTATTTAAAGTTTCATTTGACTTCCTGACTCTTTTACTTATCACCTTACTCTGTGCTTAAGGCCCCCCATTTTGTTGCTGACAAAATTATCTAATATTTAATATATTTCTTCAACCTTTTAAAACCTCTTTGACTTAATTAAAATTGGGATCACTATTGACACTGACACTTTTTTTCTGGCTACATATTTCAAAGACGACTGCTGCTTCTCCTAGGACAAACAGGAAGAATTGGTATTTTCCTTATTTCCACTGATACTGTTGTAGGCAGCTGGAAAGGTGCTGGGTGTCAGATGGGGGCCAGGGGGGGGGGGGGCGGTCAGACCAGACCTGGGTTCAGCAACCTCTGCACTTGAGTTCTGGCTATGGAAAGAATTCAGGGCCGACTCAAACTTAAATAGACCATCTATATATATATATATATAAAGCCAGCAA
>NW_005871050.1:11278501-11280259 GCF_000147115.1 Myotis lucifugus | reverse complement strand
CCCTCCCCCCACCTGGACCCACCCCAGATCGACCTTCCACCCTGATCAGGGGCAGGGCCAGCCAGCCAACCTCTTGCAGCCCCTCCTCCTGGCCTGCCCCACACCAATGGGCCCCACCACCCTCATTGGCCCACAGACCTCCCCCTGCCCCCGATTGGCCCCCCCACTCCAATCAGGGGCAGGGCAGGCCGGCCAACTACTCATGGCTCCTTCCCCAGGCCATTGGCCCCCAATTGCCCTCCTGCACCCCATTCGGGGATAGGGCCAGCGGGCCCACTGCCCACAACCCCTTAACATGGCTGGCCTCACCCCCAATCAGCCCCCACCACACTGATCATCCTTCAGCTCCTCCCCCCAGTCAGCTCTGTCCCCAATCAGCCCCCCCACACTGTCCAACTGCCTACAGCCCCTCCCCATGTCTGGCCCAGCCCCCTACTAGCTCCCCCCCCACCCATATCAAGGGCAGGGACCACTGGCCAATTGCCCGAGACCCCTCCCCCGAGTTAGCCAGGCCTTGATCAGGCCCCAATTGGGGTAGGCAAGCTGGCCAATCTCCCGCTGCTGTCTCCTCCTCCCGAAAGACCCAGCCCCAATCCACTGATTGGGGCCAGGCTGGCCAGACTACACCAGTGCATGAATTTGTGCACTGGGCCTCTATTTTATGTATAAGATTACAGAGGTAAAAGAAGTAATTTTCAAAAGAAATGGGCTTAGGAAACAAGTTATAGAGGAAAAGAAAGGGCCCTAGGAGCTTGAGAGTGAGGGGGGGTAATGGTAATGCTTGGAGGTGGGGGGGGGGGGTTAGAGGTATGGGAAAAGAAAAAGTTGCTGTCCTGCTCCCAGGACGGAGAGCTCACTGGGTCCTCCATCCTAAGGGTTTTAATGGTGGAGATTTTAGGGGAGGTCCCAGGGAAAGATCTCAATGGAATATTCAGCAGTTTTTCAGGTGTGTCCTTTCAGGGTTGTGATCTCCACTGATTGGATTGATTGGCTGGCACCAGGGCAGGGGGTTGTGATTCAATGAAACTGGTCCTGAGATCATCTGTGGATGGTTTTGTCGCTTATCTGGGCCTAGAGCTAAAATACAACTGAGGCATAGATGTTATCTCTAGGGAGTAAAGGTCAGGAGGTCCAAACCTCTTGACCAGCAACATGCTAGGGGAGGAATGGTCACCTTGAGGGCAAGGTCCCACCCTACAATTGTCCTTTGCTAAGCACCTTGGGTTTTTCCACCCTGATGACCTTCTGTATCTGGCCCATTGTCCTTGCTCTGCTCATGTCTGTCTAACTGCCTACCACAATACACCTAGACCTTCATATATCTGGACACTTCAAGCTCTTAAAATGTAATTTCTGCCTTATTATTTTCCTGAAAGTTATCACTAAAATGAGGGAGATAATGATATTTAATTGATGCATCCAGGTTTGGTTCACAGCCTCCAGATCTCTTCACCAGGCATTGTTGACTCCTCTCCCTTGGACTATTTTTATCCCATGGTTTTGGTGACAGTACACCCGTATGATTTCTTTGCCCTTTTTTGTCTCAGTCATGGATTCTGAGTGACACTCCTTTTCCCTAAAGATATCTAGATCTTCAAGATTCTGCCCTCCTTTTCTTTTTCAATGACTTGATTCACTCCCAACACTATCACACTGATGAATTATAAATGTACTACAGATCTATATTTCAAACTATCTACTAAACCTTTCATCTGTATATCCAGAGATCTCAAACACAATCCTCTGCAACCTAAGGTA
>NW_005871050.1:11225157-11278401 GCF_000147115.1 Myotis lucifugus | reverse complement strand
ATGTGCATTTATCAGTTGATGGCTTATCCATCCTCCCAATACCTTTGGTTCTATATTAAGAATCCCACAAACTTCTTTTTTGAAGATACTTTAAGGATGGGCAATAAGAAAAGCATGAAGGAAAACAAATATATCTCCTGTCATTAAAAATTATTAGTAGTACTAGTGGCCTGGTGCATGAAATTTGTGCACAAGGGGGGGGGGGGGGGGGTTCCCTCAGCCCAGCCTACACCCTCTCCAATCAGGGACTCCTTGAGGGATGTCTGACTGCCGGTAGTTGGACATCACTCTCACAATCTGGGACCACTGGCTCCTAACCGCTCACCTGCCTGCCTGCCTGATCACCCCTAGTTGCCTCTGCCTGCCTGCCTGATTGCCCCTAACCCCTCTGCCTATCTGCTTGATTGCCCCTAACTACCTCTGCCTGCCTGTCTGATCACCCCTAACTGCCCTCCCCTGCCAGCCTGATCTCACCTCTAACTGCTCTCCCCTGCCAGCCTGATCACCCCTAACTGCCTCTGACTGCCTGATCACCCCCAACTGCCCTCCCCTGCCAGCCTGATTGCCCCTAATGGCCTCTGCCTCAGCCCCCACCACCATGGCTTTGTCCGGAAGGAAATCAGACATCTGGAAGATGACTGGTTGACCTGGTTTAATTAGCATATTACCCTTTTATTAGTATAGATGGGATAAGATTGCTTAAATGGGGGGGAAGCCTTTTTCATCAGGAGGAGATGCTCTTGGCAGACAAAAATACATAATCCCTATATCTGGACTGATAGCCAGCCATATGCACTATACTGCCAAACCAGTCATTAAAAAATTGAACCACTTTTTTACACCTTACAGCAAACAGCTCTTGCCCTTAAAACCCCTCCTCAACTCCCACCTTAGGATCTGCCTTCCCAGTTCACCCAGATTAGGTTCTGATTGGTCAGATTCTATGCCTGTCATTGTCAAAAGCTCGGCCTCTTAGACAGCCATTGGCTCCTCACAGTTCACCCAGATTTGGTTCTGATTGGTCGGTTTCTATGCCAGTCAGCATCTCCAGGCCTATCTCCGGGCCTCTCTCCAGGCCTGATCAGAGAGGCGTGGCTGATCAGCAGCCACTCCAGGCTGCTGGTGAGCGGGCTGAACTGCTGACCTCTTGGAGAGAGAGAGGCACTGCTGCTGGCAAGGCCGGGAGAGATAGAGAGGCAAGGGCTAATCAGCAGCTGCCACGGAGGCTGCGGATCAGACCCTGCTTCTCTCTCTGGGCCTTGCCAGCAGCCACGGCAGCTGCTAATCAGCCCTACCTCTCTCTCTCTCTCTCTCTCTGAGAGGTCAGCAGTTCAGCCCACTTGCTAGTCCCTGCCACCCAAGCCTGCTGCGCAGGCAACCTGGCATTTGGTTGTCCCTCCAGTCATTTTGAACGTTACAGACCCTGGCTCTTTATATATATACTAGAAGCCTGGTGCACAAAAATTTGTGCACTCCGGGGTAGGGGATCCCTCAGCCCGGCCTGTGTCCTTCGCTGTCTGGGACCCCTCGGAGGTGACCACTTGCTGGCTTAGGCCTGCTCCCCGGGGGATTGGGCCTAAGCTGGCAGTCAGACATCTCTCTGGCAGCCCGGCAGCCCTCGGGAGATGTCCACTTGCCAGCGGGGAGCAGACCTAAGCTGCAGTCAGACATCCTTAGTGCTGCTGAGGAGGTGGGAGAGGCTCCCACCCACCACCACCACTATACTGGCAGCCATCAGCCTGGCTTGTGGCTGAGCAGAGCTCCCCCCATGTGGGAGCATACTGACCACCAGAGGGCAGCTCCTGCATTGAGCGTCTGCCCCCTGGTGGTCAGTGTGTTTCATAGTGACCCAGTCATTCCCAGTCTTTTCTGCTGTTAGGGTCAGTTTGCATATTACCCTTTTACTGTATAGAATAGAGGCCTGGTGCTTGGGTGGGGGCTGGCTGGTTTGCCCTGAAGGGTGTCCCGGATCAGGGTAGGGGTCCCCGCTTGGGTGTCTGGCCAGCCTGGATGACAGGCTGATGGGTGTTTGCAGCTGGTCACACCCCCTTCAGGGTGGGGGTCCCCACTGGGGTGCCTGGCCAGTCTGGGTGAGGGGCTGAGGGCCGTTTTCAGGCTGGCGGGTGACTGAAGCTCCCAGCCTCTGTCTTTTTTCTTTTTTTTTAATTCTGGGATTTATTTACCTTCTATAGCTGTCACTGGAGCTGAGAGCTGGCTCCAGCTCTGAGGCAGTGGCTGGCTGAAAGCAGGTATCTGGGTTTGTTTAGCTTGTATAATTGAAACTCTGTTGCCATCACTGGCGCTCTAAGCTATGAGCCTGCAGCCGGCTGAAGCAGGTATCTGGGGTTTGTTTAGCTTCTATAATTGCAACATTGTTGCATCCGGAGCTCAGAGCCGGGTCGCGGCAGGCGGGGAACCTTGGCTTCCTCCATCACTGGAGCAAGCAAGCCTCATGTTAGCTTCAGCTGTGTGGCTGCCGGCCGCCATCTTTGTTGGCAGTTAATTTGCATATCCTGCTGATTAGTCAATGGGAAGTGTAGCGGAGGTATGGTTAATTACCATGTTTGTCTATTATTAGATAGGATAGATTACTGCTATAGCTCATTATGTTTCTCATCATAACTCTTACCAAATTCTCTAGTAATTATTTATTTAGACATCTTTCCCTTCATCTTACCCTCAGCTATTTGAGGAAGTAAATAAACTTTACTTTTTTTTTGTAATCCAACAACCAGATTCTCAGATTTATCATCTATTAAATGCAAATTAAATGTACCTCCCTTGTTTAATGCAGATTTCTGAAAAAAAGTGAAAGTCACTTTGAAAACTAATATAATGTATTTTGCATAAAACATTGTATTAGATTTATTTATCAACATATATTTTGAGAGCACTTACTGTGTACAAGTTAGTAGGTGAGGGAGAAAAAGTAGCAATGACAATTAGAGTATAGACTCCATAGTGCCTCATTTCAAATTCTGTTTCTATCACTCAGTAGCTGTGTTACATTGAGCAAGTTACTTAACCTCTATCTTCTTCCTCAGTTTTCACTTTGTGAAATGGGTCTGATAACAGTGATTATCTCATAAGATCAATATGAGGATCAAATATGTTAAAATGTGTATCAATAACTGTTATTATTACCTGTTTTTTTGTATTTTTCACTCTTAAAACTTGATTCTTACCTGAAGATAGCAAGCCTACTATATTTAAGGCTCTTTACCATTCTTCAGTTCAGATAAGGCCTATGTAAAAAGAAAAAGAGATTATTTTTAAGAGTAGTATCCCTACTGAGACAAAAAGACAAATCTGTTTAGTTCTGTTTTATTTGAGGAAAGGTTGCTCTGAATGTGTCCCTCATTAGAAGAGAATAGCTATCGCCAATGCCCAATGAATGACTATTTCATATTACCTAAGCTGAACATAAGAATAGAAAAAAAACACAAATTCTTACTTTGTTAATTTATATTTAGAACATTACAAAATCTAGTCTTAAAGGCCTGACAGCCAATTTCTTTCTCCTTTAGGTGACTTTGCTTATCTCTTTTCCAATCCATTAGGTGCTGATTTTGCAGTTTGCCTCTCTAAGGAAGCTATTTACCTTGTCTCTAAGGTTTTGAATAGTATTTCATTGTAGCCCCTAAATATACAAACAACACTAAATTAGACTCCTTATTAAAAGTATGGATTTAGCCAGTAAATGAAGTAGGAGTCATTTTAATGCAGTGGTTATGCAGCTTTAATCCCATGTTTCATAATGATTCTAATAGTTTTTATTTATTTTCCCTTACTTCTCTCCCTCCTGCCTCTATTCAATCTAAGGTAATGATAATATTGGAAGAGCAAAGTTAAACTATGATGGGATCAGAGAGGAGGAACTGAGATTGTTGTAATTGCTTTTATTTTCAAGTTTCACAAAAGTGTTTACTGTGTTTACAGAAAAATATTTGGTTCAAAACATTTTAATCTGGATTCTATCACCTGTTGTCAAATAATTCCTATCAGCAAACCACAAGAAAAACGAATACAAAATTTTGTTCTCAAGTTGCTTAAAATAGATTATTTTACAGTGAAAAAATAATTTTCTTTTTTTTAAAATATATTTTTATTTCAGAGAGGAAAAGAGAGGAGAGAGAGAGAGGAACATCAATGATGAGAGAGAGTCATTGATCGGCTGCCCCTTACTGGGGATCGAGCCCACAACCTAGGCATGTGCCCTGACTGGGAATCTAATCGTGACCTCCCGGTTCATAGGTCAATGCTCAACCACTGAGCCATGCCAGCTGGACAATTCTTTCTCATTTTTTTAAAGTACACTTATCTTTTTTTAAAAAAAAATATATTTTATTGATTTTTTACAGAGAGGTAGGAAGAGGGATAGAGAGTTAGAAACATCGATCAGCTGCCTCCTGCACACCCCCTACTGGGGATGTGCCCGCAACCAAGGCACATGCCCTTGACTGGAATCGAACCTGGGACCCTTGAGTCCACAGGCCGACGCTCTATCCACTGAGTCAAACCGGTTAGGGCATCTTTCTCATTTTTTTAACCTTTTTAAATATTTAGGTTTGAACATCCAAGAAGGTTCACACAACACTTTAGTACCAGACAAAACTGGTTTTAATTACTAACCTTTTACTATAAATTAGAATTGCAATAATCTGCAAATGCTAATTTAAACCTGGACTTGCTTCTGAGCAAGCTGCATGTAATAATGACTAAGCAGCTGATTATCCTCAGAAGGGCAATATACCATACCACAAATCACAAGTTGCAGCATTTCCTCCTCCTTTTTTTTTTTTTAGAGTGTAAAATGTGATTCTAAAAAGATGCTATTAAGCTATAACACCTTCGTCATTTTCAAGCTCTTGGCACTTAAAGTGCTGAATTTTAGATTACTTTTTTATATTCTGCCTATGCCTAGTGTCCTTACTGTATGTAAAGTTATTAAAGCTGTCTGCTCCAATTTCTTCCCTACTTAGGAAGATATGACAAAAAGATGGAAAGGACTACCTTTAATCTCAAAAGGCTAAACTCCACACCGAAATGAAACAGTAGAATACATAAAGACAATGCTAGTACTTTCCCGAAGGTAGTTTACGTTCATTGAGTGGTCACTAAAAAAGCACTAAACTGGAAGTATGTGACAACATAATAGTTCTGAGGCTCAATTTTCTCTCCAGATAGTTGATACTGTTTTTTATTGTGCTATGTAATTGAAATGCCACTTGCCGTGTAATGATTTGCTTACTTGGGGTGGGGGGTAAAGACATTTGTTCTGTCAACTGCATTGGGGGAAAAACATATTAAGGCCTGAGTGGCAATTAGATTCAGCAATACATTTTCAAAAAGTACCCTCAAAGTCTTTATCAAAAGCAAAAGGACTGTTGTGCTATTATTTTGTTCTATTATAAATTTTTAAAATAGGAATGGGCTAAGGGGTCTAATGACCAAAGTTGAAAAGATAATCTTTCTAATTGCTGATAGGGATGTGGATTTTCAATGATTTGTGTTTTGTTGCTTTTATGACTCTCAACATTTATATATATATAAATATGACTTCCAAATTCTACAATTTCTAGTGCTGAAAGCATTTGAAGTCACGTGGATCTGAGATCACAAGTTCTTGTACTGTGTTGAGACATTCATTATACAATTGTGTGTTTTTTCAGGTCCAGTCTCCCGTTAATCTATTTCCCATTCCTCTCTACCTCAAACTCTGCACATTTATCCAAACTAGCAAACTAAAATCCTTTTTGACTCTAAAATTCCTTTTCCCTACATCTAGTCAGTTACCAAGTCCTGTCAAATTACTACTCTATTTTTTTTTCATTGACACTGTGCAGGTGTTGGCTTTATTTTCCATCTTGATTACTACAAATCCTTCTCACTGATATTCGGACTTTCTATCTTTCTTTTCAAGTTATTACTGCAATTGGCAGAATGTTCTTTCAAAAATATGGATTGGTTAATTTCATTCAATAGCCAGGATGAGCAAGTCAGAGCTAGCAAGTCTAATCTGACATAAAATCTTTGTATAGCTCTTTATAACTTATAAGATAAAGTATAAATTTCTTAGCATAGCATACAAAATACAATGTGTTCAAACCCTTACTTACATTCACAGATAATGACCATCAAATGTCCTGAACATCCTTACATTTCAACATCCTAACCATATGATTCAACCATATTAAACTTCTATTCAAGGTGTGTGCGTACACACACATACACACACTCCAAATAGTCTTTCATATCCCTTGATGTTCCCATTTACCTGATGTTCTGGGAATATTTTTTCTTGAGTAACTTATGCACAATTAGTTGTCTTTTAAGTATATCCTCATGGCACTTTACAAGAACCCTTAAAACTCAACAATAAGAAAACAAATACCCATTTTTAAAAATGGGCAAAACATCTGAACACTTTACCAAAGAAAATTACAGATGGCAAGTAAATATTGGAAAATATGCTCAGCTTCAATTTTCATTAGGAAATTAAAATAATAATGAGATATCTATACATACCTGTTAAAATGGCTAAAATTTAAACCATTGACAATATAAACTGCTGACAAGGATGTGGAACAACAAAAAATCTCATTTATTGCTGTTGATAATGTAAAATGGTACAACCACTTTGGAAAACAGTTTGACTTTTTAGATGACTAATATACTAGTCATGTTAACATATGTTGTAGTAGTCACACTCCTGGGTATTTATCCAAATGATTTAAAAAATTTTATCTTAAAAAAAACTTGCATGCAAATATTAATAACAGCTTTATTCATAATCGCCCCAAATTGGTAACAACCCAGATGTCCTTCAATAGGTGAACAAATAAACAAACTATGTACATCTATACATCTGAATATTATTCAATTATAAAAAGAATATTATTCAATGATAAAAAGAAAAGCTTTGGAAAAAAAACATGTATAAATTGGATAAATCAAATGTACCCTGCTAAGTAAAAAAGCCATTCTTAGAAAGCTTCATAATGTATGATTCCTATGATATGACATTTTGGAAAAGACAAAACTATGGCAGTGGTAAAATGTATATAACCACTGTACTCTAAGTGACAAAATTGTTTCCCACATGGTACAAGTTAACAATTCTAAAACCACTGTACATGTACACTGTAACTGAACAATTAAGTAAATGGATAGTTAATGGTAAAATCCATGTTTCTCACTGTTGAAGTGTGAGACATGTAAGTGGAAGAGAGTGGTATGACTCACATGGTAGTGAATTTGAGTGGGAGACATCAGAATGAATAAATGTTTAATTCAATAGAGGCACAGATTACTTAAATACATACACACACATGTTGGTATACACACAAACATTTCCTTGCTTTGTTAGTTAAGAGGGCCTAGAAGTAATGGTGGTCAGGTAGTAACAAGTATACCTAGGACCCAGATTTTTGTTTCCAGTACTATTACCCAGGGTTTCTTAGAAAAATGGCTGATTCTAGGACTGGGGCATAAAACATATTTGATTAACCTGGAACATTTTTTAGTTACAGAAAGTAAAAAAAAAAATCCTAAATAAAAAACAAAGACAATAGGAGTGTGACAAAGGGAAACAGAAGTCAACTGAAAGAACTCCCAATGTCTAAAGCTGAATAATCTGATCAACAAAATAAAGATTATTGAATTTTAACTCAAGATATAAAAGATAGACCATAAGTATATAGTGATATGAATAAATGATTGAATAAATAAATGACTGCAGGAGAATTGTCAAATTGTCCACATAGAAGAATTTCAAATAATTTATGTAGTTTATACTTAGGGAGATGAAATATATCTTTTCCATCCTTAATTGTTTGCTGAGCTAAATGACTTTCTTCTAAAGATTACAAAGTGGAAAGGGAGAAAAAAAAAGAGTGTTAATTTACAGTAGAAAAGCCTGATAAAAACTATCTCAGCCAGAGGATCAAGATCAGTATCAACAGTAGTAAGTCAGATCGATAGTATGTCCTTCCATATAATGTGATGAGTATGACACTGTGCTTCAGTGGTCTTCTTCCCCAAAACCCATAACCCCAGTCTATTTGTGGGAAAAGCAACAGACAAATGCAAATTGTGGGATATTTTTTAAAGTACCTGACCATTAGTCCTCAGAACTGTTAAGGTCACAAAATCATGGAAAGGTGCCCTAGCCAGTTTGACTCAGTGGATAGAGTGTCAGCCTGTGGACTGAAGAGTCTTGGGTTCGATTCTGGTCAAGGGCACATGCCCAGGTTGTGGGCTCGATCACCAGTAGGGGCAGTGTAGGGGCCGTGCAGAAGACAGACAATTAATAATTCTCTCTCATCTTTGATGTTTCTATCTCTCTTTCCCTCTCCCTTCCTCTCTGATATCAATAAAAATGTATTTAAAAAACAACAACATGGAAAGGCTGAGAAATTGTCACAGAGAATAGGAGCCTCAAGAGACTTAACTACTAAATGTGGTAATTGGTATCCTGAGTGGAATCCTGAAACAGAAAAAGGTCAGTAAAGGAAAAGGAAGAAAATCTGATTGAAGTATAAATTTTAATGATAATGTATCAATATTGATCATTAGTTGTGAAAAATGTAATGTAAGATATTAATAATAAAGGAAACTTGGTTTGCAATATATGGAATTCTCCATACAATTCATACTAATTCTGCAAAGCTAAAACTGTTCTAAATTTTTTAAAAATATATATATTAAAAATAAAAAACTGAGGCAGTTAAGTAACTTTTACAAATAAATCTATAGGTCTGTTCAGGACTTCCCTGGGCCTAATTGTACTAAAAATATATTTTCTTTAGTGATGCCCTAACTTCTCCCCTTTCTCCTTGTTTTTCTCTAATGTGCTTCTCAGATCACCCATACCTATATGTCTGGTTCTTTTCTTTCAGAAAATAAAACTAATCTGAATTTAAGTATTTCAGAGATTTATGTAATAACTAGAGGCCCGGTGCACAAAATTCATGCACTGGTGTGTGGGGGGTGTCCCTCAGCCCAGCCTGCATCCTCTCCTATCTGGAAGTCCTCACGTGATGTCCGACTGCCAGTTTAGGCCTGATCCCCATGGAATGAAGTGTCCTTGGGTTTGATTCCGGTCAAGGACACATACCTGGGTTGCAGCTCGATCCCCAGAAGGGGCATGCAGGAGGCAGAAAATCAATGATTTTTCTCTCATCATTGATGCTTCTCTCTCTCTCTCCCTCTCCTGTCCTCTCTTAAATCAATAAAAATACATTTTAAAAAATAAAAATTCCAGAGTCCATCTAGTAACAGCTCTTTTGGACTATTAGGAAACTCTAGTGAAATTGTATTTCCCATAAATTGGGGTTGGGGTTACACAGTTGCTATGTAAGTGTTGAGAGTTCAAGTACCACATTCTGATCAAAATTTAACAATACAGTAGAAGTAGATTCATTTAAATATTAAAATTTAAGTGACAAAGCTATTAGAAAGCAATTTCTCATTTGGCAGCTTTCTCAAATCCCCATTGATTCTGAGATAATGCTCAAATGTAGTGCAGCCATTCTTACAAAAACCATAGCACAAAATATGGCTTTTCCTATGTGCATAATGGTAGCAAGAAGCAATGCTGGAAAAAAAGAGAAATTATTGGATATTCTAAATTCAAATATACTACTAAACAAGTAACATTAAATTCCCAATCCTAACATTTATATATTATTAGAGCAATAGCCATTACATAGTTTTAAAGAATATAAGGAATATAATTAGACTTATTCTTTAATTCACAAGGGTTTTGTCAAATTCCATAAAAATAAATTCAAATATTTTTATTTCAGGCAAATATTTCCATAGTCCACATTGTTTATTTTTCAAATATTATAATCTATATAGAACATATATTGTATACTCAATATTATATCTTAGTGAACCATATTTGCTATAATCCTATATAATAAAAACCTAATATGCTAAGTGTACATTCATCCAGTGGTCTGGTGGTCTGGTGGTCTGTTCAACCAATCAAAGCATAATATGCTAATGATATACTAAGGCCACTCAACCACTCTCTATGACATTCACTGACCACCAGGGGGCAGACACTCCAACCAGTAGGGTAGCTTGCTGCTGGGGTCCAGCCAATTGGGACTGAGTAAGATGGGCTGGACATGCCCTAGAGCCCTCCTGTGGTCTGTCCCTGGCTGGCCAACCTCCCACATCCCTCCCCGGCCCCTATCGTGCTCCAGTGGGGTACCTCAGCCTTGCCTGAACCCTTTCACAATCCAGGACCCCTCAGGGGATATCAGAGAGCTGGTTTTGGCCCCATCCCGCAGGCCAGGCCAAGGGATCCCACTGGTGCACAAATTCGTGCACTGGGCCTCTAGCCTATTAATAAAAGCCTAAGCGACCATTATGGCAGAACAACCAGAATGACGGGTCGCTATGGTGCACACTGACCTCCAGGGGGCAGACACTCAATTCAGAAGCTGCCCCCTGGTGATCAGTGCGCTCCCACAGGGGGAGCGCCATTCAGCCAGAAGCTGGGCTTACGGCTGGTGAGGGCAACTGCCACGTCAAGAGCCTCTCCTGACTCTACAGCAGCAGGCGCAGTGGGCCAGGATGAGCGCAAGCATTGCCCAGCTCTGATTCAGGCTCCTCCCTGGCTGGCTGCTGTTTGGCACACTGCTACATCCCCCAAGGGATCCCGACTGCAAGAGGGTGCAGGCCAGGCTGAGGGCAGCCCCCCCCCCCCCACCCCATCCCAGCAGTGCATGTATTTCATGCACTGGGCCTCTAGTGTCAATATATTTGGAAAGGGGTTTCATTTACAAATACTTACTCCAGAAGCATTCATTATTCTACAGTAGAGAGAAAATCCTCAAGAAGGAAACACTTCCAGTTTGTTCAATGACTTTTGCCACTCTTTTATGAGAAGATATAATAGAATTATTTTGCCTTCGAATGTCATTGTTGGCAGTATGCAAAATGTGCCTTATTATTTTAAGTGAGGAAAGGAGTAATGCTTGAACAAGCAAAATGACACAAGAATATCAATAATTGTTGCTCTTGAAGAAAATGCAAGAGATTACATTTTTACATCAAAAGGTAATTTAAGCTGCACAATAGCCTGTACCAAAGAAATCAAGTTATAAACACCCTATGCAAATATTTTCTTCATGGAAACAACTGAAGCCACATATACACAGACCACTCATCATCTTATCAGCTTAAGAGTAAACCAAAATTTAATCTAATACCATGGAAAAATAAAGTGCTCTAGAATCTAGATAAATCTAAATTAATCTACTATTCCCACAAACCTATGAAGTTGTCTTTGTAATTGATTTAACCAAACAACTCACAACCATTTTATTTTATTTTATTTTATTTTATTTTATTTTATTATTTTCTTTATTACATATATTTTAATTGATCTCAGAAAGGAAGAGAAAGGGAGAGAGAAAAATCAATGATGAATGAGAATCATTGATTGGCTGCCTCCTGCAGGCCCCACATTGGGGATTGAGTCCCCAACCAGGGCATATGCCCTGACCAGGAATCAAATCATGACCTCCTGGTTCATAGGTCAACGCTCAACCACTGAGCCACACCAGATGGGCAGCAATTTTATTTTAATGTTTAAAATAGTACCTACGTAAAAATTTCATTTGGCATGTATTGTATGCACAGTTTCTCAATTTAGCATAAAATCATCAAAGTGTTTCAGAAAGTTTGTTATAATTATTGTAACATTTTGTTTATTAGGACTAGTTTTCTATTAAATCATTGCTCTAAAAATATCTAAATGTAAAAATATTTCCCAGAGGGCATGGCTCAGTGGATGAGCATTGACCTATGAACCAGGCAGTCACAGTTCGATTCCTGGTCAGGGCACATGCCTGGGTTGCCAGCTCGATCCATGCAGCATGCAGGAGTCAGCTGATCAATTATTCTCTCTCATCATTGATGTTTCTCTCTCTCTCTCTCTCTCTCTCTCTCTCTCTCTCTCTCTCTCCTCTCTCTTTCTCCATTCCTCTCTGAAATCAATAAAAATATATTTTAAAATAGTTTCAAGCTTGTTTTGAATATTTGAATGAAAATCCATAATTTATTGAAAAGAACAGGAGATTTCAAAAACACCTTTAAACTTAGAGGTTGACATTGTGTGCAGTAATTATGCTCTCTAAAAGAAAACAAAGCAAAACAAACAAACAAAAAGACCCCAAATAACTGCAGCAATCCTGGGAAAAAAGAACAAAGTTGGAGGGATCACAATACCAGTCATAAAGTTATATTACAAAGCCACTGTTCTCAAAACAGCATGGTACTGGCACAAGAACAGACACATAGACCAATGGTAGAACAAAGAACCCAGAAATCGACCCAAGTCATTATGCTCAATTAATATTTGACAAAGGAGGCAAGAGCATACAATGGAGTCAAGACGGTCTCTTCAATAAATGATGTTGGGAAAATTCAGCAAATACAGGGAAAAAAATGAAACTAGTCCACCAACTTACACCATACACAAAAATAAACTCAAAATGGATAAAGGACTTAAATGTAAGACGGGAAACTATAAAAATCTTAGAAGAATTCATAGGCAGCAAAATATCAGATATAGCTCCTTGCAATAAGTTTACTGACACATCCCCTAAGACAATGGAAATGAAGGAGAAAATAAACAAATGAGACTACATCAAAATAAAAAGCTTCAGTACAGCAAAAGAAAGCATCAATAAAACAATAAGAAAGCCCACTGCATGGGAGAATATATTTTCCAATGTTATCTCTGATAAGGGTTTAATCTCCAAAATTTATAGGGAACTCATACAACTTAAAAAAGGAAGATAAACAATCCAATGAAAACATGGGTAAAATACCTAAATAGACACTTTTTGAAAGTGGACATACAGAAGGCCAAGAGACATATGGAAAAATTGCTCAAAGTCACTAATCATCCAAGAGATGCAATTCAAAACAACAATGAGGTACCATCTCACACCTGTCAGAATGACTACCATCAATAAATCAACAAATGACAAGTGCTGGCGAGGATGCGGAGTAAAAAGAACCCTCATGCACTGCTGGTGGGAATGCAGACTGGGGCAGCTTCTGTGGAAAACAGTATGGAGTTTCCTCAAAAAATTAAAATTGGAACTCCCATTTGACCCAGTAATCCCACTCCTGGGAATATATCCCAAAAAATCAGATACACCAATCAGAAAGGACATATACATCCCTATGTTCATAGCAGCACAATTTACAATAGCCAAGATTTTGGAAACAGCTTAAGTGCTCATCAGTAGATGAGTGAATTAAAAAATGGTGGTACATCTACACAATGGAATACTATGTTGATGTAAAAAAGAAAGAACTCTTACCATTTGCAACAGCATGGATGGACCTGGAGAACACTGTACTAAGCGAAATAAGCCAGTCACAGAAGAATAAGTATCACGTGAGCTCACTCATTTGTGGAATATAATGAACAACATAAACTGAAGAACAAAAATAGATCCAGAGACACAGAATCAATGAACAGACCACCAAACCTCAGAGGGAAGGCAGGGGAGCATGGGTGGGAGCAGGAGGGGATAAGAAATCAACCAAAGAACCTGTATGCATATAAGCATAACCAATGGGCACAGACAGTGGGGGGGGGGGTGAGGGCCAGAGCTGGGGGGCAGAGGCAGGCTGGGACAGGACAATGGGGGGATAAGGAGACATATGTAATACTTTCAAAAATAAAGAATTTTTAAAAAGAAAAGAAAACCAAACACTGAACAAGGGAGATCATTGTCTGAGATGGTATACTTCTTTTTAACAATATGTACTTATTTAATAAGGATTTAAAAGTTAGGAAGGTCTTTCACTATGCTAACATTTGGGTACTCACACAAAGCCTCTTACATATGGTATGTGGACAATATAGTTTTCTACATGTAAATTAATCATCTATAAGAAGCAGAATCTCAGGTGTTTATCAAGGGTTTTACTTGCTGAATTATTAGTAATAAAGCAATTTTATAGTTCAAAATAGCATTAAATCTAAGGCTCTTGACTTTTTCTGTCTGACTTATTTTGCTTAACATGATATTCTCAAGATTCATCTATGTTGTTGCAAATGGCAATATTTCATCTTTTCTTATGTCTGAGTAGTATTCCATTGTATATATGTACCATATCTTCTTTATTCAATCATCTATCAAAGGACACTTTGGTTGTTTCCATGTCTTAACCCTGGGAATAATGGTTCAGTGAACATAGGGGTGCAGCCCTGGCCCAATGTTTCAGTTGGTTGTAATGTCGACTCTTACACCAAAAGTGGCAGGTTCGATTCCCGGTCAGGCCACATAGCCAGGTTGCTGGACTGATCCCCCTCCCCCTATTAGGGCATATCTGGAAGGGAACTGATTGATGTTTCTCTCTCTCTCACATTGATATGCGTGTGTGTGTCTCTCTCCCCCTACTCTTCTCTCTCTAAAAATCAATAAAAATATATTCTTGCATGAGGATTAAAAACAAAAGAAAACAAACACATAGGATGCATTTATCTTTGTAAATAAACGTTTTCAAATTTGGGGGGTAGATACCCAGAAGAAGGGTATAAGTCAGACAGAAAAAGTCAAGAACCATATGATTTCACTCATACGTGGGATATAAAACTGAAAGCAACAAATGAACAAACAAGACAAACAAACAAAAAAGCTCATAAACTCAGACAACAGTATGGTGGTAACCAGAGGGAAAGGGGCTGAGGGGGTAGTAAAGGGTAAAGGGGGTCAAATATATGGTGACAGAAGGAGATTTGACTTTGGATGGTAAACACACAATGTAATATACACATTATGCATTTTAGAATTGTACATTTAAAACCATATGATTTTATTAAGCAATTAGTAGCTCGGTGCATGAAATCCATGCATGGGGGGTGTCCCTCAGCCGGCCTGCACCCTCTCCAATCAGGGTTCAGGTCTAAACCAGCAGTTGGACATCCCGCTCACAATCCGGGACTGCTGACTGCAACAGCTCACCTGCCTGCCTGCCTGATAGCCCCTAACCACTCTGCCTGCCAGCCTGCTTTCCCCCCCCAAACGGGCTCTCCCTGCTACCTTCTTGCTCCCCAACTGGCCCCCCCACCGGTTCTGCTGGCCCCCAACTGTGCCCCCACCAGCCTGCTTTCTCCCACCTGCCCCCTGCTGCCCTTCTTACCTCCAACTGCCCCCCCTGGCAAGCCTATAGCCCCCAACTGCCCCCCCACTGGCTTGCTTGCCCCCAGCTGCCCCCCCACCAGCCTGCTCGTCCCCAACTGCCCCCATTCCTGCCTGATTGCCCCAACTGCTGCCCCCTGCCGGCATGATTGCCCCCCTGCCGGCCTGCTCGCCCCCAAAAGCCCCCCACCCTTCTCGTCCTCAACTGCCCCCCCTGCTGACCTGATCACCCCCAACTGCCTTCCCTCCTGGCCTGATCGCCCCTAACTGCCTCTGCCTCAGCCCTGCCACCATGGCTTTGTCTGGAAGGTCTCCCGGAAGGTGTCCCAGTCTAATTAGCATATTACCCTTTTATTAGTATAGATGTCATCCCAATAAATTTAATTTTAAAATAACATTTAAAATGCCTTGACCAATCATTTTGAGTGTAGTATTTCCCCCTCCCCCTTCCTGGAAGTGGTTGACTTACTATAGCAGGTGTTATGAAATTCATGTTTTCAGCATATAAAAATGAAGACATTTGCTGAGAATTTAAGGAAATCAACCAGATTCAATTTTTATGTTTTTGTTCGAAACAAGTATCCACCTTGGCATTAATTTCCTTTTAACCTGTACTTGAGTTAAACATTACACTGCTGAACTATGGTCTCTTTTTGCATTAACCTGTCTTCAAGATGATGTAATTTATACCTCTCTGCTACTAATCTTCATACTTCTCAAGTAATTGACGAGGACCAGGTTTTGAAGCTCCTTATTTGCCAAGATTCTTCAATAAAGAAATATATGACTAATGTGGTATCTGAAAAAAATGCAGAAAAAATGTTCCCAGCACCAGTGAAATTATTCCAAGTGTCATGATTGTTCATTGCCATTGCCAAAAAGCATTGCCATATTACCAGTATCTAGCCCCAAGGTCCTAAGTGGGAAAATAAATTAGATAGACTATATAGCATGGGAAAGGCATTGAAAGGAAGAAGGAAATAATACAGCTTTGAGAAAATGAAAGGTACATTCATTTTTCTTCTCTTATTCTTGTAATTCCCACAATCAAAAGAACAATGGTTCTGATGCATTTTTAATCATGACATAGTTCAGAAAGGCAACTCTTCTTATGTTTTATATAGACAACCAATGAAATAGATATCTACATCTGGAACCTGGGAAGAGAATTGATAGAGGATAGGAATGTTTCCTGTGTAGGCAATTGGAACTATGTTACTGTAAATAAAAATTGCTCACTCATCTTTCTTTGGTTGGTACTTTTCCCTGAGAGATGTTAATGAAGTCAATAAAAATCTCAGAATGTTTTCTAGACATTAAAAATTCATTCTAAGAGGTACTCAATAATCTTTCAGGTTTTTTTTTTTGAGAAATAAAACCAGTATTTTTTACCATGTTGGCTTTTCATCCATACTATTCTTCACAGGTCTGCCTGACTCTGCTACTCCTTATTCTCAGATGTGCTGCTTCTGCTATTTGCATTTACTCTTTATATCTATTGTACTTTTAAACATGTGTTTCTGCTCTAATTGCTATTAATGGGTCTTACATGTGATCTTACAAATCCATAATGCATTCTTTGATATTCCTAAAATCAGTACTCACAATTAATTCACCTTGCAAAATTTAAATAATTTGCCTTCTTGCTGCTGCTTTTTATATTAATCTCTTTTTACTACTGTAATATACAGGGAATAATGATTTATACTTTTTCTCACCTTTATTTTTAGATTCAATTTTAAAGGATTTCCTTACAATTAATTGGCTGTGATCCAACTGTAGTGAATTTGGTGGCTAAAATTACAGTTTCACATATTTACTATGGGGATACATTTTTATTCTGCTCATTCTCAACCTTTGCCCCGAGTCCTTTCAAAAAAAGAATAGGCATTGAGCATTCTTTCCTATATATTTCTCTGCCTACACACTAAAGTTCCTTGATGTACATTTTCTGGGTTTCATGCAGGTCAGGTTGCCTAATTACTGGAGCATATTTTGGTGGTACCGAAGGTGAGCAAGCAAGAAAATTATTTTGGTTCTCACTGAATTCACTAATTTATATTTCCCTGTCATATAAGTTCCAGCTTCCTTCAAAGCATAATTGCAGGTAGTGCAAGGGACCAAAAATAAGGAGTATAAGTCAGATTGCATAAACAAACACAATGCCTACCAACCTGTAATAGACTGAAGGAAGAAATCACAAATTATTGGCAAGATGCAGTTGGGACAATGCTTGAGGTAAACAGACATGCAAACAACATGTCAGCCATGATAAAGAGTGTAAATTTGAACAGATGTCACTTCTAGAGCAGCAGCAGGCAGATTAAACAAAATTGGCTTTGGAAGAAATCCAAGGGAGAGGAAGAAAATATAAAGCCTGTAGGAGCACAGTGTCCAGCAGCTCTTCCATAGTAATTGTACTTCACCCGGGTAGAAAGAAACAAACACCTGTTGGTTAAAATAAAATAAAAAATCAACAAAACCCATGCTGATAAAATGAACTCAAAGTGTGACTTTTGTGAAAGACATAAGATCAGCTCAAGTCTGAAATCAAGCAGAAAGAAGGATGTAGACAAGATGCTCATTTATTGATCTTCTACATATATCATGACATTGATTCTATTAATAAATGTGCTATTATTGTGTCACTAGATAGCTGATGTTATGAGAAAGTCCCAGAAATATTTAAGCAGCTCAGAAATAAACCTAGGCATTTAGATTAATTTGATAACCAACTATGTTATTTTTCTCAGTCTGTCTGATTCTGGAGGCAACTCAGAAACAAGATGATTATGCACATATACATCACCACTAACCATAGCTGTAAACCACAATATAATTTGTAGTTTCAAGTAGATTACTCTTCAATCCTCATTGTTTTGCACTTTTCCCTCCTAATCTATGAAAGCCCCAGACCTACAATATTATCTCATATCCAGGTTTCCTATGTAATCTAAATTGCCCATTTGTGGCTATTTTTTCTAACCTATAAAATATATATAATATGCCTAACTTATGGAGTTTTGTAAGGATTAATTTTAATAATATAAATTAAAATACTTAGTAAAGTGCTAAACAAGAATATTTTGTCAAAGTACAAATATAAGAAACATGAAGACTTCAAGTGCATAGGATGATTACTACGAGCAAGACAAAAGTAGCTACTTTTCTGAGCAATTATAATATACCAGGGCCCTGGCCAGCTTGGCTCAGTGGATAGAGTGTCAGCCTTCGGACTGAAGGGTCCCAGGTTCGATTCTAGCCGAGGGCACATGCCTGGGTTGCGGGCTCGATCCCCAGAAGTGGGTGTGCAGGAAGCAGCCGATCAATGATTCTGTCTCATCATTGATGTTTCTATCTCTCCTTCTCCCTTCCTCTGTGAAATCAATAAAAATATATTAAAAAAAAACAAACAAAAACAATATACCAGGACTTTACTAAATTCTTTGTGTATATTATCTCATTTAATTTTTACAACAGCTCAATGAGATAGGTGCTATTGCAATCTCATTTTATAAAGGAGAAAAATGAGACTCAGGATGGTTAAGTAACTTTTTAAAAGATAAATAACTAGAGTAGGATGTGTTCAAGGTCTGTCTGAATCCAAAGTTCATGCCACCCTCCCTTGCCTCCAAGTGAATAATAGTTACCAAGATATAATGTATGGTCCCTGTTTCTCAGATAATTCCAATTTTGTTATAGAAAAAACACATGCAACTATAAAATTGTGTGAGCTATTAAAATAAAAAAATATTTAATTTTCTGTTGTATTGTAAAATCTTCAGTAATGTTTAAAACTACTTGATCTTTATGTTTAGAGCATCTAAAGTAGTTGTTCTTTTTTTTTGGAGACAGTCACTGTTTTATTTATTATTATTATTTTTAATTTAAATTCTTTATTGTTTAAAGTATTATATAAATCTCCTTTTCCCCCCATTGACCTCTCCCTGGCAGCCCCACCCCAGCACATGCCCTCACCTCCCCCGCATCTGTGTCAATTGGTTATGTTCATATGAATGCATACAAGTCCTTAGGTTGATCTCTTATCCCCTCACCCCTCGCCTTCCCTCATAGGTTAGACAGTCTGTTCAATCCTTCTATGACTCTGGTTCTATTTTTGTTCATCAGTTTATGTTGTTCATTATATTCCACAAATGAATGAGATCATGTGATATTTATCTTACTCTGACTGGCTTATTTCTTTTATTTATTTTTTCAAAAATATATTTTTATTTATTTCAGAGAAGAAGAGACAGGGAGAGAGAGATGGAAACATCAATGATGTAAGAGAATCATCAATTGGCTGCCTCCTGCAAGCCCTCCATTGGGGAGTAAGCCCACAACCCAGGCATGTGCCCTTGAGGAGATTCAAACCTGGGACCCTTCAAACTGCAGGACAATGCTCTATCCACCCAGCCAAACTGGCTAGGGCTGACTGGATTATTTTGCTTAGCATAATGCTCTCCAGTTCCATCCATGCTGTTGCAAATCGTAAGAATTCCTTCTTTTTTACAGCAGTATTTTTGTAGTATTCCATTGTGCAGATGTACCACTGGTTTTTAATCGACTCATTTGTTGATGGACACTTAGGCTGTTTCCAAATCTTGGCTATTGTAAATTGTGCTGCTATGAACATAGGGATGCATATGTTCTTTCTGATTGGTGTTTCTATTTCTTGGGATATATTCCCAGGAGTGGGATCACTGGGTCAAATGGGAGTTCCAATTTTAATTTTTTGAGGACACGCCATATTGTTCTCCACAGTGGCTGCACAAGTCTGTATTCCCATCAGCAGTGAATGAGGGTTCCTTTTTCTCCGCATCCTCGCCAGCACTTGTCATTTGTTGATTTGTTGATGATAGCCATCCTGACAGGTGTGAGATGGAACCTCATTGTTGTTTTGATTTGCATCTCTCGGATGATTAGTGACTTTGAGAATGTTTCATCTGTCTCTCGGCAGAGAAGGTAAAGTTACTTTAACTGGTCCTTGAGCATAATACAACAAGCTAACAAACAAAATAAGTATGATCTTCTGTGACTGAAAGATGATACATTAAAATTGTAGGCATTCTGAGCCAGAATGTGTGATTGCCTTTTTAAAAATATATATATTTTTATTGATTTCAGAGAGGAAGGGAGAGAGATATAGAAACATCAATGATGAGATAGAATCACTGATGGGCTGCCTCCTGCACATCCCCCATTGGGGATCGAGCCTGCATAAGCCCGGGGATCTGGCCTGAGCTCGTGCCCTGACCAGAATCAAGCCATGACCTCCTGGTTCATAGGTCGATGTTCAACCAGTAAGCCTTTCCCGTCAGGCATGATTGCCTTTTTTGAATTGGAGAAAGAAGGGTATAAGAAAGTTAGATGAGGTTATGGGAGTGGAGAAGAGAGAGGGTTTTAGCTAGAAGTGGATGAAAGGTTGATATGTAGAGGATATCTGTATGATAAGAGACAACCATGTTTGTAGGCTAAAGATAAGGAGATAGAGTAAAAGGCTAAAGATGTGGGCACACTCTTGTGTTGGGAGTAAGGTTTGGCAGGAAGTTTGAGTTGTGGAGAAAATGAAAATATAAAAGGAAAATATAATTGGGAATATGTTGGGGTCCAGCCCCAACAGGTCCAAGGGTTCCCCAAGGTGTGGACGAAGTCGGCGAAGAATGAAGGACACGGAGGCCACGTTCAGGTGATCATCATGGCGAGGTTCCTCCTAGCCAGGTTCCTTCTAGCCAGGTTCCTCTCTTTATTGTCCTCTTACATTTGTATTTATACTATTTGATCTTAACCCTATCCATTCTATTCCAAAGGTCAGGGCGTTTCTTATCTCCATTCCAAGGTTACTCTATTGTTCTATTAAGCTACAAGGAAGTAACTGAAGGAGATCATTCTAAGTAAAGATTATGTAGTTTAAGCGTGATTGTTCGTAGTTAAAGTGATTAACTACCCGCCAGGCACTTAGTTAAGGGGTTTTACTGATAAAAATCCTCACCTGGGGAAACAACCTTTCTCAGGGAGGTGGTCCTGTTTAAAACACATAGCGTTAAGAAGGGGAGCAAACATATTAAGAACAGTATGCCATATACGCCAGGTCCCTTGAAACATAAGCTGTGCAGATGTTTCTTCCCTGCAGGGACTGCATCAAGCAGCAAGGGTGGATCGGCTTCCAGCAGGAATAGTTTAAAGATAAGGAGAATGACCAACGATGATGATAAAGGTGAGATTGAATGCCATCAACTCATATTGCTACTAATCCACAGAGATTTATTTCATTTTTCAACTATTCAGGGTAACAGTGAATATGACAGAAGGTTAAGTTAAGCCAGGACTGGAGATATTGAAGGAAAGATTCAAAGGCAGGATAAGAGTGCAAGAAAATTAAGGGAAGAGTAAGAGAATGAAATGATAAGTCATGGAGGAATATATTGACAAGAAAAGGAAAGAAATTCATGAGGGGCTAATAAAGTGGGATAAAATAAATCATCAAGCAGTATTTACAGATGTGTTAATTAAAAATTCTTAATTACAATATAAACTTGGAAAATGAAAAAGCTGAGACAACTCTGGAGAGTTAGGGAATAGGTTCTAATGGGGTGCCTCATCAAGAAACCTGCTGGAGACCAATTCGAGCATGACAGCAGGGTTGCATCTGAGAATGGCTGAAGGCATTTCCCCAAACCTGAATAGGATACATTAAATTGATTGCTTGGCTGCCAGACAGCTAAAAGGCATCTTAATCTACATGTTATTGCCTCCTACTGGCCAAACACCTGAACAGCCGTAGGCTAATTCTCCCATTCTGACAATGGACTCTGTACCAAACCCTGACCCTTTGAAGTGTATTATCTCTGCCTCGCCTCAGGACAAGTTGTGTTAAAAAGCATGGGGTCCTGGGGACGAGGAGAACCTAAAGCCTTAGACTTTAAGATCTTGGATCTTAGCTCCTTTAGCTAAGCTCCTCTGACCCCCAGTGCTTACAAAATTATATTTCATCTCCAGACTCTTTATTAGTCTCTGGACTCTTATTTAACATCTATGCACAGCCTTCTCCAGATTCCTGACCCCTTCTTGATGCTGGGACAAGAACCCTGGCAGAAACCATTGTTACTTCACTCTCAAGATTCAAATCCAGAGAGAAAGGATCTGATTGGCCTAATTTCTGTCATGTATATGAGTTTGTCAGCTGGGGATGACCCTGTCTCTTTAAGATGCACCTATACTTGGTTAAAACCCTATCCCACATATAGTGAAGAACTCTGCATCCTTCCAAATTTTCTTGTCATCATGTACTTATGATAATCTTGGTCATTCTTGCCTCATATTTTTCTGTTTTTGTTGAACATTTAACTGTGCTGTTTTCTTTCTCCATCCAACTCACATAAACCCAGATATGAAACATCAGCTTCCTTCCTCAATTTTGTGTATTCACACATAGTCATTGCATGCAGTAGTAGTACTATAACACAAGATTTAAGCACAACAGGGGACAAAGAAGGAGTATAGGGGGCTGTTACATATTAGCAACAAGCAGAAGAAAATCTGAAAATGAATACTTTATATGTCTATTCTTAAAATTTCTCTCTCTTCCTCTCCCTCTGTCTCATTCCTCGCCACATGCTCATTTCCTCCTTCCTTCTAATCACTAGCTCATTCACCTCTGACTCTAGTACTCAACTTCAATTTTTATGCAGAACAATTGAACTATCTTTTTCTCAATCCAAGCCTAATTAGTGGTGCACCTGAAAGCAGTTTAGCTAAAAACTAAAATGACCAAATCAGACTGTTTTGTTAAACTAAGGAAGTTGGATTCTATACATAATTGCTATTCATAATTTTTATATGATCATATCTCTCTTTTTTTGGTCCAAGGGTGTGTCCTTTCTGCCATTGCTTGAAAGGTCTTTCCCTCCTTCAAAATTACAGTTACTATCCCTCATTTCAGCTTTTAGTTTATACTTCTACTTTTCATTTAGGTCTTTAAACTATTCATGCTTATGTTTGAATATAATATAATTTTATTTTTTTATATAGAAAGACAGTTTTTCCAAAACCATTTATGAAACAATGTATTTACCACTAATTTGTAGTACCACAATGGTAATATTTATCTGAACTTCACTTTTTCATTATATTTTACTTATAGTAATTTTTTTTGTATTTAACTTTTTAAAAAATCTTTATTGTTGAAAGTATTATATATATCCCCTTTCTTCCCCCATTGACCTCTTCTAACTTCTAATCCTCAGAGACCAAGACTATGGAAATAAGCTTTATCTCTTAGTTTCATATCTGAATCCTAACTAGTTTTAAAACTTTGGGGTGATTTGCTCCTATTTTGGGAGGAACCCTAGAGCTGAAGGAAGTACTTTTGTTGTCAGTGAAATGCTGCTGTAGAATGAAGGCTGGTAACAGACTATTTTGTGAATGTATTCTTACGCTCACTGAGTGTTTGGATCACATGTTGTGCTTTTATTAAAACCTGCTTTGTTCCAAAGTCAGAGAAGGAGAAGCTAAGATCTATTTCTACCTCCATTCCAGAAACTTGGCTTCTAAATAAGTGTTCTTTCAAAGTCAAGTTTTTATAGCATGCCAGCTAATGTTATATTGTGCAAGCTATTTCTATAAGAATGTATAGTATATTTTATTTTGGTCATTTATTTTTTTGTAAGGTTGTTGATTTTTTGCCTTACCATTTCTAGAAAACAATAAAATGGCATATCTGGCATTGCTGCTCCTGTTTTTCTCAGAAACTAGAATTCTAATTTAATACCACCTTTAGAATAAAAACACTGATAAATTAATTCTTATATTGAGGCCCACAAAATAAAGGCCACTCCAGTAGGCCAGCCTATATCACAAATTGAAGCCTAAGTCAGCCTGCACTTAAGTGACACATCTGTCAAAAGAAACCAAACACACCAATCATAATCCTCCAACTCAGTCTTAGATAGCTTACTTTACCTTAGAAAATAGGTCTTTAATTTATTTTGAATTAATTTTTTGAACCAGAGACCTAAATAGAATACCCAAAACAACAAGTTACATAGAAGAAAATTTAGGTACCAAACTTATGGACATTGGTCTTAGAGAAAATTTTATGAACTTGACCTCAAAGGCAAGGGAAGTAAAGGCAAACTGAAAAGCTTCTACACAGCAAAAGACACTGACAACAAAACAAAGAGGTAGCCAGCCAGATGGGAGACAATATTTGCAAACTGTAGCTCTGACAAAGGTTTAATTTCCAAATTATGTAAAGAACTCATAAAACTCAATACCAAACAAACAGCACAATTAAAAAGTGGGCAGAGGACTTGAAAATATACCTCTCCCAAGAAGACATATGAATAGTTAGTCCTATATAATAAAAGCCCAGAACAAAGGGCGTAAAGACCAGAATGACCAATCAACCAGATGCTCAATGCAGGAGCTGCCTCCTGGTGGTCAGTGTGTGGCCCTCCCACAGCAGTAGCAGCCACTCAGAGGGCGGGTCCATAGCCGCTGGGCTGACCAAGATGAGTGGCGCTCCCCCAGCAGGCTGATCCCTGCAGGCTGCTCCCCACCAGTGCACGAATCACAGTACTAAAAGCTGGCAGTTACTAAGCACCGTCCTTGTGGCGGCAAAGGCCGAGTGCTCTCCACAGAATGTCAGATAATCCCAGAACCAACTCACAGGGTTGATCTAAGGGTTTCTATTCATAGCTTTCAGAATGGAATGAGATCATCAGCTTTTAAAACACTTGGAGTGCGGGAAACGAGTTAAGTCGGCTCGCGTGAATTGCGCGTACTCCGCGGGAGCCGTCTTTAACTCGGTTCATATAGATTTGCGGTGGAGTGCGGGAAACGTGTAAACTCGGGCCGATTGTAACTGCGTATTACCAAATATTTGTTTGTAATCCACCCTTTTGGTGGATGGAACAAAACCAAAAGACAGAGCCATCTTATATTTTGGCGGGAAATTCACCCGCACTCCAAGTGTTAAGTAGTTGAGGGAAAACACACACTGCTCCTTTTTCATTCTCTTCCTCCCGCCTTCTTTCAAGAAAAGACCAACTGGCTCCCATGGCCACCCTGAGCGCTGTGCGGAGAGCTCACCAGCCCTTGGCTCCGAGTGAGTCTGCTACCCAATGGCCTTTACACCTAACGCCGCTGCCTGAGCATCTTACTCTGCTGGGGTCCAATCCCAGCGGGTCCAGGGATCCCCAAAGGTGTGGACGGAGTCGGCGAAGAATGAATGACATGGAGACTGGGTTCAGTTCATCAGCATAGCGAGGTTCTCCCTCCAGGATCCCCAGCCAAGTTCTGTCCAAGATCTCCAGCGAAGTTCTGGTCAGGATCTCCAACCAAGTTCTGGTGCCATGTTCTCTCGCTAGGTTCTCCAGCCAGGTTCTCCAGGTTCTCCAGCCAGGTTCAGTCACCAGGTTCTTTAGCCAGGTTCTATCCAGGTTCTTTTGCCATGTTCTGTCTAGGTTCTCCAGTGAAGTTCTGTAGCCAGGTTCTGTCCAGGATCTTTTGCCACGTTCTCTGGCTAGGTTCTGGTTAGGATCTGATGAGGATCTGATGAGGATCTGATGAGGATCTGATCAGGTTGTGTTGTTTATTGTCTTGTTACATCCGTATTTATACCAGCCGATTTTAATCCTGTCAATTTCTATTACAAAGGTTAGGGCGTTTCTTATCTCCATTCCAGGGAGTAAAGATTATGTAGCTTAACTACCCACCTGGCACTTAGTTAAAGGGTTTTATTCCCTCCCTAACTTCAGGGGAAAATTCCTACCTGGGGAAGCCTTTCTCGGAGAGGTGACCTTGGTTAAAACACATAGCGCCAAGAAGGTGAGCAAACATATTAAGAACAGTATGCCATATATGCCAGGTCCCTTGAAACAGCAAGGATGGACCGGCTCCCGGCAAATTCCCCCTTTTTTATTTTTTAAATGAAAGTTTCTTTTGCTGATTTACTCCGAGTCCTCGGACTTGGCTGAGAGAGTAGTTTCCACTTCTTGCTTTTCTACCATCTGTTGGGCCTCAGTTGTTAACTTCTTCAGCTGACCCCATGTTGGCACTTCAGTCCCTTGCATAGCCTTTCTTTTCTTCTTTTTTCTGCTTTTTTGTCATTGGAGCAACTCTAAGTCTTTGGAACGATGGGACAAGGAGCTTCTCTGGGTCCATTGTGGCGACACACGTAATGCATTTACTCAATCCAAAGCAGGCATTAAAAAGAAAAACCCCAAATGCTCTCTTGTATCCATTTTAAGAATAGGATTGGCGCTTTCCGCTATTACCTGAGTCCTGATCTATCACCCCAGGGAGAGCTTTCCAATCCTGCACTTTTCTGGGGTGGAAAGGCTGCAGTGGGGTTAAGGATAAGGCTCCTTGGGCCTACCTTCTCCCATACCTCTACATTTACCTTTCCGGCACCTTTCCTTCCTCAGAAAAGCATGGACATACTTCTTGTATAAAACATTCCATCTGACTGGGAGTAACCTTAACTCCTCTGCTAGCAAACATATGTGTTAAAAGTTCAATACAGAGTCTTTTTTCTTGACTCAGTATGGCACATCTTCTCAATCTAAGTTCTGTACTATCCACCTTCTTACCCTACTTATCCTCTATAGGGGGGTCTGTAGCACCCTGGTGGAGTCCTATCCGTCCCGAGTGTGGGGGTTCTCAATGGGGGGGGGCTTACCTAGGGGAATCCTGTTCCAGGGGTTCCCAAAGGTGTGGACGGAGTCAGCGAAGACTATCCACCCTCTTCCTACGGTGGAGTCCTATCCGTCCCGAGTGTAGGGCGCTTACCTAGGGGTCCCTGTTCGGGCGCCAATTGTTGAGGTCCAACCCCAACGGGTCCAGGGATCCCCAAAGGTGTGGACGGAGTCGGCGAAGAATGAATGACATGGAAACTGGGTTCAGTTCATCAGCATAGCGAGGTTCTCCCTCCAGGATCTCCAGCGAAGTTCTGGCTAGGATCTCCAGCGAAGTTCTGGTCAGGATCTCCAAGTTCTGGTGCCATGTTCTCTCGCTAGGTTCTCCAGCCAGGTTCTCCAGGTTCTCCAGCCAGGTTCAGTCACCAGGTTCTTTAGCCAGGTTCTATCCAGGTTCTTTTGCCATGTTCTGTCTAGGTTCTCCAGTGAAGTTCTGTAGCCAGGTTCTGTCCAGGATCTTTTTTTTTTTTTACCTTTATTTTTTATTGCCATGCAGTGCTTATAATTAATGAAGATCCTTACTCAACCCATATCACTGACTGAGCAACCGCCATATCCCAGGCATGCCCAATGCCCAGGTGCTCGCAGAGCAGTAGGGAGCCAGCCACCCTGTCCTACTGAGTGTGCATTCCACCAGGAGAGGATGGGGGTGTGGGGAGTAAACAGCCTTAGACAGACGTGGGGAGCAGCCATTGGAGGGCATGGGCACCATGAAAACATGGGAATGAAGCCACATAGGGGCTCCGCGAGGGAGGGGCAAAGGGAGGCTCGCTGAGGGAAAGTGGACAAATGGAGGAGAGCCAGGCAGATGCCTGGAGAAGGGCATTGGGTGTTGGAAGCTACCCATTGTCTTCACTATCACAGACATGTAAACAAGGATCCCAGAACGCTGATGAACCTTGAATCCATGGCAAGTACCAGCGAGATGCACTGGCCTGGGCACCAGTGGAAGTCCTTCCCCTTGAGTTGGGCTTGCCGGCCTGGCCCCCAATATTTCCAAATTTTTTCTTATCTCGTCTCTTTCATTTGCATGCGACCCCTCTTCCAGATCCTGAACCCTGAACCACGTGGGACGTGGGGGAACATACACAATCAGGCAGAGGGAACAGCCTACAGAGGGGCAGCAGGACAAGCAAGAGGCTGAGTGGAAGGGGGTCAAGGTTGGGTCGGGGGGCACATCCTGCAGGGATAGAGGACCCATGAGAACATGACATCACCTGAGTGCAAGGGGAGGCACCAGGGCTGTAGGTGAGGACCTGTTGACTTCTGTGTCAGGAGCAGACTGAGGGGGACGAGGAAGCAGGGAGACAGCAGGAGGTGACAGCACCCTTCCCGAGAGTGATGCGGATACCGTGGAAACTGTGGCAGCCGTGGTGGCAGCTTTAGGGTGTGCTGGAGGGAAGCCAGAGTGTGAGGAACTATGTGTGGGGGGGAGGGGGGAGGAAGCCCCATGCTCCACTAGGCCCTGGAAGGCAGGGTCTCCAGCAGCTGCTGGCAGGGGGCTGTCTCTTTTGAGGGTCTGACTATAAAACCCAGACCTTAGTTTGAGCTCCACACAAGGGACATAGAATGTTCATGATCAGCCTCCCACCCTGATATCCAGGAGGCGGGTCATTCCAGTCTGGCTGCCCTAGTTCCTCCAGCCCACCTCCCCCCCCCCCCACACACACACACAGCTCTCTTCAGTGATGACAAGTACTTATTGGAAACAAGCAAATGGTTTTATTTTTGGTACAACAAAAGAACAAAACAGAATTTCAGTATTATGGAAAGCAAATGTTGAAAACTAGGAAAATGAAGCACCCTTGTGGACATACAGATCAGCTGTGCCTGGAACCGGGTCACGTGTGACACAAAAGGGCTCAGGGTCCAATGCAAAGGGCTTGCCCAGGTGGTCCGACTCCAATCCTGGACTCCAGTTTCCAGGACAGAGAGGATCCTGCACCACAGAACAGAATGGCCGAGACCAGCCCCAAGTCCCACGGCCTAAGGCAATGCTTGCACTGCTTCCTGAGAAAGAAAGGCTCCTGACATGCTGGGACAGGGCGATCAGCATCCAGATCGCTGCCTCTAACTCCCACCCAGGGTCTATGGTGCTCCCAGCTCTGCCCCTCCCACCCCCTCCCCATCCTCCACCCTCCACAGCTCCGATGGCAGGTAGGGGGAGTGGGGGGTCATGCAGGGAATCTGAGGGCCTCAAGGAAGTGTTGCTTGAAGAGCCAGAGACAGTGTCTGTCCACCCGTCCCCCTGGATGGACCCATTAACACAGAGGCCTCATGAGTGCATGTTTAGAACCAGTCCCCCTCCCTCCCTCCAACTCTACTCCTGCATAACTTGGCCTTTTTGGGCAAGTCGACCTCTAGAGTGTTAATTCTTTCTCCTTTAAAATAAAAACAAGAGCCTGGCGGGCATGGCTAAGTGGTTGAACGTAGACCTATGGTTCAGGAAGTCAAGGTATGATTCCCTGTCAGGGCACATGCCCAGGTTGTGATCTTAATCCCCAGTGTGGGGTGTGCAGGAGGCAGCCAATCCATGAGTCTCTCTCATCATTCATGTTTCTATCTCTCTCTCCCTTACCCTTCCTCTCTGAAATTAATGGAAGATATCCTAGTACATAAAAACCCAGGGTCCTTAACGGCCAAAACGACTGAAGGCTAGACCAACCAGAAGTCAGTCTTGCAGTCAGTGCTGGGTTGCCATGGTGACCCAGCACTGACTGCTGTGGCTGCAGGCACAGAGACCCAGCACTGACTGCTGAGGGGGCTGCGGATCAAGCCCAGAGAGAGGCCTGGACAGAGAAGCAGGGTCTAATCCGTAGCCTCCGTGGCAGCTGTTGATCAGCCCTGACCTCTCTCTTTCTCTCCAGGCCTGACCAGCAGCTGTGCCTCTCTTTTCCCTCTGGGCCTTCGTGGGGGCTGCTAATCAGCCCCCTCTCTGATCAGGCCTGCAGATAGTCCCAGAGATGCTGACTGTCATAGAAACTGACCAATCAGAACCAAATCTGGGTGAACTGTGAGGAGCCAATGGCTGCCTAGGAGGCGGAGCTTTTGACACTGACTGGCATAGTAACTGACCAATCAGAACCTAATCTGGGTGAACTGCTAAGGCAGAACCTAAGGTGGGGACTGAGGAGGCGTTTTAAGGGCAACAACTGTTTGGTGTAAGGTTTTATAAAGTGGTTCAATTTTTTAATAACCAGTTTGGCAGTATAGTGCATATGGCTGGCTATCAGTCCAGATATAGGGATTATGTATTTTTGTCTGCCAAGAGCATCTCCTCCTGCTGAAAAAGGCTTTTCTCCCCCATTTAAGCAAGCCTATCCTATATAATCTATCTATACTAATAAAAGGGTAATATGCTAATTAGACCAGATCAACCGGTCATCTTCCAGATGTCCGACTTCCTTCCAGACAAAGCCACGGTGGTTGGGGCTGAGGCAGAGGCCGTTAGGGGTGATCAGGCCGGCAGAGGAGGGCAGTTGGGGGCAAGACAGGCCAGCAGGGGAGAGCAATTGAGGGCAACCAGGCTGGCAGCAGAGGGCAGTTGGGGGCGAGATCAGGCTGGCAGGGTAGGGCAGTTAGGGGCGATCAGGCAGGCAGGCAGGTGAGCAGTTAGGAGCCAGTGGTCCCAGATTGCGAGAGAGATGTCCAACTGCCAGCAGTAGGATATCCCCCAAGGGGTCCCCGATTGGAGAGGGTGCAGGCTGGGTTGAGGGACCTTTCCCCCCATGAATGAATTTCATGCACAGGGCCACTAGTTCTATATAATAAAAGCCTAATATGCATATTGTCCCCTCAACCGGGAGTTCGACCGGGAGTTTGACCGCTCTCTATGACATGTGCTGACCACCAGGGGGTGGCATGGAACATGGAGGGCGTCAGTGATGAGGCACTGGCAGTGGGCAACAGTGGAGGTGTTGCTGGCCCCAATGGGCCCCAATGGGCCCCAATGGTCTTCCAGGTGAGCAAGGTCGCAGCTGCCAGGACCACAGGGGCCGGTTGAGCTCACCATGGGTTCACGCAGGAGCCAGTCTGCCAAGGCTGACTGGGAAAGAGAGCTGTCTGCCTGGCTTCTATGTGGCACTGCTGGTGGCCCAGAGACCCATGCTGCGCCCCAGCCCACAGCATCCAGCCACACTTACCACATCTCCGTTTGGGGACTCAGGCGCCATGACTCAGGCGGAGGGGGGAACACGGGGGTCCAGGGGCCCAGGTGCTGCCCAGGGCCCAGAGTTCAGCTGGGACCTGTCCATCCATGCCAAACACTCATGCTTCAATTGCTGGCCAGGCCTAGGGACCGCACCTGTGCACAAATTCCGTGCACCAGGCCTCTAGTAGATATATGAAAAGATGTTCAACCTCACTGGCAATTAGGGAAATGCAAATCTAAACTACAATGAGATACCACCTCACACCTGTTAAAGTGGCCATTATCAACAAGACAAGCAATAACAAGTGGTGGAGAGGTTGTGGGAAAAAGGGAGCCCTCATCTACTTCTGGTGGGAATGTAGACTAGTGCAACCAATATGGAAAGCAGTCGGGTGATTCCTCAAAAAATTAAGGATAGAGCTACCATCCTTAAGCAATTCTTCTCCTGGGTACATGTATTCATAAGGATATATGTGCCCCTGTGTTCATGGTAGTCAAGTTATAGAAACAACCAAAGTGTCCCAAAATAAAGACTGGATGAAGATGATATGGTACATATGCACAATGGAATACTATTCAGCCACAAGAAAAGATGAAATACTGCCATTTGCAACAACATGGATGGACCTTGAGAACATTATGCAAAGTGAAATAAGTCAGTCAGAAAAAGCTAAGAACTATATGATTTCATTCATATGTATGATATAAAACTGAAACTGGTGAGCACAAACAGCAGTGTGATGATTGCCAGAGGGAAGAGGGTGGGGAGAGAAGAGGGTTCTAATATATGGTAATAGGAAAAGATTTGACTTTGGGTGGTGAGCACACAGTACAATATACTAATCTTGTAACAGAAACCCACACCTGAAATCATTCAATAAGGGCATTTGACCAATGTCACCCCAATAAATTTAATTTTAAAAAGAAAGAAAATAGTACCTACCCCCAACCTCCTAGCCAACCATGCCCTGTTTCCACATTGCAACTTATAACTCTCTATAAAACTCTTTTTCCAAAATCCCTCAGAAAGAGTGATCCACTGATTGTGAGGTCCTGTACTCTCCCCAGTCCATGGATTGCTTTCCCTTAAAAATAGGACATCAAACTCATCAATAAATTGTTTTAATTTTCTCACTTGACAACACTCACCATATGTACATTATAACAATGTTTATTAAATGGCTGATGACCTACTAATTGCAATAAAACCACTAGTAGAGAAAGAAAAAGTATAAAAGTTCTTGGCCTCAACCCTGAAGACTGAGATTTAATAAATTTATAGTATAGACTCAAAAATCACTCACAAAAAACCTACAAAGATTTTCATATGCATACAGATTTAGGAAATCCTGCTTCACAGTAACAAAATCTATAACTTATAAATATGTAAGATGAAATATATGAATATATTGAATAAAAACATATATTATGATTTAATCTTAGTTTTTGTTATACTTATCCCTTGTTTGTTATAACTAATGAATTTTACTCATGAGTAATGAATATATTAACATAATGTAGGCTTAAGAAGTTGAAAAAAATTGTGTGATGGCAGCAAATATATTTTATTTTTATTTACTAACTTTGAAATGTATCTTATTTAACTGATCCATTATGCATTCTTTTGTGTGGTCTTCATCAAATGATTCTGAATATATTTTATGAAGTGTTGACTCAATTTCATGTAGCGTTTTCATGGAGAGTACGAAATTGAATGACAAGTTTTCATTTTTCAGCGGTAATTAATACTAACTTTCCTAGCTAATTCAAAGCTCCATGTGGATGATGCAAAAATAGCTTGCTTCATTTAATATGCATAACAGATGCCATTTTATTTCTACACATTGAATAGTGTTTTTGTATTGTTAAGGATTGAGTGTGGTATTTTAATCTGAATTGTTGCAGATTTTTTTCAAGTCAATAATACAAGCCTACAAAATTAAAATGCACTACTTGTGTCAAACATAACAAAATCATTGTTTGTTTATTTTTCAAGGTGCTAATAAAAAAGATTAATGATACTGCTGGATAATGAAACAATCTGCCAGGAGGCCAGCCCCAGAATATAGAGTGGCACAGTAGCAAGGAGTGCTCAGGAAAAAAAATTACTTTCCTCCCTGAATACATTCAACAGAATTCTTTTTACCACTCATCTGACATTTGGGGTTGAAAAGAGTTGGCTTTTTCTTTTTTTTTAAGTGTTACTCAACTGTCTTGAAGATTATTTACCTCCAGACAGTAAGCATTTGCATTTGAAGATATTTTTGTCAAACAATCAATGAGGGCATTTGAACTCCATAAAATCTCTATTTCCTGAACAAAGACCCCCCATACTTAAACATATTACACACAGTAACACCACATTAATGCAGACCCCAGTGACTCAAATTGATGGCAGTTCAAACCAGTTACGTTCTGAAGATAAAGTAGAGCTCTACCAAACAAGTTGAGTTTATTAAACTCAAGGTGGTGTGGGAGGAGTTGGGTGGCCAAACGTTTTACTTTACTGACAAAACTATTTCAAATGCTTTCAGTGGCAAAAATTTACAAGTATTTGTATGTAAAAGAGAAATCATTTTTTCCCCATTTATTAGAGTCCCAAAGGAGCCCTAGTAGACTATAGTTGATTGACTTAGTTATCTGTGCATAGTGAGTCTGAATGCTTAGAAAATCAATGATAATGATAAAAAAATATATAATGATGGCAACTATGTATCAAGTGCCTTAGACACAAGGCATATTGTTCTTTAATGTATATTGTTTCATGTTATACTAAATTCATATAAGGTACATGTTAATTTACAGATGACAGATCTAAGACTCAAAAAATGAATATACCACAGTATACATAGCTTTCAGTGGCAGATAAGTTGGATTTGAAAGACTTTGATCTAAATCTAAGCTATGGTAAATTGTGCTGCTATGAACATAGGGGTGCATATATCCTTTCTGATTGGTGTTTCTAGTTTCTTGGGATATATTCCTATAAGTGGGATCACTGAGTCAATGGGAGTTCCAGTTTCAGATTTTTGAGGAAACTCCATACTGTTCTCCACAGTGGCTGCACCAGTCTGCATTCCCACCAGCAGTGCACGAGGGTTTCTTTTTCTCCACATCCTCTCCAGCACTTGTCATTTGTTGATTTGTTGATGATAGCCTTTCTGACAGGTTTGAGATGGTACCTCATTGTCGTTTTGATTTGCATCTCTCGGATGATTAGTGACTAGAGCATGTTTTCATATGTTTCTTGGCCTTCCTTATGTCCTCTTTCAAAAAGTATCTATTTAGGTCAGTTGCCCATTTTTTGATTGGGTTGTTTATCTTCCTTTTGTTAAATTGTATGAGTTCCCTGTAAATGTTGGAGATTAAACCCTTATCGGTGATAACATTGGCAAATACGTTCAAACAGCCTAAATGTCCATCAGCAGATGAGTGGATTAAAAAACCATGGTACATCTACACCATGGAATACTATGCTGCGGTAAAAAAAAAAAAAGAAAGAATTCTTACCATTTGCATAGATGGAACTGGAGAGCATCTGTCAGACCGTCAAACCTCAGAGGGAAGATAGGAGAGGGTGGGGGTAAGGGGGAGAGATCAACCATTAATAATCCATTAATTAGGCCTATAAGCCTAATTAATGGACACAGACACGGGGGGGGGGGGGGAGGGCATGAGTGGGGGGGGGAGGGCAATGGGGGAATAAGGACACAGGTAATACCTTAATCAATAAAGGGGAAAAAAAGCCTTTGATCTAAACCAACAGTTTTTAAAGTGCGGTCCCTGATCCAGCAGCTTTGGCTGCTGATGCAAATGCTCGAGCCCTATTCCAGACATGCTGCATCAGAAACTCTGAGGGTAGAGCCCAGCCATCTGTGATGTCCTGGTTCATAGGTCTATATGGTCAACCACTGAGCCAGGCCGGCCGGGCAGCCAGCCATCTGTTTTTAAAAAGACCTCCAGGGTATTCTGATGCATACTAAAGTTTAGGAATCACTGATCTAAGTAATAGTGATGTTGGGGCCCAGACAGGGCACCTAAAATATGCCACTTCGGCATTTTGGTTATCTTGAATGAAAGTTACTTGAAAAGCAGCCAGTGCAAGAACAACACCTTAACCCTCCTTTGTCTTTCTGAGTGCAGGAAATAAATCTCCCCTGTGAAAAGTGCCCTTGTGCACATGGAGTGGGAGACATCCTTATTACCACAGAGAATCCAGGGCTCAGACACCTGTATAAACAAATGTTGTTACTTTTTTGCAAATTTACCAGCAAGCCCAAACTTTGCTTAGATGTCTTACTAATGAGCACCCAAACCTAAGTTTCTTTCTCCTGTCAAATCCTCACAAATTTATTATTTCTTTGTGTAATAATATGTAAAAGCTGCCTGCCTTTAAGTCACTCTTTGAGCATCAATTTTGTGATCTCCCTGTGCATGAAATAAAATTGTGTTTTCTCCTATTAATCTGTCTTGTGTCAATTTTATTATTAGTCCAACCATAAGAATTCAAGCAGGGTAAGAGGGAAATTTCTCCCTCCCTGACAGTACAGTATATATACTATATATGTTATGCCCAGATTTCAAGATTCCCAAGAAACCACATCAGGGAGCCAGCCAATCCGATGCAAAAGCATAATAATCTGTATTTCAAGCTAGCTTGAGCTCCCGTCCACCAGACTCACCGACACAACGGCAAACCAAGTGGCTGAGAGAGAGAACCCCACCTAGAGACCGGTTATATAGGGGGGGTTGGAGTAAGGGGAGGAGAAAGGATTGTGCTTTGCCGATTGGCCAGGCGCAAGTCGATGTCTTGTTCCTGGGTGTGGCTAGCAGAGTCTTAACTTCCGGGAAGAAGCTCCTTGCCAAACACGTGGTCAAGGTAAGATGGAGGACGTAGCCCTTACCCTGGGGCAAGATGGAGGGCCTAGCCCTCGCCCTTTCAATATTACTTTACTATAATAACCTTTCATCTAAGTTACTAGGTTAAGTACTTAATATCTCAGAAGATAAGTTTCCACCATCACCAAACCTGTACCTAAAACTTGTGTATTGTGTAAAGAGCAGCATATTGGGAATCAAAAAGACTAGTTTCTGATCTCAGAAATTTGAAAGAAAATCTCTAGGCAGGTTTCTTCACCTGTAAAGTTAAGTAGTTGGATTAGATGTTCTCTCAACTCACTTTTAACCCTGGTGTGATTTTAGTTACCTTGAAAATGAGAATGGTTGATTACAGAAAAGTTGAGTAATCAGTGCCTCTGCTGCACAACTCTAGGTCAGAGAGGCATCATCTACATCATCGTCCATATGAGTAATAGTTGTGGCATGTACAATCAGCAAAGCAGCATGCAGTTTAGTCATCCTTGTTACTTTAGAGCAAACAAATGAAAAAAAGCAAATAATCCTTAATTCTAAATGTTCTGCCATCAAAGAATTGCTAGAGCATTATTTTCAGAGACAGCTGGTACCATGTATAAAAAAAGGAATTTAGAGTGAAACAAATGACTCCAGACCCAGTTCTTCCATGATTTGCCTTTGAGATCTCCAGGAAATTATTAGCTTCTTTGATACTTTGAGAGTTTATATAAAAAGTTATAGAAGCATATTATATTACCTAATTTATCAGATAGTAAGAACAATTAAAAATAACATTTATGTGAAAACATTTTTCAAATGTGGCTACTAATAGTATATTTGAACCTTGAAAGTTTAAAAACTATTCCTCTTAAAATATTCCTAATTTATCATTTCAGCAATTCAGATGGGTCTTTCTTCCCAACGGCTACACAAGAATGAAGATTTACTGCTGTGGGGGAGAAAACACTAATTTTCCCTCTACCCTTATAGATTCTTGGTTGAGACCCACTGTAATAAATGGCTGATTAACAGGAGAAAAACAAACAAAAGTTTAATAACATGTACACCTCTTGTGTACATGGGAGAGACCCAGGAAAACTGAGTAACTCCTTGAAATAGCCCAAGCCTTCACCTTAAATAACACCTCTAGTTAAAGACAAAAGATGTTAGCAGTGTGGGGCGGGGGTGGGTGGGTGGAGCAGTTATGGGAGATAACAGAAAAGCATAGTGAACATCTGCTGTTTTAAAAAATAATCAGCCTAAAATAATCCTTATGTCAAAGAGATGCATTTTGGGGTGGGTAATTCTGCTTCCCTTCACTGTACAGATGGTTCCCAACCTATAATGGTTTGACTAATGATTTTTCAACTTTATTACGATGGGGAAGCCATATACATCAAGTAGAAGCTGTACTTTGAATTTTGAACTTTGATCTTTTTCTGGGCTAGCAATAGTCTTTTGTGATGTTGGTCAGCAGCAGTGAGCTGCAGCTCTCTCTGTCAGCCACACAATCATGAGGGTAAATAACAGATACTCTATAGTGTATTCATTGTGTTAGATGATTTTTCCCAACTGTAGGCTAATGTGTTCTGACCATGTTTAAGGTAGGCGAGGCTAAGCTTTGTTGTTCGGTAGGTTAGGTGTCCTAAATGCATTTGCAACTTATATTTTCAACTTACAATGGGTTTATCAGGACAAAACCCCATCATAAATAAAGGAGTATGTGTATATACCAGTAAAAGTGATTATTTGACTGTTAATTTCATATTTAAAAAACTAAGCACATCAAGAATAAACCTTGCACATTTTGTGGGGCATGCTCTTGGTTATCAACAAACTTCAAGTTTTATGACTCATTGAATATGAAAGGGAGCAGAATATGACACCCCAAAACATACCTCTTTGGCATAAGGATTATATCATGAGCTGATTATTTTTATTATTTTTAAGTAATCATTGGAGGATATGTTTTTATTGACTTTTAGAGAGAAAGGGAGAGAGAAAGAGAGAAACACTGATGTTAGAAACATCGATTGGTTGCATCCTGTACACACCCCGACCTTGGGATGGAAACCACAACCTAGGTATGTGCCCTGACCTGATCAAACCTACCAATTTTTACAGACATTAATATACCGCCACATTTGCTTCACATCTTTCTCTACTAAAATCCTATAGATATAGCTAAAGCCCAAACCCCGTCTGTTTCTCCTGTTTTTCCATCAGGCTTTGTATTGAGACCAGTGTGTTTCATTTTCTTTCACGTTTACTCTTACTATGTATTTGTGTACAGAAATAAACAAACCCAGAGAGCTGAAGTAACCCATCTAATATGTTAGTGGTTCTTAGAGACTTTTAGACCTCATGGAATAGAAACATTTATAAATAAATAAAAAATTGGAGTTGCCAACTAGTGTGTGTGTGTATGTGTACCAGGTAAAAATCTTTAAAATGACATCTACTATCACACTCACTACACCTATTGTCATCTACCATCACCCATTTTAATTCAACAATTAAGAAATAATCTAAAGCAATGTAGATCATTATTAAAATTAAATAGATTTAGCTATTTGGAAAGCTCTCTGTGTTGCCATTAGTTTTAACCAGCAAAAACTTGAACAGAAGCCTGTACTCTACTCAGACAATCTGAAAAATCATGGAGACAGCTGATGAATGGTAGAGCTAGGAATAAAGTTTGGGGTTCCTGATTCCCTGGTGCAGTGCTCTTTTCACTGCATCATGCTATTATTAGTCACATACATTATATGATTGACCCAGCACACAAAATGTCTTACTGCATAAACTTATAATATTCCTCCATTACCTCCTTAGCCTCCATTACCTTAGGAGCTATGTCGGTAAAGATATTGCTACGACATATGTCTGCTATTTTGCTGCCTATGGAGTCTTGTAGGATTTTTATGGTTTCCCATCTTACATTCAAGTCCTTTAGCCATTTTGAGTTTGTTTTTGTGTATGGTGTAAGTTAGTGATTTAGTTTCATTTTTTTTTTGCATGTATCTGACCAAATTTCCCAGCAGCATTTATTGAAGAGACTGTCTTGACTCCATTGTATGCTCTTGCCTCCTTTGTCAAATATTAATTGAGTATAATGACATTTATGATACGGGTTTAATCTCCAAAATTTACAGAGAACTCATACAACTTAACAAAAGGAAGATAAACAACCCAATCAAAAAATGGGCAAAGGACCTAAATGGACACTTTTCAAAAGAGGATATACAGAAGGCTAAGAGACATATGAAAACATGCTCAAAGTCACTAATCATCCAAGAGATGCAAATCTAAACAACAATGAAATACCATCTCACACCTGTCAGAATGGCTATAATCAACAAATCAACAAGTGATGGTGAGGATGTGGAGAAAAAGGAACCCTCATGCACTGCTGGTGGGAATGCAGATTGGTGCAGCCACTGTGGAAGACAGTATGGAGTTTCCTCAAAAAACTAAAAATGGAACTCCCATTTGACCCAGTGATCCCACTTCTAACACTATATCCCAAGAAACCAGAAACACTAATCAGAAAGGATATATGTACCCCTATGTTCATAGCAGCACAATTTACAATAGCTAAGATTTAGAAACAGCCTTAGTGCTCATCAGCAGATGAGTGGATTAAAAAAAACTGTGTTACATCTACACAATGGAATACTACGCCTATATATATAAAAAAGGAACTTTTACCATTTGCAATATCATGGATGGAACTGGAGAGCTTATGCTAAGCGAAATAAGCCAGTTGAAGAAAAATAAATATCATGATCTCACTCATATGTGGGATATAATGATCAACATAATTTGATGAACAAGAATAGATCCAGAGACAAATGGTAAGGGAGGAGGTTAGAGAGCAACCAAAGGACTTGTATGCATGCTATTAGCATAACCAATGGACACAGACACTGGGGCAGTGGGGGCTTGCCCAGGGTGGGAATGGCTAGGGGAGGAGGGTCAATTGAGGGAAAAGGAGACATATGTAAAACTTCAGACAATAAAAAAAATTTTTTTTTTAAATAGTCCTCCATTACCAAATCCTAGAATTAGAACATTTGGAGTCTCCATTTAAAAGGTCAATGTGCTATCTTGATATAACCAATAAATCATTATTGTCCACTTAACATTAATTTGTCAGATGTTCTGGTTAGTGACTGGTCATTTCAAGGCACGGAATTATATGACTAATGGCTGGGGACCTTTGAAAACCAGAGGTATTAAAGGAAAGAAAGACTGTGCTTCAATAACTGCAAAGGGAATGTCTACTGATTTCAGAGAATGAAGTTCAATTACAAAAACAATATTTTAACAGTAAAATGCATTTGAAGAAGGAAAGGTTTCTTTGTGGGTTTTCTTTCCTCCTTAATTCCATAGAATTGGAGGGTTTCAAAGCTCATTCCTTAGATCGTTCTTTGCTCTATCTAGATTAATTTTTTTTGGTAATCACATCCAGTTTCAAAAGACTCTAAATACCATTTATATGCTGATAATTCCAAATGTTATTTTCAGCCTAGGTCTTTTTCCTCAATTCCAGACTTTTCTATCTGAATGCCTATTCAGTATCTCTATTTCTATGTGTAATAATCATCTCAAACTTAATATGTTCAAATCAAAACCTTTGATCTCTTTTTCAAAATCTATTCCACCTGCAGGGAATTTTTCTATTGTCTAAAAAATGTCTAGTGCCCATTAATGATCCTCCCAGAAACTTGGGAGTTTCTTTGACTTTTTGCTTTGCTCATGTTCCCCATCATTAAACCTTTTATAAAATCCTATTGGTTCTATCTTCAAAATAAATCTAGAGTCTGACTACTTTCCATCATATCCACAACTACCCAACTGACCCAAGCCATCATCATTTCTCATATGAATTAGTGTAATATCTTCAAATCTAATCTATCCTTGCCCTTACAATCTATTGTCAAAAGAGCAGACCAGGTAACATTTTAAGTGGAAATTAGAAAATTGAACCCTTTGATAAACACTTTCCAATGGTTGTCTACCTCAGAGTAAAATACAAAATCCTTAAATCACATACTGGGACCTATATGATATATCCCAGTATTCTTCAACAGAAATCTACTATGAGCAATTTATATAATTTTAGATTTTCTAATAACTACATTGAAAAGAAACATGAAAATTATTTTTAATAAATTCCAGTCAATATATAAAAATATTATTTCTTTATCATGTAAACAATATAAAATATTATTAATGAAATATTTTACCTTCTCTTTATCATACTATGTCTTTAAAATCTGGTATGTATTTTATACTGGCATCACATTTCAATTTGAACTATTCACATTTCAAGAGCTCAATAACCAGATGCAGCTAGTGTGTACTGTATTGGACAGCACAGAGTTAGGTCTTCATTACTTGCTTGACCTCATTGACTAATACTTTCCCTCATTCATCTCTAGTACTTGCCTATTCAAACATTCTGGGAAGACTCAGCACTTGCTGTCTCTTCTGCCTATAATGTTCCTCTCCCAGATACACAACTGATTTAATAATATAAAAATCAGTAATTTAACAAATTACTTTGGTGTAGAAGATACAGGGGGACTTTAAGAGAAATTACACCTGCTGTAATAGAATATGCAGTCCAGTTAGAGAGACAGCCATTCATTAAACAATAAGACAAATTAATATTTGCAAATACTGTAAAGTGCTATGAAGTTGGTCTATTACTCAGCAATACAAAAGAACAATACTGGTACATACAACAGGTTGGATAAATCTTCAGGGAATTATACTCAGTGAAAAAAATAATCCCATAATGTTAGATACTATAGGCTTCTATGTATAGTAGCATTTGTTTTTTGAAATGACACAATTATAGAAATGGAGACATTGCCAGGTGTTAGGGAGGTGGTAAGGGTGGAAAGGAAGTGGGAGTGGCTATGAAAGAGCAACAAAAAGGATCCTTGTGGTAATTGAAATATTCTCTATCTTAGCTGTGTCCATGCCAATATTCTGACTTTGCTATTGTATTACAGTTCTGTAAGATGTTATGATTGGGAGAAACTTAGTAAAAGGTACACAGGAACTCTGTATTATTTCTTATAAGTGCATATATATCTACAATTATCTCAAAATTAAAAAGAAAAGTACAGGTGCTATGCACAGAATAGATTTTGTAAATCAAGAGGGCTTCCTTGAGGAGGTGACATTTGTTCTCAAAGAGGAAGTATTAGTGGGAGATAACTGAATTGGGGGGAGAGGAGAGCAATCCAGGCAGCTCTAATACTCTGCTGCAGTTTAGAGGATGAATCAGAGTGTGACCAGTAGTTGAGGCAGGAAGATGGATTGGTTGGCTACTATTGTCGTCTAGGCAAGAAATAATGGTAGTTTGATCTTGGGGAGATATCAATCACAATGATAATTAAATGGACTCCAGAGCTCTTCAGGATGTGAAATAAAGTGACAGAAAAGTCTTAAAGATAGATGAAAACAGATTATTTTGATTTATTTAATAATAATATTTTATATATTTTAGTAGTGCTAACAAACATTAGGTCATTGTAATTCTGAAAAGATTGTAAATAACGAGTACAGAGTAATACATACCTTTCAGAAATAACTTTGATTTGCAACACATATTTGCACAAAATACTAATGGATGCCAATTCGCCTGTCACACTAGCAAAGAAAATAGTTGTTACTTGTAAATCTTTTCTTTCCAACATGTACTCAATATATAGCTCCAGAGAAAAATGAAACTATCAAAATCACCTGTGTGTCCCCATTCACTCATACGTTCATTCAACATATTGAACAGTGACTATATTCAGATGTTGAGCATACACACATAAAAAGACATGCACTCTGGCTGGCTAGTGTGTTTCAGTGGTTGAGCATCGACCTAGGAACCAGGAGGTCATGGTTCAATTCCCAGTCAGGCCATCTGCCCTAGTTGCAGGTTCAATCCCCAGTGTGGGGTGTGCTGGAGGCAGTCGATGATGATTTTCTCTTATCATTGATGTTTCTCTCTCTCTCTCTCTCTCTCTCTCTCTCTCTCTCTCTCTCTCTCTCTCTCTCCCTCTCTTCCTCTCTGGAAAAAAAAGAGACATGCACTCTTCAGGCTTTCAGACTTGAGTCTGAATCCTGACTCTGTGCTTAATAGCAGCATTATGTTAGTTAACCTCTGTTTTTGTCCTCAGTTCCCTCATCTTTATTGTTTTAAATTTATCTTTATTGTTGAAAGCTCCTTCATCTTTAAACTAGAAATAACAGTATTGCTCACTTTATAAAACTTCCATGTTGCTACATACAACAACATACTCAGTCTTTATTGGCCTGGCCATCGTTGTTAATTGAGGGTAGACTGTTTTCATTTTCTTAACATTTTCTGTTCCCCTGACTTCTGCAAAACAACTATTCCTGGGTTCTCTAATAACTCTGACAGTTATTACTCCTGCTTCATTGTGGATCTATTTCCTCTATCCATTGCTTAAAATTTAATTTGATATTGCTCTGCCCTTAAAATACTAACTGCTGTAGTCTCCTTATGACTCTCATAAAAGCTCGCGGTTTCATCAAAACCATATAGGCTATGAACATCAAGCCTCTTTCTCTAGCCTCAATTGCTGCACTGATATTATATTCCAGCATATTTATTAAGTGCTTGCTGGAGATCTCTTCTTAGATTTTCCAAGGCTTCTCAAATCAAACATGACCAGAACTAAATTCATCCTCTTACCTTCAAAACATGCTCTAACTTATTTATTCACTATCTTGCCTAATGCCACAATGACACCACCCAAGTCATCCTAGAGAGAATCTGACAATATCCTTGAATTGTATTGTCGCACCTAAAAATGGCATGAAAGACTTTAGATGCACAGAAAAGCTTAAAGCATGATATAAAAACTAACTCTGTCATGATTGAAATGCTTGTCATATTTGTTCTAGGTCATTGTTTTATATAAACAAATACTTGGAGACATGTATGTAGGTATGCACCTCAAAAGTACCATTCTCCTCTTTCACTCTCTATAAGTGACCACTATTTTGAATTTAGTGTTCATGATTTCCAATAATGCGTTTGTGATGTATATACAACATGTATATCTGTATACATATACTGACTATATCCATGATTTAAACTTCATATAAATAAAATGATCCAGCATATACACATAAACAATTTGATGTTTTTGTTCAACTATGTACTTGATATTTATCCATGTGTTTTGATTCATTTTTATTGCTTTATAATACTCCCCTGTAGAAGCATACCATAGTCCACTTTCTTGACTGAAATTTGTTTTCTCTTATTACAAGCTTAAATTTTTTATTCTTAAAATGCCTCCATGTGCACTGTGGAGGGAAAAGGATTTCTATGGAAAATAACCTCACAGGGCAATCTGATAATAAATTCCTAAATGGCAAGTCATGGTGGGTAGTCAAGCCCCAGATACTAACTTTCTTTAGAACCATTGTCTTAAGCAAGCCCTGTCCATTGTTTTTTGTGCATCTAGATCAGTGGTTCTCAACCTTCCTAATGCCGTGACCCTTTAATACAGTTCCTCATGTTGTGGTGACCCCCAATTTCATTGTTACAAATTGAACATAATTAAAGCATAGTGATTAATCACAAAAACAATATGTAATTATATATGTGTTTTCCGATGGTCTTAGGCGACCCCTGTGAAAGGGTCGTTCGACCCCCAAAGGGGTCGCGACCCACAGGTTAAGAACCGCTGATCTAGATTAACATACCTTTGAAAATAAGTGTAACCACCCTCAAGAGAGAACGTAATCTTAATAATCCTGTAATCCAATCCCCACCTTGGTTTCTCCCATATTCATGTAATCTTTCTTACAGTCCCTCTTTAATTTCACATGCAAAAAAGAAATTATTCTCCAGAGCATTTGAGATATTGCTTCCAGGCAATTGTCATCAGTTTGGCTCAAATAAATTCTTATAAAAAATTATCTACGGATTTACAGATTTCTTTCATCAACAGTACTTGTAAGAGAGCTTTTCTAAGGAATACCTCAAAATGCAATTGCCTGGTAAGCTAATCATTATCATTAATAGGTAAATATTTCTCTCTTCTCCGCGTCCAGTGCAGCTAGAGAGTGGTCCGGTTCTTGAGTAGGGTGGGTGGGGCTTGAGAAAATGAAAGAAAGAGACAGACACAGAGATGGAAGGAAAAAGCTGGGGCCAGGTGGTACCATGTCCTCTGATGGAGAGACAGGGACCCAGAGCCAGTACAGCATATTTATTTTATACAGCAAAAACCAGGAAATTTTACTAAAAGTCAAGACAAAGGGGATTATGCGCATTCTTGGGTGGGCCCCTGTTGTATTCATTCTTGGTACTTGGCTGGATTTAAATAACAAAACTCACCCACTGGCACCTGGGCTGAAAGTCAAGCTGACAACAATCCTGCCTCTGGCAAAGCATGTTTCCAGAACGTGGCTTTGCCAACACCACTGGATTCAACTGACAATAATTAAAGAAATGCACATGTGCCTTCCCAGGCGTTATCTATAAATAGGTATTATCACTTTCTTTTATTTTTTTTTTTACTTTTAATTTCTTTATTAAGCTGCCTACACGTATTACATGTGTCCTTATCCCCCCATTATCCAAAGTAGTTGTACCATTTATATACCTACAGGTAGCATGTAAGAGTCTCATTGTTCCACAACCTCACATACACCTGATATTGTTGGATATTATTTATTTTCTTTATCTGATATGTAAGAAATGTCTCATTTCTTTTAATGCACATTTTCCTGATTTCTACTGTATTTGAGCATATTTTCATATACATTATTATCTATGCACAGTCTTTGTTCTTTCATTTTGAATTCTTGTATTTTTCTTATCTTTCAGATACACACACACACATACACACATGCATTCTAGATTTAAATCTTTGTCAGATGCACTGAAAAAAATTCTTCCAATATGAGAGATATTTTTCTAATTTTGTTTATAGTTCTTTATTGTACAGGAGTGGAGAAGGCATGGAAGCTCCTCACTCTTTCCCCATACCTTGCCCTATTCATTTTTTCCATATGGCTTTTCCTAAGTTAGATTCCTTTATAATAAGCCAGTAGTGTGGTAGGCAGTTAGATAGATACGAGCAGAGCAAGGATGATGGGCCAGATACAGAAGGTCACCAGGGCAGAGAGTCCTAGGTGACTAGCAAAAGATAATTGTAGAGTGGGACCTCACCCTCAGGCTGACCTTTCCTCTCCTAGCGTATCACTGGTCATAGGGTTTGGAACCCCCTGACCATTTCTACCTGGAGATAACATCTAGGCCTCAGTTGCATTTCAGCTCCAGGCCCAGAAAAGCAACAAAACCAGATCAGTGACCCCACAGCTATCTTCAGGACCAGCTGCATTTGATAATGACCCCCTCCCCTGGTGCCAACCAATCAATCAGTGGAGACAAGACCCTGAAAACTGCTGAATATTCTATTAAGATCTTCCCTTAGGAGGCCCCCTAAATTATCCACCATTAAAACAGATAGGACAGAGGACCCAGCATGCTTTCCCTCCAGAGAACAGGCTCTTGACTTTCCCTTCCCCTCACCCTAGATGCATTACCATTAGCTTCCTCACTCCTAAGCTCAAGGGCCCTTCCTTTGCCTCTATAACTTGTTTCCTCAGCCTATTTCTTCTACAAATTACTTCTCCCACATTTGTGATTTTATAAATAAACTAGAGGCCCAGTGCACGAAATTTGTGCATGGGTGGGTCCCTACACCTGGCCAGAAATCAGGGCCAATCGGGGCCAGGCTGATCAGGGCTGGGCCAGAGAGGAGGTGACAGTAGCTGGGCTGGGCTTGGAAGAAATGAATGCCAGGTGCCGATGCCACCAGCTTTGGCACCCTGCCACTACGTGGTTCCCTGCCCCCCCCCCCCCCCGCTCCTCCTTCCCTTGCTGCCATACCACCACAGCAGGTGGGTGGCGGACCAATCTGGGCCTGCCGGCAGGGGGGAGAAATGGGGCACAGGAGGTTGGCTGCCAGCCCCGAGGAGGGAGCTGGCCTTCAGCCCCCCTGGGAAAGGGTCCATGTCCATCACCACCCACCTGCTTGGGTGCCTGGCCAGCCTGAGTGAGGGGCTGAAGCTCCCAGCCTCTCCTTTTTTTCTTTTTTTTTTTAATTCTGGGAATTATTTACTTTCTATAATTGAAACTTTGTTGCTGTCCTTCTCGCTCCAGCTCTGAGGCCGCGGCTGGCTGAAAGCAGGTATCTGGGGTTTGTTTAGCTTCTATAATTGAAACTTTGTTGCTTTTGGAGCTGTTGCTTTTGGAGCTTAGAGCCGGGCCACGGCAGGCGGGGAACCTTGGCTTCCTCCATCACTGGAGCAAGCAAGCCTCATGCTCACTTCAGCTGCATGGCTGCTGGCCACCATCTTTGTTGTCAATTAATTTGCATATCTCGCTGATTAGCCAATGGGAAGCGTAGCAGAGTTGCGGTTAATTACCCTTTTTGTTTTTTATTAGGTAGGATAGATAGATGTTTCCTTATAGTTTGGGTCTTGGCTCTTAATTCTTTCCTAGCCAGAACTCAAGTACTGAGGTTGCTGAACAAAGGTTCAGTGAGCCCTCACCAGCCTAACACCTGGAACCTTTCCTGCCATCTACAACAGTAGTACAGTGAGTGAAATTGTAACCAGACAAACTATGGGTCCGTGTAGCTTGTCACTACTTGAGCCAATTAAGCAGAGACAGGGTTGAATCATATATGAGCATTTATTCCAATATTTCCAGCAGTACAGGAAAGCAGCAGGTCATCCACAAAAATCTTCTCTGCACCCGACCATAAGCCAGCTGCTTATATAGGTAGAAGTACAAATGAAAGTATGCAAAAGGGCAAATGGGCAATTTACAGATATACAAAAAGCCTGGGGTCTTCAAAGGACTTAGTGATATGCAAGGACTAGGGTTACCATGGGGAAATAGCCAAAGGATATGCCAAACAGGCAGTTAACAAATAAGCAGAGGGCTAGAGATCTTCAAAAGGCTTAGTGATATAAAGCCTGGGGTCTCCAAAGGGCTGGGGATTCTGGTTTCTGGCTCTGATTTCTGCAACAAAGTTGTTAATCTTTCCATGATAATAGGCAGCTCCAAATGGGGAGGAAGGGCTGCACTTACAGGTGAGCTCCCAGGTGCTGAGTGCAGCTGCCAGCCAAGTTAGAATGTGCCTTCTTTAATCAGAATAAAACAATCACGGTTAACAGAGCATGATTAATATTTCTTACAATTCTAGCTGGTTCCTCAACATTCTATTTCTTCCCCTATCAAAATGTTTGTCAGAGTGCTGTGAGCTTCTCTAGAAAATTAATCGAACCCAAGGAGGAGATCCTGGGAACCTCCAAACTGTAGTAGATCTGTTTGAAGCAGAAGTAAAAACCTGAGTTTAGGATTAGCATCTGAATGGAGGACTGTATTGTATGAATGAGCACATTATCTATGTAATTTGATGCTATCTCTGGGTAGCCAGTATAAGAATTTAGTTGAATTGTAAGACACCCAGGTGGTGTCATAGACTTGTTTGGTGATGTGGGAAAATCCACAGCCCCCCTCCACACAGACACAGACACAGGCATTGAAATAGGTTCCAAAACCTTTATTATCATAATACTAGGGGCCCGGTGCACGAAATTCATGCACGGGGAAGGAGGGGTCCCTCAGCCCGATCTGCACCCTCTCCAATCTGGGAGCCCTCAGGGGATGTCCTACTGATGGCTTAGACCTGCTCCCCATGGTCCTCTGCTCTCTGCGGACCTGCCTGCTTGATGCCACCATAGGCCCTGGTGTCTGCTCTCTGTAGGGGACTGCCTGTCCTTCGCCGCTGGGGTCAGGGGCAAGCAGCGCCCTGCTGTCTTCTCTCTGGCTCGCCACCGCAGGGGCAAGCAGGGTCCTGGTGTCTGCTCTCTGTGGGGGCCCTGCAAGGGACTGCTTACCCCTCGCTGCCACTGACAGTGGCAAGCAGGGCCCTGCTGTCTGCTCACTTGCTGCAGGGGACGTTCCCGCCCCATTCCTGGCCTCTTGGGTGTGTGCCAGCTTGGAGTGCCTGGGTCCTGGGGATGTTCCCACCCCAACCCCGGCCGCTTGGGACCTGCAAGCCTAGGCCCGGCATTCCGGACTTCGGCCGCTCTGGGCCTATGCACGGGCCTACAGGCTCAGAGTGGCCTGGCTCCAGAGGACGCCTGTCCCTGTGACAGGGCTGTGGCCAGTTTCCCCTCCCGCTCCCAGGCGCTGTGCCAGGTTTCTCCTCCCGCTCCCAGGCCCTTTGGCGGGTTTCCCCTCCCGCTCCCAGGTGCTGTGGTGGGTTTCCCCTCCCGCTCCCAGGCGCTCAGGCGGGTTTCCCCTCCCGCTCCCAGGCCCTTTGGCGGGTTTCCCCTCCCGCTCCCAGGCCCTTTCTCGGGTTTCCCCTCCCGCTCCCAGGCCCTGTGGCGGGTTTCCCCTCCCGCTCCCAGGAGCTGCCCATTCCCCTCCGAGCTGCTGCCCCTCCTCGCAGCTGCTGTGGCTGTGCTTGCCCTCCAACCTCCGCAGCCTTGGCTCCGTTTCTGTCCTCAAGGCCTCTACTTAGCTCCCTTCTGTACCGCTTGGCCTCCATGTTGTCCTCAGTCTTCCCTCGCAACTGGTATATGCAAATTAACCGCCATCTTTTAGCTTCTATAATTGAAACATTGTATCTTTTGGAGCTGTTGCTTCAGGAGCTCAGAGCCAGGCGGCAGCAGGCGGGGAACCTTGGCTTCCTCCGTCACTGGAGCAAGCAAGCCTCATGTTCCGCTTCAAGCTGCCTGGCTGCCGGCCGCCATCTTGGCTGACAGTTAATTTGCATAAGGATATGCTGATTAGCCAATGGGAAGGGTAGCGGTCGTACGCCAATTACCATTTTTCTCTTTTATTAGTGTAGATTATTTCAATATTCATAATAATATTTTTAAAATATAGTGTTGCTTTTTTAATGGATGAATATTAAGTTTCATATTTATAATGTAGAGTATTTCCATATAAAGCATTTTTATTTTTATTTGAACTGTCATTTAATTCATCATTAATTTTCATAATGTTCTAAGGGATTCCATTTAATTTGAAGATGCTTTTGATAAGAATTACATTAGAAAACAATAAGGAAAAATATTCCTCTAAGCCAAGCTGCCTTTTCATTTAGTTCTCTAGTCTGAAAATTAATTTCTTTTTTTTTATGGATTGGTGAATGCAAAACAAGATTCGTATAACTCAGCCCATGTGACTCAGTGGTTTAGTGTCAACCTATTAACCAGGAGGTAATAGTTCGAATCCTGGTAGGAGTACATGCCCAGGTTGTAGGCTCAACCCCCAGTAGGGGTGTGCTGGAGGTAGCTGATCAATGATTCTCATCATTGATGTTTCTATCTCACTCTCTCTCTTCCTCTCTAGAATCAATAAAAAATATATTTTTAAAAAAGAGTTGTATAGTTATAGCAAAACTCAGTGGATATCAATAGACCTAAATTTCTATCAACTTTGATAATTTGAAGACAAATTGACAAAATGAGTTTTCAGTTATTAGGGCTTAAGGCTACTCCTGGGCACCTCACAAAGTAAGCAATTTTACTTTGTGATTTTACTTTAAGCAATTACTTAAAACTTCAAGTAATCACTAGTTAAAGACCAAGTGTTTACTTTGTTGAGGGTTTATTTCTTCCAATGATCTGCTCCGTAAAAGGGATGGTAGTGGTAGTTGAGGAGATATAGAATGAGCTTTGTCAACTATTTCACTTTTTTCTCCAATCAGAAGAATTATCAGCTCCAGAGTTCAAGCATTAAAATAGCACTTGTAAGTGGCTTTAGTTTTGGTTAACTAAATATAAAGAGACATTTTTGAAAATCCTTCTTTGAGAGCCTAATTTTTCAGGCTAAGCTACTACTATGGAGTACAAGAAAACTAGTATTTAAATCAAGACTAGCTCCAGAAGTAGTGCCTTCAAAGCTAAGGTATGGGGCAAAGGAATTGCAATCCATGCCTGTAATCTTTTAACACCTGTGTTTACCTTGTGCATTAAAAATAATATAAGACAAATTCTTGGAGGAGATAAACTTAATTTTTATAAAACTAACAGCATACATTTATGGGGTACAGTACAAATATATAAAATAAATACTTATATAATGATTTTTAAAACATTTTCAGCCTAAATACAGAGTTAGAGTATTATAGATATTAAGCATTTAATTCCTTTGCATATCTAATAGATTTGTTCACAAAAGCCTAACTCATCTAAAGACCCTGGGAGCAAAGCTCATTCGCATACAAGCAAAAATATAAAATCAACACTATTCCTCTCCTTCTTGTCTCTACTGAAAGATCATAAACACTAAACCCACTTTTCCAAGTAGTTCATATTGAGATTCTGAGATCTTTGTAATTTTCACACTTTTCTTAACCAGACCAGTGTCAGGACTTCTTCATGTGTGCAAGAATGTCACGATTCCTATAGGCTGATAATCCCCTTGGGGACCATAGCTTATCTTCTTTATTTCCTTGTGGGTATGTCTTCATGTGGGGTATGTGTTTGTTTGATGCTAATTAGTAAATTATTGCTTCAGAAGCTTAAAGGTGGTATTATTCCCTTAGATCTCCTTCTCTGCCCCCCAGGAGATCTGCCTTTACAATAAACAGGTACCTCATAGAAGGAAACTGTATTCATTGTTCATCATAAATTTTTTTTTTACTTACCAGGTGCTGTATCTGCAAAGTATTCATAAGAGCATGGTTTTAAGATCTCCTGTCTTTCACAGGATGATTATACACAATTATTAAAAGCTTAACAAAAACAAAAACTTACTGATAATGGAAAAGCTCATTTTAAAGCAAATTTGTTGTAATGTTCACTTACAGGGCTATTAGCATACTCACTCTCAGAGGGAGGCAGCGAACTTTCTGCTTTGGAATGTCAGGTTTTAGTGTTTATGACCCTTCAGTGGAGAGAAGAAGGAGAGGAATAATGTTGCTTTTGTATTTTTGTTTGTACATGAATGAGCTTTGCTCCCAGGGTCTTTAGATGAGTTAGGCTTTTGTGATTAGATATGCAAAGGCATCTAACCCATCCTCCACACTGCTACTAGGATTATATTCCTAAAGCATATCATGATGTTACACCTCTGTTTAAGCTCATTCATGACTCACAATTGCATACAAAGTAAAGTTAATTCATCTTAGAGCCAACAACTGAAAGTTTCTGTGAACCAGACACCATAGGAATGCAGAGAAAATATTGTCAAAATTACTGTCTTCAAAGAGCTCACAATTAGTGGGGAAGGAAGATATCAATGAAAAAGTAATGTGCTGGTTGCCAAAATGAAAATATACTTGAGATGCTATGTGTCCACAGGGGAGAGAGTGTGTAATAGAATCCAGGGTTAGGAATAGGAGGAAAATATGAATAATGGGAGGGGATAAAAAGATCATCACAGAGTTGATGATGGCAGAGCTGAGCCATATTAACTCAAAAAGTATTCTCAAGATAAGCTGGAGAGCTCATTTATTACTGGCAATTGAACCACTCTATGTAACAACAAGTTATACTTATATGTAGGAAAACCCAGACCTGGTGTGTTAACAATATGCAGGGGGGCCCAGCTGGCGTGGCAGAGATCAAAGGCAAAGAGAGAATCTTAAAACTGCTAGAGAAGAGAGTTAGTTACCTTTAAGGGAGCTCCCATAAGACCTGATTTCTGAACAGAAACATTTCAGGCCAGAAAGGATTGACATGAAATATAAAAATTGATGAAAATCAAGCACCTACAACCAAGATTACTTTACCAGCAAGGCTATCATTTAAAATTGAAAGAAAGATAAAGAGCATCCCAGACAAGAAATAGCTAAAGGAGTTTGTTACCACCTGCCAGGACTGACCAGCAGACCCTGAGCAACAGATGAATGGATTATTCTGACACATGTTTCTGTGAAAGAGAGGCTAAGGGACTGCTTGGCTATAGGTGCAAATAGCCCTGTTCATCTGCCTCCTTAGGCTTTTATTGTAACAACAGCTTGAACTAAAATTAACTATTAGATACTGTCAGCAGGGTAAGCACCCTTGAGGTGCGTCTGTAGTGTCCTTTAAGCGAGGACATTTTGAAGTCTAAATATAAAGATTCTAGTACAGTGGTTCTCAACCTTCCTAACGCCGCAACCCTTTAATACAGTTCCTCATGTTGTGGTGACCCCCAACCATAAAATTATTTTTGTTGCTACTTCATAACTGTAATTTTGCTACTGTTATGAATTGTAATGTAAATATCTGATATGAAGGATGTATTTAGGAGACCCCTGTGAAAGGGTCGTTTGACCCCAAAGGGGTT
>NW_005871050.1:11211979-11225057 GCF_000147115.1 Myotis lucifugus | reverse complement strand
CCTGGGGGCTCAGACTTGTTTGGAAAAGTCAAGGCAGGGGCTGCCGCCTACAGCAAGGTCCCATTAGCAGCCCCCACCTTTTGGAGATTTCTACTTACAGACTTTCCAACCAAGTCCATGCTTCCCCACATCTCCCCCCTTTTTGTTTTCCTGGCTGCAGAAGACAGAGGGAGGTGGCAAACTTTCTGCTTTGGAATGTTAGGGTCCATGAAGCACATTCATTGCTTGAGTTCCAATTTTGTAGAAGGCTTGGGGTCTGTAGACATTAGCTATTGTCAGGCGATGAGATGTTGATGAGATGATGTTGACTCCTGGTGGGTCGATCTGACCATGCTTATTGGTTCTGCTTGCTGGATTTACAGCTGAATTACCTCTCTAATTACTTCACACAGGCCTTGAAAAGATAACTTTAAGAAAAACTTACCCCCCTCCCATTTATATATAAGTATGTGTGTTCTAAGATTTAAAATAACATGATTACTTTTCAGATTAATTTAGGTGCGCTATCAGATTTATTATTTAGTATATTTATAATTCATTTTAAGATTTCTTTTTATAAACCTTCTATGACTTTTATAAACATTTTTAAAACTTTCACAATTATTCTTAAGTATTCCTACTCTAATTTTCTTTATTCTTGTTATATTTCTTTCTTTATATTTTTTTACAATTTTTATTTCCTCAATTCTAGTTCTTTTTTACTTGTATAGACCCTCTGTAACTTATATATATATATCTTTTACAATTTACGTATACCTTCTGTAACATATATACCTTTTGTAACTTACACATACCCTTTCAGTTTGTCTACTTCATTTTCTTTTGCCTTTATTTCTATATTTTCTATTACACAAACTCTATAAATTCCTTCTAATTAGGTATGATTAAAGGTTAGTCCTACAGAGGTTCCTTTATTTCTAGCTTTAGAGTAGTTGGAGTGGTGAGAAGTATGTTTCAGAGTTTATTTCTCCTCTAGTTGGCCTATCATCCTTGCTTTGCTCATGTCTGACTATTGTCTACTATATCCTCCTCAAGGAACTTGGCTCTGAATTGTTTTAGGGGAAGGGGACACAGGATTTCTTCTGTAACTGATTCATGCTGAGGCGGGCCAGAGGTTTCTCTCAGAACCAAAAGATCCTTGTTCTCTGTCAGAGGGACAATAAGGCCTGGCACAGAAGGAGGTGTCAATGGTGCCTAGAGGTGGTATTTCCTAGGTATAAGTAGGTTTTGTAATCTGGTGGAGACAAACTGTGTTATAAAATTTGGTATTATTGGGCAAAAGTTAGAATAGTTTCTAATAATTTCCTGTTGACACAATTTTTCTTCCTAAAATCACTCTTATTTTTATTAAAGACTAATTTACTTACTGTATTAAGTCTAATTATAATTTGGCCTGATTGTCTTCATGAACACAACAAGAATAACAGTTGATTATATAGGCTATTTTTACAAAACTATGCTTTGTTGGAATTTTATGAGAAAGTTTATTCCTAGGGCAAAGACGCCAAGTTACACAGTTGCCATCAGATTTTGCCTGCAATACATACAGAATTGGGGTGCATTCCTCAAGTTGAAGTCCCTACAGGTATCTTGAGGTTTCTTTTATGCCATCTCTTAGAAAAGCCAGCTTCATTCCTTTCCTGAAAAGACTGTCATGAACCCCATGACCAAGCAAGGTACCAGGCTATTTATCCAAGGGGCTTATTGGCTTCAAAGTCAATCTTCATTCTTTAGAGCTTTCTGGTGACATCCAGGGTCCTGGCATGTCTCTCTTTCAGACATGATATTCCAGCAAAGTTTTTGTTAATAAAACTACAATTAGAAACTGACCTATGTCCTGTTATGAAGAAATAAGATTCTTACTAGATTCATGCAAACAAACACATTGCTATGAGAACAATAATTACCAAAATTACAATTATTTTTAGTTTATTTAGTCCTATAATTAAATTATTTTTCTTCTGATTTTTTTGCTATTATTTTTATAAATTTAGATACTTTATCTAATCTAATAAAAGAGAAACATGCAAATTGACCACACCTCCACTACTCCCCAAGCCACACCCACCAGACAATCAGAGCAACTATATGCAAATTAACCCAACCAAGATGGTGGCTGGCAGCCACAGAGCTGGAGCAAGCAGGAGGCTTGGTTGCCCCGGCGATGGAGGAAGCCAAGCTTCCCACCTGTCCTGGCCTGCTGTGGCCTCCGCTCAAGGCAATAAAGTCTCAATTATAGAAGATAAATAAATCCCAGATACCTGCTTCCAGCCCACCAAAAAAAGAAAAAAAAGAAAAAAAGGAGAGGCTGGCAGCTTGGGTGGCTGGGGGCCGTGGCCAGCCTACAAACAGCCACCTCACCCTCACCCAGGCTGTCCAGGCACCCTAGTGGGGACCCCCACCCTGAAGGGGTTGTGACCAGCCTGCAAACAGCCACCAGCCACTTGCCTAGGCTGGCCAGGCACCCCAACAGCACTCCCCTTCCTGAAGGGGGTGTGGCCAGCCTGAAAACAGCCCTCAGCCCCTCACCCAGGCTGGCCAGGCACCCCAGCAGGACCCCCACCCTGATCCAGGACACCCTTCAGGGCAAACCAGCCAGCCCCCACCCATGCATCAGGCCTCTATCCTATATAATAAAAGGGTAATATGCAAATTTATCCTAACAGCAGAATGACTGGGAATGACTGGTCACTATGACACACACTGACCACCAGGGGGCAGACGCTCAATGCAGGAGCTGGCCCCTGGTGGTCAGTGCGCTCCCACAGGGGGAGCTCTGCTCAGTCACAAGCCAGGCTGACTGCTGCCTGTACAGTGGTGGTGGTGGGAGCCTCTCCTGCCTCCTCAGCAGTGCTAAGGATGTCCAACTGCAGCTTAGGCCTGCTCCCCGCTGGCAAGTGGGCATCCCCCGAGGGCCTTGAAGGAGGAAATTGAGCTCTGTATCAACGAAATTCAGCCACATTTATGCAAAACGGTCATGGAAAATTTCAACAAAAGAGTGCATATGTGCCAGCAAAGCTGTGGAGGCCATTTACCCAATATGCTATTCCATACATAACCCTATACTGTATACTTTATGAATCAATAAAAAATTTACAATTTTTAATTATAAACCTGTGTTTTCTATCAAAATTACTTCTTGCGTGAATTTTGGGACACCCTTTATAAAAGGCTAAGTGTCTGTCCAACCAGTAGCTATGATGTGCACTAACCACCAGGGGGAAGACGCTCAACGCAGGAGCTGCCATGATGCGTACTGGCCATTTAAAAATAAATGGCACCACAGATCTGACCCTGACAAACCAACACTCGGCTTCCCTGAAGTGGGACATAGGCCCCACCCTGGAGTGACACCCCACCAAATTGCAAGCAACGCTGCCAAGACCCCATGGCGCAAAATGGGGCCCACAACTCAGCCCAGCCCAGAAAAAGTCACTGTGGGTGCCAGGTAATGACGTCATGTAGCAACTCCCAGCTTCTTCTCCCTAGAGACTAGCCTCCTTGGCGTTTCTTTAGCCCAGAAACCCTACTTGCTTTATGGCCAGGTGCAAGAATTTTATAGTTTAACCAAATGTTTGTGATGCATTTTCCTATGCCTCATCTCATTTGATCCTCACAGAAGTCCTAGAGTAGGTAGATAGGAGACTCGGTAGAATCCTATTTACTTTTCATTAGCAAGATGGGAATAGCGATATTACAATATTTCTTCTAATTAATTTCCTTTCAATGTGCACGAATCTGTGCACCGGGACACTAGTGTTCGTATGTTTGGGGATGAGGGTGATGTAAGAGGTGGCCTGCCGGAGGACAAGAGATAGGGAGTAACCTTGTGAAAATGAAAAGTCAATGTTTGTTTGAACCATATGAAATATTCACTTCATTAATCCTCACCAGAGGATATTTTTTCCATGGATTTTTAGAGAGAGTGGAAGAAACGGGAAGAGACAGAGAAAGAGATATCAATGTGAGAGAGACACATTGATTGGTTACCTCCACACAAGCCCCCACCTAAGGCTGAGGATGGAGCCTACAACTCAGGTAAGTGCCCTTGCCCAGAATGGAACCCATGACTCTTCAGTCTGAAGGCCAATGTTCTAACCATTGAGGAAACTGGCTAGGGCTGAAATATTCACTTTAGTTGGTAAAAAAAAATGGGTGGTTATAAACAATTTCATATATGGAAGCCCTTTAGAAACTCTAAAACTTCTGTAAAAATATAAGGTGTTACTATGAGACAGATGATGATTCTCAATGGAGAAAAAAAAAGGTAAGATTTAGAATCAGGAGACTTTAATTATGGTTCTAGCTTTGCCATTTCCTAATTGTTACCCTGAGTAAGTGACTTCACCTGTCTTCTCTTTTGTGAGATGAGAATGCTAACAATTTCCACCATCTGCCCAACTTCAAAAGTGTTCTATGTGAAGTACATTACAAACCATACTATGCTATCTAAATGCAAACAAATAGTTCAAATGCTGTATTAATATACATTAAAACAAGTTGAGTTGATTTAGGATGTACACTTTTTAAGCTTATTCTGTTTTCCCTTTAGGTCAGTGGTTCTCAACCTTCTGGCCCTTTAAATACAGTTCCTCGTGTTGTGATCCAACCATAAAATTATTTTTGTTGCTACTTCATAACTGTAATGTTGCTACTATTAAGAATCATAATGTAAATATCTGATATGCAGGATGGTCTTAGGCGACCCCTGTGAACGGGTTGTTCGACCGCCAAAGGGGTCACAACCCACAGGTTGAGAACCAGTGCTTTAGGTGGATGTGAGATAATCATTGTAACCAAAGATAAAAAAAAAAATTGTTATTTTCTGGGTTTCAGGGTGTTTTGCCGGGAGGGATTTGGGGAGAGAGGAAGAATGACTCCTGCCATATGAAAAAGATTAAAGGTACAGAGATAATGGGAGGGTCCCACAGCCTTCCTTACTCTAAGCAAAACATCTTTGTTTTCTATTCCTTTTAAAGTCTGAAGATTCAATCCACTTTCTATGAAATAAATACACTTAAACTCAGATACTGTTGGACTCTTTTTTTAAGCTGTATCATCATTCTAATGACATGGAGGAGTTATTTAGTGTGTCCTTCATTTATTTGCCTGGCAACCAAATTCATGCATGCTTTTCCACTCTTGATCAATGTCAAGAAGATTTTGTTTTTCCATAGCAGCAGTTTACAATAGCTAAGATTTGGGAACAACCTAAGTGCCCTTCAGCAGATGAGTGGATTAAAAAAACTGTGGTACATCTACACAATGAAATACTACGCCGATATAAAAAAAAAAGGAACGTTTACTATTTGCAACAGCATGGATGGAACTGGGGAGCATTATGTTAAGTGAAATAAGCCAGTCGGAAAAAGATAAATATCACATGATCTCACTCATATGTGGAATATAATGATCAACATAAACTGATGAACAAAAATAGATATAGAGACAAATGGCAGGGGAGGTGGGGGGGCGGTTAGAGATCAACCAAAGGACTTGTAGGCATGCATATTAGCATAACCAATGGACACAGACACTGGGGCGGTGGTAATGGCTGGGAAAAAGGAAACATATGTAATACTCTACCAGTGGTTCTCAACCTTCTGGCCCTTTAAATACAGTTCCTCATGTTGTGACCCAACCACAAAATTATTTTCGTTGCTACTTCATAACTGTAATGTTGCTACTGTTATGAATCATAATGTAAATATCTGATATGCAGGATGGTCTTAGGCCACCCCTGTGAAAGGGTCGTTCGACCGAAGGGGTTGCGACCCACAGGTTGAGAACCGCTGCCTTAGTAATAATTTTGGGTGGGGAAGGGAGGTTGTCATTGCCAGTACTACTGTACTCATTTTAGTAATAGATAAATTGAGATCTAGTAAGACTCTGCCTTACTAGAAATGAAGACAAAACAAAACAACAGAAGTCAACCATTGACAACACCAAACAGACTGCATCATGAAAGACATCAATCGGCACAGAATTCTAAAGCAGGTTTCATAATCAATACAATTAAACATGCTTGTAGCAATGTATATTGATTACTCACAGACACATAAAATAGTCCCATCAAATTATAATGACTGATTTGTTATGCTACAGACTATTTTGCTGGCCATATATGACCATAAAATTAGGGAAATGTAGGAATGATTTATTTCTATTGTGAAGTGAATATTGTCTTTCAACCTAGAACTAAGACTTTAGGATAACCTATAACCAGCCGGTAAGTAGGTGGATTCCTAAACCAATCCACACCACCATACCTCATTTGTACAATTATATTGTGAGATAGTACCATGTGGCATTAACTGACTCATTTTTTTAAGGTCAACATAATATAAAAAGAATATCTATTTATTCATATTTCAAATAGTAGGTTTAATATAGCACCATGAGAAATATTGCACCATGTCTAATGCCTCTGATTTGACAGATAAGATGTTAAATGGAAAAAATAAAATCTGTCTAACTCTTCTGGCTTGCCTAACATGCAATTGCATCACATTTAAATAATAAATAACTTAAATAATTAACAAAATCCCTTTTATTTTTGCTCATAACCATGGATTTTGTATTCCTCCCAATCACAGTCCATGCATTGCATGCAATGTCATTTATTTGTCACCCCATTTCATACCAATGGTATTAGTTTGTGTCCTGTTTCTATCAATTCTATTATTTTCCCACCTATACCTCTATAGATTGATTTTCACTAACCACTAATGAAGAACTTCTTTACTTCCTTCAAAAATTTGGTTTAAAATTTACTTCTCTAGGCTCTATTCTTTTTAAAAAATATATTTTTATTGATTTCAGAGAGAAAGAGAGAGGTACAGAGAGATAGAAACATCAATGATAAGAATCATTGATCGGTTGCCTCCTGCATGCCCCCTACTGGGGATTGAGCCCACCACCTGGACATGTGCTTTTGACCAGAATCAAACCCAGCACCCTTCAGTCTGCTGGCCGACACTCTATCCACTGAGCCAAACCAGCTAGGGCATAGGCTCTATTCTTTATTATACCAAAGTGAGTTTGATTACTCATTCATTCTAAATTTTCTTAGGATTTATTCTTCATTACCAACTCATTGTTTTCACATATTCTTAAATGCTCATAAATATCAGGAAAACTGAGGATAAATTGGCATTCATTCAATAGTTAACTTAAGAAAACTATTGATCACCTGCATATTCAAGCCACTCAGTTGAGATTTATAAAGAGTAAAGAAAGAATAATAGATGCCAGCACCATCCGAGGCAGAATTAAATCATTAAATAGATATGCTACAAACTGCTGTGAATGAATAACAGGAAACAAGTTTATTGAATTCACTACTATAGGTTGTTTTCATATTTGTATCTTTTGAACAAAAGTTTTTCATTTTGATAAAGAACAATTTATCTGTTTTGTTTTTCTTTTGTTGTTTATGCTTTGGTGTCATATCTAAGAACCCATTGCCAAAAATCAAAACATAACAATTTAACATATAGCCCAGCTGGCATGGCTCAGTGGTTGAGCATCAACCTCTGAACCAAGAGGTCAGGGTTAGATTCCAGGTCAGGGCACATGCCTGGGTTGCCCAGTGTGGGACATGCAGGAGACAGTCAATCAATGGTTCTCTCTCATCATTGATGTTTCTATCTTTCTCTCCCTTTCCCTTCCTCTCTGAAATCAATAAAAACATATTTTAAAAAATAAAAATGTAACATATTTTCACTCATATGTGGAATCAAATGAACAATATGAAATAAGCAAAATAGTGACAGACTCATAGATAGAGAGCAGGCTGACAGCTGCCAGGGGATGTGAGGGCTGGGTGGATGAGTGGGGGAGGGGAGGTTTGAGCAAAAAAAGAGAAAAAGAATTTACCCTGCTTACTTCTAAGAGTTTTAGTTCTTAAATTAATGTTTTTATTTTTATTTTTTTAAAATTTGTTGGGGTGACATTGGTTAACATAACTTTACAGGTTCCAGGTATACAATTCTACAACACTGCATCTGTACTCTGTATTGTGTGTTCACCACCACAAATCAAGTCTGGAGATTACAATTAACACCTAAAATTTATGACAATCTTGTATGAGGTAATACTAACTCAGCTTCAATAGCATACAAAAACTCTTCTCTTATACAGTTTTATGTTTTTCCCATTATGTTGCTATTGTCACAAATTACATCTTCATAGAATATGTGCCATAACATAGGTTTATAATTAGTTTAATTAATTGGACTCTTAAATAATATAGGTATAGATAAGGACTTAAAAACAAGAAATTCAGAAATATTGTCTCATATTTACCTATGTAGTTACTTTTAAAATTGTTATTTTTTTTTCTTCTATGTCTTTGAATCTCTGTCTAAAGTCTTTTCCTTTCAGCCTACAGAAGGATATCTTGTAGGGAAGGTTTCCTAACCACAGATCCTTTCAGCCTTTTATTTTTTTTAAATCTGGGAGTGCCATAATTTTTCCTTCATGATTGAAGGATAGTTTTGCCTGAAATAGAACTTTTTAAAAAATAATTCTTTATAGTTGAAAGTATTACATATGTCTCCCTTTTCCCCCCACTAACCCCCTCCAACTGCCCCTGCCCCCAGGCCCAGGGCCTCACAGCCTCATTTTGTCCATGGGCCATGCATATATGCAGATAAGGTCCTTGGTTGATTACCTCCCACCTACCCACCCTCCCTGGCCTTCCACACTCGGTTCCATGCTTCCAGGTCTCTGGATCCACTCCATTCATCAGTTTATTTTATTACTTAGATTCCTGAAATAGAACTTTTTGATGATTTCCCCCTCTTTCAACACTTTATACATGTCATCAAACTACTTTCTAGCACACACTTAAAGTCTAATGACAAATTGTTAATCTTATTGAAGATCCCTTGTACATGGGAATTTGCTTCTCGCTCCCAACTTCTAATATTCTTTCTTTGTCTTTTGACCATTGATTATAGTATGTCTCAATATGGGTCTCTTTATGTTTATTGTACTTGAAATATCTTAAGCTTCTTAGATGTATATGTTAATATCTTTATAAAGTTTAGAAAGTATTTGGCCAATAATTCTTAAAATATTCTTTATGTTTCTCACCCTCTCTTCTCTCATTCCAGGACTCCCATTAAGCATATGTTGGTATGCTTGGTATCCCACCAGTCTTTTGGGTTTTGTTCATTTTTCTTCATTTTTTTCTGTTACACTAGATAATTTCAATTGAGTTACCTTCAAGTTCATTTATTCTTTCTTCCGCTTACTCAAATCTATTAATGAACCTGTTTGTAATTTATTGTGTCCAAGGTTTTCTTTAACTCCTTGAGTATACTTGCAGCAGTTGACTTCAAGTCTTTTCCTATTAACTACAATGTCTCTGTTTGACGTGGTCAGTTTCTGTTTATTTCTTTCTTTTCCCTGTGAACAGGTCATACTTTCTAGAGTGGTTTTTTCTGTATGCCTTGTAAAATTTAGCTTAAAAAATGGACATGTTAGATATTATAATATGGGAATTCTGAAAATCAGATTATTTTTCTTCTTAGGGTAGTTTTCTTGCTGTGGGTTGTAGTTGTGTGTTTATGAGTTTTCAAACTATTTTTCAAGATTGTGTTCTTTTTGTTTGTGGTCTCTGCAGTCTCTGTTTCTTTAGCCTGTAGTCAGCTAGTGATGTGACAGAGATATCCTTAAATGTGTGAAGCCCAGACATAAATAAAATAGTAAAAAGAAAAAATTAGAAAAGAAAATACACTACCAGTCTTTGCTTAGATGGACTATGTTGAGACAGTGTTTCAAAGCTTAGTCAGGTCCTTTGCAACATTGCCTTCCTTAACCTTGACTTTCTGCTGGCACTGAACCTGAAGATCTGCTGAAAGTGAAAGCTTAGGGTTTTCTCTGGTATTTTTCTGGGCATGTGTCTGTTCCTTGGGAATGTGCCTGGCTTTGTAGGTTTCCTATTATATGCAGGTGCTTCTCAAAGTACTTGCCCCAATTGTAATCTTTTGCCACTGGAAGCAGCAGCTTGTTCATTTACCTTTCAATGTTTTGAGGAAAGCTCTATGCTTAGCCACTTTTATGCCCTAAGAGAATTCCAAGTTAGGAGAAACGAAATGCAAGTGCCCTGTTTGAATCCTTCAGGAAAACCCCAGACATGTCAAAACAGAGAAAAATGATTCCTTGGAAACAAGGTCTGCTCTGCTACTGCTGAAGCCAGGTAAGCACACGGATAACATGGCCACTCATTTTAAGGATCACCCTCATGTTGGCAAGAGAAGTGGGACAAGATTAAGTTAAAATGCCACAAATCTCTTCTACCATACTTAAGTCATCTTTTTCTTTTTTTAAAATATATTTTTATTGATTTCAGAGTGGAAGGGAGAGGAAGAGAGAAACAGAAACATCAATGATGAGAGAATCATTGATGGGCTACTTCCTGCAAGGCCCCCTCGGGGGATCGAGCCCACAACCTGGGCATGTGCCCTTGACCGAAATTGAACCCAGGACCCTTCAGTCCTCAGTCCTCAGTCCATCCACTGAGCCAAACCATTCACAGCCATTGTTTTATTTTTAAGCAAGCACACTTCTTTCTTTCACTCTAAAGAAGTATATATTTTTTGCCGGACTGACCACTGACACGGTTCCATCAGGGCACCTCTCTGAAATCAATAAAAATATTTAAAAAATAAAGAAGTATATTTTTTCACTCTATGAACAATCTTTCATTTTTATTATATTTATTGCATTCTAGAGTACATACCCTTTCCAGAAGCAGCTACAACCAGCTTTTGTAAAAAAATCTTCCTTACCTCACTTTTAAGCAGTCTAAAAAATATATACATAAACATATACAGTCCCTCATTTCTATTGAGTCCTTATGTTCCCTATACCAAGCACAGGAAAATGTGTGTAGTTAACACCTTTGTGACCTTAATCAAAAACTAAAGTGCCATGAAGGTCATGGCCTATATATTTGAGAAAGCACAGATGAACTTTTTTTACCTGAGTTTCCAAAGCCTTTTGTCATGTTAACTGTGGCAGTTATTTAGCAACCTATTCTCAAGAGACAAGTGAGAAATTCAGACTGACTTGCAACATCAGCTCTTTTCTCCAGCCCCTTCCCAAGACAGTGGTGAGACTATGAAGCAGTTAGAGCAACTCCTTTCTCCGGGACTTGATAGAGCACAGGCATATGACACATCCCTTTTCTGTTCCCTTTGTGAAGACACACATCCAAAGCTGACATTTCTTTAGGCATTTCTAAAAAGCAGTGGCAGTTTATCATGTGGCAATTCAAATCATAAAACACTCTTAAAAACACTCAAAGGGAAAGAGTCCAGGATTCAGAGGGAGGAAGATAAGGACTCTTTGCTTTCATCCAAGTGATCATTTATATAGTGTTTTTCTGTTTGTTTATTTTTTTAGTATATGTGCGAATAAAAAGAAAATCACTATTATTATCAGTTTTGTGTGTGTGTGTGATATTAGAAAAGTATATATTGTGAGTGTGCTTTATTTACATATAAGCACCTTGCTCTTTTGCTTCTGTTATCAAGCTACCTTTTATTGAACTCTTATTTAGTACAAGGCCTTATACTAAATACATTTTAACATCAACCCTTTGAGTTAGTTATTATTCTTCCCATATTACAGAAGAGTAAACTGAGGTTTGGAGGATGTGAATAACATGTTTATCTTACACCTCATAAGAGGAAAAGCTAGAATTTTAATTCCTTTACATTTGACTCAAAAATCCTATATTTTGTACCACTGCACAATACTGTCTCACTGTGGTAAAGCTGAGTATAACTCAATTAGAGCAAACATGAACTAGACTAGTGAAACCTTTAAGATCTTTAAAGATAACTTCCCTTGAATCTGTATGAATTATCACTCTGAATGTGCTTGTTCTACATGTTATTATAAAACAGTTTATCTAAAAAATCAATTTAATTTTTTTCTGAAGAAATATTGATATGCTGAGTTTAAAAATTAAGACCCAAACTTCTTTTGATGATTCAGTTATTGAGATCTTTTGGGTTATTCAGTTGTGTCCTAATGAAGGCAGATTGAGAGGGAGGACCAAAGGTCCCCCATAGGGTGGAAACGTACTATTAAATAAAAAAGATAACATTAGTTAATGCACACTCACTTTTCATAGAAGCAGTACTATTCATATGTTTGGAAAAAGAGCAGGTGTTACATCTTGGTGTACTTCCTTTAAGGGGTTAATTTTTAAAAAAAATAGTGCTCTCTTTATTATTTGCCAAAACACTGGAAAAATGCCACGCTCTCTCTATTATTATTATTATTATTATTATTATTTATATTTTAATAATTTTTATTTCTTAAAGTATTACAAAGAGTATTACATATGTCTCCTTTTTTCCCCTCCTTGACATTCCTCCGGCCCCTACCCCCCGCCCCCCCGCCCCGTGTCTTGTGTCCATTGGTTAATCTTATATGCATGCATATAAGTCCTTCAGTTGGTCTCTTAATCCCCCCCCAACCCTCCCAGGCTTCCCACTGTAGTTTAACATTCTGTTCAATGTTGCTCTGCTTCTGTATCTACCCCTGTTCATCAGTCCATACTGGTCCCCTTTATTTGTCCCAACCTCACTGGAGTAGTCTCAACCTCAACAGGGCCGTCTGAGCCTCACCAGGGCCGTTTCAACCTCACTGGGGCCGTCTCTACCTCACGGGGGCCGTTTCAACCTCACCGGGTCGTCCCTACCTCATGGGGGCTGTTTCAACCTCACCGGGGTCGTCCCTACCACACCGGGCCGTTCAACCTGACCGAGGTTGTCCCTACCACACCGGGGCCGTTTCGACCTGACCAGGTCGTCCCTAACACAACGGGTCCGGTTCGAACTGGCCGGGGTCGTCCCTACTTCAACGGGGCCCGTTCAACCTCACCGGGGTCATCCCTACCAAAACGGGGCCGTTTTAAACTGAACGGGGGTGTCGCTACAATACGGGGGCCTTTTTGACCTGAAAGGGTTGTCCCTAACCTTGCGGGGGCTTTTCTACCCCGGGGGGGTATCTCAAGTACCGGGGCCGAGTCCACCTGACCGGGGGGTGTTCCCTA
>NW_005871050.1:11109532-11210843 GCF_000147115.1 Myotis lucifugus | reverse complement strand
ATGTAAATTGCGTAGGGCGGGGTCACAGGGAGACGCCGGGGCGGAGACTCAGCGCCCCTTGCCTATCAGGACACCAGGACTTTTCGTCCCCCAGTGCGGCGAGCAGCCGAGGGCCAGAGCCTCCCTCGCTTCCTGACCGCTGGAAGGCCGTGCCGTCTCTCGCCTTGGGGCCTGGGGCCTCAGAGACCCGCCCGAACCAGCTCAGTGGATTTGAGAGTTTGTAAAAGCACAGTCATTCCCTCTTGTGCCTCTGGCACAGCCCGGAGGATAGGGCGGGGTCTAAGGGAGTCGCCAGCGCGGACCACTGCAAGGACATGGCCGCCTCTCCCTGTGGGGTCTGGGGCCTCAGAGACCCGCCCCGAGCAAGCCCAGAGGATTCGAGGGTTCGTAAAAAACCGAGAATCCATTTGCAGCCCACGTGACATGTGACTGCGTACCTCTGGTTTTGGTGTCTCCGTAGCTCTCACTCAGTCTCACTGCGCTTCTTTCTTTTCTTCCAGTTGTAGATCTCCCACTGGGCCAACTTCCCCATGGTTCTGAGTGGCGGTTGTTTACTTCATAGTTGATAGTTTCAATGATGCTGTGAGAGAGCAGCACACACAGGTCCGCTCCCTACGCCGCCATCTTGGTTCTCCCTTATTATTATTATTATTATTATTATTGTATTTTATTGTTTAAAGTATTACAAATAGTACATAGGTCTCCTTTTTCCCCCCATTGACCTTCCCCTGGCCTCCCCTACCCTCCCCTCCCCCCCCCCCGGAACCCCGGCACATGCCCTCAGCCCCCCACCACCAGTGTCTTGCATCCATTGGTTATGCTTATATGCATGCATACAAGTCCTTTGGTTGATCTCTTACCTACCCTCCCCACCCTCACCAGCCTTTCTGCTGTAGTTTGACAGTCTGTTTGATGCTTCTTTGCCTCTGTATCTATTTTTGTTCATCAGTTTATAATGTTCTTTCTATTCCACAAATGAGTGAGTTCATGTGGTATTTTTCTTTCACTGACTGGCTTATTTCACTTAGAATTAATACTCTCCAGTTCCATCATGCTGTTGCAAATGGCAAGAATTCCTTTTTTTTTTTTTTTACAGCAGCATAGTATTCCATTGTGTAGCTGTACCACAGTTTCCTAGTCCACTTATCTGCTGATGGGCATTTAGGCTGTTTCCAAATCTTAGCTATTGTAAATTGTGCTGCTATGAACATAGGGGTGCGTATATCCTTTCTGATTGGTATTTCTGATTTCTTGGGATATATTCCTCGAAGTGGGATTACTGGGTCAAATGGAAGTTCCATTTTTAATTTTTTGAGGAAATGCCATACTGTCTTCTACAGTGGCTGCACCAGTCTGCATTCCTACCAGCAGTGCAAGAGGGTTCCTTTTTCTCTGAATCCTCTCCAGCACTTGTCATTTGTTGTCGATGACAGCCATTCTGACAGGTGAGAGATGGTACCTCATTGTTGTTTTGATTTGCATCTCTCAGATGATTAGTGACTTTGAGCATGTTTTCATATGTCTCTTGGCTTTCTAATGTCCTCTTTTGAAAAGTGTCTATTTAGGTTTTTTGCCCATTTTTTGATTGGGTTGTTGATCTTCCTTTTGTTAAGTTGTATGAGTTCCCTGTAAATGTTGGAGATTAAACCCTTATCAGAGATAACACTGGCAAATATGTTCTCCCATGCAGTGGGCTTTCTTGTTGTTTTGTTGATGGTTTCTTTTATTGTTCAGAAGCTTTTTATTTTGATGAAGTCCCATTTGTTTATCTCTCTCTTTTTAAAAAAATGCATTTTTATTAATTTCAAAGAGGAAGGGAAAGAGAGATAGAAACATCAATGATGAGAGAGAATCATGTGCTCCCCTACTGGCATGTGCCCTGACCAGGAATCGAACGGTGACCTCCTGGTTCATAAGTCAACACTCAACCACTAAGCCATGCTGGCCAAGCTGGATGCCACTCTCTTCTAGGAGTTATCAAATTTTCACATGTTCATTCTTTTTTGTAAGACAACATTTATTTGGTAAATCACAGAGGTAGAAATAATTCCTAGAAGAAATGGGCTTAGGAAACAATTTATAGAGGTAAGGGAGCAATCTTCAGAGCTTGGGAGTGAGGAAGCTAATGGTAATGTGACTGGGGCAGGGATGGGGGTGGGGAGAGGGAGAGGGCACTGGGTCCTCCATCCTAAGAGTTTTAAGGTGGAGATTTTAGAGGAGGTCCCAGAGGAAGATCTCAATAGAATAGTCAGTAGCTTTCTAGGCATGTCCATTCAGGGTTATCGTCTCCACTGATTGATTGGCTGGCACCAAGGCAGGGGGTCATTATTCCATGAAGCTGGTCCTGAGGTCAGCTGTGGCTGGTTTTGTTGCTTATCTGGAGCTGAAATGCATCTGAGGCCTAGATGTTATCTCAGGGAGGAAAGGTCAGGGGGTCCAACCTCATGACCAGCGATATGCTAGGGGAGGCAAGGTCCCACCCTACAATTGATTGTCCATTGCTAGGCCCCTGGGGCTTTCCACACTGGGGTTTTCCACACTGATGACCTTCTGTACCTGGCCCATCGTCCTTGCTTTGCTCATGTCTGTCTAACTGCCTGCAGCATCCTCCCCCCAGCCTCTCCCCCTAGGATCTTGGCTCTGAGAAGCCATGCTCATTCTTTCTCTTTTTAAAAAATATATTTTTATTTCAGAGAAGAAGGGAGAGGGAGCTAGAAACATCAATGATGAGAGAGAATCATTGATTGGCTGCCTCCTGCACACCACCTACTAGTAATCAAGCCCCCAACCTGGGCATGTGCCCTGACAGGGAATCAAACCTGGGACCCTTCAGTCCACAGGCCTATGTTCTATCCACTGAGCAAAGCCGGCTAGGGCCCATTCTTTATCCTATTTGCAAGATTGGGTTAATCAGAGTCACTAGATGTAACCCAAGGAGGAGATAGCAAACTCTCGGAGGGATTGAACGCCATACACTAGAAATAGTGGTAAATTATTTTCCATTTGGTCTGTGATCTAGGACACTGTGGGGGTAGCAGCTTTGCCTGGAAATATTGATTGGTTGTGATAAATATGATGGATAGCACTTAAAGGTTTGGAACCAAGGTATCCTTGTGATCCCATTGTCATAGCTACTTATTAATAATGGGAAAGGAACACATGGGGAAGCCAGACGTTATAGGCGTGTCATTTGGCCTGCTTCACGAGGAAGCTGCATTTCACACACCCCAGGGAACCACGAGCCCATTTCCTGCAAATCACTCCATATTTTTAAGCGTTAAGAATTCCGGGAAGGGCCCCAAAAAAGGGGAAAATGGACATATGCTCTGTAAAGTTGAGGTGATGTAGGTAAGGTGCTTGCTGTCGGTCAAACCTGGGAACAGAGATCATTGTCCAGAGGGGGCAAGGACAATGCAAACCTGTGAAAATTTGGGGATACATAATCCCTTAGACAAAGGAACTCGCTCTCTTGGCTGCTTGGCTCTTGGATCTCTTGGCTCTCTGTTTCCTTTGGCTTTGCTCCTGCCCATGTTTCCTCCATAGCCATGTGGTCCTGTGGACCCCATCACAATGGACTGATGGACTGCAGCAGGGAAACAAACTAAGCTAACCTGGTTACTGGCCTGGACCTGTGCTCCAACATGGAGTGGAAATTCTGGACACTGGCTTTGATCCTAGCTCTGCTGAGATGAAGGGAATGGGGCCTTGGAAACTCAGGGGTGTAATTCCACAGAAATAAAGCTTTCTACAATATCTCAGCGTCCTGTGCGGGTCTCAGAAAAGTATTTTTCTCAGGATATCAGCAACTGGTGGGGGTGAGGAAAGATCCGTATGGATAACACTTGGAGAGCAGGTTTGGTTCTCATTGGCAATGCTATAAATGCAATCAGCTGATATAACTATTAGAAAGAGGAGCAAAAAAGTTAACATTATTTCAGAGTTTTGTTGTTGTTGAGGTGATGATAGTCATAAATACCACACTTCTAGTTTATGTTATGGGAGTCTGACAGGTCCAATCAGTGTTTTTTTTGGAAAACAACTCTTCGGAGACATCAAAAGAGAGCTCAGTGAGATGTAAACATAGTGGAGAGAGTCAGAAAAAGAGCATGAAAAAGAGCTACACTGAGAAACAGCTTCCTCACCCTACACCTCTGCTGTTGTTCTTCTAGTGCAGAATTTGATGTTCAGAAAATGGGATCAGGAGTTAGAAGGGTAATATTAAAGTTAATGCAAGACATTTTTTACATTTAAAATGAGATGGAGAGGGGGATGGGGACTGCTTAAACTAAAAAAAATATTTGTGCACAGTGTGTTAGAACAGTGTATGTGTCTCTTAAAACAAAACATTATAGATTACTACAGTATTCACTCATACTGAAAGTGACCTGCCAAATATCATTTTTTTATTATTTAAAGTATTACATATGTCTCCTTTTTTCCAGATTGACCCTCCGAAAATATCATATTTTGTTAAGAGCTAAAAAGTGCAAGGCATTTCTCCCTATTGCTCTTTTATAGTGGCCATCATGTCAAAGCTTTTGAATTCTCTATTGCTTTAAAAGCACATAGTTCTGAAATAAAATGGCTGTACTGCAAAGTGAACAATGTAAACATAGTTTAAACCACTTTAATGTCATTTAGCCTGGAATAGTTAGAAATGGTTGTTCTTTGATATTTGCATATACAATTCAGATAATTCTAATCAATTCAACCTTTTCTCAATAGGAGGTATTTAAATGTCTACAAACAATTGTACAAATATCAATGATTCAATAAATGCAAGGTTATGCCAGCCCTTAATGTAAAATTGTACATATTGATGTAAAGGCTTATGGAAGCAATTTTCTAATACTTATACTTTCTGGTGGAAAAGGAAAGACTGAACTATTTTATAATGGAAATACCTAGAGAACAAAGGGTAACATTTGAGTTCCATTTTTAATAGCTTTTCATTTTTATTGAAAAGCACACAAGCAAAAATGGGAAAATTCACATAGAACCAGGTAAGTACATGGATTCTTTCTGCATATATTTATCAGTTGCTGGTGTGTGCCCATAAATGCACTTACTAGTCACCCAAAGAGCACATTAAAAGGTAGCCTAAGTGTAGAGAAATAGATGGAGCAAAAAGAGGGCAGGGGAATAACTATCCCAGTGGTAACTCAATGTAACCACTAAGGGAAGCAGCAGTGCATTAGTGGAAAGAGCACTGGTCTGGGTCTTAGGCGAGAGTGTGTGTTCTCTGTCTGGTTCTGATCTGGTGAAATAGTAACTTTGGGCCAAACCTTAGCAAATAATTTAGTTTACTTTTACTAATTTACTTTTATAAGAGATGACTAGAAAAAAATAAGGGAATCAATTTAGTTTAGAAACATAGTCTCAAGGAAGTTGAGTCCCATAGGTCCTGATTGGTCATCCAGTACAATCTCTATTTCTGTATAGAAATCCTTTATGTGATATTCCTGATATATGGTCATTAGTAATTTGCTTGAACAATTGAGGAAAGGAACTTGCTATCTAAAAGTGAAACCAATCCATTTACAAAAAAATGCTCTGATTGTTGGAAAACTCTCCTTATATTGAGTCCAAAGTTCAAACTTCTTGTGTTATTTTGTGCACCATTACATTTTCAAATACATGTATATATAAACAGAAATAAATATCATTACATTAATCCTTTTCATTAATCACCTCAGTCTATCAGAGCCATTTTGAATCACAATTCTATTATGTAATATAATAACTATGCATTTCAGTTCTATATGCTTGGCAACGTTAATAGGGTTTCCTTTATGTCATCATTAAAGTTGCCTATAGAGTTTTAACTGACATGGCCAAGGACAGAGCCACATGAGATACCACTGCAGAGACCATCCTTCTGTTTGCTCTGTGTTCTGGAGAGAAGCCTCTATAGTTTGCAAAAATATTCCATGCATTTTAACTTGGGTAACTAATTGAACCAGAAACAGGCTTCATAGCCAATGGTAATTATCTACAGAAGCATTCTCAAACCAGTAACTTGTGAGCCATATGTAGTTTGCTTAGCTCTCACATTGATAAGAAATGAATTCATTGTAAACAGGGTGGGCCCTTTTTCATCAGGGAGTCTAGCAAACTCTAAATTGGCTTTGTTCAAGAACTCTGTCTAAATGGAGCAATCCATATTCAATTGTGACTAACTAACTCAATATGAGCATTTACCTTGAGGCATTTTCAGTGTATGAAATGGAGTGAGACAAAGGTGGAGTGAAAGGCAAAGAAAATAAATAGTAGGAAATCAGAAGGTCAATAGAAAAGAGAGATGTTGAATCATGAATTTGGTAAAGTCACTAGTGTAGGAAGCAAGAGATACCCACTTTTCAAGGGATTGGCAAGATGCTGTAGTGTCACGAGAGCTACTATTGGTCCACAGAGCTGCTTATTTAATCTGGATGATGATGATGAGTTTTCCCAGCTATCCAAGGTTGCTAAGATATTGCCTGTTTTTTCTGTTTTTCTTTCTAATCTATTAGTATACTTCAAATAACACTCACCAACTCGATATCCTGATAACTCTGAACCCTATAACCTGAAAAGGCCCAACTAATACACTGAATTTTATTGAATGGCATATGAAAAGTGAAAAATAATGAGACTGCACATTTCATTAGGAAGTTTATATTCATTTTTTAATTCTCAAAACACAGATCATTCTTTTTTACAGATGAAGAAAACAAGGCTTAGCAAAGTTAAGTAACTTGCTAAATAACGATTACACAGAATTAAGTGGGACCTGAACCCAGGTCATTGACCACAAAGTCTATACACCTGTGCTGTGTGTGTGTGCATGCGTGTGCATATGTGTATTTTCTTAGGTTATAATTTAGACAACACTCATTGTTGAAAATGGAAAGTACAGAAAATTATACAGAACAGAAAAAAATCATCCATGATTCCAATATTCATAGCCCTTTCCATATAAATTTTAAAAGCTTATTGATTATACTATTATTTTATTTTGTTTACTAGAGGCCTGGTGCATGAAATTTGTGCACAGGTGTGTGTGTGTGTGTGTGTGTGTGTGTGTGTGTGTGTCCCTCAGCCAAGCCTGCACCCTCTCCATTCTGGGACCCCACAAGGGATGTCTGTCTGCCCGTTTAGGCCCGATCCCGATCGGGCCTAAATGGGCAAGACAGAAATCCTTTCTTCAACATTCAGGACTGCTGGCTCCCAATGCTTGCCTGCTGCTGCTTGCTGCTGCTGCTGATTGCCCTACACTCCTGCTGTCAGCCTGATCACCCCTAACCACTCCCTGCCAGCCTGATTGATGCGCTAGCTGCCTTACCCTGCAGGCTGATTGCCCCCAACTGCCCTCCCCTGCAGGCCTGGTCCCCCCCAACTGCCTCCCCTGAAGGCCTCATCCTCCCCAACTGTCCTCCCCTGCAGGCCTGGTCCCTCCCAACTGCCCTCCCCTGCTGGCCTGATCACCCACAACTGCCCTCCCGTGCTGGCTTGATCATCCACAATTGCCCTCCCCAGCAGGCCATCTTGTGGCCACATTAGGGTGGCCATCTTTGACCACATGGGGGTGGCCATCTTGTGTGTTGGAATGATGGTCAATTTTCATACTGGTCATGACTAATTAGCATAACAGGGCTAAGTAGCATATCCCTCTCTTATTATATAGGATAATGTTTTACAATGAAAAAATGTTCCATTTCAGTGTAATGAAATATACCATTGTTGGATATATTTTATTCATTAAAGTTAGGACATCCTTTCTCATACAGAACTCATACAAAAAGTGGCCTTTATTTTCTTTTAATATGTATATAGCTTTAAAAATATTTAAATTTTTAATCAAAATGTAATTTAATTTGTGGCATAATTTGAGGGTAGCCTCTAAATTAATTTTTGCAAAATTAAACTAATTTTTATAGCATTTTAATTTTCACCTCTTAATAATGCCTTCTTGAGTCTTTATAATTCCCAGTAAGCAATATTACCTTTCCTTTTTAGTTGTTATTTTTCTCTTTTTTTAATTTCTTTTTTACTAATTCTTTATTGTTGAAAGTATAACATTTAGCCCCCTTTTTCCCCCATTTACCCTCTCCAGCCCACCCCTGCCCCCAGCCCTAGGTCCTCACGGCCTCATTGTCTGTGTCTATGGGCCATGCATATATGGTTCTTGGTTGATTACTCTCCACCCACCCACCCTCCCCTGCCTTCCCTCTGAGATTCCACACTCTGTTCCATGCTTCTATGGAACCTTTCCTTTTTTAGCAATATTACCTTTCAAGGGAGTTATATTTTTTTTTTATTAAGCATCTTCTATGTGACAGAAAAAAAATGCTAGGCACTTTATTTATTTTTTTTTAAATATATTTTATTGATTTTTTACAGAGAGGAAGGGAGAGAGATAGAGAGTCAGAAACATCGATGAGAGAGAAACATCGATCAGCTGCCTCCTGCACATCACCTACTGGGGATGTGCCCGCAACCCAGGTACATGCCCTTGACCGGAATCGAACCCGGGACACTTCAGTCCGCAGGCCGACGCTCTATCCACTGAGCCAAACCGGTTTCGGCGATGCTAGGCACTTTAATGTTATTTAATTTAATCAGCACAGCAACCTTAAGACAGGCCTTATTATCACCAATGTACAAATAAGGAAGTTGAAGAGAAGAAGAGTTACATGGAAAATAATACTAAGGAATACTTGTCTACATTGCTAAATCCAGTTGGTCAGTTCTTTATAAATTGTGGGCCCTGGCTGGTGTGGTTTAGTTGGTTGGGCATCGTAATGAGCACCAAGAGATTGCTGGTTTGATTCTGGGTCAGGGCCCATGACCAGGTTGCTGGCTTAATCCCTGGTAGGGGGAGTGCAGGAGGCAGCTGATTAATGTTTCTCTCTCACATGGATGTTTCTCTCTCTCTCTCCCACTTCCTTGCTCTCTCTCTTGAAATCAATAAAGTAACAAATATATACATATAAATTTTGGATATTAATCCCTTATCAGATGTATCACTGGTGAATATGTTCTCCCATTTAGTGAGTTGTCTCTTTAATTTTTTGATGGTGTCTTTTGCTGCGCAAAAATATTTTAGTATGATTTGTCGGCAAACTTCGGCTCGCGAGCCACATGCGGCTCTTTGGCCCCTTGAATGTGGCTCTTCCACAAAATACCAACTTCTGTGCATGGGCCACAAAGTTTCAATCACACTGTACATGTGCGCCCGCACGTGGTATTTTGTGGAAGAGCCACACTCAAGGGGCCAAAGAGCCGCATGTGGCTTACGAGCCGCAGTTTGCAGATCACTGAGACCAATTTGTTTATTTTTTTTAAATAGCCCTTGTCTAAGGAGATATATCAGAAAGATAATATTACTAAGGGAAATGTCTGGCAGTTTAGTGATTATGTTTTCTTCTAGGAGTTTCATGGTTTCAAGTCTTACATTTTTGAATGTTGAAACAGCCTCACATATCTGGGATACATTTTACTTGATCATGGTGTATAATTTTTTTTATACATTGTTGGATTCAGTTTGCTGATATTTTGTTGAGTATTCATTTGTTTATGAGAAATCATTGTCTGTTGTCTTCTTCTTTTCCTGTAATGTAGTTGCCTGGTTTGATATTTGGGTGATGCTGGCCTTATAAAATGATGTAGGAAGTAATTCACCTACTTCTATCCTTTGAAAGATATTAGTATAATTTCTTCTTAAATGTTTGCTAGAATTAACCAATGAGACCATCTAGTTATGGTTCTTTCTTTTCCATAAAATTACTAATTATTGATTCAATTTCATTAATAGATACAGGCTTATTTATATTTTCCATTTCTTCTTGTGTGAATTGTTGAAAATTATGTCTTTTAAGCGATTTCCCCATTTCGTGTAGGTAATCAAATTTTTGCACATATAGTTGTTTAGCATATTATTTTATTCTCTTTTTCTTGCTGTTATTGATTTCTGCCTTTTATTTATTTTTTACATATTTTTATTGATTTCAGAGAGGAAGGGAGAGGTACAGAGAGATAGAAACATCAATGACGAGAGAGAATCATCAATTAGCTGCCTCCTGCACGCTCCCCACTGGGGATTGGGCCAGCAACCAGAGTATCTGCCCTGACTAGGAATTGAACTGTGACCTCCTAGTTCATAGGTCGATGCTCAACCATTGAGCCACACCGGCTGGGCTGATTTCTGCTTTTATGTGTGGCTTCAAACAAGTTGCTTTACTTCAAATCAGTTTTTTCATTTATGATATAGAAATGATAATGTTAATTTTTCAAGACTGTTTTGAGGATTAGAAATAGGAAACCTAAAATGACTGGCACATATCAATGAATTACTATTATGTTATGTTCTGGAAGCATTTTGCTGTTTCCTCAGAGAATACGTTTTTTATTATTTTTTCAAAGAATATTTGAGGAAGATAATTTCAGTTGCTTAAAAATATTTTTTCAAATAGAGATAAGATGTTAGAAGTAGACTGTTCCTCATAATTTGAGTTCAAGCTTTTTGATGTTCCGATGTTTTCTAATTTTAGCAATTAAAGTCCAAATGCTGATACATCATAAGATAAAGTTTTGTGTAAGAATTTGGTACTAGTGATATTAGTAATTCATAGAATCCTTATCAAAATTCTATGATTGTATTTTCTTAAATGACTTATAAAACATTTTTTAGAAATATTAAATTTAATAAAGAGATTATTGATTTTCTAATAAAATAAATTTTATATAAATGTCAAAAGCAGAACTCATTATTTTTTCATTTAATTTAAGAATGTTTAATCTTCATTATTATTTCATAAATAATTTATGCTAATCCTGGGTATTTGGGGAAAAAACACAACAGTAAAAGGCACATAAGAAAAAATGTATAATGTCTCAAGAAGAGGTATCAGTTAAAAATATTTTATACTGTGTAACAGTAATGATAGGCTGGATTATCTTGCAATAGCAAACAAGTTACAAACATAAGTGGCTCAAAACAACAATGTTCATTTATTACTCATGCTAAATGTAAAACAGAGATTGGCACGGGGCCTATGCCTAGACTATTCACTTAGGGACATATACTGATACAGCCTCCACCATTTTTTAGGACACAATTTTCCAATGAGACTTCCAAGTTTATAATACAGGGAAAGTAAGCTTGGAAAATCATGCACACCCTGCTAAGTATCTCTGCCTAGAAATAGCAAATGTCATTACTGTTCATTCCATTGGCTAAATTGGGTTATATGATCAAGTTTCATTTCAAGGGGACAGAGTGGTGCCTTTGTGCCTAGATGGAGAAAAATATAGATGGTTACTTACAATGTCTAAAACGGGCTATATATTTCCAGTTTTTGTTGTATAATTATTTTAGTATCCATTTATGGAATCAATGTCTTACTGTAAGAGTTGATTTCTGCCAATTTTTACTTAATAAGACATGGTAAACATTTTCCCATATCAGTAAATATTTTTACCTTTATTTTTGTGTTATATTGCACAGATGTACCAAAATTTATTTTTAAAATCCATAACTGCATGGTATTTAATGTGTTTTAAGTTTTATGTATTTTATATAATACCATTGCAAAAGCCTTGTTTATAATTATTTGTCTACATTGTTTTTTTAAGATAAATTCTAAGATGTACAATAAATCAGTTCAAAGGATATGAGTATTAGAAAAGCCAGTGAGGATCTCATTTCATGGTCTATACTACAGCAGAAATCCAGAAAAAAATGTTTTAATGTCTATTATTTTATTACTTTTTTCATTGTCATAGAAATATGTGTGGATGCTTTTATATAGGATCCGATTGTCTGTTATGTTATAATTACTGCCTACTGAAAATGGAAACTATAAACCAAAGGTTGACAATAAGGTCTTTTTGGTGAGTTCCACAATAGGAAAGCTCCCTAATTAAGGAAACTAAAAATGTAAACTTAACAGTAGTTCTCTTTTGTATAGTTTTTATAAAGAGCTTGCAATTAAATATTGCTTCATTTTTCTCTATATGTCCCTATCTCATGCCTCTATAAGAATAGGTAATCTGACAAACAACAGCAAATATATTAAATTAGGATTTTGTATTAAAGCAACACGATTGAAATAAAATTGTTAGCATATGGCATTTTTTGCTTGTGATGCCAGATAATGGCAATATATTTTGCTTTATGGTCAATTTGGGTGATGAAAACTATTACATCCCTGTTTGGCATTTTCAAAAGTTGAAATTTGGCCAAATTTTGTGACCAAATTTAATGAATTGTGTAAAAAAAATAAAATCTAAAACTGTGAAACTCTTGAAATGTGTTTTAGGTTCTTTGTTTAGGACCTAGGCATAACACACTTAAAAGTAGTAAGTTATAACAATGAAACTGAACAATTCTGATTCAAACTACAAAAGTGAACATGTAGAAAGTGATATTTTAGAAGTGAATCTTTGATGCATAAATCAAAAGATGTCTAAGTATGTTAAGTCCTTACTAGATGCGGCACTAGAATTTCTAGGCCATTTTTTATAACTGTGTATGGAGACCTTATAATCTAAACATACTAAAAATGTGTGTGGTGCCAATTTATATACATCAACATATTTTGGGATGATTATATAACTATTATATGTGAATGGAAGTTTCTTTGTGCAATAAATCATTGATTCTCTGATCTTTTGTGAAGCAGGAGTAAACTAGGGAGAGTTGGCTAATGTAACGTATGTATTTAAATGGCTCTTATTACAACCATATTTACAAAGTTATCAAATTGTTTTTAAAGGCCAAGTGCTACCCTTTTGAGGTTTGTGTAGTATCTGTATTTTATTTGTCGCAGTTTATAGTTCAAGCAATTTAGGTATTTTTTCACACACAAAATTTTAAAAAGCTTGAATTGATTTGGTTAAGTTCAAGTTATCATTTTAATTAATTTCTTAACTTATTCATTAAATTAGTCAACAAATATATTTTGGAATTTACTGTGTACCAGACACTGTTAGAGGTACTAGTGTCAATGAAGTCACTGCTGTTACTGATACCTAGTAAGGGAAACATGTAATAAACATGTATATATATTCTATGTAAAGTAGAAATAAGCTTATGAAGAAGACTACAGTAAGATAAGGGAATAGAAAATTAGCTTGTGTTTGCAGTGAGAGGGAGTTATATTTTCTGTAGGGGGCCATGGACGACTTCTCTAAAATATAGCCAAATGATCTTTGATAAAGAGCAAATGGAGCCCGACTGGCATGGCTTAGTGGATGAGTGTCAACCTATGAACCAGGAGGTCACGGTTCTATTCCAGGTCAGGGCACATGCCTGGGTTGTGGGCTCCATCCCTAGTTGGGGGAGTGCAAAAGGCAGCCAATCAATGATTCTTTCTTATCATTGATGTTTCTATCTCTCTCTCCCTCTCCCTTAGTCTCTGAAATCAATTATATATATACTAGAGGCCTGGTGCACAAAAATTTGTGCACTCAGGGGGGAGAGGGGGTCCCTCAGCCCATCCTGTGCCCTCTCGCAGTCTGGGACCCCTCAGGAGATAATGACTTGCTAGCTTAGGCCTGCTCCCGGGTGGCAGAGGGCAGGCCCAATCCCTAGGTGCAGCCCCTGGTCGGGCTCAGAGCAGGGCCGATTGGGGAGTTGGGGCGCCGCCCCCTGTCACACACAGAGCAGGGCCCATCAGGGGGTTGGAGTGTTGCCCCCATCACACACAGAGCAGGGCCGATCAGGGGGTTGAGGAGCTCCCCCCTGTCACACACAGAGCAGGGCCAATCAGGGGTTGAGGAGCTCCCCCCTGTCATGCACAGAGCAGGGCCGATCAGGGGTTGAGGAGCTCCCCCCTGTCATGCACAGAGCAGGGCCGATAGGGGAGCTGGGGCACTGCCCCCTGTCACACACAGAGCAGGGCCGATCAGGGGGTTGGGGCGCCGCCACTGTCACACTCAGGGCAGGGCAGATGGGGAGGTTATGGCTCTACCCCGTCACACACAGAGCAGGGCCCGTGGGGGGGGGGGAGTTGGGGCTCCGCACCCTGTCACACACAGAGCCGCAGGGCGATCAGGGGGTTGGGGAGCTCCCCCCTATCAGGCACAGAGCAGGGTTGATCAGGGGGTTGGGGCACCTTCCCCTTTCACGAACAGAGCAGGGCGGATAGGGAGGTTATGGCCCCGCCCCCTGTCACACACAGAGCCGCAGGGCGATCAGGGGGTTTGGGCGCTGCCCCCTGTCACGCTGATCAGCTGATCCCGGTGCCGGGAGGCATATTACCCTTTTACTATATAGAATAGAGGCCTGGTGCACGGGTGGGGGCCAGCTGGTTTGCCCTGAAGGGTGTCCTGGATCAGGGTGGGGGTCCCCACTGGGGTGCCTGGCCAGTCTGGCTGAGGGGCTGAGGGCCGTTTTCAGGCTGGCGGGGTGACTGAAGCTCCCAAGCGCTCCTTTTTTTCTTTTTTTTTTTTTTTATTCTGGGCCAGCTTTAGCTCTGAGGCCTCGGCTGCTGAAAGCAGGTTTCTGGCCTTTGTTTACCTTCTGTATTTGATACAATGTTGCGGTCCAGCTGGCTGAAGCCCGCTGACTAAAGCAGGTTTCTGGGGTTTTGTTTAGCTTCTATATTTGCAACATAGTTGCTTAGAGTTGCAGCTGAGAGGCCGGCAAGTCAGGTGGGCAACGTTGGAGTCCGCTGTCACTGGAGCAAGCAAGCCTCCCTGTTCTCTTCAAGGTGCCTGGCTGCCGGCCGTCATCTTGGCTGGCAGTTAATTTGTATATCTTCCTGATTAGCCAATGGGAAGGGTAGCAGCCGTACAGCTAATTACCATGTTTCTCTTTTATTAGATAGGATGTATTTAAAAGAGCAAATGGAGAAAGGAAATCCTTTTCAACAACAAATGGTGCTGAACATACATATGGAAAAAAAAGTACTTAGAGACTGACACAATTCACAAAAATGAAATGAAAATGTATCATAGATCTGAATGTAAATCACCAAGCCATAAAACTTCTAGAGATAACATATGAGAATTCTAAATTACCTTGGATTTTGCATGAAGTATTTATAGATACAACACCCAAAACATGATTCATGTAAAATAAAATTGGTAATGTGGACTTTATTAAAAACTAGAGGCCTGGTGCATGAAATTCATGCACGGGGAGAGGGGGTCCCTCTGACCAGCCTGCACCCTCTCCAATTGGGGACTCCTTGGGGGATGTCCAACTGCCAGTTTAGGCCTAATTCCTGTGGGATCAGTCTAAACTGGCAGTCGGACATCCCTCTCACAATCCGGGAATGCTGGCTCCCAACCACTCGCCTGCCTGCCTGCCTGATTGTCCCTAACCTCTCTTCCTGCCTGCCTGATCGCCGCTAACTGCCTCTGCTTGCCTGCCTGATCACCCCTATCTACCCTCCCCCACCGGCCTGATCTTGGCCCCAACTGCCCTCCCCTGCCGGCCTGATCACCCCTAACTGCCTCTGCCTCTGCCCCCACCACCATGGCTTTGTCCGGAAGGAAGTCGAACGTTCAGAAGATGGCCCGTTGACATAATCTAACTAGCATATTACCCTTTTATTAGTATAGATTGATTATATAGGATAGGATTGCTTAAATGGGGGAGAAAAGCCTTTTTCAGCAGGAGGAGATGCTCTTGGAAGACAAAAATACATAATTCCTATATCTGGACTGATAGCCAGCCATATGCATTATACTGCCAAACTGGTTATTAAAAAATTGAACCACTTTGTTACACCTTACAACAAACAGCTGTTGCCCTTAAAACTCCTCCTCAGCCCCCACCTTAGATTCTGCCTTTGCAGTTCACCCAGATTAGGTTCTGATTGGTTAGTTTCTATGCCAGTGAGCGTCTAAAGCTCCGCCTCCTAGGCAGCCATTGGCTCCTTGTGGTTCACCCAGATTTGGTTCTGATTGGGCAGTTTCTATGCCAATCAGCATCTCTGAGCCTCTCTCCGGGCCTCTCTCTGGGCCTGATCCGCAGCCACCATGGCAGCTGCAGATCAGGCCCTGCCTCTCTCTCCAGGTCTGTCTCTGGGCCTGATCCTTAGCTGTCTTGGCAGCAGCAAGGTCGTTAGGCCTCGCCCCACCCACCCCCCTGCTGCTCCACCTGCCTGCCCTCTAGCTGCCAGCATTGCTGTGATAGGATCCTGTGGACCGCAGGTAGGAACCAAGAGGTGTTCCATGCATTTCCTGGTGACCAGTTGTCCATCTGGTCGTTTAGGTCATGACAGTCCCCGGCCTTTTAGAATGTAGATGTCTACTGTGTTGAAGTCACTGTTAAGAGAATAGAAAGACAAGACACATACTGGCAGAAAATATATTTTAAAAGGACAGTATCTAAAATATATGAATAAATCTTAAAACATAAGAATAAGAAAGTATCCCAGTTAAAATGGGCAAAAGTTCTGGAAAACATATCCCTAAGACAACTCTGTTGGGCGGAGGGTGGGGGGGCGTGACTTGGAGGGTGGAGACATTAGCAAAAAAGAAAATAAAAAGAGAGAACTCATGGACATGGACATGGACAACAGGGTGGTGATTGTGGGGGAGGGGGAGGTTGGTGGAGGTGGAAGAGGGCATAGACGTGATGGAAAAAATAAAATAAGAGTATATGAAAACGCCAATAAGTATAGGAAAAGATCACCAACCTCATATGCCATTATGGAATTTCAAATTAAAACAAGATATCTCTACACACTTATTAGAATTATCAAAATCCTAACACTGCTAACAAGAATGTGGAGCAACAGGAACAGAAATACAAAACTGTATAGCGACTTACGGAATACAGTTTAGCATATTCTTACAAGGCTAAACATACTCTTACTATACTATTCAGCAATTTTGTTTCCAAGCTCCCCTCCCCGGATGAGTTGAAAATATATGTCCACATTAAAATGAAAGGGAGAGAATTCATTTGAAAATAAATGAATACATAAAATTAATGGAACTAATCTGAGTTTCTACCAACCACCCTAAAACTTTCAGATTCCTGAAAGTTTGCTTGAACCCTTCTTCTGCAATTCTTTTCAAAAGCTTTGCTTATTTTAGAAACAACTTAGATATCCTTCACTACAGAAACAGTTAACTATAACATTCATAGAATGAAAATTATGTAGCCATGAAAAATTATCTTATAAAAAATTTAGAATTACATTAAACATTATTATGGACTAGCAGTTATTATGGCCTTTGGAGCCATACAAGCATGGGGCCCCATTCAGTCTGCCACTCACTACCTATGTAAGTAAGCTTGAGCAAGTTTACTTATCCTTGAAGTTCTAATTTTCCAATGGCATATAGTTGGGATAGATATTAACATCTGCCTCCTGGTGTTATTGAGATAATTAATTGTTATAAAACAAATAAAGCAATGATTTCTGTGCCTGCCCCAACTGTTTGAAAGGCAGTAGTAGCAGCAGCAGTATATATGGTACAAAAAAACTTAGACTGAAACTTGTAAACAGAAAAGCAACTTAAAGTAAACATGTAAGGGGATAACCATAGTTACCTACAGATGGTGGGCTCATGGGTGATTTTTTTATTCTTTATACTTTTTTGTAGATGACATATTATGTAAAACAAATGTGTTATTGTTATAATAAAAAGTTAAAAAATTAAATTCTAGGCCATAAAGTCACCAAGATGTTATCATTAATGTAAGTCAAAATAGTATACAAGCTTCTTTCCCCCTTAACTCTCATTACTAGGTAATATTTAGCCTTATACAAAAGTCAGAGTGCTCTGCTTATATATATAACCTATGATTATTGTCTGTGTTCTGCAATAAAAAGTTGTCACTGTTTTTTATAAATATATTTTTATTGATTTCAGAGAGGAAGGGAAAGGGAGAGAGAGATAGAAACATCAATCATGAGAATCATTGATCAGCTGCCTCCTGCACGCCCCCTACTGGGGATGGAGCCCACAACCCGGGCATGTGCCCTTGACTGGAATTGAACCCAGGACCCTTCCATCTGCAGGCTGACGTTCTAGCCACTGAGCCAAACCAGCTAGGGCTGTCACTGTTTTTTTCTGGGCAAAAGAGTAGATATGTGGGAATTGAACTTGTCCAGTTACTGCTCTTCAGTCTCCTCATATTTAAATTTAAAAGCCCATAGTTTCGGTGAGATATCGTATACAGCATTTGCAAAGTTGTGAACAAAATCCAGGTCTCCATTACTGAATTGTGATTGAATTGTGAAACTGCATAATGTATGTAGGAAGGGGAGATATAGGAATAGCTGCTGTCTTTCCCCTCTTCAGTGGCCCTTTCATTGCCTTCTCAGTGCAGGAAGAACAAAAGAAGCCATCGGGGATTTTTGATAACAGAAAATTATTTACACTTTGAGATGGAAAGAAAAAGCATGGTAAGACACTGGGAGTGAATTAATATAAAATAATAACCACTGCTAGGGAAATTGGATGGGAAAAGAACAATGTCTGGTCAGCACACACTGTGTTAGATCATCACTAAATCAATCTCCTGTCAGGTAATAGGATGTGGCAGATGGATACAAGAGACAACTATGTTGGGAGAACTTAAATGAAAGACAGTATGTGCAATGTCAAGGTTATTACTGCTTAGAAGTTAATGATGGGTTATTTGCCAGTGGAGTGCATCAACTGAGTAAGGAATCTGGATGGGCCCATTAATAAATGTAATATGTTTTGCCTCTGCTTTTCTGTTTCTCTATATTGGTATAGTTCTTGAGAAGTCACATTTACGGTGACATTCCAAAACTGTCTCTAGATATCTATATGCCTGGGATATTAGATTTATCTTCTTGTGCAGTTTATCTATCAGTTAGTATTCTTAATATAGTGGATTATTTTGGTTTCTCCCCCTATTACTTCACTGTATACGTGCATTAAATAAATCAATTTGAGTTAGGATTTTTATGAAGACTATACTCCACTCAACATGTAAGACAGCCTATATAACAAAATTACACAGAATTTTTTAAAATTGTAAAGTAATTTTTTGATGATTAAGATACCTGTAGGGGTGTTACAGGTAAAGTTACTTGGGAAGCAAATTCTGAAATAGAGCTTTGGATGAGGAAAGTTTATTTCAGTATACTCCCTGAAACAACACATGTCAGGGAGTAAAAGAAGCAGTACTAGGCAGAGAGAAGGACACTGAAGCACTTATAATAAAGGACCCAGCATATCCCATGGGGAATTTTGGAATAGGTACGGCCTTTCAGAATTGTCCTGAATTGAGAGTGAGGAAACCATACTTTTATACCCTTCATCAACCACCCATCGGATGTGGGCTGCCCCCTGGAAAGGGGAGTGATCATAGGCATGGAGGCTCTTTTCAGGCTAGGATAAGTTTTGGAAGAGAACATAGTTGAGAGATATTGAACACCAATGCTCAGAGCAGCTAGAAGAATAAATGTTTCAGTCCTAGAAGAAGGGAGGAGGTTTTGGGCAGCAAACCATAGCATCCACTGTAAGATGTGAGCACATGTATGTGTTTTAGGTAGTTTTTAGGGGATACTTTTACTTTTTCAGAAAAGTACCAGAATAGTCTTCTTGATGTAGGTGTGCTTCTCATGTGGGGACAAGTACTATAAAAAATAGGCATGTCTACTCCTAGCTGGTTTGGTTCAGTGGATAGAGCGTTGGCCTGCGGACTGGGGCGGGGGGGTCCTGGGTTCGATTCCGGTCAAGGGCACAGGTTGCAGGCTCGATCTCCAGCAGCCAATCAATGATTCTCTCAGAATTGATGTTTATATTTCTCTCTCCCTCTCCCTTCCTCTCTGAAATCAATAAAAATATATTTAAAAATAAATAAAAATAAATAAAAATAGGCATGTCTGAAAAAGTTAAACATTTTCAGTCCAAGCTAGGTTTGCAAGTATAATAAATCATTACAAAAAAGCAAGTTGTATCATAACATCTCTAAGTTGGGCAATAAGGAAAAACAGCTAAGCAGAGTCAACAAAAAGTAGACTTTTTAAAAGTATAATACTGTTAAATGGTTCATATAACAATATTCAACTTGGAGAATATTAAAATTTGTAGCATCGCCTTACTGAATAATGAACAAAAGTGTGTTGAATTTATTCTAACTTTCCTGTATGAAAGTCTAGCTACCTAAGCTATGTGCTCAATTTATATACCTATGTGCACCAATGTTTATATTATATGATGATGTGAGTACATGATAATGTTTTCCATTTATTTATAGTTATTAATTAATGTAACTCCCCCTTTATTTTATAGCTTTTGCTTTCTTTATTATCATGTCAAGGGTTCAAGTCATCCAAAAAACACTTATGAAGATCCTATATTGGAACTGGCATTGTGCTAGCTACTGGGGCTAAAAATATGAAATAGACACAGTCCCTGTTTTCAAGGACTTTAGTCTAGTGTATTTGATTTTCATAGTGAACACCTGTATATTACTGTCTGAATCAGATGCTATAGTATGCAGAAGTTGAAAAAATAACCCTCTAAGGACCCATGCCCATATGATATTACTCCCATTATTCCATTATTATATCTCTAGACATTTATATCTATATTTATATCTATGTTACAGTGAAGAAATGGAAATTATTAGGGTTGGCCTAAAATATTCAGTGGGAATTATTTAATATCACAGCTGCCTAAGATGGGGATAATAAATAGTTGGGACAAACAACAAGCTAACACAAAAACATAAAAGGAAAAGCTGAGGAATTAAATGTTTATAGGGGCCTTTGAAAAGCTCCAAAATATTTCTGGGAAACTAGGAGACAATGTATATGCACCTAATATTAGAACACCTAAATATATTAAGTATTAAAAGATCTGAAGGGGGAAATATACAACAGTAAAATAATAGAAAAGGGACTCCAATATCCCACTTTCAGCAATGTATAGGTCATCTAGACAGAAAATTAATAAGCTAAAGTTCAACTGTACTTTAGGCTTAATGAACATTTCATTAAAACTATTTTAGAGTTAGATTCTTCATTTTCATTATCTTTAAAATTTCTCAGGACATTTTATTAGTTTACATGAGAATAACTCAGGATTTATGAAGTGTTTGTGTACTCTTGTTATTATTTTCCTCAAAATCTATAAATGTGAAAAATATGTCTCTAAAAAGAAACAGGAATCAAATAGTAACTGAATATACAGTAGCATTTTATTGATGAAAAAGTGAGATTAATTAACAGGTTTCATTTGACTTCTGATTGTTTGAAGTTTCCTTGGCACAGTCAGATACACTAAAAAAATGGGCAAACCTTTATTCATGTTATTTAAATTCAATACTTTTCTGTGATTGGAAAGAATCATTTTTAAAAAGTACCTATGGGGGATATAAAGATGGTTGCAGAGTAGGTGGAAGCTACACTCACCTTCTCCTGGCCCCAAACTGGATTTACAGCTAAATTATAGAGCAATAAACCTGAATTATCAACTAAAGGCTAGCTGAAATAAAATATTATAACCAAGGATGTACAGAAGGCATATAGAAACTAGTATGAAGGGCAGAGACAAGGAAAGGGCTAGCTCCCACAGTGACTGAGAAGCCAAAGGGATCTCACAGCTGCAAAACTCCCTCTCCGCAGGAGTGTGGGGTCTCAAGTCCATGCAGGGAAAGTCAACCCAGAGCAACAGAAATGGAGGCAAGATCATACAATGGAGTAAAGACAGTTCCTTCAATAAATGGCGGGAAAATTGGACAGGTACAAGAAAACATAGGCAGTACAATCTAGACATCTCTCATAGCAATATTTTTGCCAATATATCTCCTCAGGCAAAGGAAACAAAGGGAAAAAATAACAGATGGGATTACATCAAACTAAAGTGCTTTTGAACAGCAAAAGAAACCATCAACAAAATGAAAAGGGAGTCCACTGAATGGGAGAACATATTTGCCAAGGATACATTTGATAAGGGGTTAATTTCCAAAATATATAAAGAGCTTATACAACTCAACACTAAAAGACAACCCAATTAAAAAATGGGCAAAGGACCCGAATAGACACTTCTCCAAAGAGATCATACAGATGGCCAATGGACATATGATAAAATGCTCAATGTCACCAATGATTAGAGGGATGAAAATTAAAACCACACCTCACACCTAACAGAATGTCTACCATCAATAAATTAACAAACAGCAAATGGTGGCGAAGATGTGGAAAAAAGGGAATCCTGCTGTAATTTTGTTGGGAATGAAGACTGGTGCAGCCACTGTGGAAAACAGTATGGCGTTTCCTCAATAAATTAAAAATGAAACTGTCTTTTGACCGAAGGATCCCACTTCTAGGGATATATCTGAAGAAACCTGAAACACTAACTTGAAAGAATATATACACTTCTATATTCATTGCAGTGTTATTTACAATAGCCAAGATCTGGAAACAGCCCAGTGCCCATCAGTAGATGAGTGGATAAAACACACACACACACACACACACACACACACACACACAAAATAACAACAACAACAAAAACCCTGTGGTACATTTACACCATGGAATACTTCTCGGTCGTAAAAAAGAAAGATATCTTACCTTTTGCAACAGCGTGGATGGACCTGGAGATTATTTTGCTAAATATAATAAGCCAGTCAGAGAATGACAAATACCATGCGATCTGACTTATATGTTGAATCTAATGAACAAAGTAAACTGATGAACAAAACAGAAGCAGAGGCATGGATACAGATACATCAAGCAGACTGACAGATGTCAGAGGCGAGAGGGTGGGGGACTGGAAGTAAATAGGTAAAGGGATTAGACACAGACAGCAATGTGGTGATAGCCAGAGGGAACGGGGGATGGGCTAGGTGGAGGTGGGCAAAGGGAGGGAAATTGGGATGGAAAGAGATTTTGCTTTGGGCAGTGGGCACATGATGCAGTGAGGAGATGATGTTTTGTTGAGTTATGCACTTGAAACCTGTTTAGTTTTGTAAGCCAATATCACACCAATAAATTCAACTTAATAAATAAATAAAATTTTAAAATTACCTATGGCAACCCAAAGAATTTATGAAATTTTGACATATCTGCAAAATGAGCAGGTTGTCTGAATTACTCATTAAAAAAAGAAATGATTTTGGCAACATCCATGTACTTTTCAGAGTGCTTCTTGTATTGAAGATATTATATGCTTCTGCTTGTTAAAAAATGATTTTTTGAACAGCCCCTCTATATATCAACAACAGAGATAGCTCATTACATTTCTATTTTGTGCACTTTGGGAACTTCCAAAACTTCTGTTTCTTTAATATGCTCTGCTCTCATATGCTGTATAGAAGAATCTGCTCTAAATCTTTGATACTAACTTTTTCCAAGGCAGTGCATAGCCACAATATTTTGATTAATCACTATATACAGTGTTGACACTATTCTGTGAAAGTGTTGAGAAAGAGCAATCTAAGATATATTGCCATGATTTTCTTTGGCTTAGTATCTACATAAAACTATGGCTTATTTTAATAATTCAGTAAATATTAATACAGCCCATGTCCACTGAAGGTGCACTTTGCAACATTATTATTGGTTTTTTTATTGTGTGATATATTGAATAAAAATGTGTACTAAGACAGTAGACTGGGGAAAGTTTTGTCATCCTCGAAGATATTTAGTCCTAGTAAGTTAGCTTTATATCTTTTAATGGAAGGAGTAAATCTTTATATTTTTCATGTGTGGAATGTGTAACTCCCATAATACTCTGATTCCCAAAGCACTATCCAATGCTCACTTTGGGAACACATATACTAAAATTGGAATGATACAGAGGAGACTAGTGTATCCCCTGTGCAAGGATGACACTCAAAGCACACTTGTGATACTCAATGAATATCAATTGCTTGATTGATAACAAAAACCTTTCTTGTGTTGTCTGTTCAGGCCTCAAGCATAGTAAGGTGATTGTGAAAAAGGCAGAATAGTTTTGATGTTCCAGAATTAGTGAGATAATTTAGTACAGAGACATTTCTTGAATTGCTGATGTCAGAAAATTTGACATGTGTCCATAGTCCATCATTTGTTCCCATTACCTTGAACACAGACTAAGGAAAGCACAATGCAACTGTCCAATTTTCCTCCTGTTTAATTGGAAGGAGGAAAAAGGAATTAATAACATTTCTCACTACTCAGAAGATAGAGAAAGTCACGGTCAGAACTGTTGAGGTCTAATGTTATGATCAGAACTGTAGAGGTTTAATGTCTATAACTTAAAATCATGTAGTTGTTTACATGTGTTCATGGTAATTACTTGGCTGAATGTATGACTAATCTTACAAACATAGTGAGAGTTTGTTTTTCCATCCAGGATTTAGTAATGTGGTTATATATTCTTAATTTGTCATTGTACCTTTTATTTTTTGAAATAGAAATATATTTGCAAATTTTGTTACTAAACATAAAGGGAGTTGATTGCATGCAACATAACAGTATTTAAGTATATACACAGGAGATCAGAAGACTGTCTTCAATATGTATCAACTCTCTAGCTCCCTCAGTTACTAAAATCTAGTTATTCAGAAATAACATTAGAGGTACAAGTTACTTTGGGTCTTCTGTAGAATCCATGTGCATAAAATATATCTCTGTCATGTACTAGTCAGTTCACCTGTCTAATGAAATCACTTGAGAACTGTGAGCATAAGATTTAAATTATAAGTGAATAAATTCTGTCCCTGGTTTAGCAATTATGCAAAAGTATGACTGCATTCAGCAATCCATTGACTATTAATGAAGCTTTTAATAATCTACTGGCTAGGCTGTCTCTTTAGCAAAATCTGACCTTTAAATGGATACTATTTTTAAGTTGTTTTATCTTGTATTTTCATAGCACCGTTTTTCTTTTGAGGCACATTAAGTACTTTCTTAGTTTTGGAAAACACATAGACATTTCCAGGAAAATAATCTTAAAAATTTAAAATAGAAATATATAATTAATTTCAGTTTAAACCAACCAAAAATTATATGGAGACCATAGTCATTAAATAACTTGTTTGCTGAATTTATTATCTTTTTCTCCAAGCTCATTAAGAAAGAGTCCAGCAAAGGCTAAGGTCTCAATTAATTTTAATGGGCATGACGAAGGTTTAATAAAGTATGTGGTTTAATTGCCTGAGATTAGGCTAAATCGCAGCCTTAGCTTGTTATTGATAGTTTGATCAAGAGATACAAATCGTTTTCTAAGAAAAATTGATAAAGCTGGTAGCCTATGAAAAAGAGCATTGGTTTGTCTAGATAAACTATTTATTAACATGAACTTCAAAAGTAGATAAAGAAAACTGGCCACTAACTAAACATTACAGAACAAGTTTTCAAATACAAATGCTGATACAGCTCTAGCAGGTGTTGGATACCAAAACCATCTGCTGTCACATTGTTTGTGACTATTTAGGTAAACCATCCAAGGCTCTTAATAACTATGTCATGGATGGCAAGCAGTATAATGTAAAAGCTGTCCAAAATGGCATTCTTGTAGCCTTCAATCATTAAACCAGCCAGTTTGGTGGGACAAAGGTGTTTCTTTTTCAAAATGGTATTGGGTAAATAATATTTTATTTTGAGAGGTTTTTGGCTTGGTTCAAGTAGTGTTGGCCAGTTGCCAATAAGATGAATGCTGTAATGAATAGATTCATCCTCAGTGCTATTAGCTAAGTAAAATTGCTTGAGCATTTCAGATGTTTTGGAAAGCTCAACCCCATGAATTGTAGAAGAAGAACACAGCTTAATCAAAAGATTCCTACTTCATTCTCAGTAGATTAGCATATTAACTGTCATATAATTTCAGTGAAAGGAACAACACACCTCTTCTGAAAGCCAATAGGGAAGTTTTATTTTATTTAATAGTTCATGAATTTTCACTACTAAAAGTATGTTATTTAACTATTTCTTCAATAAACCAACATACTTAGCTCAGTTGTTCAGAACACAGGGATAATAAAACCAGTGTTCTGTGTGCATGTGTTTGTATGCATATGGGTGTTTGGGGTGTAATGGGTAATTTTATGTGTCAAGCTGCCTAGGGTTTGGTGCCCAATTGTTTGGTCAAACACTTGTCTATATATTACTGTGAAGTTATTTTATATGTCATAAAAATTTACAATTGGTTGGGTTGACTTTAAAACAGATTACCCTCCATAATGTGAGTGGACCTCATTTACTCAGTACAAGGCCTTATGAGCAAAGGCTGAGGTTTCCCAAAGAAGAAATTTTGCCTCAAGACCACAGCATAGAAATCATACCTGAGTTTCCACTCTTCCTGTACTATGAATTTTAGACTCAAAACTGCAACATCAACACTTACCTGAATTTCCATGTTCCTGGCCAGTTCTACAGATTTCAGACTTGCCATGCTCTAGTTTCTTGAAATAAATCAATCTCTCTCTCTCTGTCTCTCTCTCTCTCTCTCTCTCTCTCTCTCTCTATATATATATATATATATATATATATATATATATATATATATATATATATCCTGTTGGTTCTATTTATTGGGAGAACGCTTACTGATACATGGGTCATGCTAACTTGGTCCTAGATATATATCTGACAAAGGAGGCATTTTATCCAAAGGGAAGAACATGTGAATATAGATAGCATGATTTAAACCAACAACCACTGAAAAATCTCAGTGTTCTTGTTCTTCCTACAGAGGACCTGGGATGGGAAGGGGATAAAAAGTACAATAAAAAAACAAAAGGTTTTAAAAATAACCTCAACTCTAAAGTAAATGAAATTTTTCTCATCATCATTCGTTGTCTCAAGAAAAGCACAAAATTCAACTTTGACGACTAACAGGGAGTCTAGTAAAGAAGACTGTTATGTTTGGTAAATATCCAGCATACCTGTACCTGACACTCACACTATTAAGGAAACTTCTGCCTTGGGCTTATTCAACTACTTATTATGGCTTCCACAATGCCTGGGACTTATTTTGAATTGACATCCATATCCAACTTGCCTTGGCAAACAAACAGGCACAAAGATTAATTAGGTTGTAGGCACTTTATATTCCAGGTCTGTGACTTTTCTAGCTGGTGGCATAGTTAGTGCAGTGGACTTGTATTATTTTGCACTAACTGTGACAGTGCCAAATATGTGTACCTGTATGTTGGTGTGTATTCTTTTTTAGTGCTCAGGCTGAGCTTGGTAATGACTACAGAGTCAACACAACTAATTGGAAATGATGTATGAAATTTAAAAATTTTTGTCCAGTACATTCAGAGAATGCAGAGTAGGGAGGAAATGCTGTATAGAACTGCTCTATAGTTTATTCATGAGTATCTCAATATGCTGCCAAATCAAGAAGACTGAAACCCATCAAATTTGGGAGGATTAAACTTTCCTTTATTGCAGTCTAGTCTTCCTTGTTTATGTTTGGCTTTTTCCTTAAATTTATTTTAAAATACCTGATAGATGCTTTAATTTTGAAAAATAAATAAACAATTAAACTTAAATCTCTAGAGACAAGTGGGGAAATACAGTATGTGGAATATTTTCCAGGTGCAATTCATTTCATGCCAGGGAGGTTTTTCTCACTATGTTCCCTGCTATGTGTCTACTAACTAGTCCCTATACTCCCAGTCGTCTTATTTTCCATTCCTTTGTGTTTTTGTGTATAATTAATGCTAATGCAAAATATGTTAAATTGTTACCTGTTGATTCAGTAAATTGAATGAAATAAGCATTCAGTTTGTGCAGAAGAGAAGAGAGTCAAATAGTTATTTCATTGAATCACTAGTCTCCTTAGTGTAAATTCAGGCGAGTATGTTTTGGGAGAGTTTACTTTGTGATACCTCAGAATATGATGGTGGTTAAGAGTTCCAAACTGGAGACAGGTTGCCAGGGTTTGAATTTTGGTTCCAATCTTTACTATGTGTTGTTGGTAAAATCATTTATACTTTCTGTGCCTCCTCCCCTCTACTTATAAAATTATCATATTGTAGTATTTATACCCTTATTGTGAAAACTAATATTTTGAAGATTAAGTGAGAAGATAAATGTAACACATTTTGGAGAATGCCTGATAAGTAAAGAGAGCCAAGTCATAAGTGGATTTCTTTATTTCCATCTTTCCCCCACAATTTTTTGAGATATAATTGAAAAATACTTAATGTGTACAACGTGATAATTTAATATATGCATACAGTGTGAAATGATTACAATAACCAAGTTAGTTAACACATCCATCACCTCATATAGTTATCATTATTTTTTTGGTGATAATTCTTCAAATCTACTCTCAGCAAATTTCATGTATACAGTATGGTGTTAATAACTATAATCCCCATGCTGTACATTAGATCCTCAGAATTTATTTATAACTGAACATTTTTACTGTTTGACTAACATCCCCATTTCTCCTATGTCCCAACCCTTGGAAACCACCATTCTATTCTCTTTCTATGAGTTCAACTTTTTTTTTCTTATTATTCTTACTAGAGGCCCAGTGCATGAAATCTGTGCACTGGAGGGTGTCCCTCAAACCAGCCTGCACCCTCTCCAATCTGGGACTCCTCAGGGGTCCCTGTGGGATCAGGCCTAAACTGGCAGTCGGACATCCCTCTCACAATCTGGGACTGCTGGCTCCTAACCACTTGCATGCCTGCCTGCCTGATTGCCCCTACCCGCTTCTGCCTGCCAGCCTGATCACCCCCTAACTGCTCTCCTGCCGGCCTGATTGATGCCTAATTGCTCCCCTGCCTGCCTGATCATCCCCAACTGCCCTCCCCTGCCAGCCTGATCACTTCCAACTGCCCTCCCCTGCAGGCCTGGTTGCCCCTAACTGCCCTCTCCTGAAGGCCCGATCACCCCCAACTGCTGTCTCCTGCTGGCCATCTTGTGATGACACGGGGGTGGCCATCTTGTGATAATATGAGGGTGGCCATCTTGTGGCAGCCATCTTGTGATGACATGGGGGCAGCCATCTTGTGACAACATGGGACAGCCATCTTGTGATGATGTGGGGGTGGCCTTCTTGTTATGATGTGGGGGTGACCATCTTGTGGCAGCCATCTTGTGACAACATGGGGGCAGCCATCTGTGACCATGTGGGGGCAGCCATCTTGTGATGATGCGAGGGCAGGAGGGTCAATTTGCGTGTTACCTCTTTATTATATAGGATTATCTTCTTCTAATACAGTGGTTCTCAACCTGTGGGTCACGACCCCTTTGGGGGTCGAACGACCCTTTCACAGGGGTCGCCTAAGACCATCGGAAAACACATATATAATTACATGTTGTTTTTGTGATTAATCACTATGCTTTAATTATGTTCAATTTCTAACAATGAAAATACATCCTGCATATCAGATATTTACATTACGATTCATAACAGTAGCAAAATTACAGTTATGAAGTAGCAACGAAAATAATTTTATGGTTGGGGGTCACCACAACATGAGGAACTGTATTAAAGGGTTGCGGCATTAGGAAGGTTGAGAACCACTGTTCTAATACAATCTTAGGAAGTATCAACAGTAACAAAGAACATAGGCACAGGAAAAGGGAGCTCTTCACAGAATCCTGGTTCTACTTTAAACCTCTATATGGCTACAGTAAGTGTATTAAACAAAGGGTAGTCACACTTGATATTTTACTTTTTTTCTGAGTTACAGAGAATGTGATAATGAATTTAATTTTGCTAATGGTTGTTATATTTAAGTTTTTTGTGACTTTTTGAAGGTAATAATATTGCTTCAAAGACATATGACAGAAGCTGAGATTGGATATGTTTGAAATCTATAAATATTATTGTACCATGCATAACAGATTACATCATCAAATCCCTGAACTTTAAAATTAAGGGGCATGCTTTGGAAGACTCAATAATCCTATATTTCATACAGCAAGTATTATCTCATAAAATTTATTATACAAAGAGAACCCACAGGATAAAAACACATATTTATTATATTTTTAGTAAATTTATAGATTTTAAAGACAATGACATTTTAAGAAAAATTATAATGAAATCAAAACATATGCTCTTCCACAACATGGCAAGCTAGAGCATTTAGGCCACAATCTTCATGAATGATGGTGAAGATATAGTATGTCTATATTAATATAGCAGAGGAATTTAATACAAATTTTCAAACAATTTTTCTTAAAATAAATGTAACATTTGTCATGTATTAAAAGTCATTGTCAAAAATAATGTAATTGGAGAAGGACAAAATGGTGGCAGAATAGATGGATGTCCCAAACCTTGTCCAGGAGCAGATAGAATGAGCAGCTGAATCAAATAACATCCATCCCAAATTAGCAAAGGAGACACAGCTGGTGAGACGATCTGCAGCTGGGGAGTGCAGAGGACACCTGGAGAACGGTAAAACCAAGGATCTGGGCTGGAGAGAACTGTGAGACCTCTGATCCCAGAGGATCAGAGGGAAACCACACGGCACAGAGCCATGTCCCTTGGGACAGGCAGAGTGTCTGACTGTGGAAAGGAGGTCCGCAGGACTGCTGGTGGCAGAGGATTCTAGATCTGTGTCCACAGTCATGAAAGACTGAGCCCAGACGGGAAGCCTGGAGGGCAGCCCAGACTGCACAGTGCTAGCAGGAGAGGGGCTCGCAGAGGTGCAGCTCTTTCACCTCTTTGTGGTCTTTGCTTTTCTTTGCTTAACCTAGTTCATAGGACTTTTTGGATACAGACACTCACCTGTGGCTGAGGTGCAGGAGAAGGTGTGGACTTGTGGAGTCTGGGGAGAGGCTGGGGTGAGGAGAGGGCCCAGGAGCAGTGGCTGCAAGTCTGACAGTGAGTCATACCTGACCCGCGGGACCTTGGTAGCCATTTTCTCCTGAAGAGATAGCCCCTCCCTGCAGTCTTCAGGCAGCCAATACAGCCACACCCAGACTACACCATGAGGGGCACAAAGGATACAAAATAAAATGTGAATAATACCTGAGAGTCCACAGGGACTAGCCTAAAGAGAGTTCTTCAATCCCAGCAACAGGAAACTGAGAAGTCACAGACAATACAGAAGAGTGGAAATTTAAACCAACCAAAGGAAGGACACTTCACTTTTTCATTTTTATTTTATTATTATTTTGTTATCTCTTTTTTTCTTTTTCTTTATTTTCCTTTTTCCATTTACTTCTTTATTTTTTATTTCTTTTCGCATTATTTTTCCATCATTCCAATTTATTTTATTATCCTAATTTTTTAATCAATTTTTAAAATTTATTAATATTATTATTTTTTTTCTCTTTCTCATTCTTCTTATCCACTCATCCTCTTTCTACTTCCTCTATACTGAACTGAGGTCCTCCCCATATTCATCCAATTCTTAACCTTACTTTCTGTATATAAGATTCTGCCCCCACCCTCTTTACTGGGAATTTGGTGTTTGTATGTTTTGGTTTACCTGTTTGTCCTCTGGTGTTTTCTCCCCATATATATAAGGTGTTTCCTCCATATATATATTTTTTCCTTTTTTTTTCCTTTTTCTTCTTTTTCTTTTCTCTCATACCATATTTTCCCTCTTCAATATCATTTGTGCTCTCTTTTCCCTCCCCTAATTCTCTTTTCTCTGGTGGACACGTACACTGGGGTTATCGGTGTCATGAGTACATTTGTGATTTGTTCCCTTGTGTCGTGTCTTGCCGAGGTGAATTTTATCTTGTTTGGCCAATGTGCTAGAGAGCAAGCCACATAACCAGATACTCAGAGAGGAGACTGTATCCAGGAATGGGTTAATAACACTCCAGACCCAACTAAAGAGGCATGAAGAAGGCAGCAGTGAGGGAGAGAACATGAGTGAGTGAGGGAGCAAAAGAGGAGAATGTGGTCATGTGGTGTGTGTGTGTGTGAGTGAGGCACAGTTATGTCCTGAAGGGCCTTTAGGGGCAGGATAACTGGGCTCACCTAACTAGCCAACCTCTGTTACCATTGCAAACAGTCATGGAGAGGCCGGCTCTTACTCAGAGGTCTTGCCTTTTTGAAGGGGAGAGCTGCTGTGACTGGGAGCCCAGCCTCACTTCCACCCAGGGTGCCCTCAGGTAACAACTGGGACTCTACAGCCACCCCTCCCAGGGATCTGCTACCTCGGCTGTGGTGCCACGGTCACCGAGACTCCAGTCACCCTGGGTGCAGGCTCCTGTGAGTTCTGAAGCACGCTCCCCTCTGACTGGCCCAATGCTTTAGCCCAGGGCACTGCTACCATGCAAGCAGCAGAATGTGAGCAGCCCACTCCTGACAGAGAAGCAACAGCCCATGAGCAGCCCACCGCAGGCCGAAGAGTGGCAGCCTCAAGTTGCCTGCCCCTGTCCAAGGAGCAGCAGCTGTGTGAGCAGCCCACCCTGGTCCAAGGAGCAGCACACCCCCATCTGAGGAACAGCAGCTGTGCGAGAAACCTGCCACCATACAAGGAGCAGCAGCCCTGTGAACAGCCCGCACCCATCCATAGAGAAATAGCCACACAAGCAGCCAGCCCCCGTCAGAGGAGCAGCAGTGGCATGAGCAGATTGCAAATATCAAAGGAGCAGCAGCCCCACACACCCTGCTCCTGTCTGAGAAGCAGAAGCTATATGCAGCCTGCGTCCATCTGACGACCAGCAGCTGTGCAAGCAGCCCACACCTGTCCGAGGAGCAGCAGCCCCATGAGCAGTCTGCCCCCATCCAAGGACCAGCAGCTTTATGAGAAGCCTCCCCCCACCAGCCAGAGGAGCAACCACTGCTGTGAATAGCACCCACCAGAGGATCCACTACCAACTGAGGAGCAGCCACTGCCATGACTGGCCAAAGAGCAACTGTAGCCTGAGGAGCCACTGCCACCCAAGGAGCAGCCTCTGAACGATACTTCATCTAGATCAGTGGTTCTCTACCTTCCTAATGCCGTGACCCTTTAATACAGTTCCTCATGTTGTGGTGATCCCCAACCATAAAATTATTTTCATTGCTACTTCATAACTGTAATTTTGCTACTGTTATGAATCGTAATGTAAATATCTGATATGCAGGAAGTATTTTCATTGTTAGAAATTGAACATAATTGCCCTGACCGGTTTGGCTCAGTGGATAGAGCATTGGCCTGTGGACTGAAGGGTCCCGGGTTCGATTCCGGTCAAGGGCATGTACCTTGGTTGCAGGCACATCCCCAGTGGGGAGTGTGCAGGAGGCAGCTGATCGATGTTTCTCTCTCATAGATGTTTCTAACTCTCTATCCCTCTCCATCTCCCTTCCTCTCTGTAAAAAAATCAATAAAATACATATTTAAAAAAAAGAAATTGAACATAATTAAAGCATAGTGATTATTCACAAAAACAATATGTAATTATATATGTGTTTTTCTAATGGTCTTAGGTGACCCCTGTGAAAGGGTCATTCGACCCCCAAAGGGGTCGTGACCCACAGGTTGAGAACCGCTGAGCTAGATCCATTGGAGAGATGAAAAATGGGTAGACAAAGAAACCCTCAAAGGAAAGAAAAGGGGTGATCACCAGAAAAGCAGCTAAGTGAAACAGAGGCATGCAACATGTCAGAAAAAGAATTCAGAATAAGGTCACACAGTTCATAAACCAGATGGATGAAAAAAATGAACAACTTATGGAAGAATCAATAAAAATGAAGAGTGATATAATTGCAATAAAAAAACACCATGGAAAGTTTCAATAGTAGACTAGGAGAAGTGGAGGGCCGAATTAGCGAATTAGAAGACAGGGAAGCAAAACACACTCACACTGAACTGCAATTGGAGAAAAAAATTAAAAGACAGGAGGAGAGCCTAAGGGAGCTATGGGACAACATGAAATGAAGCAACATACGAATAATAGGGGTGCAAGCACAACAGGAAGAGGAACAAGGGTTAGAAAACCTATTTGAAGAAATAATGTCAGAAAACTTCCCTGAGGTGGGGAAGAAAAAAGTCACACAAGCACAGAGAGTCCCAAACAAGATGAACCCAAAAAGACCCACACCAAGACACATCATAATTACCATGGCAAATGTTCAGGACAAAGAGAGAATCTTACAGGCTGCCAGAGAGAGACAGAAAGTTACATACAAGGGATCTCCCATTAGATTATCAAATGATTTCTCAACAGAAACACATCAGGCCAGAAAAGAATGGATGGAAATTTACAAAGTGATGCAAAGCAAGGGACTGAATCCAAGAATACTCTATCCAGCAAGGCTATCATTCAAAATTGAAGGGGAAATAAGAAGCTTCGCAGACAAAAAAAAAGGCTTAGGGAGTTTACCACCACCAAGCCAGCAATGCAAGAAATGCTAAAGGGACTGGTGTAAAAAGAATAAATAAAAAGCTAAGAAAGAAAACAGGCACAAAAATTAAAAATGGCTACAAACAAGTACCTTTCAATAATAACTTTAAACGTAAATGGACTAAATGCTCCAATCAAAAGACATTGAGTGGCTGAATGGGTAAAAAACATGACCCATATATTTGCTGTCTACAAAAGACCCACCTCAGAATAAGGGACTCACACGAACTGAAAGTGAAGGGATGGAAAAATATCTTTCAGGCAAATGGAAATTAAAGAAAAGCTGGGGTAGCAATACTTATATCGGACAAAATAGACCTCAAAGTGAAGGCCATAACAAGAGATAACGAAGGCCACTTCATAATACTAAAGGGATCAATACAACAAGAAGATATAACCCTGGTAAACATATATGCACCCAATGCAGGAGCACCCAAATACATAAAAAAAACTCCTGGAAGATATCAAGGGAGAGATCAACAACAATACAATCATAGTAGGGGACTTTAATACACCACTGACATCACTGAATAAATCCTCTAGAGAAAAAATCAGCAAAGAAACAACAAGCCTAAATGACTCACTAGATCAGATGGACTTAATTGAAATCTTCAGAACAATTCACCCCAAAGTTACAGAATATACGTTCTTCTCAAGTGCACATGAGACATTCTCAAAAATAGATCACATATTGGGTCACAAGCAAAGTCTTTCCAAATTTAAGAAGATTTAAATCATATCAAGCATTTTCTCAGACCACAACAGCATAATATTAGAAATAAACTATAATAAAAACAATCCAAAAAACTCAAACACTTGGAAGCTGAGAAGCATGCGACTGAACAATGATTGGGTTACCAAAGAGATCAAAGAAGAAATTAAAAACATCCTGGAAACTAATGACAATAAAAACACAGCAATCCAAAATCTATGGGACACAATGAAAGCAGTCCTGAGAGGAAAGTTTATAGCTCTACAGGCCTACCTCAAAAAACAAGAAAAAAATGGTAATAAATCATCTACTTCTACAACTCAAATAATTAGAAAGAGAGCAACAAGGAAAGCCTACAAACCTACAGTATCCAGAAAGAAGGAGATAATAAAGATCAGAGCAGAAATGAATGACATAGAGACCAAAAAAACAATACAGAAGATCAATGAAACGAAGAGCTGGTTCTAATATTAGAAATAAACTATAATAAAAACAATCCAAAAAACTCAAACACTTGGAAGCTGAGAAGCATGCGACTGAACAATGATTGGGTTACCAAAGAGGTGAAATAACAACAGAACCCACAGAAATATAAAGGATTGTTAAAAAAAATAGTATGAACAACTCTATTCCAATAAACTGGACAACCTGGAGGAAATTGAAATATTCCTAGAAAAATGCAACCTTCCAAAACTGAATCAGGAAGAATCTAAAAATCAAAAGAGGCCAATAACTATGAAAGAAATTGATTCAGTCATCAAAAACCTTCCAGCAAACAAAAGCCCAAGGCTAGATGGCTTCAGAGGGGAGTTTTACCAAACATTCAAGAAAGAATTAAAACCTATCCTCCTCAGACTAATCCAAAAAATTCAAGAGGAAGGAACACTTCTAGCTCATTCTATAAAGCCAGCATTACCCTAATACCAAAACCAGATAAAGACAACACAATGAAAGAGAATTACAGGCCAATATGCCTCCTGAACATAGATACCAAAATCCTCAACAAAGTTCTTGCAAATCGGATCCAGCATTACATCAGAAAAATCATACACCAAGACCAAGTAGGATTTATCCCGGGGATGCAAGGATGATACAATATCTGAAAATCAATAAACTTGATGCATCACGTAAACAGATTGAGAGATAAAAACCACATAGTCACCCTAACCGGTTTGGCTCAGTGGATAGAGCGTCAGCCTGCGGACTCAAGGGTCCCAGGTTGGATTCCTGTCAAGGGCATGTACCTTGGTTGCGGGCACATCCTCAGTAGGGAGTACGCAGGATGCAGCTGATCGATGTTTCTCTCTCATCGATGTTTCTAACTCTCTATCCCTCTCCTTTACTCTCTGTAAAAAAATCAATAAAATATATATATTTTAAAAAAACAAACAGATAGTCATATCAATTGATGCAGAAAAAGCATTTGACAAAATCCAGCACCCTTTCTTGTTAAAAACTCTCAGTAAGGTAGGAATATAAGGATCATACTTCAACATAATAAAAGACACATATGAGAAACCCACAACCAACATCATTCTCAATGGAGAAAAACTAAAACCATTTCCCCTAAGAACAGGAACAAGCCAGGGCTGCCCACTCTCACCACTCCTGTTCAACATAGTACTGGAAGTACTAGCTATTGCGATCAGACAAGAAGAAGAAATAAAAGGCATCCAAATTGGAAAAGAAGAAGTAAAACTGTCCTTATTTCCAGATGACATGATACTGTACATAGAAAACCCTAAAGACTCCAACAAAAAATTATTAGATGTAATAAATAAATTCGGCAATGTAGCAGGATACAAAATTAACGCCAAGAAGTCAATGGCATTTCTATATATCAATAGTGAACTTACAGAAAGAGAGACTAAAAAAGCAATCCCATTTACCATCACACCAAAAAAAAGAATAATAATAAGATACCTAGGAATAAATTTAACTAAGGAGGTAAAAGACCTGTACTCTGAAAACTACAGGAAACTGAAAAAAGAGATAGAGGAAGACATAAATAGATGGAGGAACATACTGTGTTCATGGATTGGCAGAATCAACATCATTAAAATGTCCACAATACTCAAACCAATCTATAGATTCAATGCACTCCCCATTAAAATACCAATGGCATATCTCACAGACCTAGAACAACCTCTCCAAAAATTTATCTGGAATAAAAAAAAGAGCCCTAACCGGTTTGGCTCAATGGATAGAGCATCGGCCTGCGGACTGAAGGGTCCCAGATTCGTTTCCGGTCAAGGGCTTGTACCTTGGTTGCAGGCACATCCCCAATAGAGGGTGTGCAGGAGACAGCTGATTGATGTTTCTCTCTCATTGATGTTTCTAACTCTCTATCCCTCTCCCTTCCTCTCTGTAAAAAAAATCAATAAACTATATATATTTTTAAAAAAGACCCCAAATAGCTTCAGCAATCCTGAGAAAGAAGAACAAAGTAAGTGGGATCTCAATATCAGATATCAAGCTGTATTACCAAGCCACTGTTCTCAAAACTTTTTGGAACTGGCAAAAGAACAGACATATAGACCAATGGAACAAAATAGAGAACCCAGAAATCAACCCAAACCACTATGCTCAATTAATATATGACAAAGGAGGCAAGAACATACAATGGAGTAAAGACAGTCTCTTCCACAAATGGTGTTGAGAAAATTGGACAGATACATGCAAAAAAATGAAACTAGACCACCAACTTACATGATACAGAAAAATAAACTCAAAATGGATAAAGAACTTAAACATAAGACGGGATACCATAAAAATACTAGAGTAATTCACAGGCAGCAAAATCTCTGACATTTGCCGAAGCAATTTCTTTACTGATACAGCTCCTAGGGCAATGGAAACTAAAGGGAAAATAAACAAATGGGACTACATCTAAAGAAAAGCTTCTGTACAACAAAAGAAACCATCTACAAAACAACAAGAAAGCCCACTGCATGGGAGAACATATTTACCAATGTTATCACTGAAAAGGGTTTAATCTCCAACATTTACAGGAAACTCATACAACTTAACAAAAGAAAGATAAACAACCCAATTAAAAAATGGGCAACGACCTAAATATTTACTTTTCAAGAGAAGACATAGGACCAAGAGACATATGAAAACATGGTCAAAGTCACTAATCATCCGAGAGATGCAAATCAAAAAGACAATGCAGTACCATCTCACACCTGTGAGAATGGCTATCATCAACACATCAATAAATGACAAGTGCTGGAGAGGATGTGGAGAAAAAGGAACACTGCTGGTGGGAATGCAGACTGGTGCAGCCACTGTGGAGAACAGTATGGAATTTCCTCAAAAAACTAAAAATGGAACTCCCATTTGACCCAGTGATCCCACTTCTAGGAATATATCCCAAGAAGCCAGAAACACCAATCAGAAAGGATATATGCACCCCTATGTTTATAGCAGCACAATTCACCATAGCTAAGATTTGGAAACAGTCACAGTGCCCATCAGCAGATGAGTGGATTAAAAACTTTGGTACATCTACACAATGGAATACTATGCTGCAATAAAAAAGAAGGAATTCTTACCATTTGCAACAGCATGGATGGAACTGGAGGGCATTATTCTAAGTGAAAAAGGCCAGTCAGAGGAAGATAAATATCACATGATCTCAGTTTTTTATGAAATATAATGAACAACATAAACTGTTGAACAAAAACAGATCCAGAGACAGAGAAGCATTGATCAGACAGTCAAATCTCAGAGGGAAGGTAGGGGATAAGGGCGAGTGGTCAACCAAAGGACTTGTATGCATGCATATAAGCCTAACCAATGGCACAGACACCAGGGAGTGAGGACATGAGTGATGTTTGGGGGTCAGTGGGGGGATATGGACACATATGTAATACCTTAATCAAGAAAGAAAAAAATTAAAAAAAACAATATAATTGTTTGAAATTGGATCTTATAAACTATCATAATTTATATTGTTTTGGCTCATTTCCATTTTTTTATAATCTTGCCACTTTAAACAATGTTCATATTAATATATTTGTTTAAGACTTTGTTCTGTATTTTGGATCAGTTTCCTTAAGATAAATTCTTAGAAATGTTTTTACTGGATGGTCAATGTATATTTTGAATGTCTAAAAGGTCTTATTCCACAAGCAGTTGTTGCTCTCTCCTTGCTCTCACTACCACCAACATTGAACTTTATCTCTCTTTTTTTTTTAAATCTTCACCAGAGGTTATAGAGGTTATATTTTTTAAATTGATTTTTAGAGAGACAGAGATAGAGAAAGAGAGAGAGAGAGAGAGAGAGAGAGAGAGAGAAACATTGATATGAGAGAAAATCAATCAGTTGCCTCCCATACTTGCCCAGACTGGGTATAGAACTGCAACCTAGGTATGTGCACTGACTGGGAATTGTAATCACAACCTTTGATGTACAGGATGATGCTCCAACCAACATAGCCACATGAACATAATATGCTTGGAATTTTTTATTTGAAAAGAATTTCTCTCTCTCTTTCTCTCTCTTTCCTTGTTTTACATCCAAAACATTATTTTATACAATAGAAAACTGAAATATAAAAATGATAAATGACTTTCTTGAGACCACACAAGATGTTGAAACAATCTAATGTCCATCAACATATGAATTGATCAAGAAATGTGTGGTATATTCATACCATGTAATGATTGCTATTCTGCTTTAATAGGGGAATAAAAAAGAAAATTTTTTAGGTATAACACTGTACCTACAGTCAATAATAATTTACTGTACATTTAAAAATTTGTTAGATGGGTCAATCTCATGTTAAGTTTTCTTACAATCCTATCTAATAAAGAGGGAATATGCTAATTGATCCTCGTGCCGTCGCAAACATGGCAGCACCCACAGCCAATAAGGAGGGAATATGTTAATTGACTGCCTTGCCCACAAAGATGGAGGCGCCCACAGCCAAAGGATGGCTGGCAGGGGAGGGCAGTTGGGGGTGACCAGACCTGCAAGGGAGGGCAGTTAGGGGCAACCAGGCCAGCTCAGGAGGGTAGTTAGGGGTGACCGGGATGGCAGGGGAGGGCAGTAGGGGTGACCTAGCCAGCAGTGGAGGGCAGTTAGGGGTGACTGGGCCAGCAGGGGAGGGCAGTTGGGGTGACCAGGCCAGCAGGGGAGGGTAGTTGGGGGTGATCAGGCCAGCAGGGGAGCAGTTAGGCATCAATCAGGCTGGCAGGGGAGTGGTTAGGGGGTGGTTCAGGATGCAGGCAGAAATGGTTAGGGGCAATCAGGCAGGCAGGCAGGCAGGTGAGCAGTTGGGAGCCAGCAGTCCTGGATTGTGAGAGGGATGTCTAACTGCAGGTTTAGGCCCAATCTGACATGTGTCCCAGATTGGAGAGGGTTCAGGCTGGTCTGAGGGACACCCCTCTAAGTGCACAAATTTCGTGCACCAGGCCTCTAGTAATTAAATAATAATAAAATGAAAATGAAAAATACTTTATATTGAAGGTGAGTCAATTATTATCTAAATGTTACACTAGATATTTTCAATAAAATACTTATTTTTATAATGAAAATTACCTTTACTAATATATCTGTTAGTTAAATCAGAATTTTCTTGTATTGTTTTTCTTAGAGAAAGGCTTACCTACAATCATAGATGATTTTGATGTTTAACTCCTTTCTTACACAGAAGTGTAGAAATATTGGAAGGGAGGGTTAATAACAGGAATACATAAAGTAGTTATATTAGAACAGATTATAAAGTACTATTATTATTATTATTATTATTATTATTATTGCTATGGTGTAAATTATGTAATTTTAGTATCAAACTAAGCATACAAAGTTTTTATATAGAATCAACAAGTCTAGTTGGCAAAAGCAGGATTAGAATTCACTCTTGGAAAACCCATTCCCCTATTTTAGAACCATAATATTTATCCAATGTAATTTTAGATATTTTCATGAATTGTATCTGAAGATGAAGTCATAAGATATGGAATATGAAAATAAGGAAATAGCTACAACTTTTCAATATGATACATTTTGAACATAGGAAGATGAAAATGACATGCTTGACCTTAAAATGCAATGGTCCTTTTTATAGATCATTTTGTTTGTGTTAGGAATGTCAATCAAGTATTTCATGAATATATTTCAGCAACTGTGAAATTTGATTAAAATTTAATGTAGCCTCACTTCTTCTCTAAATCTGAATGAATTTAGATGGGCAACTATCTGTGAAATTATGATTTTACTTGTTAATTGTTCATGATCTTTATAGGAAGGGAAGTGACTTTTACTTTGTTCTAAAAATTAATAGAGTCTATATTAACTTCATGGCAATTTTATCACTTACATATTCCCAACACAACGTCTAATAAGAAAGTTATTAATGATAAATACATTTTTTCTTCAGAAAAGAACAGTGTATACACACACACACACACACACACACACACACACACACACACTCACACACTTCTGAAAATTCATTACTTCCAGAGAACCCTTATGTAAAATGGGACTAAAAATTTCACTTGATGAATAGGAATATCATAGATACTATTGGGCATTTTTAACTTGTGAGATATTGAAACATGAAAAAATAACATTAAGTGTTATTTACTACTAGAGGCCCGGTGCATGAAAATTCATGCACTGGAGGGGGCATCCCTCAGCCCGGCCTGTCACCTCTCACAGTCCAGAAGCCCTCAGGGGTGGGAGGTGACCCGGCGATCAGGGGAAGGTAACACCCCATCACACCTCTGCTGCTGCCACTACCAGCAGTGCAAGCCTCAGCCGGCCCTGGTTACCTGAGCCTCGGGTGGCCCTAGGTGGCTGGGCAGCCGCCATCCGAGGCTTGCCTGCACCTTGAGCCAGCCCTGGGTGGCTGGAGGGCTGAGAGATTCCGGCCTTGCCGTGCGCATGCCGCCGCAGCGGAGCTGAGTGGACTGGGCGCTGCCATCTTGTGGCTGTGGGCACTGCCATCTTTGAGGGCGGGGCAGTCAATTAGCATATTCCCTCCTTATTGGCTGTGGTGTTGCCATCTTTTGCAGCAATGTGATGGTCAATTATCATATTCCCTCTTTATTAGGTAGGATTAGAAGCTATCAAATGTAAGTAACAAAACAATAACTAATCATGAATACAGAATGCTTGTCTTCCCCATAGGGTGTAAGCCTTTGCAATTACTCAGAAAAAGAGATGAAATGTTTGGGACCTCTCTTATCTAGGATTTTTTTTTTAACTCCAGATTCTAAACCCATTATATTACATTAAATGAATCTTGAATATTGTTGAGAAAAAGGAAGTCTGGGATATCAGGTGGAGTAAGCAGCAAACATGGATTTTGGTATTTTATTTAAATAACTGTTACTGATCTTTATCATCTTCTATGTTCTGTGTGCTGTGCATAAGACTAGTTTCTGTCCAAATGAAACAATTAGAAAACAAGTGAATGCATTAATGTTCTATTGCTGTGTGACAAATTATCATAGATTTAGTGGCTTAAAACTACATCTGTGGGTGTTGGGGTGGGTGAAGGGATTGAGAAAAAAAAGAGAGAGAAAGAACTCACAAACACAGACAACAGTGTGGTGATTGTGGAGGGTTGGTGGTGGGTGGAGGTGGAAGAGGGTAGAGGGGGGATAAATGTTATTGGAAAAAATAAAATAAAGAAAACAAAACAAAATAAAAAATCAAAGTATTTTCCTACTGACTTTACAAAAAGAAGTCCATTGAAAAGCAAATAAATATCCTCAAATCTAAAAACAACAACAACAAACAAACAAACAAACAAACCCACCACAACCCAAAAAGTATCTGTTAAAAGTCCAGGCAGTCTCAACTGGGTTCTCTGCTAATGGTGTCAAAAAACAAAAATCAAACTGTTGACCAGACTGGGCTCTTATATGAAGGATGTGGGGAGAATCTGTTACAGAACTAAATGGGTTTGCTACTTGGGGATTTTTTTATTCAAGAACCAGACAGAGTTTTCATTAGGTAGTTTTATTTACTTGCAACAAGCAAAGAAGACAGGGGATTTACATCCAAAGCTCTGTCTCCCGAAAGGGAGGTGTAGCCAGTGCTTGCATACACTATTTTGTTAATTATATGTTGATTTCTTCTTTGCAGGGTGTGATTCTGGCCAATCTCATCCTGTTACAGCTCCATCTAAAAAAAACACTGTTACATTTTAGCATTTAGTAAGAAATCCCAGACATTGAGACCCTTGTCCTATCTAAAATATTTACTTTGAAATTCATTTTGGTTGCTGATATAATTTCTTTATAGTTTTAACACTGAGGTCTCACTTTATCTGCTGTTATCCAATGAAGACCCACTTTCACCTTCTGGAGGTCATATATTCTTTGGCACATGGATCCTTCCATTTTGAGCCATACAATGGTGCATTAAATCTTATTCCCCTTTAATTGTTATTCTACCACTAGTTAGAAGAAACTGTCCATATGGCATATTATTTTCCATTATTTTACTTTTAATCTATTTGTGGCTTTGCATCTAAAGTGTGTCTCTTGTAGACAGCATATATTTAGATAATGTGTTTTTTTGTTTGTTTGTTTTTTTTGTGTGTGTTTTTTCCCCATGCTATTGATTACTGTGTTTTAGTTGGAGTGTTTAGTTCATTTATAATTGCTACTACTGGTACGAAGGATTAACATCTACTATTTTGCTACATTTTCCTATATATCTTTTGTCTTTTCTGTTCCTCTTTCACCATCCTTGGTTTCTTTTGTGTTAGATATTTTATAGTATGCCATTTTCATTCCCTTGTTATTTCTTTTAATATATATTTGTAGTTATTTTCTTAGTGGTTGCCCTGGAGTTTACAATTAGGATTTATACCATCTAGTTTTAATTAATACAAACTTAATTTAAATTGTATAGAAAAACTTTGGGATCGGGCCTAAACCGGCAGTCGGACATTCCTCTCACAATCCAGGACTGCTGACTCCCAACTGCTCACCTGACTGCCTGCTTGATTGCCCCTAGCTGCTTCTGTCTGCCAGCCTGATCACCCCACCCCCTAATCACTCCCCTGCCATCCTGATTGACATCTAACTGCTCCCCTGCTTGTCTAATTGCCCCCAACTGCCCTCCCCTGCTAGCAAGGTCACCCCTAACTGCCCTCCCCTAATGGCCTGGTCACCCCTAACTGCCCTCCCCTGCAGGCCTCATCCCCTCCAACTGCCCTCCCTCCCCTGCAGGCCCAGTTGCTCCCAACTGCCCTCCCCTGCAGACCTGGTCACCCCCAACTGTCCTCCTCTGTAGGCCTGGTTGCCTCTAACTTCCCTCCCCTGCAGGCCTGATCTCACACAACTGCCCTCCCATGTAGGCCAGGTCCCCCCAAACTGCCCCCCCCCCCCGCCAGGCATCTTGTGCCCACATGGGGGCAGCCATCTTGAGCAAAGGCGTTATAGTCAACTTGCATATTACTTCTTTATTATATTGGATACTTTCTAAGTTAATTACAAACAGATTTCAAATTGTTTTATGCAGTTGTCTTCTAAATCAGATATACTATAACAGATAGAAATAATCGATTAATATCCTCTTTTATATTTACCTATATAGTTACCTTTACTAGTGTTTTTAATTTTTTAGAAGGATTTGGATTACTCTCTAGGGTTCTTTAATTTCAACCTGAAGGACTACCTTTAGTAATTCTTATAAGGATTACACCTATCTCTTTGTTGAAATCCTCACTTTGTTCATACATTGCTCTCCTGATGCATTGAGTATTTTTATGATGGTTATTTTGAATTCTTTCTTAGGTAATTCCTTTATCTCTGTTTTATTAGCATCATATTCTCGAGTTTCATTTTGTTCCTTTGTTTGGATTACGTTGCACTATTTCTCCATTTTCTTGAGTTTTTGTGGTGGTATCTACATATTACAAAAAACACCACCCTCTCAGTCTTCAAGGATTGGTCTCATACAGAAGAAGACCTTCACTAATCAGCCTGACCAGAGATTCCATGGGCATCTAAACTGGTGTTATAAACTGGTGTCTTTATTATTAGCAGTATCCTAAGCATTGATAGTATTCCAGACCCTGTCAACACTGTCAACACTTCAAAATAGCAAGACATAAATTAGACCCTTGGGTATCACCTGGCCAATTTGGAATGTTGGATTGGTAGTTCTACTCTTTCCTCCTGATAAAAAAAGCTAAAAGCTGGTAGTAACATTTAACAAAGAGACAGATAGTTCTCCAGCAAAATTGGTATATTTGGGAACAACAAAGAATTGCAATTCAGGACATTCTTTTTTCTCTTTAGATTCCAGGAGTGTGACTATGATGTGTCTAGGAGTAATTATTTTGCTTTTTATCTCTAGAATTCCTGGTTTTTTTTAACAATAAATATCAACAGAGAAATGGAAACCATTTACTCACTAAAATCACTTTTCTTTACTTATTTAAAACATATGGGTTTAGTTTGAATTCCATTTAGAATTAGTTCATATTGAGTTTCCTATCCCTGAAAATATATCACACTTTATATTTGAAAGTGTAGTAATTTATGGAATCTGAATTGTTTAGGTATGTTTTAGTGACTCTAAGTTCTGCTTTATTTTTTGTTGTTAATCCTCACCTGAGGATATTTTTTTCATTGATTTTTTAGAGAGAGTGGAAAGGAGGAAGGAGGAGAGAGAGAAAGAAAAATCAATGTGAGAGAGACACATTGATTGCTTGCCTTCCACATGTGCTCCGACCAGGGCCTAGAACCGAGCCTGCAACCCACGTATGTGCCCTTGACTGGGAATTGAACCCATGACCCTTTGGTTCATGGGCCAATGCTCTAACTACTGAGTAACACCAGCCAGGGCTTTTGGGGGGATATTTGTTATTGTTCTTATAGGCAATAACTTAGACCAAACATCAAACTCTGTCTACTTTATGGTAGAAAGCAGTTGATATCTACATTTAGTACTTATAGATTTTTACCTGCTACATGATTTAACACTAATGGCCAGGTGCACAAAATTTGTGCACATTAAAAGGGGATTAATTAGAGGAAATATTTTAATATTGTTATTTGCCCTTTCTCTATAATAGAAGTGTCAGAGATGAAAGAAAATTAGTAAAATGTATATGAAAATAATATATAAATGTATTAATAAATAAACAATCACATGATATAACAAAAAAGACATGATATAAAAACAACAAAAACATGATGTAAAAACAACACTGATACAAGCAATGACTGATAAATTGATTAAACTTATTCTAGTATCTCTCTGTATACCACATTAAGAGTGAAAACACTTTCAGAGTGCTTGACTAATTTCCTTTGTGATGAAGTACTTAGAACTTTAACTGTAATATCACATGCTCTTCAAACTTGAGAGAAAGCAACATATTACTGACCATATGCGAAAATGGGTTCAGGTAGGAATATTCCTACTCTGTCTAAATTTTGTCCTTGTGATTTATTAATAGTCATCACAAATGCTGGCATCACAGGAAACTGTCTTCAAATTAATTTAAATGAGAGGCCAGTGTCAGATGGGGATAAAGCAATGCTTGGAATCAGAACAAATAAATCTAGTACCATTACAAAGACCCCATTTACTATTAAGATTTCTCAGTAGCGTGATGATTGCACCCACTTTCAATTTTAATTTATGACACAGCATTCCCAAAGGAGTAATACTATTAAGAAATTCAATGGGAAAATTTTCCCTTTCAGCATCATCTGTTGAATCAATGGAATCATCACTCTTGCACAGCTTTCAGAGCTATGTGCAAATAACATGATCCACTAGTTCCTTCCTGCTGCTGCTGAGACCAGGCTGGGGCCAGGAGGGAGCTCCCGTCTGCCACCGCCACAACCAGGCCAGAGATCCCTCCCGCCTGCTGTTCAGTCATCCGCCTCATTGTTTAGGTCATGACCACCTCTGGCTTTTTATATATTAGGATGGCTTCCTGAGTTTTCCTCTGCAACCGTGTATTTTGTTAACACCAAAAATTTGGACTGGGTTTATAGGCAGATTTTGCTGTTAATCCTCCATGTAGTTTCTTTGCTTCTGGGGATTCTTCTTTAAATTTCTAACTTATTGGCCATCTTTGTGCTCTATTATCATCTAATACCTTGAATAAGTAAGACTTAAGTTTTCTGCTTTTCAATGTGATCTTCAACTGGGAATGTATGCAGTTAAAAAAAGGAGCAACTTCAAAAAATTTATTGGGTGCATCTCTGTCTTCTGTTTCAAAATTTCTCTCTTGTCCCTGTCAGGCTCTTCCCTCCCTGACCCCTTCATTTTCTTTATTTCTTTTTGCTCTGTTACAATGGATCTCCTTAGCACATGTGTAGTTTACACTCAGAATTGTGTCTCATTTTGTCTCATGTCTTTTGCTTCTAACTTTCTGCCTTAAATTTATGTCTGCTTTTCAAGTCCTACGTTCTGATCTATTCTACATCAAACTGATAAAGCTACAATTTTCTGCCCACCATAGATAGCTGTGTGATTTGGAGAACTCCATCAGACAAAAAAAAAGTACAAATTCGTATTGCTTGCCTCTTGCACATGTAGTTTTTCAAAACCCAACTTTCCTCTGCTTTTGAATGCTTTCCAGTACAGAAAGTCCTCACTTAATGTCTTCTATAGATTCTTGGAACTGCAATGAAGTGATGTACAATGAAGCCAGTTTTACCATAAGGTAATTGATACAAACAAGAGTGAAGTTCCTACAGCATCTCATTAATATTATAAGTCAATGATTTTATTTGAGGACTTGCTTTACCTTTTAAATAATTGATTTTTATTATTGCTCCAGTTTCTATAATAGCATATACACACAACCTCTTCACTCCTCTTCTTTCATAGAAATTCTCTAAATGAAATGTCTCTGAAAAAAAGAGTATGTGTATAAACATTTAACTGTAGCATTATATATCAGTGAAATTTGAATAGTAAAGTAACTTATGACAGATCATATCAATGCAATACTATGAATTTACTAAGATAATTATGAAGACTGTCCAAGAACAGAAATGTGTATTATATAATAGTAGATGATTAGTAGAAAAGTACAGAGTTATATTTTCATGAACATATGTTGAAAATAGGTATTAGAACATGTGGAAAACAGAATGAATTATTCTGAGTGTAGGATTATGAGAAGCTTCTGATCCATGCAATAATTCATTCACCAAATATGGTGAAGAATGCTAAGCATCCAATACTGTATATGTGCAGCTGAAAAATATTACCATTCTCATAAAACTTAAAATCTTCTAGAAATACATATAAAAAGATAAATAATTTTATAATGCCCAAAATTTGCAATGTATAAGCTATACAATATGTATTGAGAATAGAAACAAACTTTTAAAGTCTAAATCATCTTTTTCTTAATTTAAATTCTTTATTGTTTAATGTATTACATAAGTCTCCTTTTTCCTCCATTGACCTCTCCCTGGCCTCCCCCAATGCCCAGCACATGCCCTTAACCCCCCTCCCCTGTCTGTACATTGGTTATGCTCATATGCATGCATACAAGTCCTTTGGTTGATCGCTTACCCCCTCACCCCCTCTCCCCCTCCTTCCCTCATAGGTTGGACAGTCTATTAGATGCTTCTAAGACTCTGGTTCTGATTTTGTCCATCAGTTTATGTTGTTCATTATATTCCATAAATGAGTGAGATCATGTGATATTTATCTTTCTCTGATTGGCTTATTTTGCTTAGCATAATGTTCTCCAGTTCCATCCATGCTGTTGCAAATGGTAGGAGTTCCTTCCTTTTTACAGCAGTATAGTATTCCGTTGTGTAGATGTACCATGATTTCCTAATCCATTCTTCTGCTGATGGGCACTTAGGCTGTTTCCAAATCTTAGCTATTATAAATTGTGGTGCTATGAACATAGGAGTGCATATATACTTTCTGATTGGTGTTTCTGTTTTTTTTGGGGGGGGATATAGTCCTAGAAGTGGGATTACTGGGTCAAATGAGAGTTCTATTTTTAACTTTTTGAGGAAACTCCATACTGTCTTCCACAGTGGCTGCACCAGTCTTCATTCCCACCAGCAGTACAAGAGGGTTCCTTTTTCTTCACATCCTCTCCAGCATTTCTTGTTTGTTGATTGGTTGATGATAGCTATTCTGACAGGTGTGAGATGATACCTCATTGTTGTTTTGATTTGCATCTCTCCGATGATTAGTGAGTTTGAGCATGTTTTCATATGTCTCTCAGCCTTCTGTATGTCTTCTTTTGAAAGGTGTTTATTTACACTAGGTTCGTTGCCAATCCTTTTATTGCATTTCTTATCTTCCTTTTGTTAAGTTGTATGAGTTCCCTATAAATTTTGAAGATTAAACTCTTATCAGAGATAAATCATCTTTTTCAATTTGAAACTATTGCATCTTATTTTAATATTAGTATATACTCACATTAGAAAATAAAAAGAAGCTATATATTTACAGAGTAGGTGTAATTTTAGCTGACTTTGAAGGAAGATTAGACTTTATCAAGTTGGCTCCAAGTTAGAAAACATTTTGGCTCCTTATTTATGTCTTGTATTAAGTAATTATAATTGATTAAAACATTTAAACATTTGCACTGTAATGTGCAGTTTTATGTACTACAATCCTGGCATATTACAAAGTAGACTTCACCACATTTATGGCTCTGTCTTCTAGATGTTTATAACTTTACAGTACTTACTTGAGTGAAAGTGATATGAGATATAGCTTAAGAAAATGCAGTATTTGGAAACCAAATTTGTGCATATACAAATTTACATACATATACATATATAGGGTCTGTTAAATGTGTTCTTTAATTAAACCTAAGCTTTGAACTATTGATTCAATAAAGAAGAAATCCCTAAGAATAAGTCAATTCTGAAAATTGTAACTTGGAATTAGAGTTCTTCAGCTTGTATTATAGGTATTAATATACATTTTCTATCATTCTACTCCTTTTTATTGTTAAGTGCTTTGAGGAAAAGGATAATATTGGATTAACATTCTTGTTTTCTACATAGTATTTACACATTACTGTACATGTAAGTACATTAGATATTTTTTAATATTTTGCTAAAAATGAAAGAAATGCATCTAGAGAAATATGAAGCAGAAAAGATCTTTTTGATTATTGAATTCACATGAAAATGTAAAAAAACCATATTTAACACCTTTTTAACATATGTCATCATCTTATCTGCTGCTTTGTTTTCCCCCTTCACCTCTGTCCCTATTTTATTTTTTAAATACTAGTGGCCTGGTGCATGAAATTCGTGCACAGGAGGGTTCCTTAGCCCAGCCAGCACCCTTTCCAATCAGGGACCCCTTGGGGGATGTCCGACCACCAGCAGTCGGACACCTCTCTCGCAATCTGGGACCGCTGGCTCCTAACCACTCACATGCCTGCCTGCCTGATCACCCCTAACTGGCTCTGCCTGCCTGCCTGATTGCCCTTAACCCCTCTGCATGCCTGCCTGATTGCTCCTAACTGCCCTCCCCCACCACCCTGATCTCGCCCCCAACTACCTCCCCTGCCAGCCTGATCTCACCCCTAACTGCCTCTACCTTGGCCCCCACCACCATGGCTTTGTCCGGAATGAAATCAGACGTCAGGAAGATGGCCGGTTGACCCAGTCTAATTAGCATATTAGCCTTTTTGTAGTATAAATAGATTATATAGGATAGGATTACTTAAATGGGTGGGAAAAGCCTTTTTCAGCAGAAGGAGATGCTCTTGGCAAACAAAAATACATAATCCCTATATCTGGACTGATAGCTAGCCATATGCACTATACTGCCAAACTGGCCACTAAAAAACTGAACCACTTTCTTACACCTTACACCAAACAGCTATTGCCCTTAAAACCCCATCCTCATCACCACCTTAGGTTCTGCCTTCACAGTACACCCAGATTAGTTTCTGATTGGTCAGTTTCTATGCCAGTCAGAGTCAAAAGCTCCACCTCCTAGGCAGCCATTGGCTCCTTGCAGTTCACCCAGATTTGGTTCTGACTGGTCGTTTTCTATGCCAGTCAACATCAATAGGTCTGCCTCCTAGGCAGACATTGGCTCCTCACACTTCACCTAGATTTGGTTCTGATTGGTCGGCTTCTATGCCAGTCAGCATCTCCAGGCCTATCTCTGAGTCTGATTAGGGAGGCGGAGCTGATCAACAGCCCTGGGGGAGGTCCTGAGAGAAAAAGAGGTGTGGCTGCTGGTCAGAACCCAAGAGAAAGAGAGAGGCAAGTGCTGATCAACAGCTGCCATGGAGGCTATGAATCAGACTCTGTTTCTCTCTCCAGGCCTCTCTCCATGCCTGATCTGCAGCCCCCTTGGCAGTCAGTGCTGGGTCGCCATGGCAATCCAGCACTGACTGTAGGACTGATTTCCGGTCGGTCAAGCCTTCAGTCGTTTTGGACGATACAGACCCTCGGTTTTTATATAGTAGGATATTTTATTGATTTTTTACAGAGAGGAAGAGAGAGGAATAGAGAATTAGAAAGATCGATGAAAGGGAAACATCGATCAGCTGCCTCCTGCATACCCCCTACTGGGGATGTCCCCACAATCAAAGTACATGACCTTGACTGGAATTGAACCTGGGACCCTTCAGTCTGCAGGCCGATGCTCTATCCACTGAGCCAAACCGGTTAGGGCTTCTGTCCCTATTTTAAACTACAGTCAAATGTCTTACCTTGCAAACTGTACATATGCAGTGAGAATAAGGAGAATTTAGTATCACTGAAACTGAAAGAAGCAATCAGGGCATATGTGAAATAAATCCAAATGTAATAAATTCTTGAATCAATTCAATATATCTTTCAAGGCAGCTTAAAAGGAAAATTTGTCCTTAGCTATTTATGTATTTGTACAGAAACAATTGCTTTGATAGAGGAAAGGCTTTTTAAAAATGATTCTAGGCTAAGAATGGAGGTTAGACCAACTGGCTCCAAGATTGAATAATAAAGCCTAGACTCTTTAAAGTATATCAGAAATGATTTAGTTTAAGCTCAACGTTCATTGATTAGTATACCATAGTTAATGTTTGATATTAGTGATATATAATTATCAGCTAACAAATATTAGTAAGCCCTAATATATACCAAGTTTACATTTATGTGCTGAGGTTGCAATGGCAAAATAAACACACATCTTTGCTACCATAAAGTTTACATTCTAACAATCATAACTAGTCTAATAATTAATTTGGTCATAATGATCAATAAAATATTACCTTTAACATATTATAGTTAGCATAGCATCAGACAAATAATAGTTACTTCCTTCACACTGTTTACTGCAAAAATTCAAAGAAGTGTAGCTCAACTACACATTTAAAATAAAGATTGAAAGCCATATTTAAAATAATTCACCTGCTAAACTTAATAGTAATAATAGCTGATATTTAATGATTGCCTACCATTTGCCAATGCTCTAATCCATTGACAGGCATTAATTTACTTAATCATCACAATCATCCTGGGAAGTGTGTACTACAATTACCCCTATTTTACAAATGAGAAAGCTGAGGCTTATGAAAGTTACTGAATTGTCCAAGGTCATTGAGTTGGAAAGCAACAAATCTATTGAAACCCAAGTACTCTGGCTCCAGGGTCTGTGCTTTCAATTATTCTGCAGCCCATTGGCTATCTAAGTTTTGGGACAAAATCACATGGAAGATAACTTCAAGGTTACTTTACATATGTATCAAGGGCCATTTAAAATGTCTTAAATCTGCCCTGACCGGCTTGGCTCAGTGGATAGAGCGTCAGCCTGCGGACTCTATCCCTCTCCTTTCCTCTCTGTAAGAAAATCAATAAAATATATTTAAAAAATAAATAAATAAATAAATAAATAAATAAATAAATAAAAATGTTTTAATTCTAAGAGAAACCAAATTTAAGTGCATGTCTGTGTAGATTGTGTGAAGGATCAAAAGAAAACTACTATAACTTCAATAAATCACATTTTATTACTGCGGCTTGTAAAAAGTTCATTATAAATAGCATTGCTGATTTATAATATTTCTCTGGTTAAAAAAATCTCAGAATATTACAATGATCCAATCATTAGTTGTATATCAAAATGCATATTTCTAACTTACTCCATAGATTAAATGTTGATTGTTCCAGAGGCTAAGGATATAAGAGACTTAGAGAATAGGGGAGGAATACAAGTAAACAAGTAACTAAAATGAATTTCTGTAAGTGCTTAATGAGAAACTTGCAGCTGTTCTGTTGGAGTATTATTACTTCATGATTATTATTGTTCAACAACACAATTTTAAATTTTAGAACACTTTTAAATTTACAGAATCATTGCAGAGGTGGTATTGAGATTTCTTGTATATACTCCCACCTAGTTTGTCCTATTATTAACACTGTACATTATATAGTACATTTGTCACATTTAATGAACTGATATTCATACATTATTGTTACCTAAACTACATAGTTCATTAAGAATTCCTCAGTTGTTTCCCTAATGTGTGTTTTTTTCCTTTCAGGATTCCATCCAGGCTACCATATTACACTTAGAAGTCATGTTTCCTTAGACTCCTTTAAGCTATGAGAGTTTCTTAGGTTTTCATTTTTATGATAACCTTGACAGTTTTGAGGATTACTGATCAGATAATTTTATAGATTGTCTCTCACGATTTGCCCAGTGTTTTGCACATGATTAGATGGGAGTTACTGGTTTGGGGGAGAAAGATCACAGAGATTAAGTGCCACTTTCATCACACTATATTAAAGTTACATACTATCAACATAACTTATCACTGTTTATGTTCAAATTGATGATCTGTTTGAGATAGTGTTTTTCAAGTTTTTCCACTGGAAATTTACTCTTTCCACCATCCTTCCCCCCTTTCAAAAATGTACTCTTTGAAAAACGTCACTATGAGGAGCCCACATTTATGTGAGGAGTTACGCTCCATCTCCTTAACAGTGGAGTAATCTACATAAATTATTTTGAATTATTCTGCAAAGTAGATTTGTCCCTCCCTCTCCCACTTACAGTTTATCTATCCAATCATTCATTTATATCAGCATGGCCTCTGGATATTTATTTTATACTTTAGGTTATATGTCAATATTTATTTTTATCCAATATTTCTTTTGCTGGTCTAATTCTTTCAAATTTGGCCATTATGAACTTTTTTAGTTGGCTTCTGTATCCCTTTGACATACTCCATTTATTTTTTGTTTATTTTTAGTGTTTACACACTGTTGATGTCTCCATTTCCCCCCACTTTGTTCCCCTTTTCCCTCCTCCACCCAGTCCCCACCCCTCTTCCCTCTGGCCATCACCACACTGTTGTCTGTGTCTATGGCTTATGCATATATGTTCTTTGGCTAATCTTTTCACCTTCTTTCATCCAGTCCCCCTCCCCTGCCCCCATTCCTCTGACAGCTGTCAGACTGTTCCATGCATCCGTGCCTCTGTTTCTATTTTATTTGTCAATTTATTCTATTCATTAGATTTTACATATAAGTGAGAAAATATGGTATTTGTATTTCTCTGACTGGCTTATTTCACTTAGCATAATAATCATTTTTAAAGCAATTTATCTCTCCCTGGCACTACAAGAACATAACTTCTTAGGTGGCCTGGAAAATCTTCAGAATGAAGTGGAATTTTGACCTGAACTTTAAAAGATTAGTGAGATTTTATGAGTTTCAAAAAGGGGGAAGCACAATGAAAATCTTAGAAGTGTGAAAGAACATGGTATCCTTTTAAAAGAAATTCTGTGGAGCTACTTGGGAAGGTGAGTGGGGTCAGAATAATGACTGGAAAGAAATTAAAGCTGACTTTTGTGAAGACCCTTCCAATTATGCCTTTCTCTTGGAATCTCTTAGAAATATAAAATAAGAAGATAAGTAGAGTCAAGTGAGGGAAATTATTAGAAATGAATATGCAAACATTTAAAGTTAGCTAATGAACTGCACTGAAAATAGAAAAATATATCTTCCCAGCGAAATTTATCTTTCTGCAACTGAGACCCCCATATGTCACCTTCTGATAATATATCAAAAGTGCAATAATAGCCAAGAGACTTGAGACTTTGTGATTGCTGAAACAATTAGAACAAAACTCTTCCAAGGTGACAGCTTTGTGACAACTACTGTTCAGGGTGGGTGATGATTATGTGTCTATCACTAGATGTAGTGATAATTTCATAAAATCTCTTGATATGTATTATGAGACATACTTGATAAGACATGTTATGTTTATAGCTATTTATTTAATATGTATTGTATTAGTCTGCTCAGACTGATATAACATAATACAATGGATTGGACAGTTGATCAACAGATATGAATTTCTCACAGTTCTGAAGGCTCCAAGTCCAAGATCAAGGTGCTGGCTTTGTGAGAGTGTATTTTTTTGTGTGTGTATGGTTTGTAGACAGATGTTTTCTCACTGTGTCTTCATATAGCAAAGAAAATACTATTTCTCTTAATTCCTCTTCTTATAAAGCCAGTAATCCCAGTATGAGGGCCCTACCTTCATGATCCTATCTCCAAGTCTTTAACATATGAATTTCAGAATGGACACAATGCAATCCATATCCAGTCTTTATTATATATTTTAACATATAACATTTGTGTAAAATTTAAATTTTATTGACTCTCTTGGGTAGATTTTACTTAAAATATCTTCACTTAAAACATCCTAACATTAATATATGTATACTAGGGGCCCAGTGCAGGAATTCGTGCCACTTGAAAGGAACTGTAGGCTGCAAGGCTGTGGTGGGCACATGGGTGGGTCTTGGCCCATCCTCCACACCCCCATCCGGCCTCTCCTGCTGTGGCCCCCAGTCTCCTCTCTGCCTGCAGCCCTATTCCTGCTGCTGCCATACCCATATGCTGACAAGCCTGGCACTGTCAGTGGGTGCAAGCAGTGGCTGCTGCCCTGATCACCCCTCAGGAGTAGGGGGAGGTGGAGAAGGCCTCAGGAGCGATTGGGGCCAGCAGCTGCCACTTGCACCTGCTAATGGCGCCAAACAATCGGGATCTGCACTGGATGCTGGCAGCGGGTGCAAGTAGCGGCTCCAGCATTGGCTATGGGTGTGAGCAGGACCATCGCTGGCAGTGGGTGTGAGAGGTGGCTGCCGGCCCTGATCGCCCCTCAGGAGCAGAGGGAGGTGGAGAAGCCCTGAGGGGCAATCGGGGCCGGCAGCAGCCGCTCACACCCGCTGATGACACTAAGCAATCGGGGCCGGTGCTGGGCACCAGCAGCAGGTGTGAGCAGTAGCTCCGCCACCAGCAGTGGGTGTGAGCACCTGGTGGGATCACGGCACGCAGGAGCAAAGAATTTTCAATAACCACCAGAGGCTCGCCCAGATGACAGCAACCGGTGGCCAACACCCACCATGTTCCACACTCTGCCACCTGCTGCTGACGCACACCATGTTCTGCATGCACCCCCTGGTGGTCAGTACACGTCTTAGTGACTGGTTGTTCCAGTTGTTTGGTTGTTCTGCTGTTTGGTCTGTTTGTATATTAGGGTTTATATATATATATATATATTAGTGACCCGGTGCACAAATTCGTGCACATTGAAAGGAAATTAATTAGAAGAAAGATTTGTGCCGTGATTACATTGCTGCAAAAATTACATATCAAAATCGTATACATAATATAGTATTAAAAATTAAAATGCAAAATATTTTAATATCTCTATTTGCCCTTTCTCTATAATAGAAGTGTCAGAGATGAAAGAAACGTAGTAAAATGTATATGAAAATAATATATAAATTAATAAACAATAACAACATGACATAAAAACAACCAAGACATGATATAAAAACAACAAAAACATGATATAAAAACAACATTGATAAAAACAATGACTGATAAATTGATTACACTTATTATAATACTAGTAGCCCAGTGCACAAAATTCGTGCACTGGGGTGGGGGGGGAGGGAGAAGGGGCCCCTCAGTCTGGCCTTCACCCTCTCCAATCTGAGACCCCTCAGGGAATGTCCAACTATCTGTTTGTGCCCACACTTTTAACAGATAACAGCTCCATTGTTGTTCCTTTCTTATGCTTAAAACCATTGGAATTAGTAGGTATTCAAAGTGTGTATACATTTTGGGGGGACACCCGGTATATATCTAGACAGCGGGGAAAAAAACCAGCAGCAGATTTGGAACCCTCAGACAGGGAACCTTGCTCATTCCCCACATGTCTCCCCACTTCACTTTCCACCTTCGTGGGCAGCAGGAGAATCAACATTTTCTCTCATTAATTCGGAAAAGCACGTCCTGTCACCCGTTGCCCGGCAGGAGTGGGCTAGGCCCCAAGCAAGCAAGGCTCAGTCAGGGCAGCCTTCACTCATGGGTGCTGGCACCCAAAGTGCACATTCCTCCTCTACAGTCGCCCCGACTATCCCACTGTTTCACTGAGAGGACGGAATTCCTCTCCGCCTCTGGGTTTTTGATCTTGAACACTGACCAAAGGCACCTCAGAGAGGGCCGCCCGCGCCCACCAGGTGTGTCTGTCTGCACCTGCTCCTGCCTCAGCACCTGCATTAACTCCCCAGAGGTGATCTCGTAGCTGCACTGCCCTCCATGGGAACAGGGCATCACCACTCCGTCTTCTCACTGTCATCTCACAGGCGCCCACTCTCAGCACCCAGAACACCCAGACACTCTCCAAAGGACGTGAGCGCATCAGAGGGGATGTGTGCACATCCTGTGGGGGTGTTAGGCATGCTGGGTTGATGGAAGTGCTGTGGAGAGGCGGGGGGGGGGGGGACTTGTGCACGCCTTGATTTGCAACTGTTGCAGGCATGGGAGGGTGACAGTGCGCTGGGGGATGTTCACATGCCAGGGGGGATGTGCACACCGGAGGCCTCTGGCTTTGCAGATCCACAAACCCCCGTGGTGCGGCCAGGAGGACATCAGTCTGGCCTGCCACGGTGGCTGTCCCTGCAATTCTGCACCTTCTGGGCCAGGAGGCGGATCTTGCGCAGTCACTCCTGGGCGCTGATGGCTGCCTCCCCGCCGTGAAGGGTCACGGATCTGAGTCCCAGGACCGTGCACAACCTCAAGGGCTGCCCCCCGCCCGGCAGGGTCACAGATCCGTGTCTTGGTCCCGTGGACAGCCTCAAGCACTGACCCCCACTCGGCAGGGTCACAGATTCGGGTCCCGGACTGCAGACAGCCTCCCGTGCTGCCCCCCTGCCCACCAGGTCACAGATCCGGGTCCCGGGACCATGGACAGCCTTAAGCACTGCCGCTCCGCCCAGCAGGGTCACAGATCCGAGTCCTGGACTGCAAACAGCCTCTAACGGTGCCCCCCGTCTGGCAGGGTCACAGATCTGGGTCCTGGACTGCGGGCAGCCTCAAGCACTGCCGCCCCCCCCCTCCCCGAGGACATAGATCCAGGTCCCAGAAGGCGGACAGCCTCAAGCACTGCCCCCACCTGGCAGGGTCACAGATCCCAGTCCCAGACCGCAGACAGCCTTGCCTGCTGCTGCCTGCCTTTAGTATGCAAATTAGCCGCCATCTTGTTGCTTCAGGGTGGGGGTCCCCACTGGGGTGCCTGGCCAGTCTGGGTGAGGGGCTGAGGGCTGTTTTCATGCTGGCGGGTGACTGAAGCTCCAAACCTCTCCTTTTTTTCTTTTTTTTTTTTTATTCTGGCATTAATTTATCTTCTATGCCTGTCACTGGAGCTGAGAGCCGGCTTTCTCTCTGAGGCTCGGCTGCTGAAAGCAGGTTTCTGGCCTTTGTTTACCTTCTGTATTTGAAACAATGTTGCGGTCTTGTTGGCTGAAGCCTGGCTGACTAAAGCCGGTTTCTGGGGTTTGGTTTAGCTTCTATATTTGTTACAATGTTTCAAACTGCAAGCTCAGAGGCCCTCAGCGCAGGCGGGGAAGCTTGGCTTCCTCCGTCACTGAAGCAAGCAAGCCTCCCTGTTCACTTCAAGCTGCCTGGCTGCCGGCTGCCATCTTGGCTGGCAGTTAATTTGCATATCTCACTGATTAGCCAATGGGAAGGGTAGCGGCCGTACGGCTAATTACCATGTTTCTCTTTTATTAGATAGGATCACCCTGTACACCACATTAAGAGTAAAAACACTTTCAGAGTGCTTGACTAATTTCCCTTGTGATGAAGTATTTACAACTTTGACTTTAATGTCACACTCTTCGAACTCTAGAGAAAGCAACATCCTATCTAATAAAGAGGGAATATGCAAAATGACCATCACACTGTCACAAAGATGGTGGCACCCGTGGTAGAGGCAGTGTTTCCTTAACACAAGATGGCTGCGCCCACAGCAGAGTTCCCATAACAAGTCTTAATGAGCAATCAGCAGGGACCTGAGGCTGCATGGTGCTGGGCTTGGGCAGGGGACCTGAGCCTGTGCCCCCCCCCCCCGGCCTGGTGGAGCTTGACGGGGACCTCAGGCCATGCCCCCACCCTGGGACCAGGCCCGGGGACCTCAGGCCGTGCCTTCTGCCTGGAGGGGCTTGACGGGAGACCTCAAGGTGCACGCCCTGCCCTGGCGCTGGGCCTGGGGACCTTAGGCTGCTTTCCCCACCCTGGGGCAGAAGACCTCAGGCTGCACCCCCAACCCAGTGGGGTTTGATGAGGGACCTGAGGCTGTGCCCCCCTTCTTGTGCTGGACCAGGGGACCTGAGGCTGTGCCCCCCACCCAGTGGGGCTTGATGGGGCATCTCAGACTGTGCCACCTGCCTGGCAGGGCTAGATGGGGGATCTCAGGCCGTGTCTCCCACCCAGCTGGGCTTGACGGGGGACATCAAGGCATGCCCCCCGCCTGGTGGGGTTTGATGGGGGACCTCAGGCCATGCCCCCTTTCCAGCAGGGCTTGATGCAGGATCTCAGGCTGCATCTCCCACCTGGCAGGGCTTGACGGGTGACCTGAGGATGCACCCTCCCCCTGCAAGGCTGGACAGGGACCCTGAGGCTGTGCCCCTCATCCTGCGGGGTTTGATGGGGCACCTGAGGCTGCGCTCCCCACCAGGCAGGGCTTGACAAGGGTGCAGCTGGCCAGGTCTGTATCTCCTCCAATGGGAGTGGGCCAGCTGGGTCTTGCACAATTTTGAGGCACCACAGATGGGCGGGGACTTGACTCTTGGTTCCACAGCATGCCCCAAACTCTGATAAGAGAAAGATTTTCATATACATTTTACTAATTTTCTTTCATCTCTGACACTTCTATTATAGAGAAAGGGCAAGTGGCAATATTAAAATATTTCCTATAATTAATCCCCCTTTTAATGTGCATGAATTTTGTGCACCAAGCCAATAGTACTAGTATAACTGACCATGTCTGAAAACAGGTTCAGGTAGGAATATTCCTACTCTGTCTAGAGTTTGTCCTTGTGATTTATTAATAGATATCACAAAAGCTGGCATCACAGGAAGCAGTTTCAGAGGTACGTTGTACCAACAGTTGGTCTTCAGATACATTCTGGAGTCAGGTGTGATTGGCGCCAGTGAGAGCTTTATATGTATTGCACATGCGTGAGTCAATGTTTATTTTTAAATTGCCAGTGGTGTCATATGTACCAGTCGGTCGGTCAGTCGGATGGTCAGAGGGACCTATGGTCAGTCACTTAGCCTTTTATATATATAGATAAATTATCTAGTCAACTTGTCCTATATAATAAAAGAGAAACATGCAAATTAACCATCCCTCTGCTATGTGCAAGCCACGCCCACAAGCCACGCCCACAATCCAATCAGGAGCGAGTATGCAAATTAACCCAACTAAGATGGTGGCGGCCACAGAGCTGGAGCGAGCAGGAGGCTTGGGTTGTCCCCAGCGATGGAGGGAGCCAAGCTTCCTGCCTGCCCTGGCCAGCCTTGGGCTATGCTCAAGGCTATAAAGTTTCAATTATAGAAGATAAATAAATCCCAGATACCTGCTTCCAGCCCACCAAAAAAAGAAAAAAAAGAAAAAAAGGAGACGCTGGGAGCTTGGGTTGCTGGGGGGTTTGGTCAGCGTGAAAACAGCCATCAGCCCCTCACCCAGGCTAGTCAAACCTCCATGGGGTGAGGGTCCTCACTGGGGGGGGGGGGCTTGGCCAGCCTGCAAACACCCATAAGCCCCTCACCCAGGCTAGCCAGGCACCCCAGTGGTACCCCCACCCTGATCCGGGCCTCCCTTCAGGGCAAGCCAGCCGGCCCCCACCCATGCACCAGGCCTCTATTCTATATAATAAAAGGGTAATATGCAAACTGACCCTAACAGCAGAACCACTGGGAATGACTGGTCACTATGACACACACTGACCACCAGGGGGCAGACGCTCAATGCAGAAGCTGCCCCCTGGTGATCAGTGCGCTCCCACAGAGGGAGCTCTGCTCAGCCACAAGCCTGTCTCCTCAGCAGCGCTAAGGATGTCTGACTGAAGCTTAGGCCTGCTCCCCGTTGGCAAGTGAACATACCCAGAGGGCTCCCAGGCTGCCAGAGGGATGTCTGACTGCCAGCTTAGGCCTGATCCCCGGGGGAGCAGGCCTAAGCCAGCAGGTGGACATCCCCTGAGGGGTCCCAGACTGTGAGAGGGCACAGGCCGGGCTGAGGAACTCCCCCGAGTGCACAAATTTTTGTGCACTGGGCCTCTAGTTTCAAATAAAAGACAATATGATTTTACAAATAAACAAAACAATGGTCTCAACCTTCACTATAGGCTATGTAAAGTTATATTCTAACAAGAGAGTAGCAGCTGTCCAAATACAGCTTGAAAATATTTCTATATGCCATTTGATTTACTAAGGTCTTTGTAAAAATATATTTGTCAAGCTTTCAAAGCAAAGTCATCATAGCACAGCAGAAAATGTACCTACTTAGAAACTCATTTAATTCAGGTGTGTATTTCTTGTAATTACATTAACATGTTACTAATAAATTTAATAGGTATGGATGTTGTAATATCTCATGAGAGTTCATGACAGTCTCATCTGTTGTTGGGTGCCAAAGAAGGAAAACTGGAAGAGACATAGTTTCCTTTGAACTCACTGTAAGCACATCATCATTCAAAAATCAAACAACCTAGTGATATGTGACTATTATTGATATACTTTTTAGGGAACATCATACTTAAAAATGTGCTTTATGCATTACGCTTTTATAGAAAATTCCTAATTGGAATAGATAACTCCACACCATCATAATTTCCCATAATTCATGTACATTTTACACTATGCAATTTACAAAAGTTCTCCTTCTTGAACAGGATTAAAAGCATACATCATGGGTGATTAGATAGCCCCTTTGTAACCTGAGGTTTAAGGAAATGAATGGAAGCTATTTTTCCTTTAATAGATAATGGTGGCTATGCAAGCAAATATACAAACTTACATTAAAAAGTCATCCATAACCAGCTGTATGGCTATGACAGTGTCTTAAACACATACACAGTAATCAATATGATAAAGAATACCTATTATTTCTTAGTAGAGACCCGGTGCATGAAATTCATGCAAGGAGGGGCGTGTCCCTCAAACCAGCCTGCAACCGTTCCAATCTGGGACCCCTTGGGGGATGTCCACAGGGATCGGGACTAAACCAGCAGTCAGACATCCCTCTCACAATCCAGGACCACTGGCTCCCAACCGCACACCTGCCTGCCAGCCTGATTGCTCCCTAACTGCTCCCCTGCCAGCCTAATTGATGCCTAACTGAGGCCAGCCTTTCAGCTGCTCCCCAGTCCCTAGGCCACTCACTCTGGTTCCCTGTTAACCATCCCCTGATCAGTGGGAGCCTGCGGGCCAGGGGGAGGGACCAAGCGGTCTGCTTCCACCTGCTCACTAGTCGCTGCTGCCATGGAGCCTGAGGGCCAGGGGATGGATCATCCATTAGGTCATTATGGACCCTGAGTTTTTATATATTAGGATTATGATATTTTCTCCTGCATTATATTATACCCTTGGAATTTTGAAAGAAAATAGAGATTTCAAAGATTTTTTAAAAAGGTTATATTAAAAATAATAAACTGTTTTTACTCTACCCATCTGAGATCCAATTTATTTTTAAAGGTTTTCTATTTCTCTCCTAATGTATGACATAGTTTTGGGGGGTAATTGTATTCATTGGACATATTCCCTTCTCTGATTCAATTCCTTACATTATAAAAATAAGTATTTTTCAATAAAATATTACAAGTTAATATGGTGAGCTTTGAAAAGAACAAAACCTGGGTATAGGCTTTACCCATAATAGTCCTCATACAATTTTATTTTATCTGCTCTTAGGTGTAGTAAAGATACAAAGAATCTATCAGAGAGAGAAAGACAACACAAAATAGTTTAGTTTTCTCATTTTCACAAACCAAAATCTCTAATAACAGATAGGACTACTGGCTAGTTTGTACCATATCCAGAAAAAAGTTTACCTTGCCAATATGTTATTTGTGATGGCATTGCTTCCTTGGTACAGGACCCAAGATAACAGCTGTATCTCTTTTCTAGTAATATACCACTCACATAGCAAGAAGGCAATTCATGTACTTCTGAAATAGATTTTAAATCAGAAAAAATATGAATCTATCTGTATTGATGGTATATTTGTGTGTACATTATATTTGCCTGTGTACTCAAATGGGGCATCTGTCTTTAATCTGACAGTATATCTCATGAACATTCAAATTGAGCAAGATTCAGATCCTAGCTCATCAAGTTCTCTATGGCAAGCTCAGCAATCTTTCTGTTTTAGGCTGGGTGACATATTCATCCTCCTGGATCAAGCCATTACTAATGGATGAGAATGCTAACATCATTCATACTTGATATCTATCCAGAGATAAATCAGAAAAGAAGCTAGTGTGTACCACATTAGGGGTTGTTTGGTTCATTCTTTAGACAATTAAGAGGAGACAAGTGAATGTGAAATATGACAACGATAATACTTATTTTCATCAGTAATGTTTTCACTTGAAACCCTTCCTTTGGTGTGTGAGTTTCATGCTAACTCATATATATCATATTTCTATTTAACTGAATGTTTGTAGTTTACTGTGTGATTATGTGTCATTGTTAATCCTTTGGGAACATCTTTTCCAAGGAACCAATCTCTAACTAGTCAAACACCTACCATTTGTACAAGAGCCAAATAGGAAATTTCTAACTCATCCATCCAAAGAATAATATAGGAAGCTACTCTAGACCCAGGATTACTTTTAATGCTGGAATCAATGTATTGAAAGAAGAATATTGTGGGATTTATTAAGGATTTTTATTTTGCTTATTAAGTAGAAAAGTAATAGAAATTCCATGAAGATCATACCCATTGTGGCATTGAAAATACATTAATTTTCTCCTTTAAGCCAGTTAAGTTGACATGTTAGCCCTAATATTTGCTAGTAGTGGGCAAGTCATTTACCTATGTATATAACAAAGATAACATTAATGCATGCCTTTTAATTTAGGGCACTGAGGAAAACATGTTTGATCATTTGATAGGGCACATAAACTTTTTAAGGATAGTTAATGATGCATAAAATAAACAGCAACACATATGATCTAGCAGCAAGATATGTTAGTCAAACTCTTCAAGGTTGAGAGGAAGAGACAAACTAGGTTACTTTTAGTTTTGGATATTTGTTTTATAACAAAATGAAAGAATGATTATTAAAGGCCACTCTATCAACCATCTAGTCTGGGATGTACAGCACAATTTATGAAAATTGGAAAATTTGCTGAGTGTTTCTTTTCCTGGCAGCCATAGCTGAAAAAACCTGCCTTTGCTTTGTAGCTCTAACACAATTGCCCAAATAGAGAATTTGACTGTGTTGATAGACTGCTATCTCATATTGAGTCACTTGTGGACAGTTTACCTCTTTCATACTTAGCCCATATGCTGTTGCTTTCAAATAAAGGGTTGATGCCTAGTACATTCCTAATTTTAGGGTAATAGAGATGGTTTCAATGAGGTCTAGTATCAAAACTAAGTTATTGCAGCCAGTGCATGAGAGAGAACACTAAAACTAGTGAAAAATCATTATTGAATCAGTGAAGTTGTACAAGAATAGTATTGAATATTGACTATAGTATTTTGATGACGATGAACGTATTTTAATTTGTCTTTGGTCTTCACTTTATCTAAACAATTCTGACAGTGGATATTTAAGAAAAAACGTTTTTCTTATATGGACAAGTTTGCTTATTTTAAACATTAAACTTCAAACGAGCTACTTGCTGAGCTTCTCTGAAGTACATATGTATTGTAAATCTCCAAAGCTAAAGGCATTCTTTTACCATGTTGTCATCATCACTTTTGTTTCTCTTTATGAAACTATTAGTTCTTAGAGTGTAAATTAACATGCATTTCCCCTTTGGGTATAGTTTGGGAATATGTAGGAATTTAAAGGTATTATGTCAGTTTTAAAGTAATATTGAAACTACCCTTTCTAATCTCTAATTGGAGTATTACGCAACCCAATTATGTATTACCGAAGACACATAGTCATGGGAATATAAATAATATCACAATGGATTGCTTCACTCATTAATTTATTGTACATAATTTAGATTCTTTTTATTTTAAAAATAATACCTCTGGCATTTATTAGTCTATAGGTAGTTGAAATATAGTATTCCTAGATTATTTCTAAGCAGGATTTTGGAAACTCTGAAGGAGGAAGGAGCCATGGGGATATTATATTAGGGTCTATGTTTATTGTTTGGCCTTTGCAGGGTAGGCATGATTTTTAGTTAAGAGTTGATTTTGATAACTTTCTTCAAAAGTGTCCTTGGTATTTTGCAAGTATTTTGAAGTTTTATAGGTATTACCTGGAGCCCATGCAGTACACAGTGGTTCCATGCGCAAGAAGTCTTTTATAATTTTTGGCTTGTTTGGTTCATAATTTTTAGAAGAAGGGGTAAATCGAGGCTAAATGTACATAATGGATGGATGTGAAGATAGAGTGAGGAGTGACAAGTCCCTTGAGAAGGTATTATAGGTAATGAGTTTTTTATATGGTCTTAGTTATGAAGAGTGAGTGCCAAGATTAAGATGGTGATTTAAAAAAGCATGTTATTAATATCAGACATTTCCACGGAAGTCTGTTTCTCTTCACTATTTTTGGTTTGGTTTTGTCCTGCTCTCATGTGCTCTTCCTTTAAAGGCCAGATAATGTTAAATTTACATCTGTATGGAATAAACCACCAGAAATTCAAACAGTTAGAAATGTCATCCTATCAGTCTGGATTCTGCTTTGAAGAGCTTTTCAAAGAAAAGCTTGGACTTCCCCAGAGATTACATTTGATCCTCAACTCTTTCTTTTTCACACCAAAAAAAGAGGCTAAAAAGAGAGAAAAAACCCCCAACAAATGCTTTCTGCAAGAAACCAACACCCAAATAGAAGGGAGAGGATAAGCAAGGTCAGGAGAGAAAAGTCTCAGATAAGAGACTTTTTATGTACAAAATATTACACATCACTCTAGGAGGTGGAGGCGTATCAGATGAAAGCACTCTCATTTCATCAGAAGAGAAACAAGCAGCCCCAAAACCACCCATGGAGATCTTTCTAAACATGAGGCTATTGAGTGGAAACTTGCTATCATATGTGTTCAATCAGATATCCTTGGCAGGTGTTCTTTGCACCCAGTCCAATCCCGAGCATTCTTTCCAATGATTGGGAATTGGATTATGTGGTAACAATTGGATTTATTATGTCTAATGCCAACAATTCCTGACATAAGACAAAGTGGTGTGTTACATTAACTTGTGTGCTTTACCCAATCAGTACAATCAATCATCCCAGAATCAATCTAGGAGACAGTTAGAAATGCAAAGATAGATATATTCTCTCTAATAGCAAATAAAAAGATTAGCTTGTTAAAAACAACAATGCATTACAAAAGAAAAGTTATTTTTGTGTGTGTAGTTTTCCACAACACTAGCTATTTAATAGTATTGCCCTCCATTTGAGTGACTACCTGTACTCCCATGGTGTGCTCAGAATAAATATCAACACGTTAGTTGACTAGGCATGTCCACTGGGAAAGGAAGGATGGCATACTGCTCAGCAGGAGGAAAGTTAAAACAATTTTTGTGGTTTTAGGAGGGAAGATTAAAATATTAACTTTAACATTTGCACCACTGTACACTGGATTTTCTCACACATGTGTTCTTGTGGTTCTGAGAATCGCCACGGTAATTACATTTATGAATCAGCTAAAGTAAATATTAATAGTAGTAAAAACAATGACAATAGCAACAGCAGGAGTGACAGGTCATTTAAAACACATTTTGCACCAGCTATCTGGGATTCACATAAGCTCTGAGAGAGCAGGGAGTTTTGTCTGTGTACTACTCTATTCTCAGTGCCTAGAACTATGCCTGGCACCATATATGGGCTCCATAAAGAGTGATTGAGCCCTGGCCGCTTCGGCTCAGTGGTGGATAGAGCGTCAACCTATGGACTGAAAGGTCCTGCGTTTGATTCTGGTCAAGGGCAGGTACCTTGGTTGCAGGTTCCCCAGCCCTAGTCAGGGTGCATGCAGGAAGCAACCAATCAATGTGTCTCTCTCACATGGATATTTCTCTCTGTCTCTCTCTCTCCTTTCCACTCTCTCTAAAAATCAATGGAAAAATATCCTCAGGTGAGGATTAACAACAAAATAATAATAGTAATAATAATAATAATAATAATAATAATAAAAGAGTGGTTGAATAAATAACTAACTACTATGTTCTAATTATCTTTTTTTTTTTTACCCAAAAGTGAACAAGACAAATAAAGTATCTACCTTCATGAGGTGTAGAGTCTAGCAGATTGTTTTCCCTTTGAATATATAAGAACTAGAGGCCCGGTACACAAAAATTTGTGCACTCAGGGGTGGGGGTCCCTCAGCCCACCTGTGCCCTCTCACAGTCTGAGACCCCTCGGGGGATGACCACCTGCTGGCTTAGGCCCACTCCCTGGGTGATTTGGCCTAAGCTGGTAATCAGACATCCCTCTGGAAGCCTGGGAGCCCTCAGGGGATGTCCACTTGCCAGCGGGGAGCAGGCCTAAGCTGCAGTCTGACATCCTTAGTGCTGCTGAGGAGGCGGGAGAGGCTCCCACCACCACTGCTGTACTGGCAGCCATCAGCCTGGCTTGTGGCTGAGCAGAGCTCCCCCTGTGGGAGCACACTGACCACCAGAGGGCAGCTCCTGCATTGAGCGTCTGCCCCCTGGTGGTCAGTGTGTGTCATAGTGACCAGTCATTCCCAGTCGTTCTGCTGTTAGGGTCAGTTTGCATATTACCCTTTTATTATATAGGATAGAGGCCTGGTGCATGGGTGGGGGCTGGCTGCTTTGCCCTGAAGGGTGTCCTGAATCAGGGTGGGGGTCCCACTGGGGTGCCTGGCCAGCCTGTGTGAGGTGCTGATGGCTGTTTTCAGGCTGGCCATACTCCCTTTAGGATGGGGGTCCCCACTAGGTTGCCTGGCCAGTCTGGGTGAGGGGCTGAGGACTGTTTTTAGGCTGGCCAAGCCCCCTGCTACAGAAGCTCCAAGCCTCTCCTTTTTTTCTTTTTTTTTTAAATTCTGGAATTTATTTACCTTTTATAATTGAAACTTTGTTGCCTTCAGTGGAGCTCATAGCCGGCTGTGGTGGGCAGGAAGCTTGGCTTCCTCCATCAATGGGGCAACCAAGCCTCCTGCTTGCTCCAGCTCCATGGCTACCGGCTGCCATCTTGGTTGGGTTAATTGGCATATAGTCGCTCTGATTGGCTGGTGGGCGTGGCTTAAGGCATAGCAAAGGTATGGTAAATTTGCATGCTTGTCTTTTATTAGATTAGATATGTATAACTGAGAAATATCATATAAGGGTATGAGCTTTAAAATTTGTGCATTTAATCCTTTTAACATTTGATCATTGTGTGTTTCTCCCCATTAAAATATAAATCCCATGTGGACTGGGACCTTGTCTGTTCTATTCACCACATTCCCTAATGCCTAGAACAGTATCCTGAATATGAAGCTAAATAAACAATTTTTGAATGAGCTCTAAACTTTTAATAATTCTACCTAAACTTGGTTTACATTTCCTGGGCATTTTTTTTAAAACTTCAGAAAAGGGAGAGCTTACATTGAACCTAGAGTGCTTTAGTCATAAATTATCTAGTAAATGTCACAAAAAAGGGCTGAAAGATAAGAAGGGAAAGGCAATAGAGATTATTTCCTAAAAGCAACTGGAAATAACAAAATTATAGAAATGGAGAACACATTAGATATTTCTGGAGTTTAGAAGCACTGTGCAGTGGGAGAGTGAGTATAGCTATAATAAGGCAACTCAAGGATCCTTCTGAAATGGAATTGTTCTGTACATGTCTTGATTGTGTCAATGTCAGTATCCACATATGGTAACATTGTACTGCAGTTTTGTAGGATGTTACCATTGAGAGAAAGTGCTTTAACAGCACATGGCATCTCTCTATTATTTTTTTACAATTGCATGTGAGTCTACAGTTATCTTAAAATAAAATGTTTAGTTTAAAATGTCACTTTAAATGAGTCAGAAATAATGCACTTTCACTATTTAGATATTTTAACTACAGACATAAATTTTTCTCACCCAAAGAATGTTCACTTCTAACTTTATTTTCACAGGATTGATAAAGACATCTCAAAAGCCCAAGCCACCAATTACTGACGAAGACAAGGAGGTATGCTACATCAACATATGTGTTTTACCCATCTCTACTGCCATGAAAAATATTTCTAAAATCCAAAATGTCATGTTTTCAGGTTATTCTCAAAGCTGCTGGCAGTTGTAGCTGTTTGTAACATTGATTCTCAGTCCGGAATGTATGCTGAACAACTCGAACATGACTCTGGGATTTGGCGTGTAGTTCTGTTCACTCTTTTCAATGATTTTGGATGTCATCCAAACAAACTCATAAATGTATTCAGAGCACACTCCTTTTCCTTCCCAGCCTTCTCTCTTCCCATATAAGTCACTTTCATGGGTTTGTAGTTGAATACTTCCCACCTCTCCTCATTTTAAAAAAGAATGCAGGAGTCAAAAAATTGTATGTTTTTCTGGATCAATTCTTATATGAAAATTCTGTGAGAAAGAAAGACCTATTTTTATTTAATATATTTTTTATTGATTTCAGAGAGGATGGGGGAGAGAGAGAGAGAGAGAGAGAGAGAGAGAGAGAGAGAGAGAAACATCAATGATGGGAGAGAATCATTGATTGGCTGCCTCCTGCATGCCCCACACTGGGGATCAAGCCCACAACCCAGGCATGTGCCCTAGCTGGGAATCGAACCATGACCTCCTGGTTCATAGGTAAATGCTCAACCACTGAGCCACACTGGCCAGGTGAAAGACCCATTTTTAAATAGCAGCCTAGTACATGTGTCTCTCAGCTTTTCATTCTCCAACTCCTCAGCAGCAACTTTTTATATTTGTTGGTATCATAGGTAAATGGTACTTACATAAATATAAATAATTTTTTTTTTACCAATGTTGGGTTCAGATTGATCTGGCATTGAAATCTTAGAAAAAGGTTACAAACTAACTCTTTGAACTTCTGGTTTTACATGAGATTAACTCACCTATGTAACAATATGTGGTCACTGTAAATAGTATAAAAATGTTTGATTGTATAAAAATTTTGAGACTGTCACTTTTGGCAAATACTTAAGTCTAATCTTACTTTATCATTTAAAAGCTTCTATTCATAGATTCCTTCTAATGCTTACATAAAGTATATATGTTAATGATTGGCAAGCTGCCTTGACCTCATTAAATTCTGAATTATTTTCTAGTTGATACTGAAATAGCATATTTCATAATTTTAGAAACTGTTATAGCACCTGACATGCAAATTATCCCCCTGGTAATTATGTGTTTTTTATTTTATATAGATGTATTACAATAATTATTTCTTTAAAACCTCGTTTTCTAAATATAAATCTAATATACTGATATATTCAATGTATAAATATGTAAAACAGGAAGAGAAAAAATGCAAGTCACAGAAAAAAAGGCAAACTCCCATTAAACAGAGACTTCTATTTATCTTTTTAAATGACTATTATACATATATTTATGTACATATAATTTATGTATTCCACTTCCTTTTATTTACTTTTTTCCATTGTAATGATAGTTTCTATTACACAGAGAAACGTATTCATTTTTAATTAAGTCAATTGGATTTTTTTCTTTGCCTTTCTCTTCCTAACTGTGAGTTTTGGATAAGTCACATAACTTCTCTGATCTTTACTTTCATATCTGTAAAATTAAGATGATAATACCACATACCTCCCCAACTGATTGTGAAGACTAAATGAGGTATTCCAAGATGGCTGCAGAGTAGCTGGAAGCTGTGTTCACTTGTTCCCTGTCTCAAAACAGAGAGGGAAAGCTCCCTCCCAAAGGTGCAGAGGTAGCTGAGAAGCCAGAGGGATACTGTGGCTGCTGAACTTTCTCCCCCTAGGAGTGTGGGGTTTCAACCCCATGCGGGTCTGAACCCCAACTCAGAACAATAGAGACTGGAAGAGGAGACATCAGGGTGTCTGGCAGTGGGAATCAATGGGTATTCTATCAACCTGGAAGACTGGGACTGCACCTCCCAGGGAAAGAGCACTCCTAAAGGTATAGCACCAGCCTGGAGAATTCACTCTGGACTCCATCTGCGGGAGAGGCCACACTGCCATGCTCACATCCTGCAGAGGGGACTGCTGGCTACACCCAGCAGTGACTTTTTCTTTGTTAAATGGCATTTAAATATATAAAATAAATATCAAAAATATAAGTATTTGTTTTACTATAAGTATAAGTATCTGTTTTCCAGGGAAACTTTTGGAAGAGACCCGGACAGTGACTAAACTGTGAGGCTTGGGAAAGAGGAACGGTCTCCCTGACCTCTTACCTTTTTCAGTAGCATGGATGGATCTGGAAACTATTACGCTAAGTGAAATAAGCCAGTCAGAGAAAGACAAGCACCAAATGATCTTACTTATATGTGGAATCTAATGAACAAAATAATCTGACAAACAAAATAGAACCAGAGGCATGGATACATGAAACAGACTGACAGTTGTCAGTGGGGAGAGGGTGGGGGTTTGAATGAAAGTAGATGAAGAGATCAGCCAAAGAACATAAATGTATAACACATAGACACAGACAAGTGTGGTGATGGCCAGAGGGAGGCAGGGGCGGGAGCTGGGTGAAGAGGGCAAAGGGGGTGGAGGGTGGAACGAGGCACATCTGTAACAGTGTATACAATAAAAATAAAATTTAAAACTTTACAAATAAACAAAGAAAATCACATTAATAATAATAAAAAAAAGATCTTCAGTGCTTAAAGTTTGAGAAGCATTGCTCTAGTACAGTGATGGCAAACCTTTTGAGCTCGGCGTGTCAGCATTTTGAAAAATCCTAACTTAACTCTAGTGCCATGTCACATATAGAAATTTTTTGATATTTGCAACCATAGTAAAACAAAGACTTATATTTTTGATACTTATTTTATATATTTAAATGCCATTTAACAAAGAAAAATCAACCAAAAAAAATGAGTTCGCGTGTCACCTCTGACACGCATGTCATAGGTTCGCCATCACTGCTCTAAGTATGTGTCATTCTACCTGGGATCCCCTTCATGATTATTTGAAGTTTTCCTCTGAAGTCATCATTAACATTCACACATTTTAAGCCCAGAAAACTAGACTAAATGAAATAAGGCATGCAACAATGCAACATTCTTCTCATAATATCTGGCGTATAGTAAGCACTTAATGAATATTTACTGTTATTGCTGGTACTAATAATAATACCACTATGACCATCACCAGCACCACCACCACTAAGTACTTTTGTGTTCTGAAATTCTTGTCTTTAAAATTATTACAATAAGCTTTTCTCTTTGATATCAGGACTCTATATAAACACAATTGAACACGTACCAATATATGAAATTAACTACCATTCCTGACTGCATATTATATGTAAACAACAATTTCATGAACATATTTGAAAATAAAACTTATTTTAAACTATATTTTCTTTGAAAATATCTCCCGACCCATGACATCAAGTGGTAGTCCCAAGTACTTTAATTCAGTGCTGAGTTATATTGGTTCTATAGATTTTTATTATCTGGCCTTGGAAACCCAGATCATTTTTTTTAATACAGCATAAATAATTCTACACTCCATCTATTAAAATAAACATATCTCTTAGAACTAAATTAATTTATAATGTGGGGATTGCCTACAGTAATGAGCTTGATGTTTATTTACATGCTTGCATGCACATGCACATAATTCTATTCATCTATATCGATCAATCTATATCTACTTATCTATCTCTATAATCACACATACATCTTCACAGTGGGCCACTCAATAAAGAGTTACTGGCAGTATGATTACATCTGGAGTATTCAAGTAAAATCTTTAATTTGTTAAAAATCTATCTCACTGTCCCAAGCTGTTTTATGTTGTTAGATGACATTTTGGAACTAGGCCACAGCTGGCAGCAGTGATGGAAAAAAAAATGAAAAGAGAAAACGATTGGTAAAGCTGCTAATGAACTGATTTGACACAGTGCTTAGCACACAGAGCTCATTATAAACTTGTAGATGACAGGTATTTAGACAATTCTGTGTGACAGCATTAAGAAAGAAACTAAAGCAAAGTCTGTAGCTGGAACTGCAAAAGTCATCGACAGTGCTGGAAAGGTCATTTATAATTTGCAAAACTACACATTCCTGATGAATTGAGCATACATCTGTAAGCTTAAGTAAGTTATAAGGTTAATAATAGAGCTAAATCTCTTACCAGAAGGAAATATATTTGACAAAATGGTTTGTAGCATGTTAAAAAGTCTGAGCATTTAAATAATCAAGAAGTTTCTAATTTAAATGTTATTTCATATTTATTATAGATACATAATGAGACAAATAATAATTATTTTAAATGGGGGAAGGAAATCTCTAAAGTATAGAAATGTCAAAATGCAAATACGGTGAGGCTTCTAGACATCTAGTTTTAAGAAGGAATAAAGAAGTCAATGCCTACTGCTATTAAAAACCATAAAAAACAATAAGCTTGTAAAATAATTGCAAATTTTAGTAAAATTAGAAGACTTCTATAATTCTGTGGGGGAAGAGTTGCCAAATACAGAGAAACTCAGAATATACCTAAAAGTACACATAGAAAGAAAGTCTATAGCTAAAAATTTCAAAATGGTAGAGATAAAATGGCCAATCTGTCATTTAGAGGCTGGAGTATGGCTATTTACACAGCACTTCCCTGCATTCCTTTAGGCATATAAAGAAACCAGGCTTATTGAAGTATTAAACAAGAAGTAGTCTATGGTCACTTAGTGAGAAATAAAATTTTAAATAACTCAAAAAATTCAAATGATTGTCAATTTTGCCCTGGCCAGGGAGGTTCAGTTGGTTGAGCATCGACCTGTGCACCAAAAGGTCACTGGTTCAATTCCTGGTCAGGGTACATACCCAGGTTTCAGGTAACTGGCCAATGTTTCTCTCTCACATTGATATCTCTCTCTCTCTCTCTCTCCCTCTCCCTCTCCTTTCATCTCTCTAAAATAATAAAAAATATATTTTAAAATAAATAAAAAGATTGACAATTTCAAGTGTGAAGATGTGCAAGAGCTCTCATATGCTGCAGGTGTGAGTATAATTTGGTACAGCTTTCCGGAAAATAATGTGCCAATATGTTCTAAAGTTAAAGATACATTTGTCCTATGCCCCAGTATACATATTGCTAAGACCATATCTTTCACATATACTCACACATATGTAAAATATGAAATTATATTCACTACAGCAAAAATTATATTTTTATAGCAGCATAAGACTTGAAAAAAATTCATCATTGGGGATTGGCCAAATAAATTAGGGTACCACTGTGCAATGTAAACTATGTAGTTGTTAAAAAGAATTATATATATATATATTCTAGTGGGCCCAGTGCACAAAATTTGTGCACATTAAAAGGGAATTAATTAGAGGAAATATTTTAATTTTAATATTGCTACTTGCCCTTTCTCTATAATAGAAGTGTCAGAGATGAAAGAAAATTAGTAAAATATATATGAAAATTTCCCTTCTGTCAGAGTCTGGGGCATGCCATGGGACGCAGAGTCAAATCCTCGCCCATCTACGTGCACCTCAAAATTGTGCGAGATCCAAACCCAGCCGGGCCTACCCCCGTCAAACCCCGCAGGGCAGGGGATGCAGCCTCAGGTCCCCCAGCCCAGTGCTGGGGAGGGGGAGGACACAGCCTCAGGTCCCCCCTCAAGCCTGCTGGCAGGGGTGTGGCTCAGGTCCTCCAGCACAGCCTCAGGTCCCTCAGCCCAGATCCAGGGCAAGAAGCGTGGCCTCAGGTCTCCCTGCCCAGCCTCAGGTCTCCTGGCCCCGGCGCCAGGGCAGGGGGTGCAGCCTCAGGTTCCCTGTCCCTGGAGCTGGGGCGGGGAGTGCGGCCTCAGGTCCCCCAGTCTGGCCTCAGGTCCCCCGGCCCTGGTGCGAGGGTGTGATGACTATTTGCATATTAGCTCTTTATTATATAGGATATATATATATATATATATATATATATATATATATATCACAATATGCATGATATATAAAATAAAAAAAAATAATTCCAACAGAATATGTGTGTTTTTTTTTTTTTTTTTTTTTAAATATATTTTATTGATTTCTTACAGAGAGGAAGGGAGAGGGATAGAGAGTTAGAAACATCGATGAGAAAGAGACATCGATCAGCTGCCTCCTGCACATCTCCCACTGGGGATGTGTCCGCAACCCAGGTACATGCCCTTGACCGGAATCGAACCTGGGACCTTTCAGTCCGCAGGCCGACGCTCTATCCACTGAGCCAAACCGGTTTCACAGAATATGTGTTTTTTAAAAGTGAACTATCTGTAGATATATTTATTCTATAAAACTACTTTGCAAAATAATAAAAGTATTTTTCTCTAAAGAAAAAAACTGGTGGTAAGAGATTTTGTACCTTTTGTATCATATGCATGTATAACTGTTAAAAGATATACAGAAAATACAGGAAGTAGTAGCTAATGATGCATTACTTTGATTATAAAAGAGACAATATAAATATCGCAACTGCAGGCACCGTATGTGGTCTAGCATTGCAAATAAACAGTCTCTAAAATTAATAGTCATCTATGAAATGCTTAATAAGTGTTGTTTACTATTTTACATTGCTGCCTAATGTATTTATTTTTTATATTAATGCATTTGTTAGCATAGCTACTCATACACAATAGTGAGGAGTGAGGCAAGGTAATTGGGAAGTTTAGATTGAGATCAGAGAGGTTGCACTACCTTGACCAGAGGAATAGGATAGTTTGCTAAAGTTATACTGGGGAGATTTTGTGATGCTTTTACTCCAACCTATATATGCATCTTCTGCAGTCTGGTCCAAAACTGTGTAATAGGTGCACCTGCTATTCTTAAAATGCAGCAAAAGATTGAATGGTGAACTGAATAGCCACTTGATTTTGCTATTGAGACCAATGACTGCAGGTGTAAGTAATTCTGCATTCTATTCTGTCTCCTATAGCTTACCACCAAAAACATGTATTTTAAAAATCTAGATTTCTAATGTAAGTTGGAGGTGCATATGGCTTTTAAGCAGCAACCAGAAATTTGATTTTCAAAATAAATATGACATTTTTTTGTTTAAATGCTTTGATGGAAAAGCAGGGTTTTGTATCTAATGACAGATATAAGAATTGCCTTCCACTCTTTTTGCATTTTTGAATTTTTAAATTTCAAAAAATTATTACCACTCTTCTTTTTAAGGTTACCAGCAGTTTTTTGCAAATAATTTCTTTGTAGGAGAACTTAATTAACACGCATAGGTGAGACTCACATTTACAATGAGTATTTCCCTGAAGAATTGTGAACATCTTGAATTTTGAAAAATTATATTACATTTTACATGTAGTAGGGAAGTTTTCTAGTTAAGGACAAACTTTGATTTGTTATTTCAGTTTATCAGGCTTCTTAATTAAATTTAGCATAGTAGAGGTAAAATTACCCATAGCTAGCATTGTTATCCACTACCAAAGGCAGCATCTAATTTAGTTTAAAGGAAAAAAAATCTTACAGATGATTGAATTTATCAATTAGTCCATAATTTTGATTAGGTAGCCATTTCATAAAATAAAAATTCAAAGTGGAACAAAGTGGCAGGGACTACAAGGAATATATAGCCTATGCTCTTGGAAAGCTTACACTGCAGAGTTGAGAAAAGTACAAACACCTTTCTCAAAATATAACAAAATATTTAACAAGCAATGTTCAGGGCAAGTAATTAATGCAAATTTATACACTGAACATAGAAAAGGGGAAAATACATAGAACAAGGAAAGGAAAACTATGGATAAGTTTAATAAAACTACTTAGCAAGAAAAGTTTATCTGTTAACCAAGAAATGAATATGTACATAGTATCAATATGTATGCTTCCCCTTATCAATATGCATGTTTCCCTCTTCTTTCTCTTCGCTTTCTCTCTCTCTCCACTCACACACACAGAGACACACACACAGTCATTGCAAACATTTCTGTCCTGATGAAACTTCCATGTTGAGGCTGCTCAAGACCTTTAAGAGCTTGGAAGAATTTTCATAAATTGTTCCCTGGTGCCTTTGACCTAATTTCTGAAAACTATTTGAAAATCTCAGGTGTCTGAATGCAAATTTTATCCTTACAGCTCATTAATAGCTCTATAAAAGTTAAATATATGAGCTTCTACAAATTGAAACAGCTAAACTATTTGCTTAATGGATATATAGCCTGGGTACTATGATACTAATAGGAATATAAGGTCACGGTATCAATTTCACCTCCTCATTTTTTTTCTTGTCATCATTCCTGCCTCTGTGTGTTAAGGATGCAAATTTCTACTAGAATAAATCAGACTAAAAATAATAAAGTAAAATAAAATAGTACAAAATAAGAAAATAAAAAACACTTGTGGTAGGGCCAAACTTGAGAAAATATATATTATTCATTCAATATGAAATCTAGTGTTGTGTTAAGTGCTACACACACACACACACACACACACACACACACACACACAGAGGGAGAGAGAGAGAGAGAGAGAGAGAGAGAGAGAGAGAGAGAGAGAGATTAAATAAGATAATATATTTGAAACAAAAAACTAAAGTCTATTAAAATTCACTTACTTTATCTTTTTCAGTAATGAAATATAATAAGAGTTATGTGATACAGAACAGAAAATAGAGTTTTACTCTCAATGAACAAACTAACTTTGAGTGGGTTTATTCAAGGGACAAATTTTAAAGGTGAAAGTATTCTACTTGCTGATAGAGAAAAATTAAAAATTGTCTTTTTCTGTGTGTGAAAAGAATACATAATGACATGATTGTAGATAAAGTACATGAATTTCCAAAGGATACAAACCTTCATAGGGCATAGTGTTCTCCATTTCTACCAGCTTTGATTTGACATTATGTCTAGTTCTGAGCTTTCATTTCAAAGATGAATCTCTTTCAAGCTAGTATCCAATGAGAAAACAAAGGAAACTATTCACATTTATTAATCATTGCTTCAATTATCTCTGTGATACAGAAACAAATAGCTGTTTTCCAGGATTAATGAACAAGTCATTTCAATTAAAAGAAATCATTAAAATGCAAGTTCTATTTTCTATAGAAGTCTGGATAACACTTCAAATAGATAGTCTATTTTCCCCCCAAAGGTTTCCTTGAGGATTTAATTGTGCAACTTCATTTAAAGTTAATAAAGTTCAAATACTGGGACTTTTATTTCCAGACAAGGTGTAGTATGAGAGACTAGATTTACCAACACTTCATGTGACCCAGAAATAGGAGGCAACATAACAAACAAAACCTAAGAACTGATGGTTTCTAAGACAATGCCTATCAGAAAATTGAGAACAGTGATTTGATAGATGGAGAAAAACAAAACAAAACAAAACAAAAAATATGAATCCCATAACTGTTCCACCTTACTGTCTTGAGAGAATTTCTAGGCTGTGTTGCTGATAAGGGAAATATAAACTAAATCTGTCAGACTCCCTGAGTTCAGAAGTAGGAGCTGAGAATCTGGGGACAGTGAATAGAATTCATGGATCAGAGTAATAAAGAAAAGAAAGATTTATAGAGGGAGCACTTTAGATTTCTATGTATAATCATCCCTGAACATTGAGTAGAATACTGATTGGCCAATGTGTGTAAGGAAACTACTTGAAGGCAGAGATAGGACCAACTGAGAGGTTAGAGGGAACAGTGCTCAGCAATCACACAGGACCAGAAATAGTGCCTGTTCTAATATGCAGAGAGGAAAAGCCTCATAATTCATAGAGCACTGGGTAGAAAATTCAGAAAGGTCTAGTGTCAATATTGGGAATAACCAGATTGGACTAAAGGGACCGGGCTAACGAATCTCAAAAGCAAGATTGAGGAGGAGTGCAAGAGGCAGCCAATCGATGATTCTCTCATCATTGATGTATTTATCTCTCTGTCCCTCTCCCTTCCTCTCTGAAAACAATAAAATTTTTTTAAAAGCAAGATTGAAATGGATAAAACTGTTTTCTAGCAACTTAAATGCATCCCATAAGAGTGTTCAAGAATATTTATAGGAATACAGAAATATGCAGCTCCCAAAAAAGTAAAATTCACAATGTTTGGCATCAATAAGTACCAGGCATGAAAAGAAACAAGATTATGTGCCCCATAATGAAGAGAAAACTCAAGCAATTGAAACCAACCCAAACTTACACTGATATTATTACTAGCAGGACTTCAGAACTTTTATTATGACTGTATTGTAGATGCTAAGAAAGTTAAACTCAGACATGGAAAATATTTTTAAATACCCAAAACAAATTCATAGAGATGAAAACTCCAATACCTGAGACTAAAAAACAAACAACGGATTGTCAACTGATTCTCTATGGTGCCAATTCAATGCCAACAGGAATCCCTGATTTGGGGTATGGTGAAGAAGGAAACTTTATTTAGTGCAAACAATGACTCAGCATGGCTGTGAAAACAGTATGGCACTGGAACAGCTCAATTGTGAAGCAGCCAGCTGTGAGGCTGCCCGCTAGGCCAGGCGGCCCTGGGCCAGGCCCCTCTTCAAGTAGGTAGCTCTGCTCTACTCTGCAATGGTCTTCTCTGCTCTGCTGTGCTGGTCTACTCTGCTTTGCTCCTGGAGACATCTCCAGTATTCCAGCTGAGGAAATGCAGTCTACAGTCTTTTGTGGGAAGGGTGCTTCCCCAGCCAGAAGAAAGCTAGCTTATAGGGATAGAAGTTCTCACCCCTAGTTGCCATCTGTCCCATCCTCATGCAAAAGAGGATGCCAAATCCTTGCAGTTTAATTGATCCAAAAGACACTGTTCTGATTGGTCAAAATAGAACTGCTCTGATTGGTCAGAGTTGCACAGCTCTGATTGGATGGGGAAATCCTCAATCCTACTGGCAGAAATAGGATTCCAGGAAACCTCTATAAGAGTTGGTTCAGATGATAGGAACAGTACAAACAGGCAGTTCAGCACAAAGGTAGGCAGTTTAGTGCAAAGTCTTCTCCATGAAGTGCAGTTTGCCTGAGAGGTTCTGTAAAGAAGTGGCTGCTAGGCTATTTTTTTTTTATGTTTGAGACCAGTTAGCCAGCAGGAGTCCTTCTTAATATGTGTCTTCTTCTTCCTTTTCTTCTTCCTTTTCTCCTTCTCCTCCTCCTCCTCCTCCTTCCTTCAGGGTTCACAGATGGAAATAATGGAATATTAGACATTGAAGAAGAAGTTCATAAACTTGAGTATAGTAATAGACATTATCTAAAATGAAAAAGAGAGAAAACAACTAAAAAATTGAAAGAAAGCATTTCTGATTTATTGTAAAATTTCAAGTGGTCTAAGACCTGTTTAATTAGAGTTCCCAAAAGAGAAAAGAGAAAGAAGGGAAAATAAAAAAAAAAATATTTCAAGAGATAATGGCTGAAAACTTCAAATTTATGAAAACTATACACTCACACATCTAAGAGACTCAACAAACCACAAGCACAAGCAACGTGAAGAAAATCACACCAAGACACAACATAAACAAGTGCCTCAAAACCAATGATAGAGACAAAAATTTTAATGAGTACAAGAAAAAAAATACACTTTACATACAGGGGTACAATATTAAGGATGAGCATTTTCACTTCTAATCAAAATTTTGCTTGAAGTTAGAGCCAGGGCAATAAGGGAATAAAAAGAAATAAAAGGCATCCACATTAGAAGGAAGAATAACATCTTTATTTGAAGAATATCTGATGAATCTACAAAAAAAGATATTAGAAATAAAAGTTTGCAAGACACAAAATTAAAATGCAAAAATTAATTGCAATATTCTATACTAGCAGGAAATAATCAATTTTAAATAGTTAACATTTACAGTAGCAGCAAAACATATGAAATACATAGACATAAATCTGACACAAAATAAGCAAAAAATGTACACTGAACATTTCAAAATGCTGCTGAGAGAAGTTAAAGAAGCTATAAATAGAGAGATACACTATATGCTATTTTTTTGGGCCAAATGACTCAATTTTGTTAATATGTCAGTTATTTAAACTGAATTATAAAGTCAATGTAATCCGTGTAAAAATCCCAGTTGGCTTTTTAAAGAAATTTATAAATTAATTATGAAATTCATATGAAAATGCAAAGGACCTAGAATAGTCAAAAACATTTTGAAAGAGAGCAATGTTCAAGGACTAATATTAACCTATTACAAGAATTATTATGAGCTATGTTCATCAAGACAGGATGTTTAAATAGATTAATATAACATAAATGAGAACTCATAAGTAGAAATACACATAAATAGAAATTAATTTTGTACTTTTAAATAAATGTGGTAAAATACACATAACATAAAATTTACCATCTGAACCATTCTTTTACTTTTTAAATTAAATTTATTGGGGTGACATTGGTTAAAAGAAGTTTTCAAGTTTAAAAATTTTTAATACATCATCTGTATATTGCATTGTGTGTCAACCACCCAAGGTCAAATTTTCCATCTTTATAATTTTTTCATGTGTACAATTTGATGACTTTATCTTTTCAATATTGTTATACACCACAAAGTGATCAACCCCAAAGGGTTATCCATCAACATAGAATTTATTCCATTATCCCCTTTTCCCCACCTTGACCCCCACCTCCTCTGGTAATCACTAGTCTGTTCTTTGTATCTATGAGTTCATTTTTGTTTTACTTCTTTGTTTCTTTTTAGATACCACACATGAGTGAAATCACACAGTATTTGTCTTTCTCTTTCTAATTACTTAGCATTATACCTCAAGGTCCATCCATGTTGTCACAAATGACAAGATTTCATTATTTTTTATGGCCAAGTAGTATTCTATTACACACACATACACCCTGCATCTTCTTTACCCATTCATCCATCAATGGGCACTTAGGTTGTTTCCATATATTGGCTATTGCAAATAATAAAACAAGACCACTATCTTACACCATACACAAAAACTAGCTCAAAATAGATTAAATGTTTCAATGTAAAACTTGAAATTACAAAATTTCTAAAATAAAAAATAGGTGGTAATTTCCTTGGCATTGTTCTTAAGAATGTTTTTATGGATCTAACTCCAAACGCAAGGGAAATAGAACCAAAAATAAGCAAATGGAATTGCATTAAACTGGAAAAAAAAAAAAAAAAAAACAGCCTTCTGCACAGCAAAAGAATCCAGTGCAAACCAAAAATCCAAGCTTACAGCCTGTTGCATGATTTCTAATGCAACCATATACTTTGCAAAGTGCCCCCGCCCAGCTAATATTTCCAGTATGCAACTGGCACCATACATAGTTATTACAATATTATTCAATACTAGAGGCCCAGTGCATGAATTCGTGCAAGGGTGGGGTCCCTTGGCCTGGCCAGACATCAGGGCAATTGGGGCCATTTCGCCCAGTCCCAATAGGGGCCGATCGACCAAGAGTAGGGAGCACAGGAAGTTGACTGTGGGAGCACACTGACCACCAGGGGGCAGCTCCTGAGTTGAGCATCTGCCCCCTGGTGGTCAGTGCGCATCATAGTGACTGGTCGACTGGTCATTCAGTCAACTGGTCATTATGGTCACTTAGGTTTTTATATATATAGATTTTTATGAAATGTCCAGTATAGGTGAATCTGTAGAGAAAAAGATATTCAATTATTGGCTGCTTAGGTAAGAGTTCCTTCTTTTATAACTCCAAGTAATATTCCATTGTGCAAATGTACCACTGCTTTTTTATCCACTCATCTACTGATGGACACTTGGGCTGTTTCCAGATATTGGCTATTGTAAATAATGCTGCTATGAACACAGGGGTGTATATATTATTTTTGACTGGTGTTTTGGAATTCTTAGGATATATTCCCAGAAGTGGGATCACTGAGTCAAAAGGCAGTTCCATTTTTAATTTTTTAAGGTAAATCCATATTGCTTTCCACAATGACTGCATCAGTCTGCATTCCCATCATCAGTGTACCAGGGTTCCCTTTTCTCCATATCCTTGCCAACACTTTTTTTTAATTTTGATGATAGCGATCTGACAGGTGTGAGGCAATTGTTCATTGTGGTTTAAATTTGCATTTATCTGATGATTAGTGACACTGAACATCTTTTGTTATGTCTATTGGTCATCTGTATGTCCTATTTGGGGTAGTGTCTAATCAGTTCCTTTGTGATTAACTTCTTTACCTTCCTCAAGTCTGCCCAAATGTTATTGCCTAAATGAGGCCTAATACTATGACCTCTCACTTAGAATTATAAATTTATTCATACCCCCAAATGTCTTATTTCTTCAATCCACTTTACTATTTCCCCCATAGCTCTTATCTCCTTTCAGTATAGCATACCATTGATTTATTCATAATTATTTATTACTAGGGGCCCAGTGCACGAATTTGTGCACCTTGAAAGGAACTGTGGGCAGTGAGGCTGTGGTGGGCACAGGGGCATGTCTTGGCCCATCCTCTGTGCCCCCAACTGGCCCCTCCCACTGCGGCCCAAGGTCCCCTGTCTGCCGGCTGCCCCCTCCTACCGCTGCCATGCCCACACGTTGATGGCTGTGCCAGCAGCAGGTACGAGCAGGGCCGGGTGCCATCAGTGGGTGTGAGTAGTGGCTGTTGTCCTTATTGCCCCTCAGGAGCAGGGAGAGGTGGAGAAACCCTGAGGGGCGATCAGGAACAGCAGCCACTGCTTGCACCCACTGACAGCGCCAAGCATTTGGGGCTGGCACAAGGGGCCAGCAGTAGGTGCAATGGGTCCAGTGCTGGCACCAGGTGCGAGCGCCGGGTGGGACCATGGCAGGCAGGAGCAAAGAATTTTTAGTAACAACCAGAGGCACACCCTGATGACAACGACCAGCTCCCTGCCTTGGTCTGGTGCCCCCACGCACATGTTCCACCATCCTACTGGGGCCGACGCCCACCATGTTCCACATGTGCCCCCTGGTGGTCAGCTCACATCATAGCGACTGGTTGTTTGGTTGTTCCGCAGTTTGGCCTATTTGCATATTAGCCTTTTATTATATAGGATATGTCTTCCTCTTCCTTACTAGAATATTATCTATGTGTGCAAAATGCTTTGTTGAAATTTATTTTTTGACTGATATATCCCAAGCATCTACAAGAGTGCCTAACATATAATAAACTTTTAATAAATGTATAATAAATACATTTTTTAAATTTGTGCCTGAAAGCTAGATATATGTATGCATGTTTTACTGTCCTTTCTATGATAAACAAGTTTCTGTTATTTTCTTCCCCAAATTCTCCTTACTTCAAAGTCATCTTCACCTTCATTCAGACAGGCTGTTAATAGCAATGATTTCTGAAGCAGTTGGCACAATAGCATTTTTTCATAGAATAAAACTATGACATTCTTGGGATCAGGATCCTTTACAACGAATTTGTTCATCTTGTTATTACCTGTAATGAAACAAAACTAAAACAGTATTAAAATGATAGCCATGACTAGTATGCTGATATTAAAAATAAGATAAAATATAACATTACCAAAAGCTGCCATCACCCTTATTACCACCAGTATTTCTCAATAATACAAATATCATTGTGCTAACTGCTTAAAATATTTCAATGACTCCCTTTTGTGCTTTAAATAATATCTGCCGAAACCGGTTTGGCTCGGTGGATAGAGCGTTGGCCTGCGGACTGAAAGGTCCCAGGTTCGATTCCGGTCAAGGGCATGTACCTGGGTTGCGGGCACATCCCCGGTAGGAGATGTTCAGGAGGCAGCTGGTTGATGTTTCTCTCTCATCGATGTTTCTAACTCTCTATCTCTCTCTCCCTTCCTCTCTGTAAAAAATCAATAAAATATAAATAAATAAATAAATAAATAATATCTATTCAAGAGTTATGATGATGATAGTGAATGATAAGATTTATTGACTATGTCTATGTTCTCCTTGTACTTTGAATTTTATATATTAACTAGAGGACCAGTGCATGAAATTCATGCATGGGGGGGGGGGTCCCCTCAGCCCAGCCTGCACGCTCTCCAATCCAAGACACCTCAGAGGATGTCTGACTGCTGGTTTAGGCCCGAACCAGATTTCCTCCTTTTTTTTTTTTGCATCAAAATGCTTCTTACCTGATATTGCATGTATTTTGCTTATTATAGTACTGGAGGCCCGGGATCAGGCCTAAACCAGCAGTTGGACATCTCTCTCACAATCTGTGATCACTGGCTCCTAACTGCTCACCTGGCTGCCTGCCTGATTGTACCTACTGGCCCCCCTGCCAGCCTGATATCCCCTAACCACCTCTGCCTGCTAGCCTGGTTGTCCCTCACTAACCCCCCTGCCGGCCGGGTTGCCCCACGCAGCCTGCTGCTCAGTCATTTGGTCGTATCTCACTAACCCGCCTGCCAGCCTGGTCGCCCCACACAGCCTGCTTGTTCAGTCTTTTGGTTGTCCCTCACTAACTCTCCTGCTGGCCTTGTCGCCCCACTCAGCCTGTTTGGTCGTCCGTTAGGTTGTCTGTTCAGTTGCGATGGCCCCTGGCTCTTTACATATATAGATTTTGGCACTTAATCATCACGATAATCTTATGATGTAGGTATTAATATTACTTCCATATTATAGATGAGAAAAAGGATTTCTCAAAGTTAAAATGCTTAAACAAGAATTTTTTGAATTTATAAAATTTTTTTACTGCATTTGAATTTAGATAAATTTCATATTCTCAAAATTGAACACAATTAAAACAACAGGATGTAGTTATATTGGGAAGAAACAGCAAAGCTATTGTATAATTTTTTATAATTGCCACTTTGCATCCTTATTCTCTTTGGTACAAAAATTCTTATCATTTGAACCTTCCTCTTCTACCTCCAACCCCAAGCTAATTATTTGTCTAATTCACATATTTCATGAGAGTTCTGTGAGGTTATTGACTCATTTCATTCAAACTAGCAGTTAAGCTTGAATATATGAAGGAATCTTTTAAAAAATTTGTAAAATAATTTTTTTCAATAATTGAAAAATATTTTTTTCAATTATAGTTGACATACAACATTATAATAGTTTCTGGTGTACACTCCTATGATTAGACATTTATATAACTGAAGGAGTGATCACCCCAATAAATCTAGCAACCATATGACACCATACATGATTATTATAATACTAGAGGCCTAGTGCACCAATTTGTGCATGGGTGGGGTCCCTCGGCCTGGCCAGTGATCAGGGCCGATGAGGGCCATCTCATCCAGTCCCGGTGGGGGGGAGGGTGGCTGGTCAGGGGGAGGGACTGTGGGAGGTTGGCCGGCTGTGGGGAGGGACTGCAGGAGGTTGGCCAGTCGCAGGAGGTTGGCTGTAGCAGTGAACTAACCACCAGGGGGAAGCTCCTGTGTTGAGCATCTGGCCCTGGTGGTCAGTGCATCATCATAGCAACCGGTCGTTTGTTCGACCAGTCGTAACGATCACTTAGGCTATTATATATATATAGATTATTGAATATACTAGAGGCCCGGTGCATGAAATTAGTGCATGGATAGGGTCCCTAGGCCTGGCCAGTGATCAGGGCCACTCGGGGCCTTTCGGCTGATGGCCGGGGCCTTCCTTCCAGCTGCCAGCCGAGGCCTTCCTTCCTCAGCTGCTGGCTGCCAGCTAGGGCCTTCCTTCGTGCTGCGCCACCCCCTGGTGATCAGTGCACATCATAGCGAGCAATCAAACTCCTGGTCTCCTGATTGAACTCTCAAGGAGACAATTTGCATATTAGGCTTTTATATATATAGATTGCTTATGCTATATTTTACATACTTATGGTTATTATTGACTATCAATTCATACTTCTTAATCCCTTCACATTTCACCCATCCCCCAAAACCCCTTCCCATCTTGCAACAGTCAAAATGTTCTCTGTATCTACAAGTCTGTTTCTGTTCTGCTTGTTAGTTTATTTTGTTTTTCAGGTTCCACATATAAGTGAAATCATCTGGAATTTGTCTTTCTCTGTCTTACTTATTTCATTCAGCATAGTACCCTTTCAGTCTATTCATGATGTTGCAGATGGCAAGATTTCATTCTTTTTTATGGCTAAGTCATATTCCATTCTATACATGCACCACTTATTCTTTATCCATTCATCTATTGCTGGGCACCAAAGTTACTTTCATATCTTGGCTATCATAAATAATTCTGCAATAAACATATGGATGTATATGTCTTTTCAATGTAGTGTTATGAGTTTCTTCAGATAAATACTGAGAAGTGTAATTGCTGTGTCTTAACTTGTCTATTGTTACAGCATTCATTTTAAAGGCTATTTTGTCTGTTATAAATATTGCTATCACAGCTTTTTTTCATTTCCATTTTCATAAAATATTTTTTACATCCCTTTACTTTCAGTCTGCGTGAGTCTTTCAATCTGAATTGCATTTCTTATAGACAGTATACATAAGTTATGTTTTGTTATCCATTCAGCCACATTTGATGGAAGCATTAATCCATTTAAATTTAAAGTAACTGTTGATAGATAAATGTATTTATTGCCATTTTATTATTCATATTTTTTATCTCTTTTTCTTCTCCTTAAAGAAGGTCTCTCAACATTTCTTGTAGTGCTGTTTTGGTGGTGATGAACTCCTTTAGCTTTTTCTTGTCTGGGAGGGTCTTTATCTGTTTTTTGATTGTAAATGATAGCTCTGCTGGGTAGAGTAATCTTGGTTGTAGGTACTTGTTTTTCATTCCTTTGAATATTTTCTGCCAATCCCTTCTGGCCTGCAAAGTTTCTGTTGATAAATTAGTTGACAGTTGTATGTGTGCTACCTTGTAGGTAACTAACTATCTTTCTCTTGCTATTCTTAAGATTCTCTCTTTGTCTTTAACCTTTGGCATTTTAATTATGATGTGTCTTGGTGTGGGCCTTTTTGGGTTCATCTTGTTTGGGACTTTCTCCACTTGTAGGGGAATCTTAAATGTCTCATTTTCATCCTATCTTAGAATATTATTAGAGAGAATTAGAAAATAATAAAATAAATAAGACACAAAAAAACCATTCTAGGCTTAAACCCACTAGGGAAAGTGCGGAGAGTCATGCGAATAACTGAAAATTGCTTAATTCATCTGTAGAAAATTGAAAGAAGACTCTGTGTATAAAATAGGTAGAATTCTGAGTAATGGTTTTGTCCATTGGTAAACCTCTTTTAAGCTTGGATCTGCAGGTCCTCAAGAGACCCATGAATACATTTCAGCCCCAGGAACTTTCCTTATGAATGCAGGAATCAAATCACAGCATCATTGGTAGTGTATGTGCTTTTGTCACCAATAAAAATTGCCTATATTTTCTTAATTTATTTTTCAGTTTTGAAATATATATGCTCATTATTACTTTAAAATTATGGTAGTTATTAGACTTGTCATGAGATTCTTAGTATTTGATTATCATTCTATTACAGAAACTTTAGTAAAGTCACATAGCCTGGAAGAGATCAAGATGGTTTGTGGATGAAGGGGAAAAAATGTTGTGATCAATTCTTGAAGCAAATTATCAAGAAACTGGCAGCTCTAACATTCCCATTAACTGTTACTAGATGAAGCTATATACATCTTTTAATGTAACCCACAGATTTCTTTTGCTAATGGTGTACATACTGACACTTAAAAAAAAATGAAATAGTATTTTGTGAGTCCCCTTTGAATACTGCAGAAGCTGTTGATATTTGGAAATGGTAAAAAGTCATTTTGCCAAACAAATATTTGACTGGAAAATTAGCATCATACTCTTTGCACAGATGGATTTTCTACAATGGTTGATAATGCATCTGCTTTTGCTACTTTAATACAAAAATGAATTTTCTTTTGTCATTGTCACTTACTGTTTTTTATAGAGATGTGCACTGGCAACAGAAATTTTTTCAGTAAGCCTGAAAGAAGTTTGGTCAAGAAACATAAATGTTGTCAATAAATTCAGATGTACATTTCTGAGTGTATTCCTTTTTAAATATTTTTTAAAATAAGGGAATATTATATTTTACTACATGGAACTTCAATGGCTTCCAACACAAGGCTTGCAGTAATGGTTCAAACCAGGAGCAAAAATTTCACCTTTTCTTTAAAAAAATCTTCTTCAGCTCACTTTGAAAGAAAATATTTTATTTATTGGATGAATTACTTGACAGATATTTTAGCCACATGAATGAGATAAATCTTTCAAGATCCTGAAGTTACAATTACAAATTCTTCTTTAAAATCCTTTAGTCCCGATAAGGAAGAAGAGAGTAGAGATCTACATTCTTACAAACTTTAAATGCTGTAGGAAATGCTTTACCAAAATGAAGTGGAGATATAAAATTCTCTGTCAATTTATTTGAGAAGAGAAATCTGCAAATTTCTAAAACACATCAGAACACTTTCAAAAGATGTTTCTTCATTAATAGCACTAAAGTTAAACCCTGGTTTCACAATCTTTTTTTTCTCATATAAATTGTATAAAAAATGTTATACTAGCTAAAGATGAACCCGTAGATTGTTAGAACAAAAACTTTCTACAATTAGATTTTAACTCAAAAAGCCTGGGACAATGCTAGTGTTCACTCTGAAAAACCTATTCCTAAATTTTAAAGAGCTATGAAAGTTTTAATTTTATTTTCTATAATATATCTTTGCAAATAGATATTTCTGCTTTTTGAACAATGCAAGAAAGAATGAAAAATTAAGTTGATTGGATGTCCAATATGACAGGTTAAAGACTTTATTCAAAATAAGCAGAAATTATCCACACAGAAATAGCAAACATTAATTTTAGCTTGCTTTTCTAAAATATGTTATTTTGTTACCAATGCATTGATAAAGAGATATGTATATTAGTATGATATAAATTTAGTTTTTAATATTTGGTAAGTAATTGATTATAATATTTTTTGAAATTCTATTTGTTTTATGCATTAAAAATATTAGTAGGAAAAAGAGTTCATAGAGTATCTGATTGCCATGGCAAAAATAAAGAACTTCTGCCCTAGATCCTGGTTTTGTTCCTTCTATTTAGTATATTCTTTTTAAAATGTATTTTTATTGATTTCAGAGCAGAAGGGAGAGGGAGCGATAGAAATATTAATGATGAGAGAGAATCATTGATTTGCTGCTTCCTGCACACCCCATACTGGGGGTCAAGCCCACACCTAATGGGCTAGTATATTCTTTAAAATAAATTTTTTTTTTTTAGTCTCCAACTGATAGAATATACTCCACTAATTTAATAATATAAAACAAAAAAACACTTTCTGGACACTGAATGAAGAAGTATGCCTCTCCCGCTAGTGAGACTAAAATCTTTTCCATGCATAGTTCAATTCCTTTAGAGGAAATAATGAGATACAGATGTATGCTTATTTATAAAATATTTTCATGCCACAATTTATCTCCAGGATCAATTGGCAATAGGTGTTGACTAGAGTTCACAGCCATTCTTACATTGTTTATGTGTCCAGTAAAGGATTTTAGTATTGATTCTTTGTCTGCATCTTATTTTTTTTTCCCAAATGAGTTCTGTGGTTTGACCTTGAAAAAAATCTTAATCTTATGACCGCAGGTTTATTCTAATTGCAATTGTTCCTTGTGGACTTCACCATACTAACCTGCCACTCATCAAGTCCATTTGTCTGTGAACTGACTTAATTAAACATCTCAAATCCAATTTACTTGATCCTCCTAACATTAACGGAAAAAATTCCTGTCTATCACTTAAAATGAGGTTATTTATTTAAAAAAGAAAAAACAACATACAAAAAAAATAACAAATGAAAGGGAAAAAATGAAAATTTGTTTAGTTAAGGAGTTCCGTGGCATTGCTCTCTATTGCTAAAATGTCATGCCAAATGAAAAATAAAAAGAGTAATTAAAAAGCCATATACTGTAGCTTCACTCTGAATATCTTATTTAGTTTCTGATGAAGTGAATGAAATGTTAGAAGAAATAGGTAGCCTATTTCTTTATCTCAACTACAGTCATCCCTATGACAACACCTTAAAATCCCATCTATGGTTCTCTTTTGCTTTCCACATCGAATTTGTAATTGACCATTATGTTTCTGACAATATCCCTATTAGCCTTTCAATTTCTTTGTTCGAATAAAACTATACTAGTAGTTGAGTTCTTTTTCTCCTTAGCTACTATTTCCTGACCAGTTATCAATGTGGAGTCCCTGTATGAGCAGCAGCATCACCAGGAACTTTTTAGAAATGCAAACCCTTGGGCCCCACCCCAGTCTTTCTGATTCAAAACCTCTGGGGATTGAGTTTAGTAGTCTCTAATAACCTCTGTTTTAACAAGATGATTCTGATTCAAGCTTAAATTGGAAAACCACTAGTAGATAAAGAAATCCAGCTATAATGCTAGAGTTACATTCAGACTATTCACCACCTGTGTGAGCTTTTACAGGTTACATAACCTCTATGGGTGTCAGGTTCACCACGTGTAAACTGAGAATTAAAGTATCCACTACATGGAGTGTCTGAAAGTCTTGAAGGTTGATAAAACTTTGCTTCCTTACCTCTGTGAGCTCCAGTTTTCTCAGATGTGCAATCAGGTTGATACCACTTTCCTCCAAGAGTTGTGAGGATTCATAAATACTACTGTTAGTACTGTGGATGAAAAGGGGCCACATGCTAACCTGACTAACTCATGGAAGGCCTGCTTGGAGACCTTGTAAGCACAAGAGATCTAAAGTAACCACAAAGGATGGTCTGAAATTAAAACCTTTCATTAAAAAGCAGTTTATAGGGGTAGTCATGTCCTAGCCAGTAGCTTTTCTGACAAAGATCAACTTTGATCTTTACTGAGCCTATTGTCATTTTGCATTTAAGATAACATACCTGTGGAATACCAGGGTAACTTGTAAATTCCTTTTTTCTGGACCCCTCAGGGCACAACAAATGGTGCCAGACTACAGATTCCCTAGTTGTTATTGTTATTATGCTAATTCTTGACTGTTAACTATCCTGCACCCACCTATGTAAAAGAAGCATGTGTTGCCCTGACCTGTTTGGCTCAGTGGATAGAGCATTGGCCTGTGGACTGAAGGGTTCCAGGTTCGATTCCAGTCAAGGGCATGTACCTTGGTTGCGGGCACATCCCCAGTAGGGGGTGTGCAGGAGGCAGCTGATCAATGTTTCTCTCTCATCAATGTTTCTAGCTCTCTATCCCTCTCCCTTCCTCTCTGTAAAAAATCAATAAAATATATTTAAAAAAAGAAGCATGTGTCTATTATTTTACTTTTTATCTAGTTCCAGAGTCCCCTCTTCCCCCACTTTGCTTTCTCTCACCTCCCTAATCTATCACCAGTGAATTTCATGTAAACCACCTAAATCTCCACATTTTGATGGTAATTTATAAAAACAGGTGAAAAAACCACCATTCTCCAGAGCATTATCTCAATATGTTAGATTCTGCTTCCCAGCAATTATTGACAGTTGGGCTCAAATAGACTCACAATAATTCTTTACAGGTTTGAATGTTTTCTTACATTAACACTACTACTACTACTACTACTAATGAGCTTCTAGTTGTGGGCACAAATTAAACAGAAAATAAATGTTAATTTCATTCCATTGCACATAGTAGGTACTAAATACAAATTGCTCAATTTCAACCAAATTTTTGAAGTGTTGGTTGTCCTAAAGAGAAAATTTTGGTCTGGGTTTTCCTTGGCTGCCCATTTTATTTCTTGTGTTATTTCAGCCAATATCTGCTTGTTTTAGTAGTATATTTTTCTTCCTTTAGCCTAATGATTGAGAAATTCTCTCCTTATTTAGTTTATCAGAAAAACTGACTACCTCAGATAAAAACAGTTACCACTTAGAAATTCCTTGAAGTGGCCATTCACTTTTGATTTCTACTTTAGTGTGTTCACAGCACAATCACTGATTATGTAGAACTCATTCAGAATTATTTTATGTAGTTGTAACTTACAATTTTTGAGGATTGCTTTGTAATGTTTCATTAATGGACACCTCCTACATACAAGTCAAGGTAATTCAGATAGTTTAGGAAATTTGAGTCATAACAATAGCTCATTAGAAAGTGTTAGGTATAAAACCTTTTTTACTTCTCCTGTGCTTAATAAAGCACAAAACTTGGGCTCACTGAAGTAGGAATGCACAAAGCCAAAAGAGGTGAAGATTATAAATTTACTAGAGGCCTGGTGCACGAAATTTGTGCGGGGGGGGGGGGAGGGAAGGGGGTTCTTCAGCCCAGCCTGCACCCTCTCGCAATCTGGGACTGCTGGCTCCTAACCGTTTGCCTGCCTGGTTGCCCCTAACCACTCTGCCTGTCTGCCTGATGCCCCTAACCACTCTGCCTATCTGCTTGATGCCCCTAACTGCTCACCTGCCTACCTGATCACCCCTAACCACCTCTGCCTCAGCCCCCACACCCAGGACCCAGGCTTTCTTCCTCTGGCCAGCTGCAGGCAACTGGGACCCGGGCTTCCCTCGCTCTGGCCAGCTGAAGGCACCCAGGACCCAGGCTGGACCCGGGCTGGCCGTAGGCACCTGGGACCTGGGAAACATTCACCTGGGCTGGCCGCAGGCACTTGGGACCGCAGGCAGCTTCCCTGCCTCTGGGGTGGCTTCCCCCAAGCTGGGCCCTGGTTTTATCTGGAAGGACGTCGGACGTCTGGTTGATCCAGTCTAATTAGCATATTACTCTTTTATTAGTATAGATTATTTCATCTGCTAGAAGATGGGCTGAGACCAAAATGACATCAGCAGGGCAGAGTAGGAGGAGAAGGATATTTATGTCTCTTGTAAGGGTCAGTCAGAGTAAGCAGTCAGACCAGGTGTAGGTGGGGGCCAGATGTAGGTGGTCACTGGAAATAGTGAGGCGGTTTATTAGAAACTGAAGGCCACTAATCTTGAAACCTATAATGAGAATAACAGAACAATCGCTGGGAGGGCTGAGAGCCCCAGGCAGAGCATAATAGAGAACAAGAATGTGCCTAACAAAAACAAATTCAGATTCTCTCCAAAAATTGTGTAGGGGGACTCTGTAACATTTGGCAACTGGGAGTTCTTTTTTTAAAAAAATATATTTTATTGATGTTTTTACAGAGAGGAAGGGAGGGGGACAGAGAGTTAGAAACATCGATGAGAGAGAAACATCGATCAGCTGTCTCCTACACACTCCCTACTGGGTATGTGCCCACAACCAAGGTACATACCCGTGACTGGAATCGAACCTGGGACCCTGGAGTCCGCAGGCCAATGCTCTATTCACTGAGCCAAACCGGTTAGGGCTGGGAGTTCTTTTTTAATGTCCATTTTTTTTTCATGTTATTTATCCAAAACTTTTCAAAAGCCTTGCTTATGGTTGTAACAATTATTTGATAAATATGACATTTTGCAAAACTAACTGTGGATAGCTTTCAGATTAATATAATAAGACTTGAAAAAATATAAACTGTGATTTCTTGGGAGATACAGTAAAAAAAACCACTGGCCATAAAATCAGAAAGCACATGAGCCATGATAGCAACTGCATTTGTAAACTTAGGCAATATTCTTAAACTACACCAGAGCTTCTGACCTATGAAATGTATTGCTATGAGGATAAAATGGTGTAATGTAAGTAAAAACTAGACAAATGCATCATTTTGTCTCAGGTTGTCCTCAGCTTATATCTAATCATACTTAACAGAACAACTTGAGCAAATTACACACACACACACACACAAACACACACACACACATACAATATGCATACATACAAATACATAAAAACAACTGCCTCAAAATTACTCATTAGAAGTGATTCTATTCAGAAATAAAACCATGGCTATATGGTCAATTAATATTTGACAAAGGAGGCAAGAACATTCAATGGGGGAAAGACAGTAAATTCAATAAATGGTATAGGAAAAATTGGACAGATATGTGCAAAAAAATGAAACTAGGCCACCTTCTTATACCATGTATAAGAATAAATTCAAAACAAATTAAAAACTCAAATATAAGACTCAAAACCATAAAAATCCTAGAAGGAGATATAGGCAATAAAATCTTGGACATTTCTCTTAGTAATAGCTTTTCTGATATATCTCCTTGAGCAAGGGAAACAAAAGAACAAATAAACAAGTGAGACTATATCAAACTAAAATATTTTTTAAAAAATATATTTTATTGTTTTTTTACAGAGATAAAGGGAGAGGGATAGAGAGTTAGAAACATTGATGAGAGAGAAACATCAATCAGCTGCCTCCTGCACACCCCCTACTGGAGATGTGCCCGCAACCCAGGTACATGCCCTTGAACAGAATCAAACCTGGGACCCTTCAGTCTGCAGGCCGACACTCTATCCACTGAGCCAAACCAGTCAGGGCAAACTAAAATATTTTTGCACAGCAAAGCAAACCGTCAACACAATGAAAAGACTACCCACTGAATCGAAGAACATACTCACCAATGATGATCTGAGAAGGGGTTAATATCCAAAATTTATAAAAAAAACTCATACAACTCAACACCAGGAAGATGAACAACCAAATTTAAAAATGGGCTAAGGACCTGAATAAATACTTCTCCAAAGAGTACAAACAGATGGCCAACAGATAAATAAAAAGATGCTCAATGTCACTAATCATCAGAGAAATGCAAATTAAAACCACAATGAGCTATCATCTCACACCTGTCAGAATGGCTATCATCAAGAAGTTCACAATCTGCATTCCCACCAACAATACATGAGGGCACTCTTTTCTCTATATCCTCACCAACAATTGTTTGTACTAGAGGGCCAGTGCACAAAATTCGTGCATGGAGAGGTTCTCAGCCTGGCTGGCACCCTCTCAAAATCCAGGACCCCTCAAGGGGATGTCCGACTGCCACAGGATCAGGCCTAAACTGGCAGTCGGACATCCCTCTTGCAATCTGGGACTGCTGGCTCCTAACCGCTCGCCTACCTGCCTGATTGTCCCTAACCCCTCTGCTGGCCTGATCACCCCTAACCACTCTGCCTGCCTGCCTGATTGCCCCTAAGCCTTTTGCCTACCTGCTTGATCGCCCTAACCTCCTCTGCCTCAGGCCCTCCCCACTACCGCCACTGCACCACAGCTTCATCCAGAAGATCGTCTGGAAGGACATCTGGAAGGTCATTCACCTGTCCGGTCTAATTAGCATATTACCCTTTTATTATTATAGACTAGAGGCTCGGTGCACAAAATTTGTGCATGGGGGAGGGGTGTCCCTCAGCCCAGCCTGCACCCTCTCCTATATGAGACCCATAGATAGGGATTGGGCCTAAACCAGCAGTCGGACATCCCTCTCACAATCCGGGACAGCTGGCTCCTAACCACTCACCTGCCTGCATGCCTGATTGCCCCTAACTGCTTCTGCCTGACAGCCTGATCACCCCCTAACCACTCCCTGCTGGCCTGATTGACGCCTAGCTGCTCCCCGGCCGGCCTGATCACCCCCAACTGTCCTCCCCTGCTGGCATGATGGCCCCCAACTGCCCTCCACTGCTGGCCTGATGGCCCCACTTGCCCTCTCCTGCAGGCTTGATCACCCCCAACTGCCCTCCCCTGCAAGCCTGGTGGCCCCCAACTGCCTTCCCCTGCAGGCCTGATCGCCCACAACTGCCCTTCCCTGCCGGCCATCTTGTGGTGGCCATCTTGTGGCAGCCATCTTGTGATGACGTAAGGGTGTCGTGCGAGGGTGCGAGGACCACCTAGGCTTTTATTAGTATAGGTAGACACAGAAAACAGTATGGTGATTACCAGAGGGAATGTGGGGTGGGGACTGGTAGAAGAGGGTAAAGGGTATATAAATATGACAGAAGTAGACTTGACTTTGGGTATTGAGCACACAATACCCTATATAGATCATGTCTTATAGAATTGTACACTTGAAACCTATATGATTTTATTAACCATTGTAACTTCAATAAATTCAGTAAAAATATTAAAAAGTGATTTCAAATGGAAGGATCAATTAAGGCATTTTTATTTCTATTTGCTACAATTTTTAATTGCTACTATAAAATTAAGGTAGATATTACAAAAATAATTTTATGCAATTTGTTACATAAATTGTGATGTATTAAATCAAACCATTTTATTCAATCTAATCATAATTATGATATATTGAATAAAGTCAGGTTTAATAGCATCAACATTTTCCTGCATTGTTTATTTCATTGCACCACAGTATGTATAGAGTCAATATATATGACAGTTGCATACCTGCAATTGCATCACAATTTTACAGCAACTTAGAGGTTTTCATAATTGTCTTACAATAGGGATATTTAAGCTATGTTCAACCCTATAATTACACTTGACTCTAAGTTCAAGGCAAAATCTGGATAAGAATCAAAAAAATTCATACCAAGCTTGAATGTATTTCCCATGGGAAGCAAACAAAATAAGATACAACAACAGAAAAAGCTTTTCCAAAAATACTAGGGATGTACTTAATAAGAAATAAGAGAAACCTATATAAAGAAATACTTGTCAGAGAAAGACAAGTATCACATGATCTCACTCATATATGGAATCTAATGAACAAAATAAAGTGATTAACAAAATAGATCAAGAGACATAGAAGCATGGAACAAAATTTCGAATCTCAGAGGGAAGGCAGGGATGGGTAGGAAGAAATCAACCAAAAAACTTGTATGCATATATGCATAACCCATGAACACAGACAATAGGGTGGTGAAGGCCCGGGACGGGGGCAAGGGCTGGCTCAAAGGGGTCAAAGGGGGAAAAAAGGGAGACATATATAATACTTTCAACAATAAAGCTTTTTTAAAAAAAGAAAAAATCTGCAGGGCATGAGTAAAGAATTGAACATAATGAAATAAAACTTGTACTTGGACAGGAGGAGTGAACAGTTTAATGATACCTAATCTCCCTAAGTTACTAATAAAATCTGTCTAACCCCTTTGACTGCTCATATTTACAAGTAAAGCATTAAAAAGATGACAGGTAATATTTGGACTGATAAGACTTGCTATAGAATAATCAGGTAAAAACCCAGTCATTTTTTTTTTTGGTGAAATTCATAGGTGATATATGAAGAAATATTTAGTTGTAAGGATGTTCATTGGAGTAATACAAAAGTGAAAAAAAAGAGAATTATTAGAAACTAGTGGCCTGGTGCACAAATTTATGCACATTCAAAGGAAATTAATCAGAAGAAATATTTTAATGTCACTATTTGCCCTTTCTCTATAATAGAAGTGTCACTGAGCCAAACCAGCTAGGGCAGCCCTGAAATTCTTAACTCAAGCATGAGCTCTAAAATCTATCTTATGATGTATTTGAACAAATAATTTGTCATCTTAGTCCCTTTCAAGTTGAAAACACTGATTATAATCCTATATAATAAAAAGCTAATATGCAAATTGTCCCCTTGGGAGTTCAACTAGGAGACTGGGAGTTTGCTTGCACGCTATGATGTGCGCTGACCACTGGGGGGCAACACAGAAAATGGGAGCAAGGAAAGGAGGAGGTGGGAAGGCTAGGAGGCAGGGAACTGCATGGTGGTGGTGGCACATGGGCAGCGAGGGATGGAGGAGGTGGGAGGCTGGGAGGTGGGGAACCTGATTGGCTCTGATAGCTGGCCAGGCCTAAGGACCTTACCCGTGTATGAATTTTGTGCACCAGGCCTCTAGTTATAAATAATACTAATAACAACACTAACACAAAGTAAATATTAACATGAAGTCCAATATCAATCCCAAGTAATGATAGTATTAATATTAAGCAAGCAATCATTTTATGTATTATGTTAAAATTTTCATATGCATTTTCATTAAATTGTCACAATAACCTTACAAAGAAGATATTATAATCTTCACTCTATAAGTAAGAAAAAGGAAGGCTTGTATGGTTAAGTAACTTGCCTGAAGTCTCACAGCTAGAAAGTGATAGAATCAGTATGATACAACAATTAGGCTTCCAGAGACTAATATGAGTTTTATTTGGGGTCTTCTTTTTGACACATAATCACTGCCACCCTTTAAACTACCTGAAATCATAACTTAGCTTTCATTATAACTTATCTTGTATTAAACTGAAAACATCTCCATCAAATTTTATCAAAATGCTTTCAATTTTCTCTTATTACAGCTATGACTTTCCCCCATTTCCTCCTACAATTTCCTAGTAGCAATTCAATTTTTCAGATTAAGAAACTGAAAAAAAAATAGCTCAAATATCTTGTCTAAAGCATTTCTTTGGCTCATGGAAAATACTAAAATTTAGTTTTCTGCGAACAGTGGGGCAGGTAAAATGAACTCTTGATGTTCAGTGGCATTTCACTAATATGGTTTTTGTCTCCAGAGTTTCTGCTTCTTTGCTTGTAATTACTATTCTTTTCTTACTCCATAATTTCCTGTTTTTATTGTGCTATTTTTAGTAAAGTTTTTCTAGTGTTAATGCATTTGAAAATGCTAAAATAAAATTTTACATAAGAGTAGTAGTTGGAAAGAGCATTTTGATGTAGTGGTTAATTATAATCAATTCAGAAAATAATTGGCCTTAGTATATGTATCTCCTAAGTTGAAGATCAAGTTCCTTTGTTGTTTAATTGTTTTTGAAAACTCATTTTGATTCCTCAAATGAATAGGGATCAATTTGTGTAACAAACGAGGCTTACACCTTAACCTTTAAGGCTCTAACAACCGCATTTGTTCATCACATTTTAAGATTATATTTTTTTTTTTAAATGTATTTTATTGATTTTTTACAGAGAGGAAGGGAGAGAGATAGAGAGTTAGAAACATCGAAGAGAGAAACATTCATCAGCTGCCTCCTGCACATCTCCTACTGGGGATGTGCCCGCAACCCAGGTACATGCCCTTGACCGGAATCGAACCTGGGACCCTTCAGTCCTCAGGCCGACACTCTATCCACTGAGCCAAACCGGTTTTGGCAAAGATTATATTTTTTATGATGGGTTTGTGAATAGGTGTTCTCTGTTCTTGCTATTACCAGTTGACATTTCTGGGCGAAAAATCAGTAAGAAAGAATTATCTTCAGTCTTCAAGTTTGAGTAGCACTAAGAAGGACACAGTATATTATTTGCCAGCAGCTCCATGTGAACATAACAGCTATTTGAGGAGACAGCTGCTCAGGGTTCTGTGTACAGATTTTGTCCAGGAAGAGAGAAAAATAAATTGACCCATTTGGGGATTGATGGTGTAACATTGGTCTCATCAGTATCAGGCAAATAAATTGACATAACTGAAAGCCATTTTCCATACATCTTAGAGGGAGTATGCTTGTACATATATATTTTTAATTCTTTATTGTTTAAAGTATTACTTAAGTCTCCTTATGTATATACTAGAGGCCTGGTGCATGAAAATTCATGCACTGAAGGGGGGTCCCTCAGCCCTGCCTGCCCCTTCTCACAGTCCAGGAGCCCTCAGGGGTGGGAGGCAACCCGGCGATCAGGGGAAGACAAGGCCCCATCATACCTCTGCTGCTGCCACTGCCAGCAGCGCAAGCCTTGGCCGGCCCTAGTTACCTGAGCCTCGGCGGCCATGGTGGCTGGGGGCTGAAGGAACTGGGGGACTCCGGAGGCAGGTGCACAGAGCAGCCCAGCCCATCTGGTGGCAGGCCAGTCCTTGCAGCACGCCTGCTGCCCTGGCGGGCTGAGGGGACTGGGCGCTGCCATCCTTGTGGCTGTGGATGCCACCATCTTTGAGGGTGGGGCAGACAATTAGCATAATGCCCTCCTTAATTGGCTGTGGGACTCTGCCATCTATGAGGGGAGGAGCCAGACCAATCACCATATTTCCGTCCTTATTGGCTGTGCGTGCTGCCTCCTATGTGATGGTATGAGTTGTCTATTTAGCCAAGTTCTCTTCTTTATTACATAGGAAGATTTTAAACCCCTGGCAGTTTTACCTGTTAATCGGGAACAAGAAGCAAAGTACTTTC
>NW_005871050.1:11095078-11109311 GCF_000147115.1 Myotis lucifugus | reverse complement strand
TCTGATTTTATATTTTTGAAAATCTTCTTGAAACAAGGTCTGACCTAGGCTTTGTAATAGTTTGTCATTCTCAAAAGGCTTGAATTACTTGCTAAAAATTTAATAAAAACCTCTCAGTCCAAGCCCACTTTGAATCAGTCTATGACCTCAGACAAGATAATTAGCCTCTCTGTACTGCTGTTTTTCTCATCTGTGAAATGGGGATGATAATTGTGATTTGACACATGGTATTACTATGAGAAATTACTGCAAAACACTTGAAAAATATGTTTTTATGCAAATTATTACTAATTATAATAATCATAGCTCACATGGGTGTCCTATGCACAAAATCATATATTCAGAAACGCTATAAGTATAATTAGTGAGAAAGTCTACTGAAAATTTGTCTTGGTTGGACTGAACAGAACTAAGCTAACTTTTAAGCAGTGGGTATGGATCAACAGACATTGGCATTCATTAAATAGAAAGGTTTATTTAAAAAATGATAAAAATGTCAGTCTAAACCCACAAGAAAGACAAACCTAAATTCTTCTACTGTGAATTATATTGATTCAGTTTTTCAACAGTCTCTAAAGATAGTCCTAATTTCTAGAACTCTACAGTTGGTAGTTGGTGTATCACTGTGTTGTGCCCTGATTCTGGGACAACAAAAAGGTCAGTGAAAAATGCAAAAAATCCCAGATACTACCAATATTTCTACCTTTCTTTACTCGTAATTAATTAATAATTAATCTTAATCCTTAAATCAACGTTTTTAACTTTGCCACTATTGAAATTTTGGGCTACATAATCTTTTGTTGTAGATAATTGTCCTGCCCACAGCAGGCTGCTTAGCATGACTCCTTGGACTCCACCCACTAGAATCTAGTGACTAGATGCTAGTAGTGCCTTCCCCTTCTATTGTGATAACCAAAAATACCTGCAGACATTGTCAAATGTTCTATGGGTGGAAGCACTCTTGGTTGAGAAGTACTGTCTTAACCAGAATATTTTTGTGAGGATTAAAGGAATAACAAATTTTTATGTGTGTTCAAGGGGGTGGGGGTAGGCCATAAGAAGAAAGCACTGCTTAATTGGTAAGTAAAATTCAAAACTGAGGTTAAAACTGTCATTAGGTCTTTACTTCTATGTCCCTTTCTTTTCTATTATTATAGCTTTAGTGAATTTTCTTTTCTTTTCCATGTTTACCAAACGAATCAAACTACTAGAAGTTTTGTGTGTCAGTAACTGAGTTGGAGTTAGATACAGGTAACAATCACAGTTTGTATTCCCAAAGCAAGACACTTTTAGACTTCATACTTAATTTTCATGAATGTGCCAGGATAGTCAAAAAGACAATCCTACCCATCCCCCTCAGTGTTACAGAGAGGCTGGGTTGGGAAACAGTGATTGAAACCATGTCACCCATAGGCCCTGAGTGCTGTAGCTCCCTGTGGAGATTTTGCAGAACTACCAAACTGTCTCCACTGTGGCTGAATAAATTTACATTCCTGAATTTGGTTCAAGATGTCGGCAAAGTACGTGGATCTTGCTCCCAATGCCTCCCAGAACCAAACTGGAATTCACAACAAAACCAGGGAACAATAACTCTGAATTACTATCTGGAGACTATCAGAAGAGGAGACTTTGAACCAAGGATGGCAGAAGCCACCTCAAGACTGGTAGGAAGGGCAGAGTCGGGAGCTGGGCTGGCCCCACTCCCACTGGCAAGCTGGCCAAGGTTAAGGTTATGGAGGGATATTTAGCTGCGGGAGGTTCCTCCTGAGAGGCATGAAGCCTACACCCCAGATCAGCCTCCCCAACCCTGAGTGCCAGAGCCAGGAACAGGCACCCTCTAACATCCTTTCTGGTGTGGTTTCTGTCAAGGAGCTCCCTGGAGTCAAAGCCACCCATATGAAGGGCCAAAGTGCAAACATTTTCTTCACAGCCACTCGCCCTGGGCTCCAGCAGAGGGAGGGTGGTGAGGACTGGAGTCACCTGAGGAGAGTCTGGGATGACTGGATTTTGGGAGAGACATGGGAGAGTGGCTGCCAGGATTCTTATGCTGGGACATCCTCCAATCCCACAGCAGCCATTTTTCTTGAGAGGAAAAATCCCCTCCCAGCAGCATCAGCCCAGGGAAAAGCAACTACCCCACCCTCTGGAATCCCACTCAACTCACCTTCTTGAATCCCACTTCCCCTACCCTGCATTTTAAGCCCGACTGAGGAGTCAGTGAGATAGGCTGGGGCTTAGGAGGATGGACGGTCTCAGGGGATATCAGTGACTGGCTTTGGAGTAGGACGATTCCTCCCACTTTCCAGGGAATTTCATGGGAGATCCAATAGACCTCTGGGCTTTGTAAGATGCAACCACCTGACTAATAGGGGCTTTGCCTTGCCAAGGTAACAGAAAAATCAAGATAATTAATATTTAGAAATTGGTGGAATTTTTATACACCAATAATGAACTATCAGAAAAGAGAAACTGAGAAAACAATCCCATTTACTATTGCAACAACAACAAAAGGTGCCTAGGAATAAACTTAACCAAGAAAGTAAAAGACCTATACTAAAACAAAACAAATAAACAAACAAACAAACAAAACACGACAGGACATGGAAGAAAGAAATAGAGGAAGATACAAACAAGTGGAAACATACGCTGTATTCATGGATTGGTATAATTAACATAATTAAAATAGCCATACTACATAAAGCAATCTATACATTCAATGCAATTCATATTAAAATGCCAATGGCATATTTCACAGATCTAAGACAAATATCCCAAAACTTTAAATGGTACCAAAAAAGATCCTGAATAGCCTCAGGAATCATGAGAAAGAATAACAAAGTTGTAGGTATCAAAATACCAGATATCAAAGTATACTACAAAGCCACTGTAATCAAAAGAGCATGGTATTGGCATAAAAACAGGCATATAGATAAATGGAACAGAACAGAGAGCCCAGAAATTAGCCCAAATTTTCTGGTCAATTGATATTTGACAAAGGAGGCAATTGCATACAATGGAGTAAAAATAGTCTCTTCAATAAATGGTGTTGGGAAAATTGAACGGGTACATGCAAAAAAAAAAAAAAGGAAAGAAAGAAACTAGACCACTAACTTACATCATACACAAGAATAAATTAAAAAATGTATAAAAGACTCAGAGGTCTAAGTTGCAAAACCAAAAATCCTACCAGAAAACATAGGCAATAAAATCTCAGATATCTTGTGTAGCAATATTTTTACCAATATATCTCCTAGGGCAAGGGAGCAAAGGGAAAAACAAACAATTGGGACTACATCAGACTAAAAAGCTTCTGCACAGCAAAAGAAATCATCAACAAAATGAATAGGGAACCCGCCCTATGGGGGGACATATTTGCCAAGGATACATCTGATAAGGAGTTAATTCCCAAAATATGTAAAGAACTTAGACAACTCAACACCAGGAAGATAAACAATTCAATTAAAAAATGGGCAAAGGAACAGAATAGACACTCCTCTAATGGAGATATATGAGAAAATGCTCAGCATCACTAATCATCAGTGAGATGCAAATTAAAACTACAATGAGGTATTACCTCACAACTGGCAGAATGGCTACCATCAATAAATCAACAAAAAACAATGATCTATGCAACTTTATAATTAAGTGTTGGTGAGGATACAGAGAAAAGGGAATCCTATGCACTCTTGGGGGAATGCAGACTGGAAAACAGTATGGAGTTTCCTCAAAATTAAAAAAGGAACTGCCTTTTGACCCAGAGATCCCACTTGTGGGAATGTATCCTAAAAATCCCAAAACACCTATAGAAAGAATATATGCATCTCTATGTTCATAGCAGTGTATTTACAATAACTAAGATCTGGAAACAGCCCAAGTGCCCATCAGTAGAAGAGTGGATAAAAAAAGCTTTGGTACATTTACACAATGGAATACTATTTGACAGCAAAAAAGAAGGAACTCTTACCCTTTGAAACACAATGGATGGGCCTGAAGATAATTATGCTAAGCAAAATAAGCAAGTCAGAGAAAGACAAATACTATGATCTCACTTATATGTGGAATCTAATGAACAAAATAAACTGACAAACAAAATAGAATCAGAGGCATGGATGCATGGAACAGACTGACAGAGGGGAGGATTTGGGGGGAATGGATAAAAGAAGGTGAAGAATGGAGTCAAATAACATATATACATAGACAACAGTGTGTTAAAGGCCAGGGGAAGGGTGGAAGGGGCTGTGTGGAGGTGGGCGAAAGGGGGGATGGGGGAGATCAGTGATAGTGTCAACAATGAAAAATTAAAAGAAATAGAAAGGAGGAGATATAAAAAACTGAAAATGAATGTTCTATGCAACTTTATAAGGTATGTGAATCAGCATAACTCATGTTATATAGTATTAAAAGTCATGACGTGAATATCAGGAAATTTGAGCCCTAATACTTCAGTTAATGTAAACTAGTGTGACTTTAAACCAATGTCTTCTTTGCTCAAAAATCCTATCTAATAAAGAGGTAATATGCAAATTGACCATCACTCCAACATACAAGATGGCCACCCCCATGTGGTCAAAGATGGCTGCTCCCATGTGGACACAAGATGGCTGCCACAAGATGTCTGGCAGGGGAGGGAAGTTGTGGGCAACCAGGCCTGCAGAGGAGGGCAGTTGTTGGCGACCAGGCCTGCAGGGGAGGGCAGATGGGGGCGACCAGACTGGCAAGGGAGGGCAGTTAGGGGTGACCGGGCCAGCATGTGGAGGGCAGTTAGGGGCAACAAGGCCAGCAGGGGAGTGTAGTTAGGGACAATCTGGTTGTCAGGGGAGTGTAGTTAGGGACAATCGGGTTGTCAGGGGAGCAGTTAGGCATCGATCAGGCTGGCAGGGGAGTGGTTAGGGGGTGATCAGGCTGGCAGGCAGAAGCAGTTAGGGGCAATCAGGCAGGCAGGAGAGCAGTTGGGTGTCAGCAGTCCTGGATTGTGAGAGGGATGGGGCCCCAGATTGGAGAGGGTGCAGGCTGGGCTGAGGGACACCCCTGCACCTCCAAGCACAAATTTCATGCACCGGGCCTCTAGTAAAATAAAATAAAATAATTACATTTCCATCAGCAATGTATGAGGGTTTCAATTTGTTCTACACCCTCTCTAACACGTATTTTCTGTTTTCCTGAGTTTGTCATAGTTATGCTAATAAGTGTGAAGTGGTACAGCACTGTGGTTTTGTTTTGCATTTTCCTAATGTCTAATGATACGGAGCATCTTTTCATGTGCTTAAAGGTCATTTGTATTTTTTTTCTAAAAATATTTATTCTAATCTTTTGCCCATCTTTTAATATGGTCATGTATCTGCTGAGTTTTAAAAGTGTTTTATATTCTGATAACTAGATGCTTATCAGATATTATGATTTCAAAATATTTTCCCATTCTGTGAATTACCTTTTCACTTAGATGATAGTGCTCTTAGAAGAACAAATTTGTGTTGTTGTTTTTTTAAATTAATGTCCAATTTATTTTTCTAATATTGCTTGTTCTTTAGATGTCATATTTTTAGAAACCATGCCTTATCCAAGGTCACAAAGATTTGTTCCTATGTCTTCTGAAATTTTTATGGTTTTAACTCTTACATTTCAGTCTCTGATTCATTTTGGGCTAATTTTTTAATATGGTGGGAGGTAAAGTTTCAATGTCATTCTTTTGCATATGACTATCCTGTTGTCCATGAATCATTAGTTGAAAATACTATTATTTCTTCACGTTATTATCTTGATGAAAATATAATTTGTCATAAATACAAGTGTTTACTCATAGACTCTCAATTTTGTTCCATTGACCATATGCCTATTCTTATTCCAGTACCACTGCATCTATGTATCTGTAGCTTCATAATATGGTAAATGGGAAAGTGTGGATCCTCTAATATTGCTCTTCTTTTCCAGAATTATTTTGCTTATTCTTAGTCCTTTATATTTTGATATGAATTTTAGGGTCAGCTTGTCACTTTCTAACACAAATCCAATGGCTATTTTGTTGACTCTACATTTCCGTATGAGGAGTATTGCCATTGTGATAATATTGAATCTTCTGATCTATGAACATGGAATATCTCTTTACTTATTAGGTTTTTAATTTATTTCAGCAATATTTTGTAATCATCATTGCACAAGTTTAACATGCTTTTGCTAAAGTTTTTCCTAAGTATTTTATTTTTTATATTATTGTGAATGGTATTGTTTTCTTAGTTTCATTTTAGACTGTTCATTACAAGGATATCAAAACATATTTGAATTTTTTATATTAATCTTATATCCTCTGACTTTATTGAACTTGTTTATTATTCTTAGTAGGTTTTTTGTTCAATTATTAAAGTTTTCTACGTATGGACCATGATATATTGTAGATTGTTTTTACAGCACAAAATAATTACCACACTTTTCTCTCCATCAAAAGAGGGGGAGAAAAGTGTATTTCAAAAAAAATTGAAGAGATATTGCTTTATGGAAGTGAAAGATTTTCTTATGTGTTTCATATATACAAAGTACATTTATATTTTTTAAAAAAATTCAGGTTAATACTGGCCACTCCTCTCATATTATATATCTGAATCCTTGTATTTGTGAGTAATTTGTGAATTTAGATAATTTGATATTAACTCTTGGCTCTATTACATAATAGCTATGAAGATTTAATAAGCTATTAATATTCTTTTTTGGACCTCAGTATGTATCTTAGCTTGGGCTGCTATTCCCAAATACTATAGGTTAAATGGGTTAAACAGCAGACATTTATTGCTCATAATTTCAGAGGCTTGGATGTCCAAGATCAAGGTGCTCACAGATTCAGTGTTTGGAGAGAGCCTGCTTCTTGCTTAGAGATAGCCACCTTCTCTCTCTGTGCTCACATAGCTTGTCCTCAGTACATATACATGGAGAGATCTCCTTGTCTTCCTCTTATAAGTACACTAATTTCATTAGGAGGGCTCTACCCTCATGACCTCATCTAAACCTGATTACCTCCCAAAGGCCCTGCCAACAAATGTCACATTGGGTGTTAGGGTTTCAACATATGAGTTGTGGGGTGAAGGGCACAAATACTGAGTTTATAACAGTATCTTGCCTATCAAATGGAAATATTAATACCATACATCAAATAGAATTTTTGTGAAAACAAAATAAGATGGAACATAATGAAAATGAAAAAAATCTTGATTTTTATTTTTTTCATTGTTGGTCATTGTGGGGCTCTGTCTGGAATGTGTCAGATGTTCAAGGACTCCTAATCAAAGTGTTCAAGGCCAAGTTGACATAAGCAGGTGGGAGGACCAGCAAGCTATACATTTGCTATAACCCAAAAGACTGACATCACTATTTGGAAAGAAAGCTCTTTTGTTGAAGTTAGTATTAAAGTATGTTACGGACCAGTAGGTAGCCAGTTCGGAGGCGGCTGCTTAGTGAGGCTGTAGCTCTAAGGATGGCTCCTGTATAGCTTCTGTTTTGGAAGCTTCATTGTAAGAAAGATGTATTGTTACCTAGCTGTTGTACAGCTACTGTATGGGACTTTAATTTGAAGAACTACTTTGTCTAATATCTCCTATCATAGCAATGGCTACTTGGGCTACAATAAAGACTCTATTATACACCCACAACTTCTCATGGTTTCTCCGTCAAATACCTGGCATCCAAGGGGGTCCAGTCCCTGGTAGAGGGGCTTGGACACGAAAATTGGGGTAGTCGGGCAGAATAAAGGACTTAGGGTTTGAGTAGTAAGTATTCCAACAATGGTGCAGTCAACAGAGGATAAAGGAGGAACTGTGTTCCCAACAGTCATTCAATCTGAGAATGTGTTCATAAGACAGAATTCTAATTTATTAGCTCTCAATTTCTAGTGTCTGCACCAGAATTAGGACTATGACTTAGATAAGCTACATATCCTATTTGCATATGTGCAATCTTGTGAATCCAGGGTAATTTTTTTCCCCTATGGAATAAAATACTTATCATCTTCAACAAACTTTCATCAACACCAAACATATTAGAGGGTAAACTCAAATGCACTATCAACAGTATAAGTACTGGATCTATGTATGGGGTATGAGTTTTGCCTTCAACATGAACATTCAGTAAGCTTGCATTCTCTACTTACAATCTATAGCTTCCCTATGCTACACTCACAAATTCCATTTCAATTTCTTTACACAGTCCATAAATGAGAAGATTTCTAAATGATTGCTACTTAATGACTTTTAATACTAAAACCCTTTCCCAGTATATACCACAATTGTAGAGATGTAAATATGTACATAAAACATTCCAGTTACTCAACTGTGTGACTTCTTATAACATTAGACTTTTCTATTTATATTTTTTGAATGAAGATATTCTCTATATCGTAAAATAAAATATAGCAAGAACATGATCAAGTAGTCTTAGATTATTGCTTGATTTTGCTATAGACAAAATATTCTTAAATGCAACTTCAAAGTCAAAAAGTAATGCTTTCTGGTTCTGATAAACCCAAATTGACAATAAAAATTGAGCTCTGAACAAGTGGTAAACTCTTCCTCAGAGAATATCAAAATAGTACCCCTAACTTCTCATTGCCCTCCATCATTTAACAAAAGTCAACACCAACATACATTTAGGTACAATGCTAGGTTATACTTCTTAAATAAAATATTGCATCTGTACTTGAGAGGTGATAGTGTACGTGCCCTTTGCTTAGTAAGAATTATATATTTTTCATTTATATACATGATTATATATATTATATATATACATATATATAAGAAAAAAGATACACAATCAGTTTTCCACTTATAAATAACAGATAAAAAAATCTCTTCCATTATCTAGAAATAATGAATCAATCTCTGTGGCACATAATCAAACATTTAGATTCATGTCTTTAGACTCTGAATAGATAGACTATTATTTATAACTAGTGGCCCGGTGCACAAAATTCGGCATGGGGGTGTGACCCCCAGCCTGTCCTGCACCCTTACCAATCTGGGACCCCTTGGGGAATGTCCAACTTCCGGGCCTAAACCAGCAGTCAGACATCCCTCTCACAATCTGGGACGGTTGGTTCATAACCGCTCACCTGCCTGCCTGCCTGATTGCCCCTAACCACTCTGCCTGCCAGCCTGCTCATGCCCAACTGCCCTCCACCGCCAGATTGATCACCCCCAACTGCCTCTGCCTCAACCCTGCCACCATGGCTTTGTCCAGAAAGACGTCTGGAAGGTCTCCCAGAAGGTGTCCTGGCCTAATTAGCATATTACCCTTTTATTAGAGATAGAGGCCTAGTGCACGGGTGGGGGCCGGCTGGTCTGCTCTGAAGGGAGTCATGGATCAGGGTGGGGGTCTCCTTAGGGGGGGCCAGCCTGGACGAGGGTCCTGGGGCAGTTTGCAGGGAGGCCACGCCCCCATCAGGCTGTGGGTCCCCACTGGGGGCGGTGCCAGCCTGGGTGAGGAGCTGAGAGCCTTTTGCAGGATGGCAATGCCCCCATCGTGGTGAGGGTCCCTGCTGGGGGTGGGGTGGACCTGGGCAAGGGGCTGATGGATGTTTTTAGGCTGGCCACGACCCCATCGGGGTAAGGGTCCCTGTGGAGGGTGTGGCCAGCCTGGGTGAGAGGCTGAGGGCTGTTTGCAGGCTGGCCACGCCCCCATTGGGGTTAGGGTCCCCACTGGGGAATGTGGCCAGCCTGGGCGAGGAGCTGAGGGCCATTTGGGGGTGGTTTGCAGGCCGGCCAAGCCCTGGGCTTTGTCCGGAAGGTCTCCGGAAGATCTCCCAGTCTAATTAGCATATTACTCTTTTATTAGTATAGATAATCTCTCTAATTTATGTCCTACTGATTTTAAAAGGTTTATACTGCAGGATGGAAATCTATATACAGGCCACAAAACCGTATTTTATGACTCACTCTGTTTTGAGAAAAAAATGTGTATGAAAACTACCAAAGAAAGGTAATTTGCAGTCTCTATATATTATGTGTCTTCAGTTAAACATTGAACTTCCAGGAATACCGAAGTTTACATAGGGGCTTAGGGAAAGTGCATACATTATTCTGAAAAGGCAGTTGTTACAAGAATTGCCCAATACAGATCAAAAGCTATTTTTTAAATTCTTTATTGTTTAAAGTATTACATATAGTATTACATATGTCTCCCTTTTCCCCATTGGCCACCCCCACTGCCCAGCACATGACCTCACCCTCCTAGTGTCTGTGTCCATTGGTTATGCTTATATGAATGCATACAAGTCCTTTGGTTGATCTCTTACCCCCCTCCCTTCCCTCTGAAGATTGATGGACTATTCAATGCATCTATGTCTCTGTATCTATTTTTGTTCATCAGTTTATGTTGTTCATTATATTCCACAAATGAGTGGGATCATGTGATATTTTTTTTTCTCTGACTAGCTTATTTTGCTTAGCATAATGCTCTCCATGTCCATCTATGCTGTTGCAAATGGTAAGAGTTCTTTCTTTTTTACAGCAGCGTACTATTTCATTGTGTAGATGTACCATAGTTTTTAATCCACTCATTTGCTGATGGGCACTTAGGCTGTTTCCAAATATTAGCTATTGTAAGTTGTGCTGTTATGAACATAGGGATGCATATGTCCTTTCTGATTGGTGTTTCTGATTTCTTGGGATATATTCCTAGAAGTGGGATTACTAGGTCAACTAGGAATTCCATTTTTAATTTTTACAGATTTTAAGTTCCTAAAAATCTGAAGATTTTCAGGTTCTTCCTCAGGAAAAGGATTTGAATAAGAAATATTGATTAATGACCATTCAAATGTCTCAGAATCCAAAGCTCTGAGGATGGAAAGGCAAAAATCTGGTCAATCAGAAACAATAAAAATAAAAATAAACATTTAAAAATAAAATAAACATTAAAAAATAGTAAAAATAAATATATCTTGATCAACATATATAAGCTTGGACATAGGTAAATGACAATGCAATGAGTAAGAGATCTAACAAACAATATCGGCCTACTAGAATAAGTTCTCTTCAGACTAACAGTTGACAGAGAGGAAGGGTTTAGATGGCTGAGTGAGAAAGGGGATTAAGAAGTACAAATTGGTAGTTACAGAATAGTCATAGAAATGTAAATTATAGCATAGGGAATATAATCTATACTAATAAAAGACAAAGATGCTAATTGACCCTACAAGCCATGCCCACCAGCCAATCAGAGCGACTATATACAAATTAACCCAAACAAAATGGTGGCCGGCAGCCACAGAGCTGAAGCAAGCAGGAGGCTTGGTTGCCTGGGCGATGGAGGAAGCCAAGCTTCCTGCCTGCGCTGAGCCGGCTGTGGCCTCCGCTCATGGCAACAAAGTTTCAATTATAGAAGACAAATAAATCCCAAATACCTGCTTCCAGCCAGCCTCCACTGGGAGCTTGGGTGGCTGGGGGCTGTGGCCAGCCTGCAAACAGCCATGAGCCCCTTACCCAGGCTGGCCACACCCTCATGGGGTGAGGGTCCCCGCTGGGGGGCTTGGCCAGCCTGCAAACAGCTATCATCCCCTCACCCAGGCTGGCCACACCCTCATGGGGTGACGGTCTCTGCTGCGGGGCTTAGCCAGCCTGAAAACGGCCCTCAGGCCCTCACCCAGACTGGCCAGGCACCCCAGTGGGGACCCCCACACTGAAGGTGATGTGGCCAACCTGCAAACAGCCATCAGCCCCTCAACCAGGCTGGACAGGCACCCCAGGAGGGACCCTGACCCTGAAGGGGCTGTGGCCAGCCTGCCAACAGCCATCAGCCCCTCACCCAGGCTGGCCAGGCACTCCTATATAATAAAAGGGTAATATGCAAATTGACCCTAACAGGAGAAAGACTGGGAATGACTGGTCACTATGACACACACTGACCACAAGGGGGCAGATGCTCAATGCAGGAGCTGCCCCCTGGTGGTCAGTGTGCTCCCACAGGGGGAGCTCTGCTCAGCCACAAGCCAGGCTGATGGCTGCCAGTACAGCGGTGGTGGTGGGAGCCTCTCCCGCCTCCTCAGCAGCACTAAGGATGTCCGACTGCAGCTTAGGCCTACTCCCCGCTGGCAAGTGGACATCCTCCGAGGGCTCCCAGGCTTCCAGAGGGATGTCCGACTGTCAGCTTAGGCCCAATACTCCAGGGAGCTGGCCTAAGCCAGAAGGTGGTCATCCCCCGAGGGGTCCCAGACTGTGAGAGGGCACAGGCAGGGCTGAGGGACCCCCTCAAGTGCACAAATTTTTGTGCACTGGGCCTCTAGTCCTATATAGTAAAAGGCTAATATACAAATACACTGAACGGCCGAGCAACCGAAACTACCAAACAACTGAACAACCCGTCACTATGATATGCACTGACCACCAGGGAGGGAGTGCGTGGAACATGGCCGACATCGGCCACTGCGGGATGGTGCAGCAGGTGAGTGGGGGCACCAGACAAATGCGGGGCACTTGTTTCTGTGATAGGGGCAAGTCTCTGGTGGTTACTGAAAATTCTTTGGTCCAGTGTGCCACGGTCCCACCTGGCCTTCACACCTGCTGCCAATGCTGCCCCCACTCACACCGACAGCCAGCACTGGAGTCACCGTTTGCACTTGTTGCTGGCACCCAGTGCCAATCCTGATCACCCCTGAGGGCTTCTCCATCTCCCTCTGCTCCTGAGGGGCAATTGAGCAGCATATGTCACTCCCACCCACTTATGGCACTGGCCCTACTTGCACCTACTGCTGGTGCTGGCCCCAATCACTCCACGCCATCAGTGGGTGCGAACGGGACTGGCGCCGTCAGCATGCAGGAGCAGACACAGCAGGAGTGGGGCTGCCAGCAGAGAGGGGACCTGGGAGCACGGTAGAAGGGGCTGGGCAGGGGCCCGGAAGATGGGCTGAGACCCACCCCTGTGCCCACTGCAGCTTGGTGGCCCATAGTTCATTTCAAGAAGTAATATGCAAATGAGGTCAAGATGGTCACGACCAGATCAGAGTGAGGGGCCGCGCTCCGCCCGAGCCTGAGAGATCAACACAGAGGGGAGCCTGCACGAAGCTTCTGTGGCATGCCTGGGGGCAGGCCCCCAGCTGACACACACACATACACACATACACACGGGGTGCCTGCTCTAAGCCTCTGCAGTGTGGCTGGGGGCAGGCCCCAGCGGAGACACACACACACACACACACACACACACACGGGGTGCTTGCTCCCACCCTCTGAGGCCAGACTGCAGCTTAGGCCCGCTCCCCGTGCAGTCAGTAGGACATCCCTGAGGGCTCCTGGACTGTGAGAGGGGGCAGGCTGGGCTGAGGGATTCCCACCCCCTAGTGCATGAATTTCATGCACCGGGCCTCTAGTATCACAATAACTATGTATGGGACCAGGTTGGTACTTGAAATATTGGGAAGGTCAGTATATAAAGTACATGATTGCTTAACCACTATGCTGTACATCTGAAACTAATACAGAATAATATTGAATGTAAACTGTAATTTAAAGAAAAAGTTATCTTCTGAATTCCTTTGGTAATTGTTACCCTAATTGGGCAACAAGGGAGGAACTGATTGTAGATGTTGAACATTTTCAATTAAAATACCTACAGGACCAGTTAGGTTAGTAGTCTGTAAATTAGAACTAAATAAAATAACACCTTAGAACAAAATAAATTATATATATTTACACACATCTGTACATTTGTATATATATATTTATATCTATATATATCTATATATATACACACACACACCCTGCTCCTTCCCCTAAAGTTGTTTCTTTCCCTGCACACTCTCCTGGGGGAGAGGCCATAGACCCTGTCCTGGGCACAGTGAGTTTTAAGGAATCCTTATTGGATGGATTTTAAACTTCTAAGGAGCTGCTGCCTCTGAGCCTTCAGGCGCCAGCAGGGTCTGGCTCAGACTTACCTAGTGTTCCACCAGACCAGGCTGTCCTTTCCAGCACCCACAGAGTGGGTGCAGTGACTCCCCTCCATTCTCAGGTATCCAGCTGCTCCTCTCTGCACCCCACACACCTCCTGCAGGCAGGGCCCACTTTGCAGAAGTTTATACAGGTGAGTAGGGGTCTTTCTCTGGCTTCCCCATCAGGATGCCTAAGAGATGGGGATCAGTATTTGAGGAGGGCCCTACTTTGATTAGGCTCAGTGCATAGAGCATTGCCGGAAGATTGAAGGGGTCCCGGGTTCGATTCCAGTCAAGGGCACATTCCCAGGGTGCTGGCTTTGATCCCCAGTAGGG
>NW_005871050.1:11051591-11094978 GCF_000147115.1 Myotis lucifugus | reverse complement strand
CCAGTTCTGTGAAGATTAGATGGGTTTGTGGACCAAACTTCCGGATGGCTCTTTTAACTTCGTCCAACAAATGCTCAATTGGATTGAGATCTGGTAATTGTGGGGGCCACCTAAGCAAGGTAAAATCTCCCTCATGTTCTTGAAACCACTCCTGCACAATATGAGCGCCGTGGCATAGCGCATTGTCTTGTTGGAAGAAGCCATCTCCATTGGGATACGCCATCAACATGATAGGATGAACTTGATCAGCAACGATACTTAGGTATGTTGTGCTATTCAGACGTTGTTCCACATGAATTAAAGGGCCCAAATCATGCCAGGAAAACATGCCCCAAACCATAACGCTGCCCCCACCAGCTTGAAGGGTTGCACTCATGCATGTGGGGTGCAAGCTTTCATGATGTTTCCACCAAATTCTCATTCTGCCATCTGCATGATGCAACTGGAAACGTGATTCATCGGACCACATGACTTTTTTCCAATGCTCAACTGTCCAATCCTTGTGTTCCTGTGTGAATTGGAGACGTTTTATCTTGGTAACTGCAGACAGCAAATGTGTTTGAACAGGCCTTCAGCTTCCATATCCCATACGATGCAGTATACGGCTAATTTGCCTACAAACCTCAGGTGGTCATAATAATCTGGCCACTCACGTTCAAATATATCCCACGTTCAAAGGCTGTTAAATCACGTTGTTTACCCATATCTTCAGAAAAAAAAATCACTTCTATTGTCGTAGTAAACAACCTGCTTCCCTATTTATAATGGTCTGGCCCTCTAGCAACTTCAGTGCGAAATTATAGCTAATTTGCCTACAAATGTCAGGTGGTCATAATAATCTGGCCACTCAGTGTAAATGTATATGGAGAGAGACACTTGTCAAACTTCTGAAAGATACCTGATAAAATAATCACACCCAAACCTCAATATTTCTTTATGTTCGTGTGCTGAGTTCATTCTTTAAGGTGTGTACATTTCCACTGCATTTCTATTGTTCTGATCACTTCTGTTTCTAATTTTTTTAATTTTACATATCTATGAACTACATTCAACTCAATTTCTACCAAAACAAATACCTTTGCTAATGCTTTCTTCCAAGATGATTTTTACATAATATTTCTTTAAAAAAATCCTTTCAAGCTGTAGTGGAAAACAGTATTAAAGATCTCCCTATTTAATGAGGTAGGAAAAAAATTAAAGTTCCTATTTGAATTTTGTTTGTGTGTACTCAACTCAGCCATAAGATCAATATTCTATGATTGCTTCTTATGTACCACTTTCACACATTTTTCAAGTACAATAGCTAGAGTTAATAGTCTTATCTATGTTTCTGGAGTTTGGTTATTTTACAATTTACCCTAAACTATATAGGTCACACTTAGACTTCATAAGAGAGTTTTAATTGCCTCCCTGGGTCAGTCCAATGATTCATATTGGCTGGACAGTAACAGCTTTTTAAATTGCTGTAATTTTTATAAGGTTGAAAATTCCTGGGACCCAACTACCTGAACTTAATACCTGTTTAATTTTTTAAGGCTCTCTGCCTAAATTTGTGACTGTAATTTTGTACTTGACTAGTTTTTTTTTATTTTTATTTCCAGATCTATGTTAGTCATCCCTCTAAAAGTGTAAGCCAATAGCAAGCAGAGAGCTTTAAAAAACATTTGCAAAAACACAACACTCTATGTATCACAATATACATAAACAAATTGTAGTTTGCTTGATTATAGCATAGTTAAGTCTAGTCTGATTCATGTTGATGACAAAATCATTTACTTTTACTTCAAGTTTGTAGCTTCTCTCAACTTTACACTAATATGAAAAAAAACAAAAAAAGCAACAACAAAATACTCATAACATCATCCAGGCCTAAAATTAAAACCCCTGTAAGAAAAAAGTTCCCCACCCCAGCCCCCAAAAAACACAGTATTTTTACATTCTAGGAGGAGTTTCCCATAAACTGTATCACTGGAAAAGTGGGAATGAGTGAACTCTTTATGTTTTACAACCTGAAAAACAAACAAGCAAAAACAACAACAAAACAAACAACAAAAAAAACCCCTTGCAACTTGTAAGAAGGAAGAGACAAAATTTTACCAATAAGAAGGAAGGGGTGTGTACTAACTACCCTGCATCTGTGTCAAACAGAAAATTAAGCAGTCATCTCTTTATTGTAAATACATTGTTTTAAATATACCAATTACTTCATTTATCCCCTTATTTGTATTCAATTAGGGGGGAAAAAGAGAACTCATGGACATGGACAGTGTGGTGATTGCGGAGGGGAGGGGCGTGGGTGAAATTGGAAAAGGGCATAGAGGGGAGAAGTGGTGAGGGAAAAATAAAGTAAAATATAAAATTAAGAAGGAAAATCAAACAAACAAAAAAACAGGTAAAAGTGTGGGGTGAAGCGAAGAGAGAGAGCAATGATGATAATCATGGAACATTGTATTTTAGGAAGTATAATCATTATAAATGAAGCAATTTAGATCTTATGAGAAAAAGACTTTGGGTGACTATTCTAGGTATTGTATTTTTCAAATTCATAAATTAAGAATATCTTTAAAGAAGACATTAGAGGTAAAATAATACCCCATTAATATGCTCTAGAGATTCACTGTATGAATTCTAGCTATAAATTAAAATTTTCCCAAGAAATAAGTATATAATTTGGCTCTTGGGCTAAAGATCTGATTAAGATCTGGGATTCAGTGAGCCTTACAAGATAAACTCAGTTGGCCCAAGGGAAATTCTTGCACCTCTGTAGAAAGGTGAACGAAAGTTCTCTGCAGAATCCTTTCCATCAAAAAATCTATAAGCAGATATAAAAACAAAAATTGTATACCTGGAACCTATATAATCTTATTAACCAATATCATCCCATTAAATTCAATTTAAAAAAAGCAATCAGCCCTAGCTGGTTTGGCTCAGTGGATAGTGTCAGCCTGCGGACTGAAGGGTCCCAGGTTCGATTCTGGTCAAGGGTATGTACTTTGGTTGGGGGCATATCCCCAGTTGGGGGTGTGCAGGAGGCAGCTGATCCATGTTTCTCTCTCATCGATGTTTCTAACTCTCTATCCCTCTCCCTTCCTCTCTGTAAAAAATCAATAAAATATATATATATTTTTAAAAAGCAATCAAATAAAAAACTACAATAATAATATCCATCAACTAGCGTGGATGCAAAAGAATGGAAAGGGCAATATCAGGGTGATTCACAGGAATTTCTGGAAAAAAAGAAAAGAGGTCCACCTCTTAACGTCTGGAACATGTATACATGCTAGGTTTTTATAGCAAAGGGGGATTAAGTTTACAAATCAACTGACATTAAAATAGGGAGATTATTCAATGTTAACCTGGTGGGCCCAGTGTAATTACAAAGGCCCTTAAATGTGGAAATGGAGGGAGAAAAACAGTCACTGAGGAGGAATAGGGGCAGCCTCTAGATGGGGGTGGGCAAACTTTTTGACTCGAGGGCCACAATGGGTTCTTAAACTGGACCGGAGGGCCGGAACAAAAGCATGCATGGAGTGTTTGTGTGAACTAATATAAATTCAAAGTAAACATCATTACATAAAAGGGTACGGTCTTTTTTTTTTTTTTTTAGTTTTATTCATTTCAAACGGGCTGGATCCGGCCCGCAGCCGTAGTTTGCCCACGGCTGATTTAGACCATTTAAATAAGAAAAGTGGACAAAGCCAAGACAATGAATTCTCCCAGAAAGCCTCCAGAAGGAGCATAGCCCTGTCAACCCTTTGATTTTAGCCTGGTAAAACCCATTTCAGATTGTTGACCTCCAAAATGTAAGATAATATATTTGTTGTTTTAAGCTACTAGGTTTATTGCAATTTTTTACAACAGCAATAGGAAACTAACCTGTAGCTGAAGAAAATAAGGGAATTTTAAAGTTTCTTCTTTATATACACATCAAGTAAATTGAAGAAAAATTGGTTTTTTAAATTTTATAGGAATTGTAAAAAATAAATTGTAAATATTAAAATAGAGAAAATATAAAAGGTAGATGAATATTTCACTGATCTTGCAATAGGTAAGCATTTTTAAGTATGAAATCAGTTTTGACTATATTTGATTAAATGCTTTTGTAATAAAACTAATTTAAGCTACATCAAAAACAAGGTAGCAAGCTTGAAAAACTACTTGCAACAAAATGTGAGAAAAGGGGCCAATATATTTGATATATAAAGATTAAGATTAAATCAAAACAAACTCTAACACCCTCAAGAGCAAAATATATGAAGAACATGAGTCAATAACTAAAAGAAGAAAATAAAATAATAAACTTTAAAAAGTTTCATTAAATAATAGTACTGAAATAAGGCCATTTAACATAGTGATGAAGAGCCTAGGCTCTGGAAATTGACTTTGTATGCTGAAATCCATGCTCTGTCACTTAGATTATATATAACATAAGTATGAATAATAATGTTTTCATAGTATTAATGTAAGGACTGAATCTGTAAATCTATGCAATGGGTTTATTTAAGTGTCTGGTTCATGTAAACAATAAAAACTAGCTACTAGCTGTTATTGGGAAAATTGATTAAATTATAGTGATAAAATAGATAAGGTACACAGTGTTGGAAAGGGAATGCGAAATGCATTCTCATCTACTGGTCGTAAGAACTTAATGGTTCCATCTTTGTGCAAACAAGCTGGCAATATGCATCAGATGCTTTACAAAGTGAAAAGTATCTTAAATCACTCAGTCATGAACATCATGTTTTCCTTAATGCATGAACAGATGAACAAACAGCTACTCAGCAATAATGCTGAACCAAATATTGATTGATGTAACAATGTGGGCAGATCTCAAAATAATTACACTGAGTGACTAATAAGCCAGTCACAAATGTTATATGCCATTTAATCCCATTTATATGCCATTATATTCATTTTTATTTAAAAAAACACAAACCAACTATAAGGTTGAATAGTAGATAAGTGTTTTCAATGGTTTAGGGGTGGGTGTAAACTCTGCTACAGAGGGGCTGCACAAGGGAGCTTTGTGGGGTAATAAAATTGTCTGTATCCTGTTTGGGGTGGTGGCTACAATGATATAAACATGTATTAAACTTATAAAACTAGCACACTAAAATAAGCAGCTTTTACTGTGTGTAAATTTTAAGAATAATTAAGTTTTGTTTTCTGAAGATATCTAATAACATGAGAAATGATTGTGGTATAACATTTGTTGATCAGTCAAGATATAAACTTGTATTTGCAGTTTAATTACATACTGTAGTAATAAAATAAGTATTTATTGATTACTGTATGTCAGGCACTGCTCTATTTACTTTACATGTATATTTCATTTAATCCTTTTTTATCTGCCATGTTATACAGCCACTGTCTCAAGAGTTGCTAGGATATTATAAAATTGGAAAGAGTGAGATGGAATAGAAAAGGCACCACACTTGGAATCAGAGAGGTTATGTTCAAATAACCTTTTTCACTTGCTGACTGCATTATAGTTTATTATTTTTAATAGAAAAAAACAGGAAATTTATTTTAAATGGCTTGTTATTCTCATTAGGATAGAAAATAACACATAGCATTACTAAAGAAGGAATAAAAGAAAACACTTGTGTAAGACCTTAATCAAGAAAAAAAGTATACACAACTAAAATTGATCAAAGTGAAAAATGCCACCAGATTAAAATATAAGCATTATGTCTTTTTTAAAAAAAATTATCTTTATTGTTTGCTGTCCCCTTTTGCCCATTGACCTCCCCTCCCCAGTCCTGTCCCCTCCCAGGCCTTCACCCCACTATTGTCTGTGTCCATGGGTTATGCCTATATGCATATAAGCTCTTTGATTGATTCTGCCCCCGCCCCCCGCCCTTCCCTCTGAGAATCCTCAGACTGTTGTATGCTTCCATGTCTCTGGATCTATTTTGTCAGTTAATTTGTTGATTATTCTATATATGAGTGAGATCATGTTATACTTGTCTTTCTCTGACTGAGTTATTTTGCTTAGCATAATAATCTCCAGGTCCCTCCATGCTGTCTCAGAGGGTAAGAGATCCCTCTTTTTTATAGCTGCATAGTAGTCCATGGTGTAGATGTACCACAACTTTTTTATCCACTCATCTACTGATGGGCATTTGGGATGTTTCCAGATCTTAGCTCTTGTAAATTTCCCTGCTATGAGCGTAGGGGAGTATATGTTCTTTCTGATTGCTGTTTCAGGCATCTTAGGATATACTCATAGAAGTGGGGTCACGAGGTCAAATGGCAGTTCCTTTTTAATTTTTTGAGGAAACTCCACACTGATTTCCATTGTGGCTGTACCAGTCTGCATTCCCACCAGCAGTGTTCTAGGGTTCCTTTTTCTCCACATCCTCACCAGCACTTGCCTGTTGATATATTGATAGCAGCCATTCTGACAGGTGTGAGTTGGTACCTCATTGTCATTTTAATTTGCATCTCTCTGATAATTAGTGAAAGTTGAACATTTTTCCATATGTCTCTTGGAAATTTGTATGTCCACTTTGGAGAAGTATCTATTTAGGCATTCTGCCCATTTTTTTTATTGGGTTGTTTGTTTTCCTTTTGTTGATTTGTATGAGTAAATTATATATTTTGGACATTAACCCCTTATCAGATGTATCATTGGCAAATATGTTCTCCCATACAGTAGTTCCCTTTTCATTTTGATGTTGATTTCTTTTGCTGTGCAGAAATTTTATTTTGATGTAGACCCATTTGTAGATTTTTGCCTTTGTATCTCTTGCGTTAGGCGTTTTATCAGTGAAAATTTTGCTAGGTGGGATGTCTGATATTTTGTTGCCTATGTTTTCTTCAAGATTTTTTATGGTTTCATGACTTGCATTTAAATATTTTATCCATTTTGAATTTATTCTTGTGTATGGTGTAAGTTGGTGGTCTAGTTTCATTTTTTTACATATAGCTGTCCAATTTTCCCAACACCATTTATTGAAGAGACTGTCTTAACTCCATTGTATGCTCTTGCCTCCTTTATCAAAAATTAATTGAGCATAATGGCTTGGGTCAATTTCTGGCTTCTCTGCTCTCTTCCATTGATGTATATGTCTGTTCTTGTGCCAGTACAAGGCTGTTTTGATTACAGTGGTTTTGTAGTATAGCCTGATCTCTGGTCTTGTGATCCCTCCAACTTTGTTCTTCTTTCTCAGGATTGCTATAGCTATTTGGGGTCTTTTTTGGTTCCACATAAATTTTTGGAGTGTTTGTTCTAAATCTGTGAAGTATGCCATTGGTATTTTAATGGGATTGCATTGAATCTATAGATTGCTTTGGGTACTATGGACATTTTTAATGATGCTAATTCCACCAATCTATGAACACAGTATATTCTGCCACTTGATTATATCTGTGTCTATCTCATTTTTCAATGTTCTATAGTTTTCCAAGTATAGATTTTTAGCTACCAGGTTAAGTTTATTCCTACGTATCTTATTTTTTTTTGTTTCGGTGTTGAATGGGATTATTTTTTTAGATTCTCTTTCTGAGAGATCATTATTGGTGTATAAAAATGAAAAAAATTTCTGGGTGTTAATTTTGTATCCTGCTACATTGCCAAAATCCTTTATTAAATATAGTAGTTTTTGATGGAGTCTTTAGGGTGTTCTATGTACAGTATCATGTCATCTGAAAATAATGACAGTTTTACAAGTTCCTTTCTAATTTGGATGCCTTTTTTGTTTTCTTCTTGTCTGATCACTGATCACTTCTTGTCTGACCCAGTACTACTAGTATGTTGAATTAAATATGGGCAATCCTGTCTTGTTCCAGTTTTTAGGGGAAATGGTTTTGGTTTTTGCCCATTGAGTATGATGTTGGCTGTAGGTTTGTTATATGTGGCCTTTATTATGTTGAGGTATGATCCCTCTATTCCCACTTTACTGAGAGTTTTTATCAAAAAAAAAGGTATTGGATTTTGTCAAATGCTTTTTCTGCATCTATTACTATGATCACATGATTTTTGTCTTTCAGTTTGTTTATGTGGCATATCACATTTATTGATTTGCGAATATTGTACCAGCCTTGCATACCCGGAATAAATCTCACTTGGTCATGGTATATGATCTTTTTAATATATGGCTAGATCTGATTTGTTAATATTTTATTGAGGATTTTAGCATTTATGTTCATCAGGGATATTGGCCTGTAATTATCTTTCTTTGTAATGTCTTTATCTGGGTTTGGAATTACGATAATGCTAGCCTCATAGAAAGAGATTGGAAGTGTTCTTTCCTTAGATTTTTTGGAATAGTTTGAGGAGGATAGGTCTTAATTCTTCTTTGAATATTTGGCACAACTCTCCTATGAGGCCATTCAGGCCAGGGCTTTTGTTTGCTAGGAGTTTTTTGATTACTACTTCTATTTCTATTATTAGCTTAGTTAGGTTTTCTGCTTCTTCCTGATTCACTTTGGGAAAGTTATATTTTTCTAGGAATTTATACATTTCATCCAGGTTGTCCAGCTTCTTGGCCTATAATTGTTCATAGTATTTGCTTATAATCCTTTGTTTTTTTGTGGTGTCAGTTGTTATTTCACCTCTTTTGTTTCTGATTTTATTTATTTGGATTCTCTCTTTGTTTCTTGATGAGTCAGGCTAAAGGTGCATCAATCTTATTATCTTTTTAAAGAATTTGTTCTTGGTTTCGTTGATCTTTTGTATTATTTTTTTAGGCTCTGTCATTTATTTCTGCTCTGATATTTATTATTCCCTTTCTTCTATTTTGGGCTTTTCTTGCTGTCCTCTTTCTATATCTTTAAGTAGTGTTAGATAGTTTATTAGCAATTTTTCTTGTTTCTTAAGATAGACCTGTAATGCTATGAACTGCCCTCACAGGACTGCTTTCACTGTATCCCATAGGGTTTGGGTTATTGTGTGTTCATTTTCACTGGTTTCTAGGAAGTTTCTGATTTCTTCCTTGATTTTATTGGTAACCCATTCGTTGTTTAATTACATGATATTTAGCTTCCAAGTGTTTGAAAGTTTGGGGGTGTTTTTATTGTAGTTGAACTCTAGTTCATGCCATTGTGATCCAAGAAGATTCTTGATTTGATTTCAATCCTCTCCAATTTGTAAAGACTCCTTTTGTGCCCTAATATGTGGTCTGTCTTTGAGAATTTCCCATGTGCACTTGAGAAGAATGTATATTCTATATATTTGGGGTGAAATGTTCTGTAGATGTCTCATAAATCCATTTGCTCTAGTATGTCATTTAGGGTTGCTGTTTCCTTGTTGATTTTTTTGCTAGAAGATCTATACAGTGATGTCAGTGGGTGTTAATGTCCTACTATGAATATATTGCTGCTGACCTCTCCCTTTAAGTCACCCAGAAGTATTTTTATGTATTTGGGTGTTTCTATATTGGGTGAAATATGTTCACCAGGATTATATCCTCTTGTATTGATCCTTTTATTATTAAGTAATGGCCTTCATTGTCTCTTATTATGGCCTTCATTTTGAAGTCTAGTTTGTCAGATATTAGTACTGCAACCCCAGCTTTTTTTAATGGAAATTTTTTTCCCATACCTTCACTTTCATTCGTGTGAGTCTTTTGTTCTGAGATGGGTTTCTTGTAAAGAGCACATAAATGGGTCATGTTTTCTTATCCATTCAACTACCCTATGTCTTTTGATTGGAGCATTTAGTCCATTTACATTTAAGGTTATTATTGATAGGTACTTATTTGTTGCCATTTTTACTCTTTATACCTGTGTTCCTCTCTTTCTTTCTATTTCTTCTTTTTACAACAGTCTCTTTAGAATTTCTTGCATTGCTGGTTTGGTAGTAATAAACTCCCTTAGACTTTTTTTGTCTGCGAAGCTCCTAATTTGTTAGCATATAATTGTAATTGTAGTCTTCTATAGCACACTATTTCTATAGTATCAGCTATAATGTCTCCTCCTTCATTTTCAATTTTATTTTCTCTTCTCTCTTTTTTTCTTAGTCAATCTAACTAAAGGTTTATCAATTTTGTTTAACTTTTCATAAAACCAGGTTTAAATTTTATTTATCCTATCTATTGTTTTCTGATCTCAATTTCACTAATTTTGGCTCTGATTTCTATTATTTCCTTCCTTCTGCTAACTTTTGGGCTTTTTTTTTGTTTCTCTTTTTTTGGTTCCTTGAGGTGTAAACTGAAGTTGTTTATTTTAGATATTTCAAATATCTTTATGTATGTGTTCATTGTTATAAACTTTCCTCTAAGAGATATAATAGATATTTCTCTAAATCCCATAAAATTTGATATGCATTGTCATTTTCATTTGTTTTGAGATAATTTTTCTTTTTCTTTTGATTTCTTCATTGATCCATTGGTTATCTACAAGTATTTTACTTAGTTTCCACATATTTGAAGATACAATTTCAAATTGGTATGATTTCAATATTCTTAAATTTACTAAGATTAGTTTTATGGCCCATAATGTGATCTAATCTGGAGACTGTTCCATGTGCACTTAAAAAGAATGAATATTCTGCTGCTATTGGATGGAATACTACATATTAAAAGGCTAATATGAAAATTGTCCCCTTGGGAGTTCAACTGACCAGGAGTTTGACCGCCGGCTATGACATTCTCTGACCACCAGGGGGTGGTACAAAACAAAGGAAGGCCCTGGCGGGAAGCCGGCTGCTGGGGGAAGGAAGGCCCTGATCGGACCTTATAGCCGGCCAAGCCTAGGGACCCTACCTGTGCACGAATTTCATGCACCAGGCCTCTAGTGTTCTATATAAGTTTGTTGGTCTATTTGTTGTTAAGTGAGGTCAGTTCCAACATTTTGTTGTTGATTTTCTGTCTGGGTGATCTATCCATTGTAGAAAGTAAGGTATTGAAGTCCCCTGCTATTATTATATTGTTGTCCATTTCTCCCTCAAAATATTAGCATTTGTTTTATATATGTGGTACTCAGATATTGGGAGAGTATATATTTAATATTGTTATATCTTCTTGATGTATTGACCCATTTATAATTATGCAGTGACCTCCTTTGTCTCTTGTTTAGCATTTTTGGCTTGGACTATGTTTTATCTGATATAAGTTGATATAAATATGGTCACACCCACTTTATTTTGTTACCATTTCCTTTGAAAATCATCTTCCACCCTTTCACTCTCAGTTTATGTTTGTCTTTGAAGCTGAGATGAGTTTCATGATGGCAGCATATATAGTTGGATATTGTTCTTGTTATTTTTATTCATCCAGATACACTATGCCTTTTGAATGGTAGTTTCAATTCTTTTGCATTCAGGATGATTAATGATATATTTGGACTTAAAACTGAGATTTTATCTTTTGTTTTCTGGTTGTTTTATATATACACTAGAGGCCTGGTGCACGAATTTGTGCACAGGTGGGGTCCCTCGGGGTGGCCTGCTGGGATCGTGCTCCAGCTCGTGCCCCCAGACTTGCAGCCCCGCAGCCCCACCTGGCACCCTGCCATGGCCTGGTGCCTCTCCCTCACTTGCTCCACCATCCTGCTTGCAGGGTGAACAATCTGAGCTAAGCCCCCCACCTGGCTCCCTCAGTGTCTGGGAGCCAGGGGGCAGAACCACCCCCTGCTGCCACTGCTGGTTGCCCCTGCAGGGTGATCAGTGGGGTGATTGGGCCCCCGCTCACACCTGCCTTGTCCTGGCACTGCCCGCTCACCTGCTCCATCAATCTGCTGCAGTCCTGCTCTCATTGGGGCCCATCGGGGCCAGCAGCGCCTCCACTGCTGCCCACTGCCAGCGCTGTGTCGCCAACACCTACCATATTTTGCGCTGCCCCCTGGTGGTCAGTGTATATCATAGCAAGTGGTCTAGCTCCTGGTCAATGGACCACCTGAGGGGACAATTGGCATACCAGGCTTTTATTATATAGGATTGTTTATTCTACTTTATTTCTGTGTACGTTTTTATGTTGGTGATTTTCTATGATGATTTGTTCATTTCCCCTTTTTACTTTTTGTATCTTTGTTCTAAATTCTTGTTTTGTGGTTACCATGAGGTTTGTATAAAACTTCTCATTGATAAAATAGTCCTTTTTCCTACTGATAGCAACTAATCTTTATTTTTATAAGTAGGATCTGTTATTTTAATCCTCCCCTTATATATTTTTGTTATCACAAATTTTTCATTTTTATGCTGTGAGCTTGTCACCAAATTGTAGTGGCTATAGTTATTTTTAATGCTTTTTCCCTTTAACACTTTTTTAATTTTCAAAACATTATTCATACATGTGTGACTTTAATTAGAAAGCTATAATAGATACATTATGAATTTTCATGGAGAAAAAAAGCCAGCATCTGGATTTGAGATTCTACACAAAGAGAAATCTGAATTTCTTCCTCTTTTTCTAGAGCCCATGATACCTAAATTTCCCTCAGTTAGAATTTCTTCAGAAATAGTAAAATAAAACCCCAAATTGCAAAGTCAATAGGCTTCACCACAGATTTTTACATTGGTGATTCAAAGCTTATTAAAAAGACTACAATTTCATAATTTTTAATTTGCTCCCATAAATATAACATGAAAATATTTTAATAGATCTCAAAGTTCTTGTTTTGTATATGTATTTTTTAAAGATATGCATTTGTTTCAAGTATATTTATCTGAGAAGTTCATCTTTTTGTTTTTTATTTTATTTTATTTTTTGGGGGGAGTGTATATCTTCTTTTTTTATTCTTTTTCTTTATTGATAAAGGTATTACATATGTGTCTTTATCCCCTCATTACCCCCAAACCCTCACACATGCCCTCACACCCCTGGTGTCTGTGTCCATTGGTTAGGCTTATATGCATGCATACAAGTCCTATGGTTCATCTCTCCACCTTACCTCTGAGGTTTGATGGTCTGATCTATGCTTCTCTGTCTCTGGATCTGTTTTCGTTTATCAGTTTATGTTCATTACATTCCACAAATGAGTGAGATCATGTGATATTTATCTTCCTCTGGCTGGCTTATTTAGCTTAGCATAATGCTCTCCAGTTTCATCCATGCTGTTGCAAATGGTAAGAATTCCTTCTTTTTTACAGCAGCATAGTATTCCATCATGTAGATGTACCACAGTTTTTTAATCCACTCATCTGCTGATGGGCACTTAGGCTGTTTCCAAATCTTAGCTACTATAAATTGTGCTGCTATGAACATAGGGGTGCATATATCCTTTCTGATTGGTGTTTCTAGCTTCTTGGGATATATTCCTAGAAGTGGGATCACTGAGTCAAATGGGAGTTCCATTTTTAGTTTTTTGAGGAAACTCCATACTGTTCTCTACAGTGGCTGCACCAGTCTACATTCCCACCAGCAGTGCACGAGGGTTCCTCTTTCTCCACATCCTCGCCAGCACTTGTCATTTGTTGATTTGTTGATGATAGCCATTCTGACAGGTGTGAGATGGTACCACATTGCCGTTTTGATTTGCATCTCTCAGATGATTAGTGACTTTGAGCATGTTTTCATATATCTCTTGGCCTTCCTTATGTCCTCTTTGGAAAAGTATCTATTTAGGTCCATTGCCCATTTTTTGATTGGGCTATTTATCTTTCTTTTGTTAAGTTGTATGAGTTCCCTATAAATGTTGGATATTAAACCCTTATCGGTGATAACATTGGCTAATATGTTCTCCCATGCAGTGGGCTTTCTTGTTGTTTTGTTGATGGTTTCTTTTGCTATACAGAGCTTTTTATTTTGATGTAGTCCCATTTGTTTATTTTCTCTTTAGGTTCCATTGCCTTAGGAGCTGTATCGGTGAAGATATTTCTTTGGCATATGTCTGAGATTTTGTTGCCTGTGGATTCCTCTAATATTTTTATGATTTCCTGTCTTATGTTTAAGTCCTTTATCCATTTTGAGTTTATTTTTATGTATGGTGTAAGTTGGTGGTCTAGTTTTATTTTTTTGCATATATCTGTCCAATTTTCCCAACACCATTTGTTGAAGAGACTGTCTTGACTCCATTTTATGTTCTTGCCCCCTTTGTCAAATATTCATTGGGCATATTGGTTTGAGTCAATTTCTGGTTTGTCTATTCTATTCCATTAGTCTATATGTCTGTTCTTCTGCCAGTACCAGGCTGTCTTGAAAACAGTGGCTTTGTAATACAGCTTGATATCTGGTCTTGTGATCCCTCCTACTTTGTTCTTCTTTCTCAGGATTGCTGCAGCTATTCGGGGTCCTTTTTTTATTCCAGATGAATTTTTGGAGAGCTTGCTCTAGGTGTGTGAAATATGCTGTTGGTATTTTAATGGGAAGTACATTGAATCTATAGATTGCTTTTGGTAGTATGGACATTTTAATGATGTTGATTCTACCAATCCATGAACACGGTATGTTCTTCCATCTGTTTATGTCTTCCTCTATCTCTTTTTTCAGTGTCCTGTAGTTTTCAGAGTACAGGTCTTTTACCTCCTTAGTTAAATTTATTCCTAGGTATCTTAACTTTTTTGTTGCGGTGGTAAATGGGATTTTTTAAAATCTCTCTTTCTGTAAGTTCACTATTGGTGTATAAAAATGCCCATAGATTTGTTGGCATTAATATTGTATCCTGCTACATTGCCGAATTCATTTATTATGTCTAATAATTTTTGATGGAGTCTTTGGAGTTTTCTATGTACAGTATCATGTCATCTGTGAATAATGACAGGTTTACATCTTCTTTTCCAATTTGGATACGTTTTATTTCTTCTTCTTGATGAATTGCTATGGCTAGCATGTCAAGTACTATGTCGAACAGGAGTGGTGAAAGTGGACATCCTTGTCCACCCCACCTTTTTTTTTTTGTTTAAAGATGTCATTGCACTGTATTCTGGTCTCCATTGTATCTGATGAGAAGTTTAGCCTCATTTGTATTCTTGTTCCATTTTATGGCATATTGATTTTCTTATAAGACAAGTGACTCTCAAAAGAAAAAGATATTGCCCCAACTGGTTTGTCTCAGTGGATAGAGCATCGACCTGCGGACTGAAGGGTCCCAGGTTGGATTCCAGTCAAGGGCACATGCCCAGGTTGCAGGCTCGATCCCCAGTAAGGGGCATGCAGGAGACAGCCAATCAATGATTCTCTGTCATCATTGATCTTTCTCTCTCTCTTCTTTCCTCTCTGAAATCAATAAAAATATATTTAAAAAGAAAGAAAAAAATATTATTAAGTGGGGTTTATATAAAATGTAGGATTAGAATTTATGATAACAGTAGCACAAAGGAGAGGAGTAATGATGAAATTACACTGTTTTAAGGTACTTACACTTGTGAAGTATAAAAAATTAAGTGCAAAGTGGTAAAATTTTATTCTTAGTAAACTGTGATTAGCAGGCATGTTATAATCCAAGCAGAAAAATAACACTAATAATAATTATACTGTAAAGACAATAATGTATAGGAAATAAAATGGAATAATTTAAAATAGTAGTAGACTGACTCAAAAGAAAACAAGAATAGAGTAACAAAGGAAAAGAAAAATGGATGAGACAATTAAGAAACAAATAGCAAATGGCAGACTTGAAATCAACCATGTCAATTATTATGTTAAATACAAATGGATCAAACACACAAGTTAAGGCAGATATCTTTCTATTAGATACAAATCAAGACAAGACTATGCTGTTTAAAAGGCAACAACTATAGCCCTAGCTGGTTTGGCTCAGTGCATAGAGCATCGGCCTGTGGACTGAAGGGTCCCAGGTTCAATTCTGGTCAAGGGCACATGCCTGGGTTGCGGGCTCGATCCCCAGTAGGGGGCATGCAGAAGGCAACTGATCAATGATTCTCTCTCATCATTGATGTTTCTATATCTCTATCTCTCTCCTTCCTCTCTAAAATCAATATATATGACAACAACTATAAATATAAAAACATGATAGTTTGAAAGTAAAGAAAAAAAATAAGAAAAGGAATGTTACTAGATAGAAATAGAAAAATTCATACTGATAAAAGGGTCAATTCAATAGGACCACATACAAATCCCAAATTTGTTTCTAGCTATCAAAGAGCTTCAATAAATATAAAAAATGAAGAAAAATAAAATAATCCATAATTATAGTTGGATGTTTTACCACCCCTCTCTCTCTCTTGCAGTTATTGATAGAACAGGTAGATATAAACTTAGCAAGTGTATAGAAGACTTGAATAACACTAACAAATAACTTAATTGACATATATAGAGCTCTGGAAAACTCTCACACGTGTAGACATTAAACAACATACTCCTAATCAACCAATGAAATAAAGAAGAAATCTAGCCCGCCGGCGTGGCTCGGTGGTTGAGCGTAGACCTATGAACCAGAAGGTCATGGTTTGATTCCTGACCAGGACACATGCCTGGACACATGCAGGCTCGATCCCCTGTGTGGGTCTTGTAGGAAGCAGTAGATCAATGATTTTCTCTCATCATTGATGTTTCTATCTCTCGCTCCCTTCCTCTCTGAAATAAAAATGAATAAGAAGAAATCTAAAGGGAAATAAAACACTACTGTGGAACAAATGAAAATTGAAAAAGAAAGCACCAAATCTTATGGGATGCAGCAAAAACAGTTCTAAGAGGGAAATTTATAGCAATGAAAGCATACATTAAGAAAAAAAATCACACATAAGCAAACTAACTTTACATTTCAAGGAACCAGGAAAAGAAGAGTAAACAAAACTCAGAGTTAGCAGAAAGAAGGAAATAACCAATAGCAGAGTAGGAATAAATTAAATAGAGACCAGAATCAATAGAAAGGTTAAAACTAAGAACTGATTTTTTGAAAAGATATTTTTAAATGACAAACTTTTAGCTACACTAACTGAAAAAAAGAGAGAGAAAGAGGACCTAAATCAAGATCAGAAATGAAAGCGGAGACATTACAACTAATATACAAATAAAAAGGACCATGAAAAACAACTATAGATAATTTATATACCAACAAACTGGATAACCTAGTAAAAAATCATAGATTTCTAGAAACATATAAGCTTCCAAGACTGAATTATAAAGAAATAGAATACCTGAATATAGCATAAGGAGATTTAATCAATAATCAAAACCCTTGACCACAAAAATTCCTAGGACTAAATTGTTCACTGGTGAATTTTACCAAACATTTGAAGAAGAATTAATAGCCCTAGCCAGTTTTGCTCAGTGGATAGAGCATCGGCCTGCAGAAACAAAGGGTCCCGGGTTCGATTCCAGTCAAAAGCATGTACCTAGGTTGCAGGCTCCTCCCCAGACCCTGGTGGGGGCTTGTGCAGGAGGCAACCAATCAATGTGTTTCTCTCACATTGATGTTTCTCTCTGTCTGTCTTTCCCTCTCTCTTCTAATCTCCCTAAAAATCAATGGAAAATTGTCCTTGGGTGAGGCTTAACGAAACAAACAAACAAACAAAAAACAACAGAAAAGAAGAATTAATGGAGAGAACACTCCCATTCTCATTTTACAAGGCCAATATTCCCCTGATATCAAATGAGGACACTACAAGAAAAGGAAATTAAAGACCAATAATTTTATTTTAGGGGTTTTATTTTTTTTAATACTCACCAGAGGATATCTTTTCTATTAGTACTTTTAGAAAGAATGGAGGAGAGGGAAGAGAGGAGAGAGAGAGAGAAGCATCTATGTAAGAGAGACACATCGACTGGTTGATTGGTTGCCTCCCATCTGCATCCTTGACTGGAAAGCAAACCCGCTACCCTTCAAGTACACGGGTGGATGTTCCAACCACTGAAAAAAACTGGTCAGGACTATTTTAGGGGTTTTAAATGAAGAAGAGGTAACTAAGGTACCTAGTAAAGATTATTCTTTCACCTTCCTGTGAGAATTGCCAAAATATTAACATTCCTAGAAACTGTGACAGCATAGGCTTTTATTATATGGAATCCCCAGTGACTAATGCTTATTAGGCCTCTGCTATATTTTGAGCACCGCAGGATAGATCCAGCTGTGTTGATGGTCAGATTTTTCTGTTACTTACTGGTGCTTAACTTTGTGTCAGATCATGTCTTTCACTGTAGATAAGCTCAGGTCTTACAACCAAAATTCAGATAAGTCTCTGGGAATTCTAATGCAATTACTATTCACTTCAGGCTTTGCTGCATGAGATTTAGAAGAAAACAACATGCTACCTAATAATAACTGGATTCCCCTCTCCAGGTGCCTTTGTATTATGATGAATTGTAGCAAATGTAATTGCATTTGGTAAATGTTTCTGTTTGGGAGGAGGTTGGAGCTTGACCAGAAGACCATAACACAGTTCTAAATCCCACGGTAGACCATCTGACAATATTGCTTGACCATTATGCTTCCTCTCTATCATTAGTTGTATTTAGGAACAGTTAAAGATCAGAGAATTATTTGAGATCAGAAATCATATTTTGTTTTTTTATCCTCAGCAACTAAAACAGTGTAAGGCACATAGAAAGCACTTAATGCATGTTTATTAAAGGTGAATTGATCAGAATTACACTTGTTAGCATTATTATGAGGGAGGACGGCAGACCTCTCATGTTTATTCTATTCACACTGAGTATACCCATTAATAACAATGTATAGAAATAATGGGGGGGGATATAGGGTCACAATTCCTTCATGACACCTTTGCTGGATTTATTACAGCTGGCACCATATGAATGACCGAGGCTGCCATATGGACAAGATAAAAGCATTGCAAGTAAATGCTATATATATGAAAAAAAACAACAAAAAATGGGTTAAACTTACAATTTGGTTCCTTTTGCCTTTTGTTGTTGTTGCAGCAGCCTGGCATTATTGCCTATCTCCTGTTCATATTGTACAGGATGCTTCAGTGGCAAATGAATTTTGGAAACATTGTGACATTTTCAGAGAATCTTTTGTCTTATGAAAGGAGGCACTTCATGCCATATATTGATATATTTTTTTAAAAGACCAACCTTCTGGGTGGAAGCAAGAATAAAGTTTATTTTCTAAAGATAAACAACATGATATATTTAAATCATGTGCACATTGCAGTTTTCTTGGCGGGTGATTCCCCTTTTCAGCTCATATGCACAACCTACTTTTACCCTCATTGAAATTGGAAGGCAAATTTAATAGGAAATGAAGGCGAAAAGGAAAACTTCCTCCTTTGCAGTGCCACATGATTCATTATGTTAGTCCTTTTATAGCAGAATAAACACTGCAGAGATGCAACCTCAACTTTTTGATTGCTTTAAACAGATGGCCAAGAACAAGCTTGTATGCTTCATTCTCTTGCTTTAGCATAATTTAGTTTTCTAAAGACTAAGATGTCTTTGAACTGGAGGGGACACTCTTTTTAAATCCAGCAAATGTGATACCTGTCAACAACGATAAACATGGTATTAATGAAAGTGTATGTTAATGCATTAAACTGGTAGGGTATCAGCAGGATATCAGTTTCATTGCCACTGATTTTTTAGAGATAATCCACCATTTGAATTAGTGTTAGTGATAAATTATTTCCAAGTAGTATTAATCATACTCACTGGGAAATTAAAATGTCATAAAATGACAAAGTGTTAAAGAAACAGTATCTTACATCTACACCTGCCTATGCATCACAATATCACCACACTGTGTGATCAAAAACATTTACAAGAGACTATTTTTAACATGGTATTCAGTGATGTAAGTGATTTAACATTCTACTCATTCTCTTAGCAATGTTAGTAAAATTAAGTACTTTCTATAAGTGATAAATGGTATATACCTTATTGTGATCACTGTTTTTATTAAAGAAAGAAGTAAAATGAAAGAAGGCCCTTTAGTTTTTTTTATTGATTTAGTTGGGTAGGTGTTCCTTTTATAAATATATGGGTTTTTTTAAAAAAAATTATGATTGCAAAGATTCTTATTGACTAGGGCTTATAGTTCAGTTCCTAATGAATTAATCTTTCCATTGTTAGGTAGCCCTGCCAGCGTGGCTCAGTGATTGAGCCTTGAATTCTGAATCAAGAGGTCATAGTTTGATTCCTGGTCAGGGCACATGCTTGGGTTGTGGACTCAATCCCCGGTGTGGTTGGGGTGGGCAGGAGGCAGCTGATCAATGATTCTCTTTCATCATTGATGTTTCTATCTCTCTCTCCCTCTTCCTTCCTCTCTGAAATCAATAAAAATATATTTTAAAAAATTGTATATAGGTATGCTCTTCCATAACAAAAATGTGTGCTCTTTCGAATTTAATAGGGGAAGTCAGTAAAATAGAGTTCTTTAATTTCAAGAGTATTCATCTTTTCTTTCTCTATATTACTGGATTTTGAAATATTAGAACACTAGAGGTCCGGTACACAAAAATTTGTGCACTTGGGGGGGGTCCCTCAGCACAGCCTGTGCCCTCTCACAGTCAGGGACCCCTCAGGGGATGACCACCTTCTGGCTTAGGCCCGCTCCCTGGGTGATTGGGCCTAAGCTGGCAGTCAGACATCCCTCTGGCAGCCCAGGAGCCCTCGGGAGATGTACACTTGCCAGCGGGGAGCAGACCTAAGCTGCAGTCGGACATCCTTAGTGCTGCTGAGGAGGCGGGAGAGGCTCCCGCCACCACCGCTGTACTGGCAGCCATCAGCCTGGCTCATGGCTGAGCAGAGCTCCCCCTGTGGGAGTGCACTGACCACCAGGGGGCAGCTCCTGCATTGAGCGTCTGTCCCCTGGTGGTCAGTGTGAGTCATAGTGATCAGTCATTCCCAGTCTTTCTGCTGTTAGGGTCAATTTGCATATTACCCTTTTTTTATATAGGATAGAGCCCTGGTGCATGGGTGGGGGCCGGCTGGTTTGCCCTGAAGGGTGTCCCACATCAGGGTGGGGGTCCCGCTGGGGTGCCTGGCCAGCCTGGGTGAGGGGCTGATGGCTGTTTGCAGGCTGGTCATACCCCCTTCAGGTTAGGGTCCCCACTGGGGTGCCTGGTCAGCCTGGGTGAGGAGCTGATGGCTGTTTGCAGGCTGGTCAAGCCACCCCCCCCCCCGGGGAGACCCTCACCCCATGGAGGTTTGGCCAGCCTGGGTGAGGGGCTGAGGGCTCTTTTCAGGCTGGCCACACCCCCTTTAGGGTTGGGGGTCCCCACTGGGGTGCCTGGCCAGTCTAGGTGAGGGGCTGAGGGCCGTTTTCAGGCTGGCCAAGCCCCCCGGCGACAGAAGCTCCCAGCCTCTCCTTTTTTTCTTTTTTTCTTTTTTATTCTGGGATTTATTTACCTTCTATAATTGAAACTTTGTAGCCTTGAGTGGAGCTCAGAGCCAGCCAGGGCAGGTGGGAAGCTTGGCTTCCTCCATCACCAGGGGCAACCCAATCCTCCTGCTCGCTCCAGCTCGGTGGCCACGGCCGGCTGAAAGCAGGTATCTGGGGTTTATTTATCTTCTATAATTGAAACTTTGTTTCCTTGAGTGGAGCTCAGAGCTGGCTGCGGCAGGCGGGAATCTTGGCTTCCTCCATCACTGGGGCAACCAAGCCTCCTGCTTGCTCCAGCTCCATGGCTACAGACTGCCATCTTGGTTGGATTAATTTGCACATAGTCACTCTGATTGGCTGGTGGGCGTGGCTTAAGACATAGCAAAGGTATGGTCAATTTGCATGTTTGTCTTTTATTAGTGTAGATTATAAATTCAATGTTGTGCACATCTACAGTATATGAAGACTCCAATTTTAAATGTACAAATATGTGACTCAAAATATTAAGTGAACTCAAACTTCAAAAAAAAGAAAACATGATAAAATAATACATGGCTTTCCTTCTAACTCAATAACTTAATAAGAGGATAAACAATTTAAAATGTTTAAGATGTCTTATACTTAATAAATGGAAAATATTCCAATAGAAGAAAATTCTTATGATGAATTATGAGAATGAAAGTACAGACAGGTGAATTATGTAGATTGTAAATTATGTCATGGATATAAAAACCTATATTAAGCAAAATATCCAAAAAAGTAGAAAAAAATGGTGGCTTTCATTTCTTTTCCCAAAATAACCTGATTTACAAAAAATGGTGAAGTTGAAACAAATGAATACCAGCTAATAGCTCAAAAGTCATAGTTGTATTAAAATTATACTTGCTGCAGTTTCTCCTGACTATCCTAGTCAGTAAATAAATTCTGACTTAATCTTCCTAAACAGTCTCATTTCTAGAACTAAGCAGACCTGACTTCATAAACACATGACTAAAATAGCTTTTGCCATGATGTACCATTTAGAGCTTTCCCTGAAGAATATGAAGTTTAATATTTATAATCATGAGGCTGTTTTTTTCTATAATGTATTATATCATGAAACTGTACAATGTGCAGTATTTTTTCAACCAAAAATTTCATTCATCCTATTTAAAAGTAGATCTTTACTTTTAACATATTTTTAACATAGAAAACATTCAAACCTGTAAAGAATTTTTGTGAGTTTATTTGAGCCAAACTGTCGACAATTGCCGGGAAGCAGAACCTCAACGAATTGAGATAGTGCTCCAGAGAATGGTGGTTTCTCATCTATTTTTATACATTGTAATCAAAGGAGGGACTTAGATGGGTTACATGAAATCCATTGGTGATACATTAGAGAGGCAGGAGAAAGAAAAGCGGGGAAATCTCTGGGATTGGATAAAAAGTAAAATGATAGACACATATGTAGGTGGGTGCAGGATAGTTAACAGTCAACAATTAACATGATAACAATAACAATGAAGGAATTTGTGGTATCTGTCCTGGCACCCAGGAAAATTAGGTTGTGCCCCAAAGGGGTCCAGAAAAAGTGAAGTTACAAGTTACCCAAGGATATGTTATTATAGATGCAAAAATACCTGTAAGCTCAGTTAAGGTAAAGGTTGACCTTGTCAGTGAAGATACTGGCCTAGGACGTAACTACCCACCATAACTTCTTTTAGTTAAAGTTTAATTTCAGACCATCCTTTGTGGTTACTTTAGGTCTCTGAGTTTGCAAGACCGCCATGCAGGCTTTCCCTGAGCTTGTCAGGTTAGCATGTGGCCCCTTTCTTCGACAATATCTAGATCCTTTCTACAATATCTAGATCCTCCATTTCCCCCCTCCCCCTCTGTGCATTTCCCTTTCCCTTCCTCTCCCCCTTTTGCTCCAGGCACATTACCTTTAGCTTCCTCACTCCCAAGCTCCAAAGGCCCTTCCTTTACCTCTATAACTTGTTCCCTAAGCCCATTTCTTCTAAGAATTATTTCTTCTACCTCTATGACTTACCAAATAAATGTTTTCTTATGTTTGGGTCTTGGCTCTGAATTCTTTCCTAGCCAGACGCAAGTACTGAGGTTACTGAAGCCAGGTTTGGTCTGACCTTCTCTGGTCAGACACCTGGTGTGGTTCCCACCATCTACAACATAATGTTGTATCACAAATCAGCGAGCTGGACAAGATGCCTAATGAGCCAATTAGTTAGGAGTCATCTTTATTGCTTGCAGGTTCAGAGCAGATTACCTCTGTCAAATTCTGAACACCACATACAGGAAGTTTCTGGTATTTATACTTTTCGAGCCTCTTTATTACAAAGGGCTCTGTGTGAGCTATTGTTACAGACAGTTGTAACCTTGAATACATATCGGATCTAATCAAACACCTGCAATATCTATACAGATAACTTGTAACTTCGAATACATATTATATCTAATCAATCACCTGTAACTTTTGATGAACAAACACTTGGCAAAATATGTGAATTAATATAGTGTATCAGCCCCTTTAGATGGCTAGCTTGCAAGGTCAGACAATTAAGTTTATCTTTTCTATTCAAGCAAAAAACAAAGTTATTTTACAGTCTAAAAATAACAGAGTTGACCCAAGGAATAAGAGACTGTCTAAGAATAACAGAGTAGTTCAAACAGCAGTTTCAAACAGCAGGTTTTACAAAGGAGGGACCACTATGCTTCACCATGACTGGGATTGTTCTTACTGTGACTCGGATTATTTCATCACTGGTAAGCCAGCTGTCCTCACCACCTTGGCTTGAAAGACACAGCTAACTGTGTTCTCTTTACTCCCTGCATCATTTCCTCTGGCCATGGGTTCTCTCTCTCTCTCTCTCTCTCTCTCTCTCTCTCTCTCTCTCTCCCCCTAGATTGCTGCACTGTGTGAGCACAGGTCGAGCATTTAAAAACCATTATGACACTCACCACTAGAAGATTCTGGTGACAACATGAGAGGGTCATGAACCAGGGAAGTTTGCACTAGGCACCCTGCTGGCTACAAGACAATGTCCATGCACTCAGGAACACTGTAAAATCACACAAGGCCCTTCCACGTGTCAGGTTACTAGTTCTAATGGGGAGAGAGAGAGAGAGAGAGAGAGAGAGAGAGAGAGAGAGAGATCCTTGCTTCTTCACTGTAAAGATGTTTTCTTCCCTTTCTATTTCTTCCTTTGTGTCTTAAGTTCAGGCTGACTTTTTTTGAGCTTTTTGAAATCCTTGAGGTGGAGCTAAGGGTTAAGGGTTGAGAGACCCTAGGCCCGTGGTCGGTAAACTGTGGCTCGCGAGCCACGTGCAGCTCTTTAGCCCCTTGAGTGTGGCTCTTCCACAAAATACCACATGCTGGCGCGCACATACAGTGCGATTGAAACTTCGTGGCCCATGCGCAGAAGTCAGTATTTTGTGGAAGAGCCACACTAAAGGGGCCAAAGAGCCGCATGTGGCTCGCGAGCCGCAGTTTTCCGAGCCGCAGTGTGCCAACCACTGCCCTAGGCCCATGGTCATCAAACTGCGGCTCGCAAGCCACATGTGGCTCTTTGGCCCCTTGAGTGTGGCTCTTCCTAAGCCTTAGGAGTACCCTAATTAAGTTAATAGCAATGTACCTACCTATATAGTTTAAGTTTAAAAAATTTGGCTCTCAAAAGAAATTTCAATCGTTGTACGGTTGATATTTGGCTCTGTTGACTAATGAGTTTGCTGACCACTGCCCTAGGCTATAGATAAGGGTCAAGGTAACTAAGGACAAGAAAAAAATGGATGGCTGCTTATTAACTTTGGCTTTTCAATTGAAATTGTTTTTTGAGGGTCTGAATAGGACCTTTTGCTGGATAAATGAGAGGCTAAACTCATCCAGCCAATATAATGGTATGTAAGAAATGTTTTAATAAAAAATTCATAACTTAATTTTTACAATATCCTGTTACACATAATCTATACTTATAAAAGCCTGCGTGGTCCTCTCACCCTGGCACGATACCCTCATGTCATCAAAAGATGGCCACCACAAGATGGCCAGCAGGGGAGGGCAGTTGTGGGCGATTAGGTCGGCAGGGTAGGGCAGTTGGGGCTGAATAGGCCAGCAGGGGAGGGCCATTGGGGGCAACTGGGCCTGCAGGGGAGGGCAGTTGGGGGCGATTGGGCCAGCAGGGGAGCAGTTAGGGGGCAATCAGCCTGGCAGGCAGAAGTGGTTAGGAGCAATCAGGCAGGCAGGCAGAAGTGGTTAGGGGCAGTCAGGCAAGCAGGCAGGTCAGCAGTTGGGAGCCAGCAGTCCCGGACTGTAGGGATATCTGACTGCCGGTTTAGGCCCAATCCTGGCAGTCAGACATCCCCCAAGGGGTCCCAGATTAGAGAGGGTGCAGGCCGGGCTGAGGGTCACCCCCTCCCCCTGCACGAATTTTGTGCACCAGGCCTCTAGTTATTAATAATGAATTACAATTGCTAATGACTGATTACTATAATCATGTTGCATTCATTTCCCTTATGTGCCTTATATGCAGGCACACATTTCTCTCCACTAACACTAGCAGTGAATATTTTAACAGCCGATTGCCATGTCATTAGTCTTGGACTGACTTGTTTGGTGTGCACGACAGGAAATATTTTGCTTTCAGATAACAAGAAAAATAGGTTTATTTGCATTACGCTTATTAATTTGTGCAGTTATTCAGTGTCTGGTAAGTTAATGTTCAAGAAAAAATATTAATTTTTATTAAAATGTTCTATTATTTTATGTTAACTATTATTTATTTCAGCCCTTTGTATTCAGCATATCTCTATTGAAATAAACCTATGTTTCTATGAAAATTGAAGCTTTTGTTTTTTTGAAGCCCACATAAACTTAAAACTTGTTTATTTGGCCCATGTTAGTCTTTGAGTTTGACATGCTTGGACTAGAGGCTAGATTAGGATAAATCCTAATATATAAAAACCCTGGGTCATAACAACAGAGGCTCGACCAACAACTAAAAAAAAAAAAGACTGTACCCTTTTATGTAATGATGTTTACTTTGAATTTATATTAGTTCACACAAACACTCCATCCATGCTTTTGTTCCGGCCCTCCAGTCCAGTTTAAGAACCCATTGTGGCCCTCAAGTCAAAAAGTTTGCCCACCCCTGGACTAGAGGCTAGATTAGGATAAATCCTAATATATAAAAACCCTGGGTCATAACAACAGAGGCTCGACCAACCAGACGTCAGTCCTGGAGTTGACTGACTTCACAAATGCCCCAGAACTGACTGCTGAGGGGGCTGCAAATCAGGGCCAGAGAGAGGCCTGAAGAGAGAAGCAGGGACTGATCTGTTGCCTCTGTGGCAGCTTTTGATCAGCACTTGCCTCTCTCTCTCTCCCAGTCTTGCCAGCAGCCTTGCTTCCATTTCTCTCCAGGCCTCCACCGGGGCTGCTGATCAGCCCCACCTTTCTGATTAGGCCCCATTGATAGGCCCAGAGACGCTGACTGGCATAGGAACTGACCAATCAGAACCAAATGTGGGTGCTGTGAAGAACAAATGGCTGCCTAGGAGGTGGCGCTTCTGACTGGCATAGACACTGACCAATCAGAACCAAATCTGGGTGCTATGTGGAGCCAATGGCTTCCTAGGAGGTGGAGCTTTTGATGCTGACTGGCATAGAAACTAACCAATCAGAACCAAACTGGCCAGCAGAGGAGGGCAGTTGGGGGCGAGGTTAGGCCTGCAGGGGAGGGAAGTTGGGGGCAACCAGGCTGGGAGAGGAGGACAGTTAGGGGCAATCAGGCAGGCAGGCAGGTGAGCAGTTAGGAGCCAGCAGTCCCAGATTGTGAGAGAGATGTCCAACTGCTAGTTTCGGCCCGATCCCTGTTGGACATTTCCCCAAGGGGTCCCCAATTGAAAAGGGTGCAGGCTGGGCTGAGGGAACCCTCACCTCTGTGCACAAATTTTGTGCACCGGGCCTCTAGTTGAATTACAAAAAACTAGAGGCCCGGTGCATGAAAAGTCATGCATTGGAGGGGGGGTCCCTCAGCCCAGCCTGCCCTCTCTCACAGTCTGGGAGCCCTCAGGGGCGGGAGGCAACCCAGCGATCAGGTGAAGGTGACACCCCATCACATCTCTGCTGCTGCCACTGCCAGCAGCACAAGCCTCTGCCCTCCCTGGTTACCTGAGCCTTGGGCGGCCCTGGGCAGCTGGGCAGCCACCATCCGAGGCTTGCCTGTGCCTCGGGCCGGCCCTGGGAGGCTGAGAGGACTGGGCGCCACCATCTTTTGGTTGTGGGCACTGCCATCTTTGAGGGCGGGGCAGTCAATTAGCATATTACCTCCTTATTGGCTATGGGCACCGCCATGTTTGAGGGCGGGGCAGTCAATTAGCCTACTCCCTCCTTATTGGCTATGGGCACTGCCATCTTTGTGATGGCATGAGGGTCAATTAGCATATTCCCTCTTTATTAGATAGGATTATCAAGAAATGCATCTAATAGTAGTCGTTTACATATTTCTTTATAAAATGTATCTAATAATGCTCAATTTTTGGTTGTCTTAACAGCATACTCTATTTTTTCACAAATACAGAAAAACAAGCTTACATCAATCTATGTAAAGCAGCATTATCTTTAGTTTATTCTTCAGCTTGCATTACTGTGACTGAGGCACCTCTACAATCTGTTGATGGTATACTCTAATTGAAGGTTCAATTATTTTAAGGAGTACGTATACATCTTGGAATGATATTCTGCAAACTGTAATATGTAAACTGTCACCAGAAAACTTCTTAGCTTTGTATTTAATTACTAAGTTGTCTCAATTCTTCAAGTTATGATTGCATGTTTACAACAGGTTACTTGTTAGTATCTCTGCATCTAGTCTCCCATCCACCACATCCAGGAAATCTCTAGCAAGTGACACCATCCTATATTGTTTCTATGATATCAAGTCAAAAAGCTCTCCCTGTGTTTCATAGTTTAAACCTGTCCTAATCTAATTCTACAGCCTTCATCCTCAATAAATTGTGTCCTATAGTTCCTTTCCCACCATGCTCATTCACCAATTACTTTGTTTATATGGCTATGATCTGGCATATAAATACAGCCCCCTTCTGCCTATCCAAATTCAACATTTTCATTGAAGTAAACATCAATGGAAAAATATCCTACGGTGAGGATCAACAACAACAACAAAAAATGGGGAAAAAAATCACCCTGGCCACCTTTCCTTGTCTGTGGTGCCCTCCAACCCCTTCCATTCCAGTCACAGCTCAAGAGTAAGTTTATGTGTATGTTTTTGGGGTGGGTACATATGCCTGCATGCACAAGTGTCTGAGATCCAACACATGGATGTGATCTTTTTATTTTATTTATTTATTTATTTATTTATTTATTTATTGTTTTTAATCCTCATCTGAAGATATTTTTCCATTGATTTTTAGAGAGAATGGAAGAGGGAGGGAAAGACAGAGAAAAACATAGATTTGAGAGAAACACATCAATTGGTTGCCTCCTGCATGCTTCCTGACCAAGGGAGGAACCTCCAACCAAAGTTTGTGCCCTTAACCAGAATCAAATCCAGGACCCTTCGGTCTGCAAGCTGATGCTCTATCCACTGAGCCCAACTGGCTAAGGCTGTGAACTATTGTTTCATGCATGTTAGTCTTATCTCTCTAATTAGATTTCATGTTTTGTAAGCATGAGGAATGTATATGGAATCTCCTCTGAATCCTCCTGTCCCTATATCTGTGGGATTACATAGTAGGTAACTTGTTAATATATATTAAATGCTTCCTGCTATAAAAAAAATGATTTTGGCTATTTTTTTTCTAAACACAATTTTGCAATATTTAACAGGTTTTTTTTAAAAAATAAAAATAGTTGTAGTCTCTAACAAGTGTGTTTTCTATGACCACAATAATGTTTTCACTCCTTCAACTGACAAACTTCTGATAATATAAACTCTTTTGTGTGAGAAATTCATTACAAGCTCATCCTAAAAAATTCCTAAAATCTAATTATTTTAGAAAAGCCTTATCTGTTATAGAATCCTTTAAAAACAGTAACAATAATAGTACTTTAACAAGTTTTTTATTACACTATAAAAAGCTAATGTCATGTTTCTAATGAGCAGGGATTATAACTGCCTCTAAAGTTGCAGAAACAAGGTATCCGATGCTTAATGACTTTCCCTAGCTTTTATGTGACATGTATCTATAGACTTCTAGCAAGGATTTGAGTCAGATATTTTGCTCAGTGTCCATCAAACAAAAGGTATATATTTTCAAGATGACCCCCTAAAGTTAAGGAACAGTATGATACCATGAACTAAAAAAAGGGGGACCTACTTATACAGAAGATTTTGTACATATCAGAGGGGAAAAATGGAAACGGACATTTTTTGAATAACTAATATATTCCATGAACTGTACTTGATGTTTTAATATTTAGAAACTAAAGACAATATTAATAAATAGAAATTATTGTCTGTTTTATAGACATGAACATTGAGACTTAAAGAAGATAAATGACTCATCCAAGGACACTTAACTAGCAGGTGACAGAGATTAGATCTCAATTGAATCTATTTGATTTTAATTTATTCATAACAATCTTATTAAAGACACATAATCTATCATACAGAAAATTCATCATCTGCCACCATCTGGGATCCCTGATACAAACAGAATATTACATAGACTCTCAGAAAGACAGCCAACTTGATCTTGCCTTACCTGATTGTAAGATGCCTAGCCTGAAATATGGAGTAGAAGCTGTGAAAATAAAATGAACAGGAAAACCTCCCACTGGAGAAGTAACTTGATCTATAGCTTCTTTACTAGATTTTTAGCAAATAAAAATAGCCTGCTCAGTTATTGTAAGAAAAATTTTGGTATTGGGTTCTATTCATAGACAAAGAAAGTTAAAAATTGGACTTTGTACCAAAAATATATAAAGAGGTTTTATCCAAAATTATCTGTAATATTTATAACTTATTAGCTCTTTGCTACACTATATTATACAAAGAAAATATTATGATGTAAGAATTCCATGTATTTGTTTTTGAGAACTTTGCTTACCTGGTTAATGCTGGAGAGAGAGAGAGAGAGAGAGAGAGAGAGAGAGAGAGAGAGAGAGAGAGAGATTCAGAGAGAATCTTTTGTAAAAGTCAGGGATCATGTTTTCTTCATTCCCCTGTCTCCTGAAATGCTAGTCTGAGAGCTAGGTTACTTTCCAATCATAAGTATGCAAAATGTTTGTTGTATTTAAACATAAATAATAAAATGAGAATCTTTATAAGAGATCAATTACTGCTTTAATCACATTCTCTAGTCTTCGGGTTTCTTTCTCAAGTGAGTGTATGTCCCACCTGTCCCCCCTCAAGTCCTATATAATAAAAAGGTAATATATATGCAAATCAATGGAACAGCGAATGACCAGTCGCTTTGACACACTCTGACCACCAGGGGGGCAGATGCTCAATGCAGGAGCTGCCCCCTGGTGGTCAGTGCACTCCCACAGGGGGAGCACCGCTCAGCCAGAAGCCAGGCAAGCACAGTGGCAGTGGCAGGGGCTTCTCCCACCTCTGAGGCAGTGCTAAGGAGCAGTGAGCCCAGTGGTAAGGAGCAGTGAGCAGGCAGGCGGTAAGGAGCGAAGACTCCCGGATTGCAAGAGGGCACAGGTCAGGCTGAGGGAACCCCTGAGTTCATGAATTTTCATGCATTGGGACTCTAGTATAAAATAATATGCCAGGTATACCCTTTATCTCCAGTAATTAGAAATTATGGAAAAAACAAAACAAAAACCTCCTATGCTGCTATAATGACAACAGTTGTTATTCCATACTTCTAACAATGCTTTGGTCTCTCTTTATAGATCAGAGGCAGCATACTATTTAAATAATACATTTTTATTAATTAAACATACATTATTTTGCAAATTTTTCTTTGTTTGTTTTTGCCAAAGTAGTGATGCTTTTATCTTTGACATATCCTTCAGTGTGACTGACAGGTCCCCTGGCTAGAGGAACAGGTATAAAATGTGTTAGCTTAGAGTTGAATAAAAAAGCAACTCTGAAAGTATTGTTTTAATTGGGTTTATCTCTGGCACATGGGCATTTCTATTATACGTTTGCTTAGTTAATACTAGTGCAGGAGTCAAAAAGTATAACTACAATACAGACAAACAGAATTATGATTTCAATTTAACTTCAGCAATTCATTATAATTCTTAAAGCACTCCCAAATTTAGAATTCTAGATACATGGAAGCCAGATGTGCCAATTTCCCAACAAGGCAATTTCTTCTTTATTGACGGAGAAATTCCATAGCCCTTCAGTTTGGAGCTTTTGAAAAAACTAGTCCTTAGAACCTGGGCATGGGTAAGTATACTTTCTTTGGCATTCCTATCATAAACTTTTCATTTCAATGTTCCTCTGTCCCCTTTAGGCGTTCTTTTTCTCCTTATTCTCCACTTTCTTCCATTCCCAGTTATTTGCCCTGTATGATCACTCTTTTTTATTGGGGTCCATCCAGAATTTCAGTGGAACACAATGCACTGGATATGTCCCTACATTCCTCCTCACAAAGATGTGCATATTCTAGTTAATCAACCAACTTATTAAATAGAATATTTCTACTACACAGTATTCAATAAAAATTCACTGAGTACCAACACTCTTTGAGGCTATATACGAAACACTGAAGATATAGAGAATGACCAAAATACTGTCTGTTGACCCTAAGGAGCTCAATATAATGGAGAGATTGAAAAAAAAAGCCTGATATTATCTAATAGAAAACTGTTATTGTTGAGATTTTACAAAAAGCCATGGGAGAAAAGAAGAGGGAGTAACAAAGCACATCGGGAAAGGCCCATGATAAAATTTTATATTTAGGGGAGAGAGGGATGATCTGGCATTTACTTAGCAAAGAAAGAGGTAAATTGATACTCCTGCCATGGGGATACTGTGCATGTAACCACAGAGCTATGGAAGAACAAAGAATTTGAGAGAAATGACAAGTAGCTTGACCTAGAGCAGCGGTTCTCAACCTGTGGGTCTCGACCCCTTTGGGGTTCGCATGACCCTTTCACAGGGGTCGCCTAAGACCATCGGAAAACACATATATAATTACATATTGTTTATGTGATTAATCACTATGCTTTAATTATGTTCAATTTGTAACAATGAAATTGGGGGTCACCACAACATGAGGAACTGTATTAAAGGGTCACAGCATTAGGAAGGCTGAGAACCACTGATCTAGAGCATATGGTTACACAACAGGAGTTGAGGTTTGAGAGTTAAATTCACATCAGATTATAAAGATTTGTGGAATCTCATCAAAGAAGTTAATACTTATCCTATATAATAAAAAGGTAACATGCAAATTGATCCTCATGCCCTCACAAAGATGGCTGCCTACAACCAGGCTGGCAGGGGGGACAGCTGGGGGTAAGCAGGCCAGCAGGCATAGTGGTTAGGGGAAATCAGGCAGGTAAGCAGGTGAGCGGTTAGGAGCCAGTGGTCCCGGATTGCAAGAGGGATGTCCAACTGCCAGTTTAGGCCCCATCCCCAGGATCGGGCCTAAACCGGCAGTCAGACATCCCCCAAGGGGTCCCGGATTGGAGAGGGTGCAGGCTGGGCTTAGGGGATGCCCTCCACCTTGTGCACGGATTTTGTGCAACGGGCCTCTAGTTTGTAGATAATGATGGATCATTAATGGCACTATATAAGTATAAGATATAATGCTCAACTTTGTGTTGAGGGAGAATAGTTTGGGTTTTCTTAAGTAAACTAACACCTTTAGAATGATTGCATAACTCGTATATAAACTCTCCTTGCTACATCTAAGTCAAATACGCATGCATCCAGAAAGTTTTAAAGAGAAATAAAATGCCCTGCATTGAAGCAGGTAAGATAAGAAGGTGTTTTTGACCTCCTATTATTGGTATGAAAAGGACTTAGGTGAGTACTCCATTAGCAATTCTCTGAAGGCTCCTGCTTTTGCGTGTTTGTTTTCCCTGGTTGTTTTTAGGAGTACAAAATCATGGATTGTGTAGATTAAAGGGGTATAGTAGAGGTCATCTGGCCCAATCTTCTCCCAATATATGAATTCCCTGTATATCTGATTATCATGAGGAGATCGTCTCTGATTAAAAAGATCAGCAATGTACGGTGAAACCTTTCTATGGAAAGTCAAGTTATTGTTTGGCAGTTCATGGCACTTAAAAGACTTCTCTTACAAAATCAACACATTTTGTCTTATCTATGACCTACTGTTTTCAATATTGCCATTGAGGAAATGAAAATATAGTAGAATTCTCTCCTATAGAACAATCTTAAATACTTGAGGACAGCTACCATATCTCTATTTTATCAGTGCCCTGCTGTATTTAATCACATATACCCTTCTGGAATGTTAGAATTAATACATCAGAGTTGGATTATTTTCTGGATTTTTCTAGTCCCAGGAGAAATGTTTCCTTGATAAAACTTATTTATCTAGACAATATAATAAGGAATTTGGAGGAGCATATTTGTTACTACTTTTTTAAAAAATATATTTCATTGATTTTTTACAGAGAGGAAGGAAGAGGGATAGAGAGTTAGAAACATCAATGAGAGAGAAACATCGATCAGCTGCCTCCTGCACACCCCCTACTGGAGATGTACCCGCAACCAAGGTACATGCCCTGTGCCGGAATTGAACCTGGGACCCTTGAGTCTGCAGGTTGACGCTCTATCCACTGAGCCAAACCGGTTAGGGCTTGTTACCATTTTTAAATGCAAATTCTACTCACTGTTTTTCAATAAAAAAAATCCAAGAAATATGTAACATTTGATATTCTTGGTTTCTATCATATCATCCAATAGTAGGTAATTAGGAAACAATTGTGTAAGATGAGTCATCTAATATACAAATCTGAGACCTAACATCAATAGGATGAAAGGAAAGCATAGTTTTTAGTTGTTCATGTTTGATGTTCCATGCAGAGCAAGATATCTGAAATTATATATATATATATATATATATATATATATATATATATATATATTTGCAGGAGTTTGATTATTCTTCTGTTTTAATTTGAATTAAGAAGTATAAATTAATTAATTTGAATTAAGAAGTATAAATTTCCAGCTATAATATAAATAAGTCATGAGATGAAATGTACAGCATGGGGAATCCTATATAATAAAAGCCTTTATTATGGCTTTTATTAATAAAGTTAACTTCCATTTAAATTTTATAAAAATAAGACATGAGGTATGTTTTGTTCATGCTTTCAAAGCAATTACACTAAACCATTTAAGCAATATGACATCATGTGATGTTTCTAAATATTTAAATTGGAAATCTACAGATGATAAAACTAGTAAATAGAATTAAACTCTTGTAGAGGAAATGATCCAGATGGACCATTAAGCCATTAGGAAACTATATAAGGTTGAAAGTGAGGGGGAAGTGCAGTAGAACAACTCTTCTCCATAATGCAACAAATTAAAATGCTAATAATTGTTCAAGCAACATTTAACTGGTCAAACTCTCTTAAATCGATTTAAATTTTATACATTTGTTCTAGGATACAGAGGTAGACTAATGCCAATATGAATAATAGAAATGGCAAGAGAAGATCTATTTGAAGTAAACTGAACAACATTAATTATAACTGTAAAGCTGAATGATGAGCTCATTGTCTTATAAATGTGAAGATATTGATCTGATCAGTGTTCTTTATTATTTCATCAACTCAGCTTCTATTAACATGAATATGGCATATTTCCATCTAAGAAGGATATAAAGAATCTTGAGAGAACATAAATATTAATTAAATAAATTACAACTCTATTAATAACTGGATTATTTCTCTTTGCTCACACTAAATATTTTGGCCAAATATTTCTCTCAGACCCTTGAATTGATCCCTTTGCGTTATGGGAACAATAAAACTACTATTCATCTCTGTCTCTGTAATGAGACACTAACAGATTTTAAAGAATCTGCATAGCAAATTAGACCATCAACAAAATGTAAAGGCAACTTAGTGAGTGGGAGAAGATATTTGCAAATCATATATTTGATAAGGGGTTAACATTCAAAATACATAATTCACACAACTCAGTAACAAATGCGAAATAATTCAATTTAAAAAAGGGCAAAGGATGTGAATAAGCATTTTTAAAAAGAAGTCATACAGATGGTCAACAGGCACATGAAAAGATGCACTTTACCACTAATCATCAGGGAAATCACAATGAGATATCACCTCAAACCTGTTAGAATGGCTATTGTAAATAGACAAAAAATAACAAGCATTGGGAGGATATGGAGAAAAGGGAAACCTTGTGCACTGTTGATGGGAATGTAAACTGGTGAAACCACCATAGAAAACAGTATGGAGGGTCCTAAAAAAATTAAAAATTAGCTATCATATGATTCAGCAATTCCATTACTGGGAGTTTGCCAGAGGGAAGGAGGGTTGAGGGTTATCCAAATGGGTGAATGGAATTAAGAAGTATAAATGTCCAGTTATAATATAAATAAGTCATGAGATGAAATGTACAGCATGGGGAATCCTATATAATAAAAGCCTAATATGCTAAGTGTCTGGTCATCTGGTTGTTTGTTCAACCAATCAAAGTGTAATATGCTAATGATATGCTAATGCCACTCAACCGCTCGCTATGACATGCACTGACCACCAGGGGCCAGACAGTCCACCAGTTGACCAGTCGTTATAACGTGCACTGACCACCGGGGGTAGATGCTCCAACCGGTAGGTTAGCTTGCTGCTGGGGTCCGGCCAATCGGGACTGAGAGAGACAGGCTAGACCAGCCGTGGGCAAACTATGGCCCGCGGGCCGGATCCGGCCCATTTGAAATGAATAAAACTAAAAAAAAAAAGACCGTACCCTTTTATGTAATGATGTTTACTTTGAATTTATATTAGTTCACACAAACACTCCATCCATGCTTTTGTTCCGGCCCTCCAGTCCAGTTTAAGAACCCATTGTGGCCCTCAAGTCAAAAAGTTTGCCCACCCCTGGGCTAGACATACTCTGAAGCTCTCCAGCGGTCCCTCCCTGGCCCCAGTCGTGCAACGGTGGGGTCCCTCAACCTGGCCTGCGCCCTCTCACAATTCAGGACCCCTAAGGCGATGTCAGAGAACCAGTTTTGGCCCCATCCCACAGGCCAGACTGAGGGACCCACTGGTGCATGAATTCGTGCACTGAGCCTCTAGTATCATCAATAATATTCTATTAACTTTGTAAGAAGACAGATGGTAAATACACATTGTGGTGACTATTTCAAAATATATACAAATGTCAAACCATTATGTTATACACCTGAAACTAATATAATATTAATATATCAATTATACCTCATTTTTTAAAAAATATATTTTATTGATTTTTTTTACAGAGAGGGATAGAGAGTTAGAAACATTGGTGAAAGAGAAATATCGATCAGCTGCCTCCTGCACACCCCCTACTGGGGATGTGCCCACAACCAAGGTACATGCCCTTGACCAGAATCGAACCTGGGACCCTTGAGTCCACAGGTTGACGCTCTATCCACTGAGCCAAACCAGTTAGGGCTACCTCATTTTTTTAAAGGAGAATTTAAAGCCAAACCTGTCAGCTACTGGTAAGTCTTTATTCCAAACAAGTTGCTATAATTGACCTACGGATCCATCAATTGAATCTATGCTGCAAATCAAATTTGTTAATGAAAACTATAAGAATAGTACTCTTCACGCAATTCAGAGAATGTCATTCATGCGTATTCTAGTAACTTTCCTGAAGCAGGTATGAAATAGAAGTAAAAAAGAGATAGGGAGGTACATAGAGGGAAAATCTATAACAAAGGTAGTACGTATTTCAGTGTACAAAAGAATTATACTTGTCCAATGTTTTGCATATAGAAAGTGCTCAATAAATATTAGTTAAGTTATTCAGCTATACTTAGTCAGATTTTAAATAACACAAATTTGAGAACATTTTAGGTTTTATAATCCAACTTCTCTAGTTTCTTCAAAAGTTCCATATCATGAAGAAATTGAGGACCTTTTTTTTTCAATTACAGTTTGCATTCAATATTATTATATATTAATTTCAGGTGTACGGTATAGTGGTTAGACACTCATATACTTTACAAAGTGTTTGAGGACCTATTTTAAATTATAAGAGAGCAAGGAGACTTACTGGTAACAACCAAAATATGTGCTTTTTAAAAATGGAAATATTTTATGGCTAATTGGGGAATATTGAATATGGATTGGACAGCATTTGATATTGAGGAATGATTTTATTTTCTTAGAGGAAAGAAGATACTTTTTGGCTAGTAAAAGGATATGTGTGAAAGTAATTAGGGAAGCAACATTAAAATTCAAATGGTTCAGAAATGTACCATTTGGGGTACAACAAGGGATCAAGACAAATGGAGATTGTCTGTCACTGACAAAGACACTGCTTAAGGAGCTTGCAATGGAAGCAGAAGTCTAGCTTTGTATGCTCTCATAGGATCATCCTAAAAGGTGCAGGGCTGATCAAGCAGAAAAAAAATTTAAATTTTTTTTTTTATTGATTTCAGAGGGGAGAGGAGAGGGAGAGAGAGATGGAAACATCAATGATGAGAGAGAATCATTGATTGGCTGCCTCCTGCATGCCCCCTACTGGGGATCGAGTTCGCAAGCCTGGCATGTGCCCTTGACCGGAATCAAACCCGAGACCCTTCAGTCTGCAGGCTGAACCTCTATCCACTGAGCCAAACCAGCTAGGACCAAGACAATTTTTAACACAGTTAGTGACACCAGGAAGTGCTGTTAAGAGGTATGTTCTTTTGAATAGGAAAAAAAACCTGTTAGTTAAAATGCTTGCAGGATAAAAGGGAAATATCCAGTGCTGAAATGATCTAAATAAATACTGTGCTTCATAAGTAGTCTCTGTTACCAGTTCTTTGTGCTTCTCAATGAAAATGACTATGGTCTTTTGTTGTATATATGAAATAGAAATGCATAAGAAAATTTTGTATTTCTGGTAAAAACAAACAAACAAATAAAAACTCTAGCCCCCCCCCACCAAAAAAAATGTTTTTATTATTTTGTTTAAAAACAGGAAATACATTTTTTCAGACAAGAAATGCATAGTTCATATTCAGAAAAAAGCAAACTTGATACACTCAAAAATACTTTCCAGAATGACTAATTCTGAAAATCATTTTGAGGTATTGTCTTCCCTGTCTAAAACTCTTAATAATAGGTGCTATTTTTCAGAAAAAATATATTTTCAGAAATACCTTTCATTATTTCATTTTCCCACTCAAAATTTGGGTACAATTCATTCATTAAAATATTTAATAGCTACACAGCATAACTTAAAACTATCCATGACAAAAATAGTCAATTGAATTTTAATCAAAATTTCAGAAGTAACTTTTAGTTAACATGAAATGGAAGGGATAGAGGGGCAAGGTAAGTGTACCACAAAGAAAAAAGCAAATCCAGCAAATGGGACAATCTATAGGGCAACTTCTCTAGTTTCTTCAAAAGTTCCATATCATGAAAAAATTGAGGACCTATTTTTTTTCAATTACAGTTTGCATTCAATATTATTTTATATTAATTTCAGGTGTACGGTATAGTGGTTAGATACTCATATACTTTACAAAGTGTTTGAGGACCTATTTTCAATTATAAGAGAGCAAGGAGTCTTACTGGTAACAACCAAAATATGTGCTTTTAAAAAATGGAAATATTTTATGGCTAATTGGGGAATATTGAATATGGAATATGGATTGGACAGCATTTGATATTGAGGAATTATTTTATTTTCTTAGAGGAAAGAAGATACTTTTTGGCTAGTAAAAGAATATATGTGAAAGTAATTAGGGAAGCAACATTAAAATTCAAATGATTTAGAAATGTACCATATAGACAGATGGAAAGGTAAATAAAGCAACTATGACAAAACATTGACAATTGTTTAATTAAGATGGTAAATTTAAGGATGTACATTATACTATTCTGTGTTTGAAAATTGTCATATTAATAAGAAGTTGGGAAATAATAACAAATTTGGGAAATATATAAATACAGATATGTACACACATATACACATACATATTATATGCCAACTTTGTGCCAGACACTGTTTTAAATATTGGGCTACCCTCAAGGACAAGATATTTACAATTTCTGTCCTGAAATGAATAGTATCAAAGACCCAAGAGTTAGTAAAAAAAAAAAAAGTCAAGTATATTTATGAAAATAGTTTGAATTTCATGAAATAAACATTTTCAGTATACAGTTCATTATATTTTGGTAAATTTACAGAGTTGTACATCTATCAACGCAATCTAATTTTTGAAGATTTCCATCATCCTGTATAATTTCTCATGCTCAAGTACAAGTAATCCCCTCTTGTACTCCTAGACCCAGGCAACACTAGTCTACTTTTTGACTCTATAAATTTGCCTTTGCTGGACCTTTTAAACAAATGCAATCACACAATATGTCATATTTGTGTCTGGCTACTTAGCATGTTTTTTATGACATCCATGTTGTAGTTTGCATTTGTACTTCATTTTTTTCTTATTTTTGAACTAGAGGCCCGGTGCACAAATTTGTGCATGGGTGGGGTCCCCCGGCCTGCCCCCAATGGGGGCCATTAGGCCAGGCCTGCAGAGAGGAGGGGCCAGCACTGCCCCTGATGGGGGGGGTGATCATCAGGGGTGGGGCTGGCTGGGGGAGGTTGCCTGGCCAGCCCTGCTCCTGGTCGGGGTGGGGGGGCTGACCAGGAGCGGGGGTCAGGTGGGGGGAGGGGTCATGGGCAGTTGGTGTACATCCCACCCAGTCCCCCAAGACCAGGAACTGCACAGGCGCCCCCAGAGCACCAGTGCAGCACAATCTTTAGAGTGCTCCCTCAGTCTCCTCAGTGAGCTTCAGGTCTGCAGGTGGTGTGGTGCTTCCTGGGAGTTGTAGTGTGCTTCCTCCACAAAGGGCCCTCCTGTAGACTGGGCTCTGGGTTTCTGAGAACTAAGCCTCACAGTGTACCCCCTGTGAGGGCACCGGTCATTTGCCAAGTAGGCCGTATCCATCAGCGCAGAGAGGAGGATCCGGGAAGCTGGCTGCAGTGGGAGGAGTGAATGTGCTTGCGCACTGGGCCAGCCTGTCCTGTTCATCCCAATCATTATAAACAGGCGGAGGCAGGGCGGGATGAGAATGGGGCACCCAAGGCCAGCCAGGAGCGCAGCACAGGAGGAGGCTTCAGTGGCTGCAGTGGCAGTGTGGGCGCAAAGAGGCTGTGGCTGCAGTGCGGGCACAGTTTAGTGAGGGGCAGGGGTGGCATGCAGGGGACCCAGTGCGCCCCCCTTGCATGCCTGGGGAGCCCTCTCTGCACCCACCTCACAGTAGCGTCTATCAGGCAGCCTGTGGGGCTGGGCTGGAGTTGGGGTAGGAGACCTGGCTGCCCCTAGTGCGGGTTCTGCCAGGCAGGCTTTTCTTCAGTTCTCGCCCTCTTTGCTGTGTGTTCCTCCCACTTCCTGGCTGGGCCTCCCTCTTGTCAGTTGCATTTGTAATTTGGTGCTCTTGAGGTCTGGAGGAGCACAGCTAGGAACCGAGCCCCTCTCCCCTGGGGCTCCAAGCCTCAGGGCAGCTCTTGAATACTTTGGAATGAGAGAGAGGGGTTGGGGTCAATTGGGCCCCCATTGGGCCAGTTGGCCACTGCAGTGTGCATCATAGTGACCCGTCGCTCTAGTCGTTTCGCCATTTGATCGCTGTTTATTCAGATATTTTGCCCATCTTTTAATTCAGTTATTTCACTCTTTATCAGTGTGTTAAGTGTTCTTTATATATTCTGAATATGTCATTTTTCAAGTATATTATACTAATATTTTCTCTATGGATAGATACATAGATTTTTATGCTCTGATTGATGCCATTAAAAGTGTTAAAGGCTTGAATTTAGATCAAATGAAATTTATTAATTATCTCTTTTATAGATTAAAACTAGTAGGTGTTTAATAGAAAATATTTTTAGCAAAAGCTACTATAAATGACTATGCTATAACTAGTGATAATCAGAAAAATAACATTAATAGATTAATGTAAGATTAATCCCCCACATTCATTATTATATGTGCCAGAAATTCAACAATTGCTACTACACACACTGTTACCTGAAGAGCAACTTGTAAATTATAAAGAAACCAGATTTTCCTCCTTTGTAAAAAATGGTATTCTGATATGCATTTTGAAATGTTTCAAAACATGAGTCATAAATATATACATTTCAATTAATGATCACTTACTGCAATGTTGTATAGATCAGAATTTGAAGTCATGTTTACTGAGTTGGAATTAGTTTTTCTGCTTTTTAGCTGTGTGACCTCGGGAATTTACCTTATTGTACTATGTCACATTTCTGTCATTTGTAAAATTGGAATAATATAATAATCAATGTGAAGCTTTGAGAACAGATCAAGTGCTCAATAAATTATAATTGCTATAATTGTTAGTATTTATCTTTCCTATTTTTTCCTTTTTTTGTTTACTTCTTTCTCTTTATCAAAGAAGAACTGTACATATCTGTATACTAAAATTCTTAGGCTAATTTAATGGCCTGCTCTCAATTTTAAGATGGTCAATATTCTCACTTCTAAAAATGACTCCATACCCAAACCCAAAACAATACACCAAAATTAAATCATTATCCCCCAAAGCTCAAGAATCACCGATTTCTACAAAAAATTGTGACATCTATGTTCTTATCACTTTACAACAATAGATATTCCTCAACATGCTGTGTCACTAACATGAGAATAGAAGCGAACAGAAGAGAAAGGAAATAGTGCATTGATTCTCTCCCCAGGCCACACCTATATAACTCAATGTCAAAATCAAAATGAAACAACAGCATGGATGACATTTCCTGACAGACTTGACATTAAATAAAGAGCAAAAATAAAGTCAGAAACAAACATCTTGAATTAATTAGCTCTTTTGGCATCAGAGAAATAATTCTGAGCTAAGTGACAATCAGAGGCTATAACATGTAATATTGAACAGGTTTTTATCCTACATCTGGGTAATAGACTCTTTAGTGAAAGGTAAACTAAGCAAACATTCCCCAAAATTTCTACTTTTTATAAGTTCCAGTTAATAATAGTTGTCAGAGAGATGTAGTTTAAATTTATTGGAACAATATCTTGTGTTATTACTGTCGTAGAATATTGTGTTGAGTACAAATATTCATCATAAATCTTCAAACCCGAGTTTAAACCTAACCTTCCTATAGGTATATATGTTTGAAGTCTTGATGCAAATTATTTTAGTTTGAGAAGTAATATTTCTCAATAAACTCTAAAGACAAAACACACCCTGGATTTTATTTAAATTTTATATTCACAGGATTTACTTATGTTTGGTTTGGTACTGAAACCCTCTTAGAACACATTACTTGAGCTTGTAGGTAAAACAGTTTTAAAGTGGGATTTTGCACTTTGAAAATTGCTTTGAGGCCTATAGGAAGTCCCAACAGAAATTGTTGCTCTCTACCAGGGATTTCACTATACAGAGGTAAGAGTAAATGCTCTACTTCAATGCTCCCTTAGGTTATTAATTTTTGCAAGCTTTAAAATTAAGAATAAGGAAAACAGTAGGATGATAAAGTCATAGCCTGGCATAAAAGTGCAGAAGATAAGATGGGGACTACAAATATTTTAGGCAAATGAACATTTGTGGATAGCATTTATGACCTCATGAAAAAAAAGGAAGGAAAGGAGAATGGACTTCATAATTTCACTATGCATATAAGTAGAAAAAATTCCCAAACTTTATTTTTTTGCTTGAATATTGTCATTTTATTATCTATAAAGTGGCTAAAATTATTCTAGGGGAAAATAGTGTGTGGTTTTTTTTACAATTTTATTTTTCATTTATGCTTTACAGTCAATATTATTTTGTATAAGTTTTGAATGTACAATGATATATTTTACAAATTGACCCCCCTGATATTTCAAGTACCAATCTTGTTATTATACATAGTCATTAAAATATTTACCACTAGAGGCCCGGTGCATGAAATTCATGCGGGGGGGGGGGTGTCTCCTCAGCCCAGCCCTGCACCCTCCTCCAATCTGGGACATTCCCTCTCACCTTCTGGGAACCACTGGGCTCCTAACTGCTCACCTGCCTGCTTGTGCATGAACACCCCTAAACTGCCCCCTCTGTCAGCCCTGATCACCCCTATATGCCTTCTGCCTGCCGAACCTG
>NW_005871050.1:11036032-11051276 GCF_000147115.1 Myotis lucifugus | reverse complement strand
CCCCAAATGCCCCCCTGTTAGCCTGGTTGCCCCCAATTGCACACCCCTGCCAGCCTGGCCACCCCAACTGCCCCCTCTGCCGGCCTGGTTACCTCATGCAGCCTGCTGTTCAGTCATTTGGTCATCCCTCACCAACCCCCCTGCCAGCCTAGTCACCCCACGCAACCTGCTGTTCAGTCGTTTGGTCGTCCCTCACTAACCCTGCCTGCCAGCCTTATTGCCCCATGCAGCCTGATGTTTGATCTTCTGTCCGGTTGTTTCTGTCATGATGGCCTCTGGCTTTTTACATATTGGGATATTTCCTATGCTGTACTTTACATTCTTGTGACTAGCTTATAAGTGCAAATTCTTAATCTCTTCACCTTTTTAAACCACCCCCCCAACTTTCCTCCCTTCTGAGAACCATCAGTCTGTTCTCTGCATCTCTGAGTCCATTTCTATTTTGTTTATTCATTTATTTTGTTCTTCAGATTTTACATATAAATGAAATCATATGGTACTTGTCTTTATCTGACTTATTTCATTTAGCATAATGTGCTCTAGGTCAACCGTTGCTGTCACTGATGGTAAGATTTCATTCTTTCTTATGGCTGAGTAATATTCCATTGACTATATGAACCACCACTTCTTTATCCACTTGTCTACTGATGGGCACTTGGGCTATTTCCATATCTTTGCTATTGTGAATAATGCTGCAATGAACAGAGGGGTGCATATATTCTTTAAAATTAGTGTTTTGGTTCTCTTGGTACATATACTCAGATGTGGGATATCTGGGTCGTAACGAGTTTCATTTTTAATTTTTTGAGGAATATCTATACTGTTTTCCACAGTGGCTGCACCACTCTGCATTCCCACCAACAGTGCACAAGGGTCCCCTTTTCTACACGTTTTCACCAAAACTTGTTGTTTGTTCATGTACTGATGATAGTCATTCTGACAGGTGTGAGGCAATATCTAATTGTTGTGTGTGTATTTTTATTGTTGACAGTATTACAGATGTCCCCAATTTCCTCCCCTTTACCACCATCCTCCCAGCCTCTGCTCCACCTCAGGCCTTCACCACACAATTGTCTGTGTACATTGGTTATACACATGAATATATAAATACTTTGATTAATCTCTTCATATCCTCCCCCCCCCCCCCGCTTCCTTCTGTGATATGTCAGTCTGTTTCATGCATCCATGCCTCTGGACCTATTTTGTTAGTGAGTTTATTATGTTGAGTAGATTCCACATATAAGTGAAATCATGTGATATTTGTCTTTCTCTGACTGGCTTATTTCACTCAGTATAATATTCTTCAGGTCTATCCATGATGTCACAAATGGTAAGAAATCCTTCTTTTATATATCTGCATAGTATTCCATTGTGTAGATGTACCACAGTTTTATTATCCACTCCTCTACTGATGGGCATTTGGGCTGTTTCCAGATCTTGGCTATTGTAAATGGCGCTGCTATGAACATAGAGGTGCATATATTCTTTCTGATTGGTGTTTCAGGCTTCTTAGGACATATTCCTAGATATGGGATACAGCTCAACAAAAGGAAGGCAAATAACCCAATTAAAAAATGAACACAGGACCTGAAAAAGGCTTTTCTCCAAAGAGGACATAGAGATGGTGAATAGATATATGAAAAAAAATGCTTAGTGTCACTAATCATCAGAAAGATGCAAATTAAAACTACAATGAGGTATCAACTTATACCTGCCAAAATGGTTACTATAAATCAACAAACAACAAGTGCTGGCGAGGATGTGAAGAAAAGGGAACCCTACTACACTGCTGGTGGGAATGCAGACTGGTGCAGCCACTAGAAAAAACAGTATAGAATTTACTCAGAAAATTAAAAATGGAACTACTATTTGATCCAGTGATCCAACTTCTAGGAATATATCCTGAGATGCCCAAAAACACCAATCAGAAATAATATAATTATTGATTTTTATTTTATAATTATAGTTTACATTCCATATTATTTTCTATTAGTTTTAGGTATACAACATAGAGGTTAGACAATAAATAATACTTTGCAAAATCTTCTCTCTGATATTTCTATCACCCACCTGGCACCATGCATACTTCTTACAATATTATTCACTATATTACCTATACTGTACATCCCCATGGCTATTTTGTAACTACCCATTTGTATGTCTCACTGTGGTTTTAATTTGCATTTCTCTAATGATTGATGATATTGAGCATCTTTTCATATGTATATTGACCATCAGTATGCCCTCTTTGGAGAAGTGTCTATTCAGGGCCTCTGCTTATTTTTAAATTGTATTGTGGGTCTTTTTTGTTGGTGTTGAGTTATATGAGTTCTTTATAAATTTTGGATACTAAGCCCTTATCAGATGTATAATTGGCGAATATTTTCTCCATTCAGTGGGTTAGGTTTTTATTTTGTTCATGCAAAATTTTTAGTTTGATGTGGTCCCATTTGTTTATTCTTTTTTCTTCCCCCCACCTTGCCTGAAGAGATATGTCAGAAAAATATTGCTAAGAGAAATGTCAGAGAGTTTACTGCCCATGTTTTCTTCTAGATGTTTTATGGTTTTGAGTCTTACATTTAAGTCTTTAATCCATTTTGAGTTTATTCTTATATATGGTGTAAGAAGGTGATCTAGTTTCATTTTTTTGCAGGTATTTGTCTATTTTTTCCCACCACCATTTATTGAAAAGATTATCTTTACCACATTTTATGTTTTTACTTCCTTTGTCAAATATTAATTGACCAAATAGCAGTGGGTTTGTTTCTGTGCTCTTTTCTGTTTTATTGATCTATATGTCTGTTTTTATGCCAGTACTGTGCTGTTTTGTTTACTATGGCCTTGTAGTATAAATTTATATCAAATAGTGTGATACCTCTAACTTTGTTCTTCTTTTTTAAGATTGCTCTGGCTCTTTGGGGTCTTTTGTGGTTCCACATAAACTTTTGGATTATTTGTTCTAGTTCTGTAAAAATGTCATTGGTATTTTGATAGGGAGTGCTTTGAATCTATAGATTGTTTTGTATAATATGGACATTTTAACAATGTTAATTCTTTCTATCCATGAGTACAATATATGCTTCCACTTATTTGTACTTTTAATTTCCTTCTTCAATGTCTTATAACTTTCTGAGTACAGGTCTTTTACATTCTTTTCTTTTATTTTTTAAAAAATCTTTATTATTGAGATTATTACAGATGTCCCTCTTTCCCCCCCCTCATTGTCTCCCTCCACTCAGTTCCCGCTCCACCCCAGGCCTTTACCAACCTATTGTCTGTGTCCATAGGTAATGCATACATGCATATAAGATCTTTGTCTAATCTCTTCCTGCACCCCCACACCCCCTTCTCTGTGAGAATTATCAGTCTGTTCCATTTCCATGCCCCTGATTCTATTTTGTTCACCAGTTTATTCTGTAAATTAGATTTATTATTTGTTTATTTTGATTTTTAGATTCAATTGTTGATAGGTATATATTTGTTGCCATTTTGTTGTTCATATTTTTTATACTAGAGGCCTGGTGCACAAAATCCATGCACTGGGGGGAGCCTGATCCCACAGGAATTGTGCCTAAATGGGCAGTTGGACATCCCTCTCACAATCCAGGACTGCTGGCTTCCAACTGCTCGCCTACCTGACTACCTGATTGCTCCTAACCACTTCTGCCTGCCAGCCTGATCACCCCCTAACCACTCCCCTGATTGATGCTTAACTGTTCCCCTGCTGGCCCGATCAGCCCCAACTGCCCTTCCCTGCCGGCTCAATTGCCCCCAACTGCCCTCCCCTGCAGGCCTGGTCACCCCCAACAGCCCTCCCCTGCTGGCCTGGTCCCCCACAACTGTCCTCCCCTGCCGGCCATCTTGTGGCGGCCATCTTTGACCACATGGGGGCAGCCATCTTTTGTGTTGGAGTGATGGTTAATTTGCATACTGGTCGTTACTAATTAGCATATCAGGGCTAATTAGCATATCCCAGATTTTTCTTTTTCTCCTTCTTCCTCTTCTTAAAGAATATCCTTCAACATTTCATAGAATACTGGTTTGGTGGTGATGAAATCCTTTAGCTTTTTTCTTGTCTGTGAAACTCTATCTGACCTTCAATTCTAAATGATAGCTTTGCTGGGTAGAGTAATCTTGGTTCTAGGTCCTTTCTATTCACTTTGACTATTTCTTGCCACTCCCTTCTGGCCTGCACAGTTTCTGTTGATAAATCAGCTGACAATTGTATGGGTACTCCCTTATTGGTAACTAACTGCTTTTCTCTTGATGGTTCTAAGATTCTCTCTTTGTCTTTAGCCCTTGGCATTTTAATTATGATGTGTCTTGGTGTGGTCCTCTTTGGGTTCCTCTTGTTTGGGTCTCTCTGTGCTTCCTGAACTTGTAAGTCTTCTGCCTGGGGAAGTCTTCTGTCATTATTTCTTCAAATTGGTTTTCAATATAGTGCTCTTTCTCTTCTTCTGGCACCTCCATAATGCAAATGTTGGCACACGTGAAGTTGTCCCAGAGGCTCCTTACACTATCTTCATATTTTTGGATTCTTATTTCTTTTTGGTCTTCTGGTTGGGTGTTTTTTGCTTCCTCATATTTCAAATAGTTGATTTATCAGAATTCTCTACTCTACTGTTGAATTCCTCTATATTATTCTTTATTTCAGTCAGCATATGCTTAATTTCTGACTGGTCCTTTTCCATGTGTTTGACACTCTCACTAAGATACTTGAAAGTCTTTCTAAGTCCCTTGGAGGTTTCTAGAAGATTCATGAGTAACCTTATAACTGTGGCTTTGAACTCTATATCCAGTAGTTTTTTTTTCTTCCATTTCTTTCATTTGTGACATGTTTCTTTGTATCCACATTTTGTTTGCTTCCTTGTGTTTGTTTCTATGTATTGGGTGGAGCAGCTATGTCTCCTTGAGTTGGTAGAATGGCCTTGTGTAGTAGGTGTCCTATAGGGCCCAGTGGCCTGCCTTCCCAGTCATCTGAGCTGGGAACTCTAGGTGCACCCCTTTGTGAGCTGTGTGCATAGTCTTGTTGTAGTTGTGACTTGATTGCTATTGGTGTCACTGGGAGGAATTGACCTCCTGGCCAATTTGCTATGAGGACCAGCTGAGACTACAGTGGGAGAACGACTATGCAGAAGACACACCTATGGAGCAGGACTTGCTTCAGTGGGGCTTTGGTGTTCACTGAGTCTGCCCCTTGAGTGTGTCACTTATGGATGTGTAGAGTTGTAATCTATGTGGTCTGACACTGACCACTGGTTACTCTGGCTCTTGGGTCTCCAGGGTGATGCAAAGTCAGCCACTGCTTGGGGCCACCCAGCAGGAGCTATAGAGAGAGATCTGCAGATTCTTCCTCTTTGTATTGGGTTTGGAAGAGCCCAGACGAGGCCCAGCTATGAAGAAAAGCAGGCTGGTGCTGGTGCCTGGTCTTCAGCCTTTTATTGATATGTTTGGGGCTCCCTGACCCAGCTGTAGCTTGTTTGAGATTTTCAAGGACAGGCCATTCATATGAAAAAGCCACTTCTGAATCAGAAAGCTTGGGTGGGGTTGTAAATTGGATGAGGCGGGGTCCTAAGGAATAACCTGGACAGAGCAAACAGAAATGGCTACCAGTCAGCCCTGCAACCAGGGAGGTCCCAGAAAAGGAACAATGATCCCTGTAAGTACCTCTGTCTGGGAGAAAGCTGCCCCCAAGTTTCTGCCCCGATGCTAGACAAATGTGTCCCTCAGAGCCTCTCCCTGGTGCTGGAGATCAGAGTAAGCAGGACCTTGTAAGTTTAGTTCATGGTGCTGGCCTTTTAAGAGAAACAGCTGGGTCTCCAGCAGCCTCTGTGTCACTGAGCTCCAATCCACACTAGTTTTTATAGCCCATAGTTGCAGGGAATTCTTTTCCCAGCCCTGGGACCCTGGGCTGGGGGTCTGGTGTAGGGCTGGGACCCCTTGCTCCTCCAGGAGGCCTCCGCAGAGATGGTCTCCCTCCTGATTAAAAAAGCGGTCCATGTGGGTGCTGGACCAGTTCGTTCTGCACCTCCTACCAGTCTCAGTGTACTTTCTTCTTTACTTCTCTAGTTGTATGACTTCCATTCAGCCATCTTCTCCGTGGTTCTGGATGTTGGTTGTTCTGTTTTTCAGTTGTAATTTTGATTTGGTTGTGGGAGGTGGCGAGTACAGGCATTTACCTATGTCACCATTTCTGGACATCAGTATTTTACATTCTTGTTTAAATTTATTCCTAGGCATTTTTGATGCATTGTAAATGGGATTGTTTTCTTAGTTTATTTTTCTGATAGTTCATTTTTATGTATAAAAATACAACCAATTGCCCTGCCCAGTGTGGCTCAGTTGGTTGGAGCATCATCCTATGCACCAGAAGGTCATGGATTCTATTCCTGATCAGAGCACATACCACAGCTTCAAGTTTGAGCCCTCATTGGGATGGGTACTGGAGGCAACAGATTTATGTTTCTTTCTCTCTTCCTTCCTCCCTCCCTCCCTAAAATTAATTTTAAAATGAAACTGGTTTCTGAATATTTATTTTGTACCCAACTACTTTAATAAGTTAATTTACCTGTTCTAGTAGTTTTTTGTAGGTCTTTTAGTTTCTCTCTATATAGTATTATGTCCTTTACCAATAATACCATATGAGTTCAGTTATCTGTGGAGTTTAAATAACAAAATAAACAAACAAACAAGAAAAACAGAAACAAACTCATATATGCATAAGAAAAACGGCTGCTAGAGGGATGGGTTGTTGGAGGAGATGGATAAAAATGGTGAAGGGATTAACAAGTATAAATTGTTAGTTATAGAATAGTCACAGGGATGTTAAGTTTAGCATAGGAAATACAGTCATTGATATTGTAATAACTATACATTGGCCAGGGGAATTGGGGGCATTTTTTCTAAATTATATATTGTCTAACCACTATGTTGTATACCTGAAACTAATCGTATATAATAAAGAACTAATATACAAATGGTTGTTATGCCCTCACACCCTCGCACCCTCATGCCCTCATGCCGGAACTGCTCAGACACTCAACACTGGGGAGAGAGGAATGGGGACCAGCCAGGCACAAATGAGCTTGTGAGAGAGGAATGGGGACCATCCAGGTTGCAGCCCAGGAGAGGGACAAGCTGCCCGCCCCATGGTCCCGGGCATCAGCGGTTGGGGCTGTGGCCCAGGAGAGGGACAAGCTGCCCGCCCCGCAGTACTGGGTGCCAGTGACTGCACCTGCGCCTGTGGCCCGGGAGAGGGACAAACCGCCCACCCCACAGTCCCCGACACCAGCGCCTGCTGCTGCAGCCCAGTAGAGGGACAAGCAAAACGCCCCGCAGTCCCAGGTGCCTGTGGCTGTGGCCTGGGCGATGCCACCCGCCCACAGTCCCATGTGGCTGTGGCTGGCCCAGGCAAATCCAGCCCAGGTCCTGGGTGCCTATGGCCAGCCAGAGGGAGGGAAGCCCAGATCCCCGGTGCCTGCAACCGGCCAGAGGAGGGAATCCTGGGTCCCGGGTGCGGGGAGAGGCAGAGGCAATTAGGGGTGATCAGGACAGTAGGGGAGCAATTAGGGGAGATCAGGCAGGCAGGCAGAGGTGGTTAGGGGAGATCAGGCAGGCAGAGGTGGCTGTTAGGAGCCAGTGGTTCCGGATTGCAAGAGGCAGTCGGACATCCCCCGAGGGGTCCCGGATTGGAGAAGGTGCAGGCCGGGCTGAGGAACCCCTCCCACCCGTACACAAATTTCATGCACTGGGCCTCTAGTATAAAATAACATTTAATGCCAAGTATAATTGAACAACAGAGAGAAACAGAGATATTTTAAGAAATTACCTCATGTGATTAAAGCATGTTTAACTGATACCCATTTCAAACCTAAAAATAATCTCAACCAAATAGACATCAAAAATTCCTATTATACAGTTATATGTTGTCTTCCAGTGAATTTCCTGTTACTAAAGGACTAATCCATTTCTTTCACATTTTACTCACCTACAGTGCCTAGAACAGTGTTGCTTATGTAATTATTGAACTGAATTATTTGTAAACAGCGTGGCTGCAGATATTTCATATACACTGATTGCTGGCACAAGATTACTTCCCCTCATCATCCTACATGTTATGTATAACAAATATATGTACATTTTGTAGAATCTTCCACTCAAAATGGATCCTAATGGGAGTGGAGGGGAGAGAAGAGAGGAGAATTTCAGGGATGACAGGAATCATTCCATTTGGTTTTATCACAGATTCAATGTTTACAAAATGCTGAATAGTAAAATCTGTCTGAACCAAATGAAACAATTTTGTTCTTATAATGTGAGCCAAATCCCCAAACTCATCAGACCCTCCTGCATCCCACTTCTCCTGTGCCAGGAAATAAGGCTCAACAGTGAAGCTGAGCAAGCAGCATGGAGTTTCCTCTCACCAAAGGCAATTTCCAGCTCTCACAAAGCAAATACTTTCCAGAGGTGCAGGTGTGTCTGTATTTCTCTCATGGGCTCAGCCAGCTATTTGCATTGTTACTTGAATCTCTAATGCTATCAGTCCCAGTTGCTTAATCTGTATTAGCAACTCAGGTCTCTAGAATAGGGCAAATCCACAGTTCAAAGACTTCAACTTTAGTAAAATGTTAGATGTCATTCCAAATCGCATTGTATTTAAAATTGCTTGGGAGCTTATCACTGCAAATGGATAATAATGACAGCTTTGTGCTTAACAGCTTCCCTGGAATATTATCAACTTTGTGCTGTAGGTTATTTGGGCACATCTGGCATTTGCGTTTCTATTGTCATAACTGTGGGTATATCATACACTGATATCTCAGCTTTGATACTGGCCTCCTGGGAGAACTTTTGAAAATAATCCCTCTTCCTTCCGTACAGATCTCTCATTCAGTTATCTAAGCTCACTACCCCTACAGAAAAGTTTGGAACAAAATCTAGGAATAAAAATAGTTTCCAGAGTTTCAATTGCTCTATTAGTAATCCACACTGGTTATTTCAATGATTTTGAATTATCTGGAAGGGCTTTGCTCTTACAATCAGTTTCATGTCCCACTGCCACTGCTAGTGAACAGTAGTCTCCAATAGTGAAACACCTGTGATTAATATACATCAACAAAGGTATTTACTTTGAAATATTCAACAATTTACAAGTTTCCTTATACATACTAAGTAATTATTAGCTCAAGGACAGACAAAATGTCATTACCAGATGAATGGACTCAGTTATATTCACATAATCTCACAGAGATATCTTAATGCTCTAAATGGAAAAAAAATCAGTACTTAAGAATATTCTGACTTGCAGTGCTACCAGTGACTTTCAGCACCTTTACATCAAGGCACTTAGAAATGCTAAGAAAAATAATACCATGGATAATACCATAATTATTTTATAATGGTGTCTAGCCATTTGAATAATAAATATAAATCAATATTCTACCTGCCCAAATGACATTTGCGTTTCATATCTGCAATGCTAATATGTCAGCCATTCTCCTTGTGTTCTTATTCATTCTGTACTACATGATTAAATATATTTAGTGGTTTGGAGGTACTAAATATACCCTTATTGTTTAAATTTCTAATAATAAAAAATAGCTTACTTCTTGTAGATATGAGAGCACACTAATTCTTACTGGTATGTCAGGGTACATAACACAATCGTTTATCTAGAAACTAGTGACCCAGTGCACGGATTCGTGCACATTGAAAGGAAATTAATTAGAAGGTGGCTGGTGGGGCAGAACTGCACAAGACAGGCCGGGCATGCCCTGGAGCCAACCTCCTGCAGTTCCTCCCCAGCTGGCCACACCTGGGGCAGTGCTGTGACTCCAAGGGTGTCTGCGGAGTAAGCAGGATCCCTCCAGCAGGTGGGGTCCCTTGGCCTGGCCTGTGGGGATCGGGCCAAAACCAGCTCTCTGACATCTCCCAAGGGGTCCCGGATTATGAGAGGGAGGTTCTCAGACATATGCCGAAGCAATTTCTTCACCGATACAGCTCCTAGGGCAGTTGAAACTAAAGAGAAAATGAACAAATGGGACTACATCAAAATAAAAAGCTTCTGCACAGCAAAAGAAACCATCAACAAAACAACAAGAAAACCCACTGAGTGGGAAAACATATTTGCCAATGTCATATCTGATAAGGGCCTAATCTCCAAAATTTATAGGGAACTCATACAACTTAACAAAAGGAAGATAAACAATCCAATCAAAAAATGGGCAAAGGACCTAAATAGACACTTTTCAAAAGAGGACATTCAGAAAGCCAAGAGACATATGAAAACTTGCTCAAAGTCACAAATCATCCGAGAGATGCAAATCAAAACAACAATGAAGTACCATCTCTCACCTGTCAGAGTAGCTATCATCAACAAATCCACAAACGACAAGTGCTGGAGAGGATGTGGAGAAAAAGGAACATTCGTGCACTGCTGGTGGGAATACAGACTGGTGCAGCCACTATGGAAGACAGTATGGAGTTTCCTCAAAAAACTAAAAATGGAACTCCCATTTGACCCTGTGATCTCACTTCTAGGAATATATCCCAAGAAACCAGAAACACCAATCAGAAAGGATATATGCACCCATATGTTCATAGCAGCACAATTCACCATAGCTAAGATCTGGAAACAGCCTAAGTGCCCATCAGTAGATGAATGGATTAGAAAACAGTGGTACATCTACACGATGGAATACTATGCTGCTGTAAAAAAGAAGGAACTCTTACCATTTGCAACAGCATGGATGGAACTGGAGAGCATTATGCTAAGTGAAATAAGCCAGTCAGTGAAAGAAAAAACCACATGATCTCACTCATTCATGGATAATAAAGACCATTATAAACTATGAACAAAAATAGATACAGAGGCAGAGCTGCCTCGAACAGACTGTCAAACTACAGTGGGAAAGCCAGGGAGGGTTGAGGGGCGGGAGGTGGGGTGGTAAGAGATCAACCGAAGGACTTGTATGCATGCATATAAGCATAACCAATGGACATAAGACACTGGGGGGTAGGGGGGCCAGGGGATTGTTAAGGGCGGGGAAAAAAAGGAGACATATGTAATACTCTTTGTAATACTTTAAGCAATAAAACAATTTAAAAAAATAAAAAAAAATGTTGAAAATTGTATGCACCCAATAAGTTGTTAATGTCCTTTATTAGTCCAGAGTACATAAAAACAATGTTGGAATGATGGTTTTGTAAGAACTTGTCTGATGTACTGTATATACATAAAATTTAGTGATTTTGACTAAACTAAATAAAAATATTGACTTAAGTAATTCTGCATACCCAATTCTTATTAATCCCTAGTAAACATTCTAAGGTCAAGTTCTTAGTGTCTTAAGTTTTGGACATGAGTGGACAAGAGACTGATTTCAATTCTTTTGGTATATGTCCAGAAGTGGGATTGATATTCTATTCCTACGTCTTGAGGAACCTCCATACCATTTTCCATAGTGGCTGTTCTAGTTTATATTCCCACGAAAAGTGCATAAGGGTCCATTTTCCCTACATCCTCACCAACACTTATCTTTTCTTAAAAAATAATAGTAATAGTCATCCTAACCAATATGAAGTGATATTTCATTGTACTTTTAATTTGTATTTCCATGATTATTAGTGATTTTAACATCTTTTCATGCCATTTGTATTTCTCTTTGGAAAAATAAACTGTGCAGGTCATTTGTCCATTTTAATGACATTTTTTTATTTTGTGATTTAATTTTCCGAATTTCTTATATATTTCATAAATTATATATATAATTTTCTCCCACATTATGGATTACCTTTTCATTTTGTTGATTGTTTCATTGCTGTGCAGAAGCTTTTTAGTTTGATGTAGGCTTTCTTCCTATGTTTTATTATAGAAGTTTTACAGGTCCAGGACTTACAGGTTTTTTAATTCATTCAATTTAATTTTTGTGCACAATGTAAGATAGATTCAATTTTATTGTTTTGAATGTGAATGTCCAGTTTTCCCAATATCATTTATTGACGTGACTACCATTTCCACAGTGAGCATTCCTGGCTCACTTGTCAAATATTGGTTCATAATATATGCCAGGGTTTGATTCTGTTCCTTTGGTCTATGTGTCTGCTTATATGCTAATACCATACTCTTTTGATTATTATAGCTTTGAAATATAGTTTGAAATCAGGAAGTGTGGTGCTTCCAGCTTTGTTGTTCTTTATCAATATTGCTTTGACTATTCAGGTTCTTTTGTGGTTCAATATAAATTTTACAATTTTTTCCTATTTATGTGGATAATGGTATTGGAATTTTGGATAGGGATTGAAGTTAATTTATACGTGGCTTTGGGTAGGATGTACATTTTTTGACAATTAATATTTTTTAGTGATTTTAGAGAGGGAAGATGGGAGAGGGAGAGAGAGAATCATTGATGTGAGAGAGAAACATCTGCTGATTGCATCCTGCATGCCCCCCTACTGAGAATCAAGCCTGCAACCCGGGCATGTGCCCTACGTGGGAATCAGATCAGTGAGCTTTTGTTGTGTGGGATGCTGCTCAACCAACTGAGCCACGCCGGCCAGGGTGTATGTACATTTTAAAATATTAACTTTCTGATCCATAAACATGAGATCTTTCAATTTAGTTGAGTCTTCCTAAATTACTTTCATCAATGTCTTATGAATTTTAATGTATAGATGATTCAAATCTTTGTTTCAATTTCTTTCTTTTTTATTGTTATTTATGCTATTAAAATTGAGACTGCTTTCTATATTTATTTTTCAGATAGTTCATTGTTAATGATTTTGTATGTTGATTTTGTATCCTGAAGCTTTAATGAATTCATTTGCTGGTTCTTACAATTTTTTGGAAGAGTGTCTTCAGTATTTTCTATATATAAGATAATGTCATCTGCAAACACAGATGATTTTACTTATTTTCCTGTTTGGATACATTTTATTTTTTTTTTTTGCCTAATTGCTCTGGTTATGACTTCCAGAACTTTATTGAAGAGAGTAGTGAGAGTTGGAACCCTATTCTTTTTCCTGATATTAAAGAAAAAGCTTTCAATATTCCATTCTTGAGTATGATGTTAGCTGTAGGCTTTTCATACATGACTTTTATTGTGCTGAGGTATGTTCTGTTTATACCCAATTTGCTGACCATTTTTATTGTGAAAGATTGTGAAAGGATGTTGTATATTAACAAATGCTTTGTCTGCGTCTACTTTGATGATCCTAAGGTTTGTACCCATTTTGTTAATGTGATGTATCACACTTATTGATCAGTGTAAGTTTAACCATCCTGTATCTCAGTGATAAATCCAATTTGTATCATAGTATATAATCTTTTAATATGCTATTAAATTGGGTTTGCTAGCTTTTGTTGAGAATTTTCACATCTATATTCATCAGGGATACTAGGTTGTAGTTATTTTTTCTCTTATAGTGTCCTTTTTGGCTTTGGTATCCAGAGTAATGCTGGCCTCATAAAAAAAAAATTTGGGAGTGTTCCACCCCTTCACATTTTTTGGAAGAGGTTGGGAAGGATTGGTGCTAATTCTTCTTTAAATGTTTGGTAGAATTCACCTATGAAGCCATTTGGTTCTATGGTTATCTTTCTAAGGAAGGTTTTGATTAATTCATATCACCTGTCTATGAGTTCAATGATTATTTCTTCTGCTTGGTCAAGTTGTTATTGAAACCCTCTGCTGAATTTTTCAGTGCAGTAATTGTATTTTTCAGTTCTGAATTTGGTTTTTTTTCATGCTTTCTATTTCTTTTTTGAACTTCTCATTTTGCTCATCAAGTTTTTCCTAATCTTATTTAGTTGTCTATTTGTATTTTCTTATGGTTCACTGAATTTCCTTAAGAAGAATATTCTAAATTCTTTGTCAGACAGTTGATATATCTCCATTTTATAGGACTCACTATTCAAACTTTATTAGTTTACTTTGGTTGTATTTTGTTTACCTGATTCTTCATGATCCTAATATACTTGCATTGGTATCTATGAATTTGAAGGAGCAGTCTCTGATTCCAGCTTTTCTCAGCAATTGGGTGGGAACAATGACTTGCTTCCTGCTGGGGTGGGCCTAACAGTGTTTTCTATAGATGCCCTGTATCTCTGGAGTAAAGTCTATACTCTACCAGTAGTTGGGCAGAGCTATTGACTTGCTTCCCTGTCCAAGCAGAGTTTTAGAAAGGACTCCATGACTGAGATAGCCCACCAGCTGGGGACCAAAACTGGGCAGAACTTCTGGCTGAGCTTCCTAGCCAGACTGGACCACTGGTTCAGTTCTGTAGATGAGCAGAGCTGCTAGTTGGGATATCTGCTTTGGTGCTGCCACCAATAGGAACTTTCTACATTCCCATTGCTTGAGCCCTCTTGCTTTTCTCCATCTTTAAGTGATTCCACTAGAAATCTCTCTGGGCAATATCTAAGTGGGTCTCTTGGGAAGTGTCCCAGAACTTTGAGGAAGCTCCATGTTCACCTTAGACTCTCCTTTACCTAGTGGAGAAACTGTAAGCCCAGGGGCAACTCCTCGGTGCAGCACTGTACTGGTCTGGGGGAGAAGCAACATGGTAAAAGGGAAACCATTACTCTTATCTTTTTAATGTGGTTTTTCTCAGTGTTGTGGTCCAAAGGATGTGCTTCAGCCTCACTCCTGTGTTTAGGATCTTCACAAAGGTGTTCTGTCTATGAATAGTTGCTAGTTATTCTTTCTGTGAAGGAGACTAAAGTTAGGAATCACCCATTTTGCCATATTGCTGATGTCATTCTCCCTGGAAAGATCAAACCCTTTAAGAAGGCAGAAAGTCATAATTAAGTCCTCTGGTTCTCAAATATAAGGCTAAGTCAGGATGACTTGGTGGGCTTTTTAAATAACAAATTTTTAGATCCCACAACCAGAAGATGCCATTTAGGTGGGCCTTGGTTATTCATCACCTGTGATCCTATAGTTACAGAGGGATCCTAGAGTGGATCTCAATTTGTATGTCTAACAAGTTTCTAGGTGATGCTACTTCTTCTGATTTGAAGACCACACTTTGGGATCCAGTTATCTAACTCTGTCAGTAATTCCTTGGCTCACAGAACAATGTTGATTATTCTAGTATCAAATACCAGTCACCTAGTTGTTAGTCCACTGAATTCTCACTTTTAGTCCCTTGTGATTCTTTTAATTCAGTATTTCCCTAATTTTTCCTAAAGTAAAAACACATATTTGTGCTTGGTATAGTACAAATTATCAAGCCCCTCCCTCTGATT
>NW_005871050.1:11032210-11035919 GCF_000147115.1 Myotis lucifugus | reverse complement strand
TTTATTGATTTTTCACAGAGAGGAAAGGAGAGGGGTAGAGAGTTAGAAACATTGATGAGAGAGAAACATTGATCAGCTGCCTCTTGCACACCTCCCACTGGGGATGTGCCCGCAACCAAGGTACATGCCCTTGACCGGAATCGAACCCGGAACCCCTCAGTCCGCAGGTCGACGCTCCATCCACTGAGCCAAACCGGTCGGGGCAGAAATTTATATTTTTAAGAAGGGACTTAATTGCTTCTTTTCCTCAAAATAATTTTAGAAACACAGCAAATTTCAGTTAATTTAAAGAGTAAAGTAATTCCCCTACCCTAAGCAATAAAGACTTAAGCTGAAAACAAATTTCTGGTTTCTTCCTCTTCCTAAGTATGAAGGATCCTTAACCTTTGGGCATGCCATTCATCTGTTTGGTAATTTAGTAAAGTCAGTAGACCTTTTCACCAAATAATATTTTTAAATGCATAAAGTAGAATACAAAGGAATACACAGAAAACCAACCATTATAGAAATATTTTTCAAAATATTTAAAAAACAAACATGTATTATGGCAATAAATATACTTCATTATTGACACAGTAAATAAAATATCTATCAGTGGGTCTAATAACTACCACAACTTTAAAGTAATGATGAACATAATGATTTTAGAAATATTGGCAAAAACTGTAATGTTATATAATATTTATGATTTATATTGGTGACTGTTGAGATCCTGGTTATTGCCAATACTAATTTTGTTGCCAACATTTATAACTTGAGGAAATGGTAAATTTCAATGAGAGGTTAGTGAAAATAAATGTATTTTTTTCTAATCCAAGTTCAAGGGCACCTTGACCTCATCTTTAAGAAATTTTGCTTTCAATTTTTTTCTTGAAATCTTTCAAATAGAGCACTACAGAAAGGTGAAACTAGAAGATGGTGAAATGTAGAATAGAGATTGGGTATATTAATACATACCCATTTAGGGAGGGATGTACAGGCCTTTACCCAACATTGTAAGTGTCGAAAGATTAATAATTTTCCTGTTTGTGGTACTCTCAGGGGGTGTTTAATCAGTTGGCTCTGCCTGAATTTATATTTGGAGGTCTTGTAAACTTATCCCTGCATTTCATCTTCTTAATCTGAACCTGTCTATTTTTTTTCATAGTCTGAACTGCAAAGCTGTTTATGTGATAAAGTAGCTTACATTGGGAGTTGTACTATACTTTATTGCCTTTGATGGCATATAAGTTCTAGCTGGATGGTCAGTTTTTGAAATACACAGGCAGGTATCACTAAACACAACTCAGGTGACCTTCTGGCCCATTCCTGATATGCAAAAAGGAAATTTCCAGGGCAGCTAAGGTGAACCTATAATTTTGTCTCCCTCTCCATCCATAGAGTAATGCATTTAATTTTAGTCAGAAATAAAATATAGGAAGCATCAAATGAAGGAAATCCTCTATGTCCTCTACATTGTAATCATTTTAAAAAATTATTATTTAAAAATATTTTTATTGATTTCAGAGAGGAAGTGAGAGAGGGAGAGAGATTGAAATGTCAATGATGAGAAAGAATCATTGATGGGCTGCCTCCTGCACACCCCACACTGCGGCTTGAGCCCACAACCCGGGCATGTGCCCTAACTGGAAATCGAACCATGACCTCCTGGTTCATAGGTTGCCACTCAACTACTGAGCCATGCCAGCTGGGCTGTAATCATTTTTTAAAGTATTTGTAAAAATAAGGAGAGAACCATGAGTTTGAGCAACATAACACTACTCCTATACAAGGTGCTTGTTTAAATAAGAAAAAGATTCAAAAAACACTTTCTTGAGATTTTTCACCATAAATAAGGTTTTACACAGTGTATTGCATCAGTTAGACAGATAGGTCACTCTTTTTAGAGACAAGCAGATTTATTTTTTAAGTGTCCACCCCCACATATAAGTGCATTGCTATGAAAAGAACATCTGGGATAGGGCATATATTTAACTTAGATCAAGGAGTACATTTTTTAAAGTATCAAAATAGAATATGCATTCTTTTCTTCTAAGAGCCTGGCTGGGCAATAGTCTGACTGGAAACTGTCAACAAATGTTGCTCTGTGACATTCTACAAAACTCAGTTTCCATGGCAACTGGATCCCTATTGACAAGTAAGAAAGAGAAACATATGGTTGGGTAACAATTTTATTACAAAAAAGCCTAAAACCTATTTAGAGGGTCAACATTTTTTCTGAAAGAAGTAAGGTACTCAAAACTAAAGGTAGCTTTAATCAAATAGTCTAATGGACTGTTGAAAATGTTATTTTTTTGCATATATGAAAAATAAAAGCAACAAAAATGTTGTATTATAACATTTTTAGAATGTTTTATTTATTTCCTAAAATCAACATAAACCCAGGAAAATTCCATTTACAATAAAAAACGCATTGCATTTTATCTACTTAGTTGTACTCTATTAAAAAGTATTCTGGCCCTGGCTGGTGTTTCTAAGTGGTTAGAGTATCAGCCCATGCAACACAAGGTCCTGGGTTCAATTTCTGGTCAAGAGCACCTATCTGGGTTGCAGGTTTGATCCAGCCCCGGTCAGGGCATGTGTGGGAGGCAACCAATTAATGTGTCTCTCTCACATAGATGTCTCTCTCTCTCTCTCTCATCTAAAGAAAAAAAAATCAATGGGAAAATATCTTTGGGTGAGGATTAACAACAACAAAAAATCAAAGAAAAAGTATTCTAAAGTATTCTGATGATATTTATGAAGTACTTACTATCCTATCCTATATAATAAAAGCCTAATATGCTAAGTGTCCGGTCATCTGGTTGTCCATTCAACCAATCAAAGCGTAATATGCTAATGATATGCTAAGGCCACTCAACTGCTTACTATGATGTGCACTGACCACCAGGGGGCAGACAGTTCACTGGTCGACCAGTCACTATGATGTGCACTGATCACCAGGGAGACAGATACTCAATGCAGGAGCCACCCCCTGGTGGTCAGTGCGCTCCCACAGGGGGAGCGCCACTCAGCCAGATGCCAAGCTCATGGCTGTCGAGCACAGCAGCGGTGGTGGAAGCCTCTCCAGCCTCCATGGCAGCACTAAGGATGTCCGAATGCTGTGGGGAGTGAGCCTAAGCCATCAGTCAGACTGTGAGAGGGTCCAGGCCGGGCTGAGGGACCCCCAAGTGCAGAATTTCATTCATTGGGCCTCTAGTGTGCATTATAAGATACTGGGCTCCTTCTGAAACAATGTCCTTGTTATTCAATTGCTATGAGTTATTAGAGGAGGTAAATGCATAAACAACTAACCACAGTAAACAATGTAAAAATATAAGTGATATAGTAAAGTCATAAATAGCATTACAGGAAAGCAGAGAGATAACTATTTGTTAGGTGATTTTTCCTGTGGGTTTCTATTGAATGTTCTCTGTTTCTCCAGTTACCAAATTATACTATATTGCTTTACACAGTATTTGACTAATAAATGTATGTTGCTTATTAACCATTTCATTGATCTCTTTATATATTTATTTACCCATTACACTATGATCAAATTATATTTTAGATATATGTAGCTAGAGTCTTGCATTGTGCCTAATAGCCCATAAACCTTCAATAAAAAATAGTAAACATGAATGATTTTGAAGGAGGTAATTTTATCTGGATCTGAGATCATATTTTTCTACTGTACAGTAGATATAGATGATTTCTCAAATTTCAATCT
>NW_005871050.1:11014134-11032110 GCF_000147115.1 Myotis lucifugus | reverse complement strand
TAAAGAATAAAATGGGTAAATTTGTAAATTCCTATGCGATTGCACTACTTTTTGTTAACATTTTTAGCCTATTTATATATCCAAAGAGTAGCAAAAATGATCCCTCTAATAAACAGTCTAGATAAGCTTTATCAGCAGCAAAAGATTCAAAATCTATTAATGGTGTAGTGAGTAACAAAGTATGTTTTTGGTTTCATAAGGAAAGAAACATAAGAATAACAAGGGTATTAATAAATTTATGTCAAAATCAGTAATGAAACTTAAGCATTTCCATTTCAAGTCCTATAATTAAACAACGTTGGTAATTTAAAATCTAAAATTTGTTGGCAAGACCTTCATCCTCTTTGAGGTTTAATTTCCTTTTTTTTGCAAAGTAGTGGTATTTAACTCGTGATCAACTCTGACAGACTGTTATTTAGCTTCAGTTTGTGACAGCATGGATGGACCTGGAGAACATTATACTAAGTGAAATAAGCCTGTCAGAGAAAGACAAGTACCATGTGATTTCACTCATATGTTGAAGTTAATGAACAAACTACCAAGCAAAATAGTCACAAACTCAGAGATATAGAGAAGACAGACAGCTCTAGTATGTGTGGGGGAGATGTTGGGAAGGTAGAGGGATTGAACAAAAAAGAAAAAAAAAAGAATGAGAGTACTCATAGACATGGACAACAGTGTGGTTATTGTGGTGAAGGGGATGGAAGAGGGCATAGAAGGGATAAACGGTGATAGAAAAATTAATATTTTAAAAAATTGTGCAGGAGTAAAAAGTGTACCATTTGTTTATGTGTTATCGTTAAAACTTAGTATTTAATACACCATTTTATTTTAAAGCACAATAATTGCATTAGAGCTAGATTAGGTTTTTACCCTGTGATATCTATGAATAAAGGTTTTGCTACAAAAAAGTATCAACAAAGTTTTGGGGGGACTAAAACTATTTAGACTATTTAGAATCCCCTTCTTTAAACACACACACCCTTACATTCACACACGTATATGTGTTTCTTTGACAGGTAAACTCACGTATTTTTCAAGTTTCAACTCCAATGTTACCGCCTTCCTGTATAGTAGTAGCCCTGTAAAGTAAAACTTGTGTGTGACAAAGGAAATGTTCTATGTCTATACTATAAAATATAGTAGCCACTAGCCACATGTGACTATTGAGTATGAGACATAAGATTAGTGCAACTGATGAATTTAATTTTTCAAAGTTTAATTATTTTGAATATAAATAAAAGCATGTGGCAAAAGTTGGACAACTCAGTTTTAGACAATTCAAGACAAACATTTATATTTACAATAAAATGTTAACTATAAATCATTCTTAACTATTCATCACATCAGTCAGTAAAGTATAAACTCAGTCTGAAATACTTCCTACACTTGAAAATAATAAAATTGTGTTACCTTGAAATTATTTAGATTTTACAACTGTTAATATTTAATAATTGTTTCCCTCTAAATCAATGAAGTGATAATTTTTTACCCTGGTATTTTACTTAAAAGTCTTAAAGACATTATTATATCTTTTTAAAAATTATGTTTTTATTTATCTTTAGAGATAGAGGAAGTGACGGATAGAGAGATAGAAACATCTATGAGAGAAAAATATCATTGATAGGCTGCTTCCTGCAAGCCCCCTGCTGGTGATCAAGCCCACAACCCAGGCATGTACCCTGACTAGGAATCAAACCAGTAACTTCTTGGTTCATGTGTCCATGCTCAACCACTGAGCCATACTGGGTGGGCATCACATTATCATATCTTATATTATATTAAATTTCATGTGATATTTACAATGGTGTAGGAATATGGGCAAGTAAAATGTTTTCTTGATTCTACAGATGAAGAAATTGAGAATTAGGAAAACTGTGTAAGACAAAAGGATTTTAATTTGCAGAGTCAGCATCACAATGTAAAGCCTCTAATATTTAAAACACATAATTTTTCTATTATAATCTGTGTGTAAAGTAGTGAGTGTGTTGGTAAAATTCCACTTGAAATTCCTAAGAACTTTTTTAAAATCCTCATCCAAGGATATGCTGATTGATTTTAGAGAGAGGGGTAGGGAAAGAGAGAGAGAGGGAGAGAGAAACATGGATGTGAGAGAGCACATCACTTGGTTGCCTCTGTACATGCCCTGACCAGGGATCGAAGAAGCAACCCAGGTATGTGCCATGACCAGGAATTAAACCAGCAACTTCTTATATGGGATGACTCTCCAACCATCTGAGACACACCAGCTAGGGCAGGACTTATATTTTTTTATTAAATTCCCATCAATGATATTTGGATGTCAGGTGGATGCTTGCCACACTAATCAGTAATTCAAAATTGAGTTCCTCTAAAAGAGAGGGAGAGAGAGAGAGGTTTTAAAGCATTTTAGCAAATATTATTTACTGAGTTATAAATGACATTATTTAGATAGAGCAAAACACTACACTAATACCCTTGTGTTATTTGATTTGGGCAATACTGTATTTTTCATGTATAATTTTAGATTGGCAGTAATGATACTGCAGGAAATACTTATGTTTTGCAGTTGAGATTTTATAAGCTTCTGGACAGGATTTAACACCAAGTAATGTTGCCTGCTATGTTCATTTGATTGGTAGGGGGTTGTGGAGAGTAGAAAAGTAATATAGTATTGAGTGGGTCAGAAGTATGTGTTTGATCATTTTGAGTTCCATGTGGATGACACATTAGAGAAACCTAATTTGGTTTTATTCATACAAATGCCACTTTCACTGACAGTTACAAAGCTTTGCATTATTATTCACCTGCAGAGTGTTCCCCAAGGAAACTGCTTTCCCAAGATGTAGTGCCTAGGCCTCCCTTGATACACCAAAGTGACAAATGTGTCTTTGTACCCATCTTCTGCTCCTGGAAGGATTTTTGAAGGTGATGTTAGGCCTTCACTCCCTTTTAATGCAGGAATAGCATATGAAAGAAATGGACATTTCAGTTATCTAGAGTGACTGACAAAAAATTCTAGAAAGACAAGTAGACAAATTTCCAGAAAACTGTGGAGGCACAATTTGCAAAGTAGTTTAATTGATTAGAATCCCAAAATCCATGTTTAGAAGTACACTGATTAAACTAATATTTGCTAAAATATTGGACAAGACATGATTACAACCAAGGTTGTAATAAAATAATCCCAGCCTAAGTCACTGGCATCAATTTGATAACTATTCTTTCTCTACTTTGGGCTGAAATCCTTGATAACTGCCACAAATGTATAATCTGCATGTTCAATGTTTTCTTGGAATGATAAGGGTTGTATGACACTTTTTCTGTAAAATGGAGATTCTACTATATTCTTGAATGCTTGCTATGAGGACTAAATGCCAAACACATTGTAGGTTTTAATTAGTGGCCATTATTAAGAGTAGTTCTACAGAAGTGGATCTCATGAAGAGAACTTTAATAGGGAAAATATGCTGCTATATAACACATAAACCAGGAAATTGACCTAATATACAGTTTTTGGAGACATGGTTTGCCAAATGTTCAGATACCTTTGACATATGCTTCATTTAAACAGTTCCACAGAATTGCATATACTGTCATTAGTGGGCCAACAGATTTACTCTGTTCATTTTTATAATGGCTGGTGGAATCATTGTTTGAGTTAGAATCTTACCCTTCCTCTTATCCTCAGCCCAGATAATTGTACTCATTTCTAAAATCTGGAAGCATTTAAAAAATGGTAGAAAATAAGCCCCACTAAACCACAGAAAATTTCATTCTCCTGTTGTCTCATGTAGACTGGATACTTTTCAGTCTTGTGTGTTCTGCTCATTGTGACTCTCGTTACTGTTTTAATGTTCATATTTCCTTTTTATTACAAAGTAGTACAGTGTAGAATAAATCCAGTCCAGGTTCTAGTTACTACTAGAACATCTTAGTAGCTGCACGACTTGGAAAGTTGTACCATCTTATTTGGACCAAAGTTTCCTCATCTATAAAATGGAGAGAGTAATAATACCTATGTCATAGGATTTTTAAAACATGTACATGAATTTCTTTGCACAGTTCCTGGCATTGGATAAATGGTAGCAATTATTACTCATTGGAAAATAAATGATAAGAATCATATGTTGTGATTTATTTTTATATAATATTTGAAGAAGTGATCCCTGTCACTCAATCAGCTTTATGTGGGTACTCACAGTGTGTAAAATATTTTTGTTATGTGTCACAGAAATAGAGAAAGATGAGTAAGACATGGATTCTTTCCTCAAAGTGTAAACTAGTGTTTAGTCTGATGAAGTTAAGCAAAAATTCCAGACATTTTCTATGATTCTTCGACTAAAATACATATGAGAATAGTCTAGAAGAAAAAAGCATGCTATGAATTTAAAAAATGAAAGAAAAAATATCATATAGGCTTGTTTGCTTTGTATTTGCTTATGTATAATTGTCCACATGCAGAAGTTTGGAAACCCAAGTTAAATTGCCCTATCTGTCACTCATTTGATGTAGTTTGATGTATTTACCTTGCACAAGGTATTGACTCTCTTAGGCCTCAGTTTCATCATTTGTAAAACAGTAATATTGGACTAGATAGCATTTGAGATATTATCCCTCTTCAAGATGAATTTCAAGCAAATTCCACCTCAAAAGACACAATAGTCTTGGATTGAAAAATATGTCTCTTTAAAGCAAGGAACACTTCCATGGAAAGCACTGCTTTTACTAGTATTGCCAACCAATAGAAAATATATGACGGTGTGTGTGTGTGTGTGTGTGTGTATGTGTGTGTGTGTGTGTATACTTTATCCTTTATTCCTGCAAATGGAAGCACCAACGGAATCAGCCAAAATCTTTTCAACACAGTACCTATGGAGAAGTGTTCAAAAATGTTCCATTAACAACAATTTTGTTGTTGTTTTCTTCAAATGCCCTGAAGTCATAAAATGTCTCTAATTATACTTGCTTCCAACCACCCTTCACATTATTTTGGTCAGTCCTCCCAAGTTTCAGCAGCTTGTGATGCATTTTGTAATATCAAAGTGTTACCAGAGAAAAATGTGCCTCTTCTTTCCCAACTTCTAGTGGGAGTGGGATTCTTGGGGTGCTGCTGGGATAAGTATTTCCAGAGGCCCCCATGGGAGGATGCGATATAGTAGAAAGCGTTATTTCTATGGAATGGTTTTTCAAAGTCCCATTTCTCTTAGTCCAGTCATAGAAGAAGTGTAGCTGGGGTTTCAGTAGAGCTAAAATCAGAACCAGTGTCCAGAGTTTCCTTTCCGTGTTGGAGCTGGGTCCAGTACTGCATCATGCTAGCTGCAGTCCATTAGTGCTTTATGTGTGGTGATCCCGAATGGCCATGGGCCACAAAGGAAGCCAGAAAGCCAAGGAACCAAGAGAATCCAAGACCATAAGAGAGTGAGCTTCTTTGTTTAGTGGATTATATACCCCAAATTTCTGTGATCTTGCAATGGCCACATCCATTCTGACCAGCCATCTCTGTCCCCAGGTGTGATTGACAGGCAAGTATCTTCCCTATGTGGTTTCTTTCCCCAGTGTTTTGCAGGGAACATGTCTATAATGTCTGGCCTTCTCTTTGCTCCTTTTCTACTATTAATAACTAATTACTATGGTATCAAAAGGGCTCCCCAAATTCTTACTTGTGTTCTTATTTTTAACTTGTTCTGTCTACCATTTGATAGAAGGTATCATCAGCCTCTATAAAGCTTTTATGTTAACAACCAGCTCAGTTATTTTTTTTTCCTTTGGGACATTTCTGACACTATTACTTTAAACATATTTTATCAAAATTGTTGGCCAGAATCCAAATTAAAGGGACTAAGGCTGCAGTAGAGTAAACAATGCATGTGGCAGAGCCCACTCAACTCAGGAAAGTGAGATAGAAAATACTTGGAAGTATGTTGTTTTTAACACTTAATGACTAGTAGAATGCAGATGGTATAGTTGCCTAGACTAGGCTCATTCTTGACTGTGTATGAGAGCCCTCAGAGAACTAAGGGAAGAGAGGGGGGAGGCACATAGACACAGAAAATATCTGTAATAGACCTCCTAGGGCTTTATTTTTTATTTTTTATTTTTTAAACATTTTTATTGATTTCAGAGAGGAAGGGAAAGAGATAGAGAGATAGAAACATCAATGATGAGATAGAATCATTGATTGGCTGCCTCCTGCACGCCCCCCACTGGGGGGATTTAGCCCGCAACCCAGGCATGTGCCCTTGGCCGGAATGGAACCTGGGACCCTTTAGTCCACAGGCCGATGCTCTATCCACTGAGCCAAACCGGCTAGGGCCCTCATAGGACTTTAAACTTTGGTGTGACCTGAAGCTTAACCCCAGTACTGTGGCATTTTTTTCCCCATTGAATTCCTAGGTGATCAGATAAACTTTGCATGGTTTGAAAATACCATTTCATACTTACCTGGCAGGGGAGATACCATGATCACGAAAATACCATTTCATCTCTTCTCATTGCTAACAGCTTTCTGTTTCCTCTACCTATAATGTTCTTCCTCCAGATTGCTGTCTGTTGAGCCTTCTCCAATTTCAAATATTTTTTAACTTTTACCTTACTGAGGCTTGTCTTAACTACTGCATTTAAAATATCAAAAAAATGAAATATTCAACATACAACATGTTTTAATTAATTTATTTATTATATGTTTCTCCCAGTTTTGTTACTCTTGTTAGAATTGTTGATAGCTGTTTCCCATGTCCTGTATAAGTGCCCATATGAGTGAATTAATATGTCATACAAACACAGAAACATACACATTAACAAAAATTAGCTCAGAAAAATATCCTAATATATAAAAACCCAGGGTCCATAACAACCAAAAGCTTGACTGACCAGAAGTCAGTCCTGCAGTCAGTGCTGGGTTGCCACTGCTGCAGGCAGGGTGACCCAGCACTGACTGCTGAGGGGGCTGTTGATCAGGCCCGGAGAGAGGCCCGAAGAGAAAGGCAGGGTCTTATCCGCAGCCTCTGTGGCAGCTGTTGATCAGGAGTTGCCTCTCTCTTTCTCTCGGGGTTTCGCCAGCAGCTGCACCTCTGTTTCTCTCCAGGCCTCCTTGGAGGCTGCTGGTCAGCCCCACCTCTCTGATCAGGCCTGGGGATAGGCCCGGAGATGCTGACTGGCATAGAAACTGACCAATCAGAACCAAATCTGGGTGAACTGCGAAGGCAGAACCTAAGGTGGGGGCCAAGGAAGGCTTTTAAGGGCAACAGCTGTTTGGTGTAAGGTGTAAGAAAGTGGTTCAGTTGTTTAATGACTGGTTTGGCAGTATTGTTCATATGGCTGGCTATCAGTCCAGATATAGGGGTTATGTATTTTTGTCTGCCAAGAGCATCTTTTCCTGCTGAAAAAGGCTTTTCTCCCCCATTTAAGCAATTTTATCCTATATAATCTATCTATACTAATAAAAGGGTAATAGGCTAATTAGACCGGGTCGACCAGCTATCTTCTGAGTGTCTGACTTCCTTCAGACAAAGCTATGATGGTGGGGGCTGAGGCAGAGAGGGCTGTTGGGGGTTAGATCAGGCCTGCAGGGGAGGGCAGTTGGGGGCAAGATCAGGCCAGCCAGGGAGGACATTTGGGGGTGAGATCAGGCCAGCAAGGGAGGGCAGTTAGGGGCGATCAGGCAGGCAGGGAGGTGAATGGTTAGGAGTGAGCTGTCCCAGATTACGAGAGGGATGTCAGATTGGAGAGGGTGCAGACTGGGCTGAGGGAATCCTCCGCCACTCCCACACAAATTTCGTGTACCGGGCCACTAGTGGCATTATAATCAACCAGCAGTACATGTGTTTATACTTAAGAAATGCTGGTGTGTTAAATAAAAAGGTTATGGTTGATTAAATCAGTAAGCAAATCTAAAACTGTCTGAGCTCCTAATACATATAAGGTTGTGTTTTAAGTGCTATATTTCATGAGATACTCAAGAGGGAGATTAAGGGACAAAAAGAAACTTTCTCTAAATTTATTCCCTTTATTAATCTGGTTGGGGAAAGCAATGCACACAGATTACCATATAAGAAAGCTCTTTTGGTAGCACTTTCCCTTCAAAGACAGCTCTAATATACAATATACTGCCAGTGATTATCACCGATTCTCTGATGTCCTGTCTTTCTCCTTAATCTCTCCTCTCCCTTCCTTGTCTACATAAGCTTTTGCCTTAGTATGGTCCACTGAGTTTCATTATCCTCAATGTTTCATTTTATATGATTAAACCTGGCTTAATAGATCATTGGTACCAGAGGACAAAAGCATTAATAACATAAAATGCTTGCAGTATTGTGTAGTAACATCTGCATTACTGTATCAAAGCTTTACATATAAAATACTACTTTTTGTTATATCAAAAAACATGTCAACTCTTTACTATTGTAACAAACAAATAGGATTCTACCTGAGAACAGTATTGGGAATTTTATTATAACTTAATAGTATAAAAGTCTCCCAATTTCTAAGGAAGGAATAAAGGACACTATCTTTTTTGTGTTCACTGTGCTGGATGTTTTTTATTATCTATATTTTATCTTTTACTTGCTGTAGTTTGTTGTTTTAATTACCATAGGCCAGAAACACATCTGTTGTCCTGCCACATTGTTTGCCATTCAGCTGTTTCTTACATACTGATAAGACCTCTGCCAATTTTGAGAAACTATCTCCCGTCCTTCAGCAACATTATCCTTCCAATTTAAAAGCTTTCTCTCCCCACCTCTTCTTGCCAACAATCAATTATGTGCACACTGAAAAGCCAGGTGGCTATCATTTATATTTTGAACTGTCTTGAAGGGAGCCAACGTGGTCTTTGGCAGAAAGTAAAAGTAAATTGAAGATCCGCTGACTTTCTGAAATTATATGGGTTATTTTTAGTTAGTTGGTTCAGAAAGATATCTTAACAGCTGAAGTTAGTCATTTGAATAATTACTGATGCATAATTAAATGTGAACCTAAAATTGAAAGAATATTAAAGAAAATATTATAATGATGGTGACATCATTATTCATCTTTTAAGTGCAGATTTGATTTTATGCCATGTATATATAAAGAGATAGTGAACTATGAATTATTTACTTGGCTTACTGTAAAATGATAATTGCAATAAGCAGCATCTTTGGTTTTGAAAAATTCAAAAATTTTTCTGTCAATAAATGAATGTCATGGTCATGTGTATAGATCTTTTCCCAGTAGCATGACATTTTGTGAAATCATTCAGAATGGTTTGTCTTCTATTATCAACTTCATCAAAATCATAATAAATTCTGGCTTGCCAAGGCAAATGCATTTTCAAGGCACAAATATGTCCTCACCTGATAGATGTTCTGATTATATCATTTTACTGTGCATCTAAACTCTCCCAGAATATTCAAGTGAGCCTGCAGAGTTGAATCAGGTTTTGATTTCTCTATAAGAATTCCTTTCTTGTGCTTTCTATCCATAATTTAAGCTAACACATTATGTTATTTTCTTGTCAAAAGTGCCAAAAAATGGGTTTTAGCATAAAATTTCTTCATGTGGAATATTTACATGCATTTTTAGACTCATAGTTTTGTAGATGTTTAAATGGAGAAATAAAAGTGTTCTGTATATATGTAAGCCGATTTAGATTTGAAGTGCTCATTCTTGAGAACACTGTTTGCTGTTGTCTTGAAAACATTCTGCTCTTCAATAGCTTTCAAATAGTTCTCAAAGAACAGCAGAATAAAGACACATTTCTCCCCATTTTCCTTGACATGTGTGACAGAACAAGTTGTTTCTTTAGTAAATGTATAATCCATTTGTGTCTAAATCTTTACCTCTTGTGCCATGGGAAAAATATGTTGCCTTGTGATTTTTTTCCTTTTGAGTCACAAGTAGTGATTATTGGTTCAATTAATTTCCTTTCAAATACCATTAATCTGTACAAGAAAGAGGGAAGTGTAGATAGATTATGAACTTTATATTAGTATCATTGGTTATTCACTCACAAAGTTCTGTAGGGACAATGATCTACTGGTACTTCAAATACCAAGCAATGAATAGCTCTAAATACACATATCATCAGAAGTAATGGTTGGATGGAAACTTTTGAGGAATATAATCAGAAAAAAAATTACTTCTTTTTAACAAAAACCACTTAACATCCTTTGTGTATAATCATATTTACAGGAGCAGAAACTAAGTATGATTGTCAGCTTATATGTACACGGATAATCAAGACTTGCATTGTATTTAATTGACCTAGCCTGAATAAAACTGTAAATTATTCCCTATGGTTGCTGCCTTTTCCTGTACGATATATGTCTCCATTGTCTTTGTATAATTTCTTTTATTCAGTCTTTTTCACTGTGCTTCAAAAGTGTTAATTGTTTTCTTCTTCAACTAACATATTTTCTAGAGTCAGTGAACCAGATAGGAGCCTTCTGACATGATAGTTCAGTGCTCTATCACACTGAGAAAGCATGATGACTAATTAAATGACTAAATTTCCTCAATAACGTGTATTAGGGTCCGCTCTACAACTTACAGCAAAGTTTTCGACCTGAACAAAATACTGTTGTTTGGGGTCTTGAGGTTATACATTTCCATAATGTCAGACAATTTGCATGAAATCCAGGCAAATGAGCAAAGTTTTTGTCTTTATAGTAATTTTTAACTAATGTTGGACTCTGAACCTCATTGGCAGAATTAAGAGCAAGTTTGCTTATAACAATTAGATGATGTTTTATTAGTGAACTTTAGCACAAACTAATTATGCCTACAGCTCATGTTTAATATAGATTAACACATACATTTGTGTTTTGGATAATATATACTTTATTTCTCTGAAAATGGAGTAATTAATTGTGACATCAGTTGACAATGGAATCTGTCTTAGGGAGAGGTAAAGTACTTTTACAGAAGAGCAAGTTTTAGTATAAGCTTTAAAAGTCATAGGTGCATCTGATCGATGCTTCTCTGTCTCTGGATTTGTTTTTGTTCATCAGTTCATGTGCTCAAACCTCAGAGGGAAGGTAGGGGAGAGTGGGGGTAGGGAGAGAGATCAACCAAAGGACTTGCATGCATATAAGCATAACAATGGACACAAACACCAGGAGGGTGAGGGCATGACCGCAAGTGGGGTTGGGGGGGCAATGGGGGAGATAAGGCCACATATATAATACCTTAATCAATAAAGAAAAAAAGTCATAGGTGCTTTGATGTTTTATAAGCAGAAAACTAAGCAGTTCCACGGAGGAGAACTAAAAAAGGAGAATAAACATAATTTATTTTGCATAAAATATTAAAATGAATACTTTTGGTATGTTCAGGATGTGATTGAAAGTAAGCATTCTTACCCTACCCCTATTCATAGAATGAGTATGGACATAGAGTGAGATGAGCCAATATTGGGGCTGTATGGAGTTGGGGTTTTTGGAATCTTGATAAACAAACTTCAGATACTTGCGAGTGTAAGAGTGCTATCAAAATAATTGCTGGAAGTAGAATGAAGTTGTTTTCTTCTATTCCTGTGTTGGCCAAGACTTGGCCTAGACTTGATTTAATTCCAGAACAAAAAAAGTTTTTTTTTCTGTCATAAAATTTATATTAGCTCCATGCTAGTAAAAGTGTAGTCTATGGACCAGCAGCATTAGTAGCATCTGGGAACTTGTTATAAATGCAGAATATCACGACCCTCACCTCATCTACTTACTGAATGAAAACCTGCATTTTACAATATCTACAGGTGATTTCTGTGTACATGTAGCAAGAACTTATACAACTCAACCCCAGGGAAACAAACAATCCCATTAAAAATGGGCAAAGGACCTGAATAGACACTTATCCAAAGAGGACATACAGATGGCCAGTAAACATATGAAAAAATGCTTAAGGTCACTAATCATCAGAGAGTTGCAAATAAAAATTACAATGAGTTTATCACCTCACACCTGTCAGATAGCTACCATCAATAAATCAACAAACAATAAGAGTTGGCGAGATGTGGAGAAAAGTGAAGGCTAGTAAACTTGTGGTGGGAATGCAGATTGGTGCAGCCACTACGGAAAACAGTATAGAGTTTCCTCAAAAAATTAAAAATGGAACTCCCATTTGACCCAGCAATCCCACTTCTGGGAATATATCCTAAGAATCCCGCAGCATCAATCATAAAACAATATATGTAAACTTATGTTTATAGCAGCATTATTTACAATAGCCAAGATATAGAAACAGTCCAAGTGCCCATCAGCAGATGAGTGGATAAAAAAGCTATAGACGAAGGACTTGTATGCATGCATATAAGCATAACCAATGGACATAAGACACTGGGGGGTAGGGGAGGCCAGAGGATTGTTAAGGGCGGGAAAAAAGGAGACATATGTAATACTTTAAGCAATAAAACAATAAAAAAAGCTATAGACATTTACACAATGAAATACTATGCAGCTGTAAAAAAAACACACACACACAAAAACAAACAAGGAACTTTTATACTTTGCAACAGCATGGATGGACCTGGAAAGTATTATGCTAAATGAAATAAGCCAGTCAGAGATAGACAAATACCACATGATCTCACTAATATGTGGAATCTAATGAACAAAATGAACTGACAAACAAAATGGAAATAGAAGCATGGATATATGGAACAGAATAGAGGGTGCCAGATGGGAGGGTTGTGGGTGATTGGAAAGAGAAGGTGAAGGGATTAGCAAAAGAATATATATGCACACCTCACTGACAAGAACAATAATTTGGTGAAGGCCAAGGGAGGGGAAGCAAGGGTGGGCAAAGGGCAGCGAAAAGGGGGACACCTGCAATTATGTCAACATTAAAAATTTTTGATAAATGTATTTTTAAAAAACAATATTCTTTTAAAAAATTCTTTATTGTTTAAAGTATTGATGAACATCTAGCCAGGCTCACCAAGAAGCAAAGAGAGAGGACCCAAAGAAACAAAATCAGAAACGAAAGAGGTGAAATAACAACAGACCCCACAAAAATACAAAGAATTGTAAGAATTGTAAAACAACAACAACAACAAAAAACACTATGAGCAACTCTACTCCAACAAACTGGTCAACCTAGAAGAAATGGACATATTCCTAGAAAAATACGACCTTCCAAAACTCAATCAGAGGAATCAAAAAATCTGAATAGGCCGATAACTACAAATGATATTGAAGCAGTAATCAAAAAACTTCCAACAAACAAAAGCCTGGGACCAGATGGCTTCACAGGGGAGTTTTATCAAACATTCAAAGAAGAAATAAAACCTAGCTCCCTCAGACTATTTCAAAAAGTTCAAGGTTGAGGAACACTTCCAATCTCTTTCTATGAAGCCAGCATTACCCTAATTGCAAAACCAGATAAAGACAATACAAAGAAAGAGAATTACAGGCCAATATCCCTCATGAACATAGGTGCCAAAATCCTCAACAAAATTGTAGCAAATCAAATCCAGCATTACATTAGAAAGATAACACACCATGACCAAGTGGGATTTATTCTGGGATGCAAGGATGGTACAATACCCGCAAATCAATAAATGTGATACACCACATGAACAAACTGAGAGATAAAAACCATATAATCATATCCATTGATGCAGAAAAAGCATTTGACAAAATCCAACACCCTTTCTTGATAAAATCTCTCAGCAAGGTGGGAATAGAAGGACCATACCTCAACATAATAAAAGCCATATATGACAAACCCACAGCCAACATCATATTCAATGGGCAAAAACTAACACCATTTCCTCTAAGAACAGGAACAAGACAGGGATGCCCAATCTCACTACTCCTGTTGGACATAGTACTAGAAGTACTAGCTATTGAGATCAGACAAGAAGAAGAAATAAAAGGCATCCAAATTGGAAAAGAAGATGAAAAACTGTCCTTATTCGCAGATGACATGATATGACATGATACTATACATAGAAAACCCCAAGGACTCCATAAAACAACAACAACAACAACAAAAAACTATTAGACCTAATAAATGAATTCAGCAATGTAGCAGGACACAAAATTAACACCCAGAAATCTATGGCTTTTCTATACACCAATAATGAACTCACAGAAAGAGAAGTTAGAAAAGCAATCCCATTTACCATTGAAACAAAAAAATTAAGATACCTAGGAATAAACTTAACCAATGAGACAAAGGACCTGTACTCAGAAAATTTCAGGATGCTAAAAAAAGAGATAGAGGGAGACATGAACAAATGGAATAATATACCATGTTTATGGATTGGTAGAATCAACATCATTAAAATGTCCATACTACCCAAGGCAATCTATAAATTCAATGCAATCCCCACTAAAATGCTAATGGCATACTTCAAAGACCTTGAACAAATTCTCCAAAAATTCATCTGGAATTAAAAAAAAAAGACCCTGAATAGCTGAAGGAATCTTGAGAAAGAAGAACAATGTTGGAGGGATCACAATACCAGATATCAAGCTATACTACAAAGCCACTCTTCTCAAAACTGCCTGGTACTGGCAACAAGAATAGACATATAGACCAGTGGAACAGAACAGAGAACCCAGAAATCGATCTGAACCATTATGCTCAATTAATATTTGACAAAGGAGGTAAGAGCATACAATGGAGACAAGACAGTCTCTTCAATAAATGGTGTTGGGAAAACTGGACAGATACTTGAAAAAAAACGAAACTAGGTCACCAACTTACACCATACACAAAAATAAACTCAAAACGGATAAAGGACTTAAACATAAGATAGGAAACCATAAAAAATCTTAGAAGAAGCCATAGGCAGCAAAATAATAGACATTTGTTATTATTTTGTTATCTTTACTGATATAGCACCTAGGGCAATGGAAACTAAAGAGAAAATAAACAAATGGGACTACATCAAAATAAAAAGCTTCTGCACAGCTAAAGAAACCATCAACAAAACAACAAGAAAGCCCACTGCATGGGAGAACATATTTGCCAATGTTATCACCAATAAGGGTTTAATCTCCAACATTTATAGGGAACTCATACAACTTAACAAAAAGAAGATAAACAATCCAATCCAAAAATGGGCAAAGGATCTAAATAGACACTTTTCAAAAGAGGACATTCAGAAAGCCAAGATACATATGAAAACATGCTCAAAGTCCCTAATCATCTGAGAGATGCAAATCAAAACAACAATGAGGTACCATCTCACACCTGTCAGAATGGCTATCATCAACAAATCAACAAACGACAAGTGCTGGTGAGGATGTGGAGAAAAAGGAACCCTCATGCACCGCTGGTGGGAATGCAGACTGGTGCAGCCACTGTGGAAGACAGTATGGAGTTTCCTCAAAAAGTTAAAAATGTAACTGCCATTTGACCCAGTAATACCACTTCTAGGAATATATCCCAAGAAAACAGAAACACTAATCAGAAAGGATATATGTACTCCTATCTTCATAGCAGCACAATTTACAATAGCTAAGATTTGGAAACAGCCTAAATGCCCATCAGCAAATGACTGGATTTGAAAACTGTGGTACATCTACACAGTAGAATACTACGATGCTGTAAAATAGAAGGAATTCTTACCATTTGCAACAGCATGGATGGAACTTATGCTAAGTGAAATAAGCCAGTCAGTGAAAGAAAAATACCACATGATCTCACTCATTTATCCTATATAATAAAGAGGTAATATGCAAATTAACCCTCTTGCCCTCACAAGATGGCTGCCTACGACTAGGCCGGCAGGGGTTTAGTGAGGGATGACCAAACGACTGAACAGCAGGCTGCGTGGGGTGATCAGGCCAGCAGGGGGGGGAGGATGTGAAGGGCGACCAGGTTGGCAGGGGGGCAGTTGGGGGCAACCAGGCCAGCAGGGGGGGGCCGTTGGGGGTGACCAGGCCTTCAGGGAGGAAGTTAGGCCGGCAGGGGGGGAAGTTAGGTTTGACCAGGCTGTGGGGGGTGCAGTTGGGGGTGACCGGGCCAGCAGGGGGAGGCAGTTAGGGTTGACCAGGCTGTGGGGGGTGCAGTTGGGGGTGACCAGGCCTGCAGGGAGGGGGCAGTTGGGGGTGACCTGGCTGGCAGCGGGGGGCAGTTAGGGGCAACCAAGCAGACAGCGGAGGCAGTTAAGGGCAATCAGGCCAGAGGGGGGGAGGCAGTTAGGGGTGACCAGGCAGGTAGGCAGGTGAGCGATTAGGAGCCAGTGGTCCAGTATTGTGAGAGGGATGTCCAACTGCTGGTTTAGGTCCGATCCGCCGGTTCATGCCTAAACTGGCAGTTGGACATCCCCCGAGGGGTCCTGGATTGGAGAGGTTGCAGGCTTGGCTGAGGGGGGACACCCACCCGTGCACAAATTTCATGCACCAGGCTTCTAGTGGATAATAAAGAACATTATAAACTGATGAACAAAAATAGATACAGAGGCAGAGAAACATCAAACAGACTGTCGATCTATAGCGTGAATGCTGCGGATGGTTGGAGGTAAGAGATCAACAGAAGGCCTTGTATGCATGCATATAAACATAACCAAAGGATGCAAGACACTTGGGGTGGGGGCAGTGAGGGCATGTGCCGGGGAGGGGGGAGAGGAGGCCAGGGGAAGGTCAATGGGGAAAAAAAGGAGATATATGTACTACTATTTGTAATACTTTAAACAACAAAATAAAATTTTAAAAAAGGAATGTAACACAGGGATGAAATGCTCTTTGTAAAGTTAAGACCTGATTCTCTTGTAAATGGGAAGTTATGGTGAGTTGTTGTTTTTTTTCCCCCTCAGGGTGAATTACTAATTGGTTAATACATATACCTTTCATAGAATCATAAGAATTGTGAGACAGTGATTGTGATTTAACAGTTTACAAAGTGCTTTCATCTTTTTTTGATAATCAAAGCAAACTGTTTAGTTCTTAAACTCTTACCCCCATTTCATTAAAAGAGAAAATATGTTCCAGGCAAATGAATCTGGAGCTAATATCATCCTCAATTCTCAATCTTAACCTCCTTCTCCTACCCTCTCTCAGCCTCCCCTTCCTTTTCCTTCCTCTCCCTCTTTTTTTCCTCTAATGATGATTACTCAGAAGCATACACAGAGAAAAGCAATCTTGTTCACTGATTAATGGGGGTGTGAATTTGTACATTTTGAGAGCATCTATAACTGTATATACACTTTATCCTAGTCCTCTTACTTCTAGGAATCTAACTTTAGGAAATAATCTGAGATATGGTCAAATATTTATGCTTAAGGATGTTTATCTACACTAATAAAAGAGAAACATGGTAATTGGCGTACGACCGCTACCCTTGCCATTGGCTAATCAGTGTATCCTTATGCAAATTAACTGTCAGCCAAGATGGCGGCCGGCAGCCATGCACTGAAGCGAAAGGGAGGCTTGCTTCCTCCAGGGACTGCAGACTCCAACGTTCCCTGACTCTCAACTGCAACTCTAAGCAGCTATTACTATGTTGCCAATAAGAAGCTAAACAAAACCGGCTGTCAGTCAGCCCCCGACCGCAACATTGTATCCATGTTTTCAGCAGCGAGGCCTCAGAGCTAAAGCTGGCCCAGAATAAAAAAAAAAAGAAAGAAAGAAAACAAGGAGCGGTTGGGAGCTTTTAGTCAACTGCCAGCGGGAAAACAGCCCTCAGCCCCTCAGCCAGCCTGGCCAGGCACCCCAGTGGGGACCCCCACCCTGATCCAGGACACCCTTCAGGGCAAACCAGCCGGCCCCCACACATGCACCAGGCCTCTATCCTATATAGTAAAAGGGTAATATGCCTCCCGGCACCGGGATCAGCGGAGCAGCAAGGCTCCCGGCACTGGGATCAGCGTGACAGGGGGCAGCGCCCAAACCCCCTGATCAGCCCTGCTCTGTGCCTGAGGCGCCCAAACCCCCCCGCCCCGATTGCCCTGCGGCTCTGTGTCAGGGTCCAGCGCCCCAACCCCGCCCCCCCCCCCACGGGCCCTGCTCTGTGTGTGACAGGGTAGAACCATAACTTCTCCATCAGCCCTGCCCGAGTGTGACAGTGGCG
>NW_005871050.1:10985710-11013642 GCF_000147115.1 Myotis lucifugus | reverse complement strand
CCCCCAACTGCCTGATCGGCCCTGCTCAGTGAATGACAGAGTGCAGCGCCCCTACCCCTGATCGGCCTGTTTTGTGCGTTGACAAGGCGTCCGCCCGCAACCTCCCCATCGACCCTGCCTTGAGAGTACCAGGGGGTGGTGCCCCAACCCCCCAATCAGTCTACCCTGAGCGTGACTGAGGGTGGCATTGCATCCTCCCGATCCGCCCTGCTCTGTGCATGACGGGGCGGCACCCCAACTCCCCCGGGAGCAGGCCTAAGCCAGCAGGTTATTATCTCCCGAGGGGTCCCAGACTGTGAGAGGGCACAGGCCGGGCTGGGGGACCCCCCCCCCCCGAGTGCACAAATTTTTGTGCACCGGGCCTCTAGTCTATCTATATAAAAGCCTAAGCAACCATCACAACCGAACGGACGACCGAACAGGCTGCGTGGGGAGACCAGGCCAACAGGGGGGTTAATGAGGGGTGACCAAATGATTGAACAGCAGGCTGCATGGGGTGACCAGGCCGCAGGGGGGTTAGTGAGGGATGATCAAATGACTGAGCAGCAGTCTGTGTGGGGCGACCAGGCTGGTAGGGAGGGCAGTTGTGGGTGACCAGGCCAGCAGGGGGACAGTGAGGGGCAATCAGGCCAGCAGGCAGAGGTTGTTAGGGGTGATCAGGCTTGCAGGGGGGGCAGTTAAGGGCAATCAGATAGCTAGGCAGGTGAGCGGTTAGGAGCCAGCGGTCCAGGATTGTGAGAGGGATGTCTGACTGCCGGTTTAGGCCCGATCCCAAGGATTGGGCCTAAACGGGCAGTCAGACATCCCCCAAGGGATCCTGGATTGGAGAGGGTGCAGGCTGGGCTGACGGAACCCTTCCCCCATGCATGAATTTTGTGCACCAGGCCTCTAGTGTTCCAATAAAAGTTTACTTATAGAGACCAAAAAATAAAAAATAAAGTATTACATAGAATATTTCATATGTCTCCTTTTTCCCCCATTGACCTCTTCCCAGCCACCCCCACCCCCAGCACATGCCCTCACCCCCTGGTGTCTATGCCTATTGGTTATGCTTATATGCATGCATACAAGTCCTTTGGTTAATCTCTTACCCCCCTCTCTCCCCTGCCTTCCCTCTGAAGTTTGACCATCTGTTCTATGCTTCTCTGTCTCTATTTTTGTTCATTAGTTTATGTTGTTCATTATATTCCATAAATGAGTGAGATCATGTGATATTTATCTTTCTCCAACTGGCTTATTTTGCTTAGGATAATGCTCTCCATGTCCATACATGCTGTGAATGGTAAGAGTTCTTTTTAGATACTTTTATTAATTTTTATAGAAATAGTTTTTATATGCTAATTTAAATAGGAAGTAGGAAAGAGCTAATTTACTAAATGCCATATAATTTTTTAAAATTTACTTTGATTCCTGTAAAACTGGAACAATTAATTATAAATTTTGGTGGGAAGAAAAAGTAGAGACAATCTGGTCCAGCACCATCATTTAATAAATGAGAAAGCTAAAGTGAGGATAAAACTTCTCCAATTTCAAATAGTAAGGATTAAGACATCAGCTTGGGTTGTGATACTCTTATTTTAATGTTTATTTCCAACACTGTTATACTTCCTGATATTACTCTGGGCCTCAATTTCCTTTATCTGTAGAATAAAAACAGTAACTGTACCTATCTTATGAGGTTATTTTGAAGATTACATTTGATAACAAAAGTAATGCACTTAGTATAGTACCTGTAATAGAGGAAAAGCATAGCATTACTGAGCTTCTGCAAGATCACAGAGTAAATTATGTGTATAATCACATTGCTCAAAATTGTGTTCTAGTTAAACCTTAGAATACTAGAATTTTGGTTTCCAGCCAAGTGAAATGCCATGCTGTAGGCCTGTAATAGCACAAATCAAAGGCAGACTTGGAAATTCATCCCACACATGAGACTTCCTTCCTTCCTTCCTTCCTTCCTCCCTCCCTCCCACCCTCCCTCCCTCCTCCTCCTCTTCCTCCTCCTCCTCCTCCTCCTCCTCCTCCTCCTCCTCCTCCTCCTTCTTCTTCTCTCTCTCTCTCTCTCTCTCTTTCTTTCTTTTGTCTTTCTTTCCTTCTTTCATCTCTCTCTCTCTCTTTATCTCTCTCTTCTTTCCTTTTTTTGTTATCAAACATCATCAATGGCATCTGAAGTATAATATCTAATTATCCCACTCAGAAAAAGTGAAAACAAAGAGAGAATGGCAGGGGCTGTGGTAAACAGTGGTGAATATACTTTTGAATCAGAAGCAAGAGAAAGAAAGTAAATTCTGCCAATAAGACCTTAATTTAAATTCACAGAAATTAAGGCTATATGTTTGGCACATAAAGTTGATATTCTGGAGTGCTTGCTTTCAGATTTTCCATTTTCTTCCAGGAATATTAATAAGCATTTCTAAGCATTTGAGCCTCTATGCCATTGTTTTGTTTCTTTAAACCACTGATACCAAGTACACTGCTCACACAGAGTAAGAGCTTAATGAATTCTGGATGAATGGATTATAATAGTACTACTAATAATAATAAATATAATATTGGCTATGCCAAATCATGTCATATTCATAAAGTAACTACCACTACCTTAGAGCTTGGAATGATAGGACACTTTTTATCAGTAGGCCATATCTAACAATTTAGTCTATTGTAGTTAATTATTGAGTTTTTAATCCATACTAGATACCGTGCTATATATTTTACATATATTCTCCATAATCATCATAAGGCCTGACATGATCTTGCACATGAGAAGACAATACTTTGATTAGTTAAGGTCACAGATCTGTTCTGTCTCATGTAAAAGCCCAAGTCATTTAACATTACATCTGCCTTCTTCTACTCTTTCTCCTTCACATTTTTTTCTTCCTCCCAACATCTATTGAGAACCCAATATGTGTCAGACATTGTGTTAGGCATAGTTTATATATTCAACACTAGGGGCCTGATGCACGCACCAGCTTCCCTCTGGCACCAGGACCCGGGCTTCCTTCACAGCCCCAGCTTCGTCTGGAAGGCCATCCGGAAGGACGTCCGGTCTAATTAGCATATAATGCTTATATTATATAAGATTATTTGTTTTCTTGTTGTATAATAATTCAGAGTTCTGTTTTTTACATCTGTTTTTTACATACATGATCTCATTTGATTCAATATCCTACTCCATTTTAAAATTAATAAAAACAACTAAAGCTCAAAGAAGTTAAATGACAAGCCAAAGATAATTCAGGTAGTAAGTGGGGTGCTGGGACATAAAACTTGCCGCTGGACTTCTAATCAGGGCTTTCCTCCCCAGTGTATTACGTAATTATAAAGTAGTGGAAAGAACCTAGGCTTTGAGTTCAGACAGACCTGGTCTCTAATCTTGATTCCTTTACTTAATAGTTACGTGATATTGAGCCAATTACTTAACCTTTCTGAGATTCAGTTCTTTCATTATTGTAGTTACAGTGGGAGTTATGGCAATAGTCACTTCAGGGTACTGATAAGAGTATTAAATATGATTCATGTAAAGCACTTATATGTATCTCACAAATCCCTCCTTGTTATTATGATCATCATTGTGAGGATTGAAGGTAGCAAGTATAAAGTGTCAAATGTAGTGCTTGAAAATTAAGTGGGTGGGGAAAAAGGCATCAGTTATTACTATAACTAAAGTAAATCTTTTCATGCTTAAAAAATCTAAATTTGAAGCAAATCTTTCTTACACATACTAGAAAATGTATAGTGTTCATTACCTTTAGTGATAGGAATAGAATTATCAGACAACACTACAAAGGTTCAGAAAAATTCTTCAACAGTAGTTATTCATGAGAACTAAGAAATACTGTGAGTTTTCTAACCCTTAGCATCATGAAAGATAATTATCACTTTTTAAATATATATCTGTGCCCTGGAAAAATGCAAAATCCTAGACTAGGCAGTCTAATATTTTAGTAAGGAAGAAAGTAAGGGCAGTTTTGAGATTATGTAACTGGATCCTTAATGAATTTCCCAGATTAATGAGCTTCATAAACCAACTTCCAAATAAATCTGAGCCTTTGGGAAACACATGTGCTATGCTTTGATTTCAAAAGCTACTTCATAATTTTTTTCCATGGGAAAAATAAATTGGAACTCATGAGCTTCCAAGATGGCTCACAAAATCCCAGATATATAGATATGTGTTTCTTTTTCCTTTCTTTTTTTTATTTCTCCCTTTCTAGAGGAATAAAGAAGAGGCAATGGTTAGGTTTAAACACAGATTCCTTAAGCACAAGAAAAACTGAAAATTTGGTTCATTGAATCTCCTCATTCAGCACAGAATTTAAAGGTCAGTATGGAATCAATAAGATTTGTTAGCTACATAAAATAACAATGTTGTATATTTTGTAAATTGCCATTCATAGTGAATGGGTAACAAAGGTTTGTGCTCATGAACTTCCTGAAGTTTACTTTCAAGTGAGTACTTAACTTTTCTAGGACTTTACTGTCCATTTGGGCAAATCTGAGTATAAAACAATTGACAAAGCTAGCTGTCATGTTCCTAAAAAGAACAACGAGGATAATAGAAAGATTGACTTCTATTCATTTTTCAATGAGCATATCCTTTATGGATAAGCCATATCACTTATCATTCTTAGTACTCATTGAGATTTCATCATGGCCAATCATTGCTTTCAAGTTTGTACTTTCTTTTTTTAAATTTTTTTATTGATTAAGTTATTACATATGTGTCCTTATCCCCACATTACCCCCCACCCCCCCTACTCATGCCCTCACCCCCCTGTTATCTGTGTCCATTGGTTAGGCCTATATGCTTGCATATAAGTCCTTTGGTTGATCTCTCCCCCTTACCCCCACCCTCCCCTACCTTTCCTCTGAGGTTTGACAGTCAGGTTTGCACTTTTCAAAAATGTTTTGAATGCAGCGGTATATGAGAGAAGGGTGAAAAGTGGAACCCGTACATGTGAGTTGTTAATAAACATATGACTTAATTTCTGCATATTATCTTAGAAACCACATAGTCTTTTACATGAAAATGAAGTTTCCAATGGCTGGAAGAGCCAGAATAATGTAATATTTTTACATAAAGTTAAAATTATTTAACTTAATGTGTTTTGTTCTGTTTCTGAGGTTATGTCTATCCTATGTTTTGGATGTTAAAATAACATTTCTTTTGTGAAGTAATGATGATTATCAATATGTTTCTTTAATTTTTTTACCTGGTCAAAAAATTTGACAACCCAATTTAAGCCCTTCTTATTTTTATTTCCTGAAAGATAAATTCAGAATAAAGAGCCCTGAAATAAACTTCAATAAAAAATAGTCAAATGATCTCTGACAAATGATTAAAGTCAATATAATGAAGCAAAGATAGACTTTTCAACAAATAGTGCTGGAACAATGGGATATTCGCATGGAAAAAAAAAGAGTCTAGACACAGAACTTACACATTTCACAAAAACTAATTCAAAGTCAATCGCAGACATAAACATAAAATGCAAAACTATAAAACTTCTACAAGATAACATAGGAAAAAACTGAGAAGTCCTTGGGTATGATGATTCCTTTTTAGATACAACACTGAAGGCACAATCCATGAAAGAAATAATGGATAAGCTGGACTTAATTAAAATTAAAAATATTTGGTCTGCAAAAGAGAATGAGAAGGCAAATCACAAACTGGGAATAAGTATTTGAAAAAGCACATCTGATATAGGACTGCTACTCAAAATATTTTTTAAAAAAACTCACTTAAAACTCAACAATAAGAAAACAAACAACACACATGGGCCAAAGACCTTAAGAGACACCTCATCAAAGAAGATATAGAGATAGCTATAAGCATATAAAAAGTTGCTCTACGTCATATGTCATTGGGACAATAAAAATGTAAGCAGCAATGAGATATTAGAATGGCCAAAATCCAGAACACTGATGACACCAAATGCGGGAGAGATTGTAGAGCAACAGAACACTCATTCTTTGCTGGTGAAAATGAAAAATGGTATGGCTACTTTGGAAAACAATTTGTTGATTTCTTACAAAACTAAACATACTTTTACCATACAATTCAGCAATCACACTCCTTGGTATTTATCCAAAGGAGTTTAAAACTTATGTCCATGCAGCAACCTGTACATGAATGTGTAGAGCAGCTTTATTCATAATAGCCAAAACATCAGGTGACCAAGATGTCTTTCAGAAGATGGATACATAAATTGTGCTAAAGTCACACAATGTAATGTTATTTTATTGCAAAAAAATGAGCTGTCAACCCAAGAAAATACCTGGAGGAAACTTTAATGCATATTACCAAGTGGGGGGAACAAAGCCAATCTGAAAAGTCTACATATTGTGTGATTCTAAGTACATATATGACCTTTTACAAAAGGAAAAACTATGGAGATAATAAATATATCAGTGATTACCAGGACTGTGTGTTTGTGAGTGTGTTTGTGTGTGTGTGTGTCGGGGGGCAGTCGAAGTTGAATAGGTAGAGCACAGAAGATTATGAGGGCAGTGAAATATTCTATATGACATTTTAATAATGAATTTATGTCATTGTGCATCTATTCAAGTCAATAGAATGTACAACAGCAAGAACAGATTGTAAGATAAACTCCAGACTGAGTAATTATGAAGTGTCAACGTAGGTTTATCCTTAATAAAAAATGGACCACTCCTATGAGTGATGCTGATAATGGAGGAGGGTATCTATGCATGTGTGGGGGCAGAAAGTATATGGGGAAAGTTTGTGGACCTCTTAACTTTGTTGTAAACCTAAAACTGCTCTAAAAAACAAAGTCTTAAAATATTCAACTGTTGTATTTGATCCCCTTTACTCTCTTTATCCTCCCACCCTCTTCCCCCTGGTAACCACCATTCTCTGTTCTATATCTCTGAGTTTCTGTTTGTTTGTTTGTTTGTTTGTTTGTTTGAGTATACAGATGTCTTATTACAAAGTTCTATACTTGAAATTTATATAATGCTATTAACCAAGGTTACTACAATAAATTTAATTAAAACAAATTCTATTGTTATGTAGATTGTAATGTATCTAAAAAATAAAATTACTACTCTGTGAAATCCAATAGCTTAGGAAACACTGACCCAGATAACTAAAGTTGATAATGAAATATCTCCCCCTCCATTTTAATATTATATAATCTAGATATCTTTGGAACCTCAGTAATATAGAATAGTGTCTATATCAACACCTTCATCTGAATTGAGGAAAACATGCATACAAATAAAGTGAATTAAAAAAATAGATGGATTTGTACAAATTCTAAATTAAATACAATTCTTAATAAAGTAGAATTTTATTACTTTCCAGTATTTTAAAAACTTTAAACTCATGACTAGCAAATTGTCACCAAGTTGAAGAACTGTGGATATGACTTCTATGAATTAGTGACCCATTTATAATTAACATGTTAATTATTCATATGGAAATGAATGTTCCTGGAATGCTTGCATCAGCTTAAACATGCACCCCCTGCAGATTTCCAACTATTTAATTTATTTTCAACTATTAAATTCACATTCAAGATAATAATACTTAGAGTATGAGACATTCTGGTTAATTGGAATGTCAAATGAATTGGGGAAAATCCTAAACTCCTTTTCTTGATTCATCCTGATGTTGGAAATGTTTCAGTTAAGTTCATGTACTTTATTAAATGGGTAATGTTTTGTTATACTATCTAAATCTATAAGGTTGTGGGGCATTACTACAGAATTCATTAAGACCCAAAAATGGAAATATGATGTAGGATGAATGTTGATTGAGTCTAAAACACATTCTTTGGAAGGCTTTTGGTTCCATTTTAAGTAAGTTCCTGATAGCAGTTTGGTTTGATCTGATATGCCCAATATACAAGTGAGGTTGTGGGACCCAACTTGGTGGCCTCATAACTTATTCTGAAGTTGGGAAAAGAACGTTTGAATTAGTTCATTTTAATATTTGCAAATTTTAAAATTTAGAGAAGTACACAGAATAAAATTTCATTTATCTGCCAAAATTAATGAATGCAAATATTTGTCATTTTGATTCAAATACTTTTTGTTATAAAAGCAGTAGAATATTGCAGATCAAGTTGGGGTTCCTCACAATTTTATTTATTCTACTTCCCCATGGTAACTGATATCATGACTAGATAGATGTGTATCATTCTAGAATATAATACACACACATACACAAACAGTACATAATATCCTTCTTTGAGTCTCTTGTTGAAATTAACATAAATTATATCAATTTGACTAGACAGCAATTTTTTCACACAATATTATTTCTAAGATTTATCCATATCAATATAGAAAAATCTGGTTTACTCAATATTTTAATTAAATTATACTTGAAATATAAACATAGAAAAATATGCACAAATTGTAAGTATGTATATTAACTTGTTAATGATATACCACTGTTTGACTATACTAAAATTTTATTTATTTATTCCCCCATTAAAAAAAATTTGTATTGTTTCCAAATTTTTGCTTTTACAATATTTTAATAAAGTTCCTCATTTATGTCTCCTGGAAAACATGTGTGTGTTTTTCAAGAGTTTATATCTAGAAGTAGAATTGCTGAGTAATAAAATACACTTATATATTAAGGATGCTTTTTGTGAACATTTCATGTGCTCTGGCCCTGCTTACATGTTCCCACAAAACATTTTCATGTTTATCTGTTCTGTTCATCTTGAGGTGTTTCTGGTTATAAAACAATTAAAAACAAATATTTTTGGTTTCAGGGCTCCACACCTTATGAGTAGTGTGTTGTCAGACACCAAAATCAAGCATGGTACATGCAGGGTTCCAATATCTCAAGGGAAGATAACTGTTCTGTAGCCAGAAGGCTTGTTCCAGCTCTGTATAGGGAAGGACCCCACAGCTTGAATATCCTTTCTTGGGAGAGTGACAGATCCTCAGGACCTCAAGCATTACAGTGTGTATCTGATTCTTATCTGAATTTTAGCTGTAGATTCTGTTACCCTTCTGGCTTGATTTCTTTCTTCATTTCTGGCACCCTGAGATTTCCCCCTCTTGATGCCACACTCAGTTATAAATCCCAAAGTTATTGTGTTTTTGGTGGATGGGGTTAGAGTGTGTCCTGCTGTGTAAGCTCAGTCTATCCTATTGACTGGGGACAAATCAATGGTTTTTATAAATTAAATTCTCTTTTCTAATGCAGTGGCACAGGTGGCACTTGGCTTTATCAAGACTCTGCTAAAAAGGACACAACTTCGTGATGAGAAAGATAGGCCAAACAGGGCAAATTTGTGAGATGAATAAATCATAATGGCTTTTTTGTTCTAACTGGTAGAGGGAAGGAGTAGAGGGGGTTTTGTTAAATACATATGTGGACTGCATATGACAGTTATAGCAAATTAGATGTTTTCCATAAATGAATTTTACTCAAAACTTTAATGGACTTATTTAAATACTTTTAAATATTTCTTTATAGAGATCTGGTTGTATGATTTCTTTTGACCACTTAAAACACGGTTTATCACATGATAGCACTCATTTGTGGAATATAATGAACAACATAAACTGATGAACAAAAATAGATCCAGAGACAGAGAAGCATCGACCAGACCACCAAACTTCAGAGGGAAGGGGGTGGGGGATGCAGTAAGAGATCAACCAAAGAACTTGTATGCATACATATAAGCATAACGCATGGACACAGACACCAGGGGGGTGAGGGCATGTGCTGGGGGGTGGGGGTGGCTGGGGAGAGATCAATGGGGGGAAAAGGAGACATATGTAATACTATATGTAATACTTTAAATAATAAAGAATTTAAAAATTATTTAATCAATAAAATAAAACACAGTTTCCTGGGAATGATTTAACCTTAATAGTAAACAGACAAGATGGTGCTTGTAAATAAATCAGGACCATTTGTCCCTAAACTAAACAGATCTCGAGGGCTGGGTTTCTTAAATTAGTATAGACAACTGTAATAGGACTGTTACCTCTTAGCTGCCAGATAATTCTTTGTATGTTTTCCAATGTGCCTGCTTTTAGGTTCAACATATCTACTCTAAATGTGGTGGGCTGAGAAAGGAAAGATGAGTATGTAAAATCTGAGTATAGACCAAGATGATACATTTGGTGGTAACACATTTTACAGTGAATATATTGTCTGAGGTTTATTATATGAACTTTGACTTGCTTGTTTATTCATGAAATTTAGAGATAAGATTTATCTTTTTTTTCTGATATACTCCCCCTTTTTTCCAGTTAGATGAATTTGTCATATACAATCTTAACACTCTGCATACATGTTTATATGCATGAACATGTGAACCAGCTACAGCGTCCTAAACTCTAAATGATGTTATAACTCCAGAAAACCTATACTATAGTGATAACATATGGGGTTTTTATCAAACTAAATAGCTTCTGAACAAAAAGGAAAAAAATATAACATAATTAAAAAGGCAATCTAAAGAATTGGAGAAAATGTTTGCAAATAGTATATCTGATAAGAAGATAATATCCAGCCCTGGCTGGTTTGGCTCAGTGGATAGAGCATCGGCCTGTGGACTGAAGGGTCCCAGGTTCGATTTCAGTCAAGGGCATGCACCTTGGTCGCGGGCACATCCCCAGTAGGGAGTGTGCAGGAGGCAGCTGATTGATGTTTCTCTTTCATCGATGTTTCTAACTCTCTATCCTTCTCCATTCCTCTCTGTAAAAAATCAATAAAATATATTTTTAAAAAGGTTAATATCCAAAAACATTAAAAAACATATACAACTAAATAGAAAAAAGCAAATAATCCAGCTTAAAAATAGGCAATTGGCCAACATAGACATCATTCTAAAGTAGATGTACAAATGGCCAATAGGTACATGAAAAAGTCCCTTTTATTGTAAGGAGAAATTATTCCTTCTTCACTTCTTCCTACTGACTTTCTCCTGGAGGTAACCAACAACTGATATTAACAGCCTAAATTATATATTTCACCCTTGTTCATATATATATATATATATATATATATATATATATATATATGATTTTATTTATTTTATTTTTCCTCATTAGTTTTTTAAAACACAAGCATACTACATATACATATCACTGCAACTTTCTCATTTCACTTAAAAATATGTCTTGTTGATATCTACGGGTCAATAGATATAGTTGTATTATTTTCCCTAATGTGCATACACACACACTCTTTCATACAATTTTACATAAATGTATGGCACTATTGTTGGAGAAGTTTTGAGGGTGCAATCCTTTTCCTATTTTACTGCCTCCCCCAGGTTGCTTACCTCCAACTCCAACCATAATAAAAGCAATCATTTTAGTCTATCTGTGAAAAGGTGACTCACAGGCATTGAAATAGATGTATTTGTTTCCTGACTATTTTGCCTACTACTAAATAAACTGTGTTTGTGGGAATGAATTCTTGAGTTAACATGTTAGTGAGTACATGTTAACATATAACACATTACAGTTAACATCTTAATGAGTACATATGTGTGCAATGGGTTTTGTACTTGTTATATTCCCTTCTAGATTTTCTTATTCAATAATAACTTGTGAAAATTACTCCATCTCAACTGGTATAGATCTAATTTATTCTTTTAATGGCTATATGACATTATAAGTTGCAGCTGTTTCATAAGTTGTTTAATAACATAAATAAATATAAGCATTATGTTGTTTTCTTATTCTTTCTCTCTATAGACAATGCTGTAATAGACATACATGTGCATTTACTTTCTCATACTGGTGTTTTTATTACCATAAGTTAAATTCCCAGTAGTGGGTTGGTGACCTTGAAAGATATTTATATTTTAAATGTTATTAGATTTATCAAATTACTTTCTAAAGGGCTATAATAATTCAAATTCAAACCTTGCCTTGTCTGAAAGCAATCTTTTCCTCCATATGCCTTCCATCACAGCAGGGCTTTTCTTTTTCATTTTTACAAATAAAAAAATAATACATGAAAGCTAATATCACATTATTATATGTATTTCTCCATTAGTGATTTTAGCATCTTTTCAGATGTGTTGGTCATTTGACTTTTCTCTTTAAAAAGTGCCTTGTCACACTCTTTGTGCATTTTTTCCCCATGAGGATGCTTATTTTTCTCTTGACAAATTCCTTAGAGCTTCATTATCAGCTTCACCTATATGTTGGTTGAAAATACCCACCTCTGCTCTACTGTATCAGAATCTATCCTATATAATAATCCTATATAATAAAAAGATAATATGCAAATCGACAAAATGCCGAACAACCAGTTGGTCACTATGATGAGCACTGACCACCAGGAAGCAGATGCTCAACGCAGGAGCTGCCCCCTGGTAGTCAGTGCCCTCCCACAGGGTGAGCACAGCTCAGCCAGAAGACCAGAAGACCGCCTCCTTGGCAGTGCTAAGGATGTCCGACTCACAGCTTAGGTCTGCTCCCCGCAGGACATCCCCCAAGGGCTCCTGGACTGCGAGAGGGCGCAGGCCGGGCTGACAGTCCCCCCACCCGCTGCACCGGGCCTCTAGTATTTTAATAAGATCTCTTTAAATTTTGAGAAGCATTTGTATTGATATTGCACCTTTACTTGTCTTCTACATTAAATTTATTTTTGTGTATTGATTTTGTTTTATGCGTTTTTTGCCTTAGAAAAGTCATTAATGTTTGACAAATTGAAGTGTACTTTGTATCCTTTTACGAATTTTAAGTGCATTTCTTATCTTGGTGAAGGACTTCTTATCTACTACTAAGTTACATATTTATTCTCATACATATTTGAAGATCTTTATTTTACACATGTTTTTATTTTGATATATTCAGGAATAGGTTTCCAAATCATATTCTTACAAAAAACAAGCCATTTGTGCTTATACCACATCTAATCTAATAAAAGAGAAACGTGCAAATTGACCACACCTTCGCTACGCCCCAAGCCATGCTCACCAGCCAATCAGAGTGACTATATGGAAATTAACCCAACCAGGATGGCGGCTGGCAGACACGGAGCTGGAGCAAGCAGGAGGCTTGGTTGCCTCAGCGATGGATGAAGCCAAGCTTCCCGCCTGCCATGACTGGCTGTAGCCTCCACTCAAGGCAACAAAGTTTCAATTATAGAAGATAAATAAATCCCAGATACCTGCTTCCAGCCAGACTCCACTGGGAGCTTGGGTGGCTGGGGGTTGTGGCCAGCCTGCAAACAGCCATCAGCCCCTCACCCAGGATGGCCACACCCTCATGGGGTGAGGGTCCCCGCTGGGGGACTTGGCCAGTCTGCAAAAAGCCCTCAGCCCCTCACCCAGGCTGGCCAGGCACCCCAGCAGGAACCCCCACCCTGAAGGGGCTGTGGCCAGCCTGAAAACAGCCATCAGCCCTTCACCCAGCCTGGCCACACCCTTATGGGGTGAGGGTCCCCGCTGGGGGGCTTAGCCAGCCTGAAAACAGCTATTAGCCCTTCACCCAGGCTGGCCAGGCACCCCAGCGGGACCCCCACCTGATCCGGGACACCCTTCAGGGCAAACCAGCTGGCTCCCACCCATGCACCAGGCCTCTATCCTATATAATAAAAGGGTAATATGCAAATTGACCCTAACAGCAGAATGACTGGGAAGGACTGGTCACTATGACACACATTGACCATCAGGGGGCAGACGCACAATGCAGGAGCTGCCCCCTGCTGGTCAGTGCGCTTCCACAGGGGAGCTCTGCTCAGCCACAAGCCAGGCTGATGGCTGCCAGTACAGCGGTGGTGGTGGGAGCCTCTCCTCCCTCCTCAGCAGCACTAAGGATGTCCGACTGCAGCTTAGGCCTGCTTCCTGCTGGCAAGTAGACATCCCCCGTGGGCTTCCGGGCTGCCAGAGGAATGTCTGACTGCCAGCTTAGGCCCAATCCCCCGGGGAGCGGGCCTAAGCCAGCAGGTGGTCATCCCCTGAGGGGTCCCAGACTGCGAGAGGGCACAGGCCGGGCTGAGGGACCCCCCTGAGTGCACAAATTTTTGTGCACCAGGCCTCTAGTATTAAATAAGCCATTATTTTATTACTTACTTGAAATACCATCTATATATTTCAGGCATGGGAAAAAGTAGGTTTGCAGTTGTGAGTACTAAAAATACAGAATTCATTCTTGTATTATGATTTATTAATTATTGTATTATTTTCCATACAAACAACTGTAAACCTAATTTTGCCTACCCTTGTGTATTAAATTCCCATTAATCCTAAAATAATTTTCTGAATTCTTTACTAAGTTCCACTGATACACTTTTCTATTCCTATAGCAATACCATATTTATTTGATTATAGTAGTTTTATAGAATATTCTGATATCTAATAAGGCAAGTGACTTAACTATTGTGTTTATTTTCTTGATTATTTTTATCACTCTTCCAAATGAACCTTAAATTATTTTTGGTTCTAAAAATAAGCAAATATACATTTACTAATACATAACTCTTGGGTTATAATTGGAATTGCATTTAATGTATCTATTAATTTTAGTATTACTAGTATTTGCATTTTTATGGTATAAAGTCTTTACATACATTAATTTAGTATATCTTTCTATTATACCAACTAAGTATTGAAATAAAACAGTATGGTTCTATAAAATTTTAGCTAGTGGCTAAGGTATAAAAAAAACAATTAACAGATTCATAGGGCAAGAGAGGCAATAGGGTATATTGAGAAGAGCATAGGCTTTAGAATTTGAACCAATTTTGAATCTCTTGAGTTTACACTAATTATTTAACCTATCAGAAACTCATCTATAACAAGTGGATAATAACAGTTATAGAGTTTTGAAGAACAGATTGTGGTACCCAGAAAAGTGCCAAGTACATAATAAGCACATAACAAGTATTAATCACAAAATTTACTTTATGGTGCAATCTTGCAGTTGGCAATCTTCTGTCGATCTAAATAATATTCTATTCATTAATTTTTGATACCCTGAAATGTTTCTGCTGAGTCTGGAACCCTATTAAAAATACAGTGTGTGTAAAAGTATGTTTATACTTAAGAATGTCTAAATACATTTTCGTTACCCATGGGAGAGATTTATACAAAATACACTGATGATCACTGATTTAATTTGTTGTTTCTCTTTGCTGCTCTCAGATATAGGGTGCTCTTTTACCTGATATATACTCATACAAAAGAAGGTCCATGGAAAAGTGTAAATTAGATAAAACTGAGTTTTTCAGTGCTATTTTCTGAGTCTCATTTATTCATTCAGTAAATGTTTACTGAATAATGAATATATTCCATGCATGTGATAGGCACTGGGAATAAAAAGATAAGCATGAATGATAAGTGTGAATGAGTGATCCCCACTCTCTTGGAGCTTAGGGTATAACATGGAAGAGAGATCAAAAAATAATTAACGGTAAACTGTTAAACTACAATCATGGTGAGTGACGTAAACTAAGAAAGCCTAGGGGAGCATTTAAGCAGCAATGGAAGATGCGTTAAAGTTGAAACATGAACGATAGAGAGGTGTTAATCAAACAAAGGAGGAATGAGATATTTTAGGTAGAGAAAACTGTATAGAAAGATCCTGGGGCTTGAGAAGCCATGGCCAATTTTATTTATTTATTTATTTTTATATAGAAGGGATTTAATTTGTTACATTGCTGTTGGAAAGCTGGAGAAGCAAAAAAAAAAAAAAAAAAAGTGTGTGTGTGTGGGAGCTAGGAAAACCAGTTGTTACTTCTAAGATGGGGAGAACAAAAGTGAAGAGATAGTATGAACAGCTTCCAGAGTTGCCACTGCTTCTGGGACTGAATAGAAGGTGGGATGAAGTGTCACCCACTAGTGCTCAGACTATAGCGGTGATGATAGGAGGGTAGAGAGGAGGCACTAGGAAATGTTTGAGGTAAGAGTTGCATTGGTTCATAGTTTTAGTCAGTGGTTCTCAACCTTGGCTGCACATTAGAATCACCTGGGAATCTTTTTAAAATCCTGATTTCTGGGCCTCATCCTCCGGAAATTCTGTTTCTTTGTTATGGGGTGGGGCCACAACATTAGTAACAAAGAAACAATTTCCGGAGGATGAGGCCCAGAAATCAGGATTGTAAAAAGATTCCCAGGTGATTCTAATGTGCAGCCAAGGTTGAGAACCACTGGTTTTAGTGCAGTGAGGTCCAGCTGTTCCTTGTTTCCACCCTTAGATGAGGTGAAATCACTTGTTATAAGTAAGTCTTCTCTTAATTGAGCTACCTTGGAGGAAGTCTTTGTCTTACAAACAAAAGAGAGCCATGGCCAATTTTAGAAACTGTGAGGCCAGTGAAGCTGGAGAATAGAGCAAGAGAAGATAAATACAAAATTAAATTCAGAGAGAGGAGAGTAGGTTAGGATTATGGATTTTATCCCAAGAACAAAGGGAAGTTACTGCTGGATTTTAAGCAAGAGAGTGATGTAAGGAGATCTTTTTTTTTTTCTTTTAAAAAAAATCACTCTGCAGAGTGGAAAATGAAGGGCAAGATTAGATATAGAAAGACCAAAATAAATTGATCATCTCTTGAAAGTGTAAGTACTGATATGTGGGGGAAATCTGTTCAAATGAAAAGAAATTCTATTAATTAGCCTGATTTTTCTGTGGATTAGGAAGGCATCACTGTTATTTAATTAGGAGTAGAATACCCTGGTACTGTTTTCAGAACACCAGTGTTTTATAGGATCCCACTTTGAGAACTTCTAGCACAGAGGCTACAAGTAAATATAAGCACATGCTTTTGGATTTTCTGAATGTACTCTTTGTATTCTTAGATGATCATTAATTAATGAGATCTGTTTTAGTTTTGATTGACAGATTAGTGTTTAGAGTGATAGTTTATATCTTAAAATGTCCTGAGATGATTGAAAAGAGAGTGCACTTTATTATCAGACAGATCTGTGTACTCAGCACTTTTACTTTATAGCTGAGTTACATGATCTCCTTACTTAGAAAAATAAAAATATGCCTTTTTAGATGCTGATTTTACAGGTCATTATCGAGATCTAATTTAATCAATGTGTATATGGTGCCAAGAGCACCACAATTACTCAATGAATGGTAATTGCTAAAGTGATATTGAAAATGATCATAAATAGGTGTTATTCCTATTATTTTACCCATTGTTACACTGAATAAAAGAGAGTTCTTTGTGCTGTGCATCACAAGAAAGGACATTAGAGAGAAAGACTCTGATGGTACAAAAGTGAACACAAAGTGCCTCAAGAAGCTTTCATCAGAGCTGAGCCATTAGAACATCAGACAAGAAGAAATTACTCCCAACCTATGACATTCAGAGAAATTCTTCATTCACAAAGTAGAAAAGTTAGCTTTGTGTGAATAGGAATGTGAAATGTTCAAAGAATAAAGCAATGGCGGAACTGTCCAAAATCAATCCATTAAAAAAAAAGAATAAAAGGGGCTATTTCTTGTTATTCTTTTCATGTCCATTTGCAGAGTGATTTCACCCATCTTTATTTCACAAAGCATTATAATATTGCATACTGCATTCAATGATCATTCTTATTGGTTATTTTCCTAGAGAAAAACTTATCAGATACAATAATATTATTTATTCCCTTCACTAAGATAAGTAAAATGAGTTACAATGTTAAGGAAATTTCCTAAAATTATACAATTTGTTGATGACAGCTCTTTGTCCAATAAAACTGAATCACAGTCTAAATTTTAATTCACAGCTCACTGAATATTGTCAATCCATAAAACACATAAAGCATAGAGGATGACCCTAATAAAACTTTGAATGTGATATTCAATATTTCTTCATAAAGCATGTTTTGCTAATCCTTATCACTTAAAAAAAAACAAGCAAATAAAGCCTTCCTTCTTGCATAACTTATTAACAGCAGCCAAAAATAAGAAAGAAAAAGAAAATGGTTTGAGAATGAAAATATGTAGTAAAAATGAATGCATGCATTCTTCATTCACTGAATAGTTGTTACATTCCTGTCTTACATAAGCACTTCGTATTCAAAGGGAAGGCTGGTAGGGAATTAATCTTTCTTGAGGGTTTAAAATCTTCTTTTTTCCTCATCTCTCTTCTCACCACTCCCAAAGACATTTACTATTGCCACATTTTATTCATTCAACCTTTAAAATATATCCCAATCCATTTGGTTTTTCTCCATGTCCACTACTAACACCTAAGCTCAAGTCATTGTTTTCTCTTTCCTTTGACTTAAATTACTGCAGTAGCCTCCTATTGGCATCCCTCTTTTCACTGTTGCTCTAGAGCAGACTGACCTTTGAAACACGCGAGACTTTCTTTTATTATTAACTAGAGGCCCGGTGCACGGATTCGTGCACCAGTGGGGTCTCACGGCCTGGCCTGCGGGGGTCCGGTGGAAACCTGCTTTCTGACATGCCCCGAGGGGTCCCAGGTTGCAAGAGGGCACAGGCCAGGACGAGGGACCCCACCAATGCAGGATCAGGGCCAAGGAGGGACCGCTGTAGGGCTCCAGGGTATGTCCGGCCCGTCTTGCCCAGTCCCCATTGGCCAGACCCCAGCAGCAAACTAACCTACCAGTTGGAACATCTGCCCCTGGTTGTTAGAGCATGTCATAGCAACCAGTCAAACAGTCGAAGGAACAGTCAGACACTTAGCATATTAGGATTTTATTATATAGGATTATTGTTATTGAGACTATTTTTAGATTCATGGCAAAATCGAAGGGAAGTTACAGAATTCCCATATGCCCCAAGTTTCCACACATGTGTAACCTTCCCCATTATCAACATCACTTACCAGAATGGTGCATTTGTTACAATTGATGAACTACATTGATACATCATAATTACCAAAAGTCTGTAGTTTACATTATGGTTCACTCTTGGTGCTATGCATTCTATGCATTTGGGCAAATGTATAATATATCATGAATGACATGTATCCATAATTATGGTTCTATACAGAGCATTTTCACTGCCTTAAATTTCCTCTGTGTGCTGCCTATTTATTCTTTTCTCCACCCTCAACCCCTGGTTATCACTGAACTTTATACTGTCTCTGTAGTCTTGACTTTTCCAGAATGTCATGTTGTTGTAATTATATAGTATATAGACTTTTCAGATTAGTTTCCTCCACTTAGCAATTTGTGTTTACATTTTCTCCATGTCTTTTCATGTCTTGATATAGCTCATTTCTTTTAAGCACTGAGTAATATTCCACTGGATATACTAAAGTATGTTTATTTATTCACCTACTGAAGGATACCTTGGTTGCATCCAAGTTTTGGCAACTATGAATAAAGCTACTATAAACATCCATGTGCAGGTTGTTGTGTGGACATAAGTTTTCAACACCTTTGGGTGAATACCAAGGAGCATGATTGCTGGATACTACATTAAGTGTATGTTTAGTTTTGTAAGAAACTATCCAATTGTCTTTAAAAGTAGTGGTATAATTTTGCATTCCCACTAGGAATGAATGAGATTTCTTGGTGCTCTACATACTCACCAGCATTTAATGTTGTCAGTTTCCAGATTTTGGCCATTCTAATAGGTGTTTAGTGGTATCTCATTGTTGTTTTTAATTTCCTTGATGACATGATGTGGAGCCTCTTTTGATATGCTTATTTGTCACCTTTCTCTCTGTCTCTCCATATGTATATATGGTATTTGTTAAAGTCTTTGGGCCATTTTTATTGAGTTATAATTGATTTTTACATATTTTGGATAACAGTCCTTTATTAGTTGTGTCTTTTGCAAATATTGGCTCCCAATTTGTAGTTATGTCTTCCCATTCTCTTTACATTGTCTTTTGCAGGTGTAAGATTTTAATTTTAATGAAGTCCAGCTTATCTATTATTTCTTTCATGTTTCATTCCTTTGGTATTGCGTCTAAAAGGTCATCACCAAACCCAAGGCTATCTAGGTTTTATTCTGTTATCTTCTAGAAGTTTTACGTTTTACATTTAGGCCTGTTATTCATATTTGAGTTAAATATTGTGAAAGCTATCTTCTCTTAGATTAATTTTTTTTGCAAGCAGACATCCAGTTATTTCAGCATTATTTGTTGAAGACTAACTTTGCTCCATTGTGTTTCCCTTACTCCTTTGTCAAAATCATTTGACTATTTTTAATAATTAACACAACCTGTAAGACCCTGCATTGTCTGGTCCCTATTGTCCTCTAGCTCATGATACATTTTCCTAGACTGCTCCTTTCAATTCTTCAGGTTTCACTCAATTATCACCACCTGTAAATAGTCTTCTTTGACTATTATTTCTAAGACAGATTTCCTATTTCTGCTGTCTACTTACTATCTCACATTAAACTGTTCTGTTTTCTCTATAACAAATCACTCTACATTGTCTTATAAATTTGTTTTTGTGTTTTTTTAAATTTATTTATTGATTAAGGTATTACATATGTGTCCTTATCCCCCCATTATCCCCCTAACACTCCCCATTTATGCCCTCACCCCCTGTTGTCTGTGTCCATTGGTTAGGCTTATATGCATGCATACAAGTCCTTTGGTTGATCTCTCCCCCTTACCCCCACCCTCCCCTACCTTCCCTCTGAGGTTTGGCGGTCTGATCGATGCTTCTCTGTCTCTGGATCTGTTTTTGTTCATCAGTTTATGTTGTTCATTATATTCCATACATTTGTTTGTTTATTGCCTATAGTCTCCTGCCTCTCAATAGTTCATTCACTAGAACATAAACTTTGCAAAGGTAAGAATATAATTTATTCATTTTCTCTGTTTTATTTACAGCTCATGGTTTATGGAGGTTGACTTAATGTAGTAGGTTTTTAGTAAATAGTTTTTTTAATAACCCAGTACATATTTTAGAAATATCTTCCTTAATATAAATAACATAGAATCAAGTTTTGGTCCAGAAAAGGGCAAGCCTTACTTATTTAACTTCTTTTTTTTAATGGGGCAGGTCTTTCTCTAATGTGTTCTATTAATTCTATGTGTTACTGTTAATGCACAATTGTTTTGGGTGTTGGCCATGTTCAAGGGCCCATGCCAGGTGCATCTATATCTGATCCCATTTATTTTTCACAATACTCCTGGTGAGTAGATAAGAGTATTCCCAATTTGAAGAAACCAAGACATGAAAATTAGTGATTTATTTAAGATCACATAACCTACCCTGGCTGGTGTGGCTCAGTTGATTGGGCATCATCCCATGCACAGAAAGGTTGCCAGTTAGATTCCTGGTCAGAACATATACCTGGATTTTGGGTTTGATTCCTGGGAGGGGACATGCAGGAGGCAGCCAGTTGATATTTCATTCTCATATCAATGTTTTCTCTTTTTATCCCTCTCCTCTTCTCTCTCTAAAATATCAATTTAAAAATCTTTAAAAATAATCACATAAGCAGTAAGTTTCAAAACCAGAATTCCAAAATCTACATTCTGTTGTATCACATTGCCTTCCTCTTAGAAATGATGGTAAAACTGTAAAGATGACTTCATGTGAACCCAACTAAATTGAGAAATAGAAAGCCAGACAACTGATGTTTTTCTGTTTTGGTCAGGGATGCCTTAGGGACTGGAGTCTCAGAGGATACATCCATGAAGATAAAATTGTGAAAGGCAGAGAAAATAAGAGAACCTGACCCTATGATGATCACCACATAATGTGAGCCAACTGACATAAAAATATTTCAAGGAATTATGGATGCTTACAATAGAGATTTAAGAGTCCTAAAACTATTTTAAAAATACTTGAAAAGATATTGTGTGGAAGACAAAAAAACCCACTTACTTTTTAAGACTGCAGAGGGTTTACGCAGGCTAAAAAGTGGAAGATGAATAGTGATGAACACATATTTAAAAAAAGAAAGAATTTTTAAAGTATTATCTTAGTCCAAAAAAGAGGTAGTAAGTTTCCCCACATTGGAGATGCGTAAGCAGGGTTTGGGTGATTATGTCACCATTGTATTGTAATGGTCATTGAAGAATCAAATGAGTGTAGTAAATGACCTTTCAGAACACTTATGACACAAATATCTTCTGAACTTAAAATTCCCCATAAGGCAGTATCTGAATGTATAGTGATCCAAATGCACACTGATTAAAAAAGACAAAACTAAAATGTAACCATATCTACTTGGTTTCATATTATTTACCTCTTTTTCTTCGAAGTGAAGTACAGGTGTGGTAGATTTGTATTGTGTCACTTGGCTAAATTGGAACTCTTTCAGAATCCCCTTTTCTGCATAGTTCAGGGTGTATTTGGACCCCAAAAATATTTTACGCCGGATTTGAAGGCACAGGAGATCAATTCAGGATAGGAAGTGCTGTTGCATCTCATGGTTGCTATTTCTTGTCTTTCAACTCACCTTGTTGGCATGGGGCAGCAGCTCCTTCAGTTCCCATGGGATCTCTTCCTTCAGGTTCTCTTACTCCTAGGCCAGGTGTGTTTGTAGTTCTGTGAGGTACTCATGCGGATTTCAGTGCATGATTGTGAGTTTCTGTGTATTCTTGCAGTTTCTGGTTTGCTTTTTACTATTCCCACTACACTCCTATCTCCTCTCCCCTACAGATTTCAAGACTCCAGCAACAGACATGGAATTAACATGTGAACATAGGCTGTTTAATCAGCTTCCACCATTCCATAAGGGCAAATATCCTTTTAAATAATCTTTATATTTAAAATATATAAACTCTCCTTTCTGAACAAAACTTGAATGATACAAAAGGGAACATTCCATTAGTTGAGAATTTTTGTTACTCTCTTGATTTATGGAGGGTGTGCTTTGCATTCAAATATAGGGGTATTATCCTATATAATAAAAGCCTAGTATGCTAAGTGTCTGGTCGTCCGGTCAGCAGTTGAACCAATCAAAGCATAACATACTAATGATATGCTAAGGCTGCTCAACTGCTCGCTATGATGTGCACTAACCACCAGGGGCCAGACAGTCGACTGGTCGACCACTCGCTATGATGTGCACTAACCACCAGGGGGCAGATACTCCAACCAGTAGGTTAGCTTGCTGCTGGGGTTCAGCCGTGGAGTCCTCCTGTGGTCCCTCCCTGGCTGGCCAACCTCTCGCATCCCTCCCTGGCCCCGATCATGCACAGGTGGTGTCCCTCGGCCTGGCCTGTGCCTTCTCGCAATCCGGGACCCCTTGTGGATGTCAGAGAGCCGGTTTTGGCCCAGTCCCACAGGCCAGGCCAAGGGACCCCACTGGTGCATGAATTCGTGCACCGGGCCTCTAGTTGGAAATAAATATATAAAAATTCATATGATAATGAGCTTTCTGTAATGGGGTTCAAGCTAAAGGCTTATACATTATACTATGTGTAGAATAGAAGTAGACATTACAGATGAAGTCAGAGTAATATATTTACTTCCAGTGCTTGTTACTGAATAGCAGTGATATATTTTTAAAAAAAATATAGATGTTTTATTTATTTTAGAGAAAGAAAGGGAGAGGAAGAGAGAGAAACATCGATCGGCTGCCTCCTACACGCCCCCTACCAAGAACCCAGCCTGCATCCCAGGCATGTTCCTTGACTGGGAATCTAACTGGTGACCACATGGTTCATGGGTCGACCCCCAAGAATTGAGCCACACTGGCCAAGCCAGTGATCTATTTTTCTATGTTTTTTTTCCTAAGACTTCTGGTACATGCCCATTCACCACCTAAAACACCAATAAATATATGGTTCAAATGATGCAATCGACTCCAATCTAGAGACACATAAATGATTGTTTCTGTGGATATAACCACAAAAATTGTTTTAATTATTAAAGGCATAGTTAAAGTTTCAGCTGGTTGTGCAAGTGGGTGGTTCAGCACTAAGAGTGGCTTTTTATCTGTCAAAGTGAAAAACAGGCAGGCCCAGGTCTGTGCACGAACATACACAAACCACTTGCAATGCATGTTCCAAAATCAGATACCTGTAGCTAACTGAAATAGAATTAAGCCTGATGGAAAGCCTGTATTACTTCACCCTCCCTCCTTTATCTTGCTCCTGATAAAATATAGTGTCACTGTTACTTGCCCCATTCTCATGCCAAGTGATAGGACTTCTTCCTCACCAATAGATTAACATGTGCACAAGTCCATACTATGGTGTGTCCTCTTGGCCCAGGTTCTCGGACAATGGACAGAATGAACTGATGTGGAATTATGTAAGGAACTGGATTTTCCCAATGATGCTAGTCAGAGTTTTCTTTAACAGGACACTCACAGAGCAGAGGCCATGGGGACATTTTGGCTGATGATTCTTAAAGTTTGGCAGGCAGAAGGCTTAGCTCTCGGCATCACCTCTTTATATCTCGTCTATTATTATAATATTCTCTTTCATATTTCACTTGGCTTTCCTATGGGCATGTGCTTTATGCCCACTTTCTTATAACTTAATGATTCTTGCTATAAAGCATTTATGTTCATGAAACCTTCCAGAGTCTTTAATTTTAATAATACTTAAGGCTGACAATATTGAGATTAACTCTTCTCTTCTGTACTGTCAGTATGGCCACAGTTTAATAAGGGTAATAGATGAACTGATTTTGTTGTTTCGCTTATCCTAATCACTTTTTTTCCATCAAAGACTTGCTGATGGAAACGTTATAGAGAATTTCTCTCTAGGTTTACTGATTATCATCCCAGCTAGTCATTTATAAGGCATCATACCTAAGATATACAGATAATTCTTTTTCTCTCTATTAGTATTAAGTTCCCACAGGGTCATTAAATTATAGTTAATATGGCATTTATAAAATATATTTGTTTTATTGCCTTCCCTGCCTTTGGTCTTTAAAGTAGCTATTTGCCCTTTTGATTCTTACTCATACTGTGGTTTCTTGAAATGTATCCCACTCAAGGTTTAATGTGATCAGCACTTCCAAGTTTCTAAAGGGTGGGAGCTTTGTTTTGATCATTTTTTTGTTTCTTAATAACTAGCATTGCATGTGTCACAACAGACATGATTTATGAATGTTGTTGAAGTGAGATGAATTGAAATGAGCTGAAAGATTCAGAGTTAAATGGTTACATACCCTCACTATATTTAGCCTAACGGTTGTTTTCCTCATCAGTAAATATATAATTGTCATTATAAGATACTTGGTACAATAATTTCCTAAGGGTGGCACTTTTGTGTGAGGTGGTGAGTATGCCTGGGGAAGTGTATGTATGGGCAAAAAAAAGAGAAGTATTTTATAAAGTGCAAAGATTCCAGAGAGCATTTTTTCCAAGGCCCTACTACTCACTTCTCATCTCTCCCGTGTTTCCTCTGCTTCAGGTTTTTTCTGACCAATACAATTCTTTTATTTTCTCACTCTAATTTGTCCTGGCAATATCAAATTTGTTTTGGAAAAAAATAAAGCCATGCCCAGCTAAATTCAGTTTCAGAATCTTTACCGACACAACTTCAGCACCAGTTATGGCACTTGAACTCAGTGATGTTGACAATTATTGAGAATGCACAACATAGACCTCTGCCCTTAAACAAATCTGAAATGATCAAGAGGTATATTATGGCTTATTGAATAGTTATATCTTGAATACTCCAAAGTTTTTCATAATAATCATCTCATTCAAAGTCAAAACATTTCTGGGAGAAAGGTTGGGAAGTTATATTATCCAATCTTTAGATTAAAAAATTGAAACTCAGACAGTTTTAATGGCATACTTAGGGCTGCATGGATTTTTTTTTTATCAGAAATAGAACTCTGGAACTCACATACCTGACATAAATCAGTCTACTTCTATCACACATCACTAAATTTAGAAATTTGTCAAAGTGTTTCTCATTTTATGCCAAAAAAGTATATACATCTTTAAAATTTGACTAGTTTCTTTACATAGATATAATTTGACAGCACTATAGTGCCAACGTTTCAGTTGAGAAATAAATATCTTTAGATATAATATCACATCAGCATATTTGAGAGAATGTGGAAATGGAATTTTGCAATGAACACATGAAACAATCTCTTGAAATACAACAGTGTGAATTATTTAATGTTTTATAATTCCAATTTTTTATTTAGTTAATAACAAGTCAACAAAACGTTATGTGATAAGACTGGAAGAAGAATTTTATAGCTAAAAAAGTCAAAAGTGCTATTAAGAAGACAAAGTCTAATTTGGAAGTTAGGGAATAATCTTAATATATATATGTATCAACATAAATCGGGACTTTAGAATGGTATCTCTGAACTTTCAAAGACTTCTTCAAACATTAACCTTTATTTTTTTATAACATGGAGACTGAGGATCACAAATAGGCTAATGATCTCATTGCTGAAAAGGAAAATGAATAATGCTAGCATAACAGTGAGTGAAGTAAAAATGATTGGATTCAAACTTCTGAAAAAACAAATAACCCCACAAAGATTTATGTGTGATTGTGTGCCAAGGTGTGTGTGCATGTGTAAACTTTAATTTCACTAATGCTTGAAGTATGACACTGTGACTCAGAAAAACAACAACATATGATTATTAAGTCTCAACCTTATGAGGTTGTATATATTCAAATATATACAATTGAATGTATACATTTTTCAGATGCAAATAGAAGGATGTGTAGTATCATCTTTAGCTGTGGAAAGCAATTTTTTTATTTGAAGTAAAAATATTTTTTACTAAACCTTCATTGGAAATCCTAGAGAAGACAGTATTATCCTTATGATTTCTAAGATAGGACTCCTAGGAAAAATTATCATTAATATAATTATTAAAACTTTTTAGGGTTCTCATCACTTACTTATACAAAAGTAGCATTATATAATTGATGCTTGAACAACATGGTAATTAGGGGCATCAGTCCCCCTGTGCAGTTAAATATCCATGTGTAACTTTTGACTCCTAAAAAACTTAGCTACAAATAGCCTACTGTTGACTGGAAGCCTTGCCAATAACATAAACAATTGGTTAACATACATATTTGTATTTTATATATATATATATATATATATATATATATATATATATATATATGATATACTATATACTATATTCTTTTTTTTAAGGTGATATTTTATTTTATTTTATTTTTTTTGAGGGCAATGGACTATCAGAGAATTTATTTTATTTATTTATTTATTTATTTATTTTTTCGCTAAAAGTATTACAAAGGGTATTACATAAGTGTCCTTTCCCCCCCCCCCCGCCCTTGACAAACCCCTGCCCTCCCTTACCCCCCAGTGTCTTATGTCCATTAGTTATGCTTATATGCATGCATACAAGTCCTTCGGTTGATCTCTTACCCCCCTCCCTCCTGCCCCCCAACCCTCCCTGGTCTTCCCACTGCAGTTTGACAATCAGTTTGAGGCAGCTCTGCCTCTGTATCTATTATTGTTCAAAAGTTTGTAATGGTCTTTATTATCCATGAATGAGTGAGATCATGTGGTATTTTTCCTTCATTGACTGGCTTGTTTCACTTAGCATAATGCTCTCCAGTTCCATCCATGCTGTTGCAAATGGTAAGAGTTCCTTCTTTTTTACAGCAGCATAGTATTCCATCGTGTAGATGTACCACTGTTTTCTAATCCATTCATCTACTGATGGGCACTTAGGCTGTTTCCAGATCTTAGCTATGGTGAATTGTGCTGCTATGAACATAGGGGTGCATATATCCTTTCTGATTGGTGTTTCTGGTTTCTTGGGATATATTCCTAGAAGTGGGATCACAGGGTCAAATGGGAGTTCCATTTCCAATTTTTTAAGGAAACTCCATACTGTCTTCCATAGTGGCTGCACCAGTCTGCATTCCCACCAGCAGTGCACAAGTGTTCCTTTTTCTCCACATCCTCTCCAGCACTTGTCGTTTGTTGATTTGTTGATGATGGCCATTCTGACAGGTGTGAGATGGTACCTCATTGTTGTTTTGATTTGCATTTCTGGGATGATTAGTGACTTTGAGCATGTTTTCATATGTCTCTTGCTTTCTGAATGTCCTCTTTGAAAGGGGCTATTAGATCCTTTGCCCGTTGCTCTTTTTGATGATTGGA
>NW_005871050.1:10978344-10985610 GCF_000147115.1 Myotis lucifugus | reverse complement strand
TTTAGTTTCAACTGCTCTAGGAGCTGTATCAGTGAAGAAATTGCTCCGGCATATGTCTGAGATTTTGTTGCCCTTGGATTCTTCTAGAATTTTTATGGTTTCCTGTCGTACATTTAAGTCCTTTATCCATTTTGAGTTTATTCTTGTGTATGGTGTAAGTTGGTGGTCTAGTTTCATTTTCTTGCATATATCTGTCCAATTTTCCCAACACCATTTATTGAAGAGACTATCTTGGCTCCATTGTATGTTCATGCCTCCTTTGTCAAAAATTAATTGAGCATATTGGTTCGGGCTAATTTCTGGACTCTCTATTCTATTCCACTGATCTATATGTCTGTTCTTGTGCCAGTACCAGGCAGTTTTGAGAACAGTGGCTTTGTAATACAGCTTGATATCTGGCATTGAGATCCCACCTACTTTGTTTTTTCTCAGGATCGCTGCAGCTATTCGGGGTCTTTTTTTATTCCAGATGAATTTTTGGAGAGTTCGTTCTAGATCTTTGAAGAAGGCCATTGGTATTTTAATGGGAAGTGCATTGAATTTATAGATTGCTTTGGGTAGTATGGACATTTTAATGATGTTGATTCTACCAATCCAAGAACATGGTATGTTCTTCCATCTCTTTATGTCTTCCTCTATCTCTTTTTTCAACGTCCTATAGTTTTCTGAGTAGAGGTCTTTTACCTCTTTAGTTAAGTTTATTCCTAGGTATCTTAATTTTTTTGGTGCGATGGTAAATGGGATTGTTTTTATAATCTCTCTTTCTGAAAGTTCATTATTGGTGTATAGAAATGCCTCAGATTTCTTGGGGTTAATTTTGTATCCTGCTACATTGCCAAATTCATGTATTAAGTCTAGTAGTTTTTTGATGGAGTCTCTAGGGTTTTGTATGTATAATATCATGTCGTCTGCAAATAAGGACTGTTTTACTTCCTCTTTTCCAATTTGGATGCCTTTTATTTCTTCTTCTTGTCTAATTGCAATGGCTAATACTTCCAGGACTATGTTGAACAGGAGTGGTGAGAGTGGGCATCCCTGTCTTGTTCCTGTTCTTAGGGGAAATGGTGTTAGTTTTTGTCCATTGAGTATGATGTTGGCTGTGGGCCTGTCATATATGGCTTTTATTATGTTGAGGTATGATCCTTCTATTCCCACCTTGCTGAGAGTTTTTATCAAAAATGTGTGTTGGATTTTGTCGAATGCTTTTTCTGCATCAATTGATATGACCATGTGGTTTTTTTCTTTTAATTTGTTTATGTGATGTATCACGTTTATTGATTTACGGATGTTGTACCATCCTTGCATCCCTGGGATAAATCCTACTTGGTCATGGTGTATGATCCTTCTGATGTACTGCTGGATCCGATTTGCTAAGATTTTGTTGAGGATTTTGGCATCTATGTTCATGAGGGATATTGGCCTGTAATTCTCTTTCATTGTGTTGTCTTTACCTGGTTTTGGTATTAGGGTGATGCTAGCTTCATAGAATGTGTTTGGAAGTGTTCCATCCTCTTGAACTTTTTGTAGTAATCTGAGGAGAATAGGTTTTAGTTCTTCCTTGAAAGTTTGGTAAAACTCCCCTGAGAAGCCATCTGGTCCTGGGCTTTTGTTTGCTGGAAGCTTTTTGATAACTGCTTCAATTTCTTCCATAGTTATTGGCCTATTGAGATTTTTAGATTCTTCCTGATTGAGTTTTGTAATGTTGTATTTTTCTAGGAATTTGTCCATTTCCTCCAGGTTGTCTAGTTTGTTGGAGTAGAGTTGTCCGTAGTATTGTTTAACAATCATTTGTATTTCTGTGGGGTCTGTTGTTATTTCACCTCTATCATTTCTGATTTGGTTTATTTGGGACCTCTCTCTTTGCTTCTTGGTGAGCCTGGCTAGGGGTTTGTCAATCTTGTTTATCCTTTCAAAGAACCAGCTCTTGGTTTCATTGATTTTCTGTATTGTTTTTTTGGTCTCTATTTCATTGATTTCTGCTCTAATCTTTATTAGCTCCTTTCTTCTGCTCACTCTGGGGTTTTCTTGTTGCTCTCTTTCTAATTCTTTGAGTTGTAGAGTTAGATGATTGACTACCATTTTTTCTTGTTTTTTGAGATAGGCCTGTAGAGCTATAAACTTCCCTCTCAGGACTGCTTTCATTGTGTCCCATAGGTTTTGGATTGTTGTGTTTTCATTGTCATTAGTGTCCAGGATGTTTTTAATTTCTTCTTTGATGTCATTGGTAACCCAATCAATATTTAATAACATGCTATTCAGCTTCCAAGTGTTTGAGTATTTTGGGTTGTTTTTATTGTAGTTTATTTCTAACATTATGTCATGGTGGTCTGAGAAGATGCTTTTTATGATTTCAATCTTCTTGAATTTGTGGAGACTTTGCTTGTGACCCAAAATGTGGTCTATTTTTGAATATGTCCCATGAGCACCTGAGAGGAATGTATATTCCATGGCTTTGGGGTGAAGTGTTCTGAAGATGTCAATTAAGTCCATCTGATCTAGTGAGTCATTTAGGATTGCTGTTTCTTTGCTGAGTTTTTGTCTAGTGGATTTATCCAGTGATGTCAGTGGTGTATTAAAGTCCCCTACTATGATTGTATTGTTGTCAATCTCTCCCCTGATATCTTCCAGGAGTTTTCTTATGTATGTGGGTGCTCCTGCATTGGGTGCATATATGTTTATCAGGGTTATATCCTCTTGTTGTATTGATCCCTTTAGTATTATGAAGTGGCCTTTCTTATCTCTTGTTATGGCCTTCACTTTGAGGTCTATTTTGTCGGATATAAGTATTGCTACCCCAGCTTTTTTTTCATTTCCATTTGCCTGAAAGATATTTTTCCATCCCTTCACTTTCAGTCTGTGTGAGTCCCTTCTAATGAGGTGGGTCTCTTGTAGACAGCAGATGTATGGGTCATGTTTTTTTATCCATTCAGCCACTCGATGTCTTTTGGTTGGAGCATTTAGTCCATTTACATTTAAAGTTATTATTGAAAGGTACTTGTTTGTAGCCATTTCTATTTTTTTGTGGCTGCTTTCTTTCTGGGCTTTTTATTTCTTCTTTTTACACCAGTCCCTTTAGCATTTCTTGCATTGCTGGCTTGGTGGTGATGAACTCCCTTAGCCTTTTTTTGTCTGTGAAGCTTCTTATTTCCCCTTCGATTTTGAATGATAGCCTTGCTGGATAGAGTATTCTTGGATTCAGTCCTTTGCTTTGCATCACTTTGTAAATTTCCGTCCATTCTTTTCTGGCCTGATGTGTTTCTGTTGAGAAATCGTTTGATAATCTGATGGGGGATCCTTTGTAGGTAACTCTCTGTTTCTCTCTTGCAGCCTTTAAGATTCTCTCTTTGTCTTGTACATTTGCCATCGTTATTATGACGTGTCTTGGTGTCGGTCTTTTGGGGTTCATCTTGCCTGGGACTCTCTGTACTTGTGTAACTTTTTTCTTCACCATATCTGGGAAGTTTTCTGTCATTATTTCTTCAAATAGATTTTCTAATCCTTGCTGCTCTTCTTGTCCTTCTTACAGCCCTATTATGCGTATGTTACTTCGTTTCATGTTGTCCCGAAGCTCCCTTAGGCTCTCCTCCTGTTTTTTAATTTTTTTCTCCAGTTGCTGTTCAGATTGAGCTTGTTTCTCTGCCTTATCTTCTAACTCACTAATTCGGTCTTCTGCTTCTTCTAGTCTGCTGTTGAAACTTTCCATGGTGTTTTTGATTGTAGCTATATCACTTTTCATTTCTTCCTGATTCTTGCATAGGTTGTTGATTTTCTCATCCATCCGGTGAATGAATTGTACAACCATTATTCTGAATTCTTTTTCTGTCATGTTGCACGCTTCAACTTCATTAATTTCCTTTCTTGGTGATTCCTCATTGTCTTTCCTCTGGGTGTTGTGTCGTCTCTTCATTCTGATTATCTCCTGATGGTTCAAAGGTCGAGTTGCGTGGGCCTGGGCCGTGTGCAGTGGGAGGCTCCCACCACCCTAGTGTCACTGAAGAGCTCTGACACTAAGATGTGTGGTTGTTGTTGGTTGGTGGGAACCAGGCTCGCTCTGTGTCAGTGTTGCCAACACTCAATGTGGCCTCGCACGTGCCCTTAGAATTAGGGACCCTGCCTGCACTGTGCTGAAATAGAGCCCCCCCTGGAGCGTGTTGAAAACCAGAGCAGAGCCCCCTAGCTTGCGCCAGGAGTCAGAGTTCCCCAAGAGTCCAGTATCAGAGTCTCTGTTGCTTCGCGCAACCTCACCTTGAGAATCAGGGTCCCTGTGTGCCCTTGCACCAGGAATTGGATTCACTGGCTCTTAGTATGAGTGCACAGGAAATCAGGATCTCAGGCGCAGGTGATAAGAAACACAGTCAAGTCACTGGTGCTTGGTGCTGCCTCCTGCCCTGAGAAACAGGGTCCCTGGGCCTGTGCTAGGTGGACAAACTCCCGTTCGCGTGATTGCTCCCAGCCCAGGGCTCGGATGCCAGCAGTGCGCGCAGGATCATTTCCTGGTGGTGCGCGCGCTTATGCTCCCAGCCCAGGGCTCCGAAGCCCGCAGTGCGCGTAGGATCAGTTCCAAGGTGCTTTCGCACTTCCAGGCCAAAGTTCTTGCAGCACTGAGGCCCCGGCAAGGGGTAGGTCTATCAGTTAGTTACTCTGGCGCTGCCCGGGAGCCTGGGGGAAGGGGGGATGGGCTCTGTTACTCATGGAGCTGCCGCAGGGATTTCTGAACTTTTGGTGTCCGAAGGTCTGTAGCTGTGGTCACAGGTCTCTGTCCCCTGTAGCTGCAGGGTCCTGGTATGCTTCTGAGATCAGACTGGGTGGTGCTGAGGCCAGGATCCTAGTCTCAAGCAGCTCTGTTTCCCAAGATGGCGTGGTCGCTGTCTATACTATATTCTTATAAGAAAGTAAGCTATAAAAAAGAAAATGTTATTAAGAAAATTATATGAAAGAGGAAATACATTTGCAGTACTGTACTATATTTATAAATACCATAAGTTTACATCATCTCTTTACAAGATGAATTGTCTGTCAGTACCTATCAATATTGTCTTATATGATACAAAACACTGCAGTTGTTTTACCAACACTAGACATAAAAATGTAAACGTAATGTGAAAAATAAACTTATATTTATATACAGGTATAACTTTATGCATTGATAATGAAACAGCAGCAATATGATTACTTTATGGTATCTAAGTGTAACTGATATTATTGCTTCATAGTAGCCTAGCCTATACACTAATGACTAAATTATTATAAAAATTTTATAGCATACAGTATTACATTCATATTCACAATACAGTATTGGCAATGTTACATTTTAAAAAATACCTGCGATGATACACAGCTTGTTGAATTACAAGAGAGAGGCATGCTATATGGTAATATAATTCCTTGAATATAAAGTTATAAAACAGTAAGAAAACTAACACATATTAATTTTATATTAAATACCTCTCACATTATGCCTCTGTACAGGTAGGCTTGGCTATTTACTTCAATACAAGTATTGCACATGATGTTCTACATGATGAATCTTTACTTAGGTTATAATAATAATGATGATGATGGTGGTGGTGGTGTGACGATAATGAGATGATGACAAAAGATTTCATACAGTTCTTGTAGTACAGTTATTAGACTTTGGCATGAAGACACTGGTATGCGTACACAACAGATACTTTCATGAACTGTATGGCATGATGATTATTTACTATTCACTAAGTGAAAGTGGATCATCATAAAGGTCTTTATCCTTGTTATCTTCACATTGAGTAGGTTGAGGAGAAGGATGAAGACTAGGAATTGGTCTTACTATCTTGGGTGTGCAGAGTCAGAAGAGGTGGAGTAGTGGAAGGGAAAGTAGGAGAGTTCTGCACACTTGGTGTAACTTTATAGAAATACATCAAAATTTCTGTCTTTTTTTACTTTTTCATTTCTCTAAAAAAAGTTTCTGTACAGCCCTAACCGGTTTGGCTCAGCGGATAGAGCGTCGGCCTGGGGACTGAAGGGTCCCAGGTTCGATTCCAGTCAAGGGCATGTACCTGGGTTGCGGGCACATCCCCAGTAGGGGGCGTGCAAGAGGCAGCTGAATCGATGTTTCTCTCTCATCGATGTTTCTAACTATCTCTCTCCCTCTCCCTTCCTCTCTGTAAAAAATCAATAAAATATATTTAAAAAAAAAAAGTTTCTGTACAGTACCAATCCTCCTTTGCCATTTGTTTTAGTTTCAGTGACCATATCATAGAAGGTCAATGCCATAAAAAAAATCAAAAGCAGTCTTGAGTAATCAGACCCTTTTGCCAGATTTTCTAGTGTCAATTCATTTTCTGGCACTGCTTCTTCTCTGTCTTTGTCATCACTGTGTACTGGTTTGGAAGCACTCATCTCCCTTGAGTTGTATTTTGTTAATTCTTCTGGTATGGTGTCTATTAGCTCTTGAATTTTTCCAAGATCTATGTCCTGAAACCATATCCACAATCTCTTATGATTTCCTTGAGTGGCTATGTTGAAAATCCTCTGAAGTCTTGTACAACATCAAGACACAGTTTTGTCCAGTAGGAATTTGTTTCAGGTTTGATGGCCCTTACAGCTTTTTCTATAACAATGATGTCATCTTCAATGGTATAACCCTTCAGACTTCCATGATGTTCTCTCTATCAGAGTTCTCTTTCATAGCATTGACAAATATTTTGATAGAGTATCATGTGTAATGAGCCTTATAGGCCCTTATGACCCCCTGATGTAGAGGCTGAATTACAGACCTTGTGTTTGGGGCAAGTAGACCACTTCGATGCCTTCAGTATTAAACTCATGGGTTTCTGAATGACTAGCAGTTTTGCCCAACAGCAAAAGGCAGTTTCTTATTGACAAGGTGCTTCCTGACTTCAGGGACAAACATCGATGGGACCAATTCAGAAAAGTGTTCTTTTTTTACAACCAAAGACTGGCAACTGGTGTTTATTTGTTCCTTTTGAACCTTGGGGGTTAGCAGCTTTATAGATAAGGGCAGTCCTGATTATAAACCCGACTGCATTTGCAAAAACAGTAGACTTAGCCTATCCCCTTTCTTCCTTAAATCTTGGTGATTGCTTCTTCTCCTTCATGCTAAAAATATATTTTGTGGCATCCCCCAACCCCCCACCCCCCCGCCCAGAAATGAGCCCTTTTGCCTGCATTAAAAACCTGTTTTGGCAGATAATCCTTTCTCTTCAGTGACTTTCTTGATAACACCTGGGAACTTGTCTGGTGCCTCTTGTTCAACAGAAGCTGCTT
>NW_005871050.1:10933750-10978238 GCF_000147115.1 Myotis lucifugus | reverse complement strand
GAGAGAGAGAGAGAGAGAGAGAGAGAGAGAGAAAGAGATGGATGTGAGAGAGAAACATCGATGTGTATGCATCTAGTGTGTATGCATCTAGACTGGGGATCAAACCCACAACCCAAACCCACAACCAGCTGAGCCACACTGGCCAGAGCATGTTGACTTATTAAAGCCAAACTTTTTTTCTAAAATTATTAAACCGTCCTTTGCTAGCATTAAATTACCTGGCTTTAGATCCCTTACCTTTCTTTCGTTTTAGGTTGTCATGTAATGACTTGCTTTTTCTCAAAGCATATTAGAGTCTGTAGGTATACATTTCTTATAGCAATCCTGCACTCATATGAAAGCTGAATTTTCAATATGAGATTAAAAGGTATTTCGCAGATGTGCAACATTTTTGCACCTGCTCATGTAGCTGCATTGATAGCTTCAAGAATTTTCTTTACTATTTTTATAATGGTCTCTAAGCTGGATTCATATATCTTGAAGTGGAGGGTAACCATAGCTATGGTACATATCAAGCAATTCAACTTTTTGTTGTAATGTCATGACTTTTCTCTGCTTCTTGGGAGCGCTTCCAGCATCATTAGTGACACTTCATATGGGTCCCACAGTATTATTTAAGGTTATGGCATTGCACTAAACATGATGAAAAATATGTGAGAACCTTAAGAAATCACTTTTACTGCAATACGCATTTTCCTGGAAAGACTCAACTGCTCACATGGAAATGATTAGCATCACATGGTGTTTTAAGCAAATACTCCCAAAGCTTAAGCTCAGTGCAATAGCAACAGGAGTTGGTTACAAAATTATTACCATAGTATAGTATGTACCAGAGTTAATTTATGCACTTATGATTTAATACTGCATCTTTATATTTGTTTACATTTTTCTTTTCTTTTTAAAATATATTTTATTGATTTTTTACAGAGATGAAGGGAGAAGGATAGAGAGTTAGAAACATCGATGAAAGAGAAACATGGATCAGCTGCCTCCTGCACACCCCCTACTGGGTATGTGCCCACAACCAAGGTACATGCCCTTGACCAGAATCGAACCTGGGACCTTGAGTCCACAGGCCGATGCTCTATCCACTGAGTCAAACCAGTCAGGGCTATTTACATTTTTCTTAATTGGAAATGGCACCAGGTATTGTCAGTAAGTGCTTGTGTGCATAACTTTTGATTACTTTTAACTTTTTCTGATAGACTAGAGGCCCGTTGCATGAATTTGTGCATGGGTGGGGTCCAGCCAGCCGGCTGGCCCCACCCCTGATCAGGGTGAGGGGGCCAATTGGGGGTGGAGCCAGCTGGGGGGAGGGGCCATGGGAAGGCAGTTGGTGGGCCAGCTCTACCCCCTGGTTGAACTCCCAGTGAGCTCCCAGTCAAGGGGACAATTTGCATATTAGCCTTTTATTATGTAGGATTTGTGTATATTTTGTGGTAGTGAATGATAAAATACACTGGTATCTACATATATGTGATGCATTCACAATATATCTAACTTTTTATTAATTTTTTTATATTTCTAGGCTATGCAGTTTGTCTTAAAGGTTTTATTCAAGCAGTTGTAAATCTCCAAGAAATTTTCATATTTATTTATTTATTTATTTATTTATTTATGAAATTTATTGGTGTGACATTGGTTACCAGGATCACATAGGTTTCAAGTGTACATTTCTATGATACATGGTCTGTACATTGCATTGTGTGCCCACCACCCAAAGTCATATCAACTTCTGTCACCAAATATTTGGCCCCATTTATCCTTTACTGCCCCTCCACCTGCCTTCCCTTTGGTAACCACCATACTATTGTCTGTGCCTATGAGTTTTGGTTTTATATCCCACATATGAGTGAAATCTTAGCTTTTTACAGACATTTCGCTTAGCATAAAAAATCTGCATACCAGGTATAAGTGAATCCATGCTCTTAAAAATCATGTTGTTCAGAAGTTAATTGTATTTCATAACAAATAAGCAAGAATTTGTTGCACTAGTATTTTCTCATAGAGGAAATGTCCTTTAATACTATGCTCAAAATCAATGCAATAAGTTTACTTTAAGAAAATTTTAGTCTAATGTGGAACAGACTGTCAGGTGCTAGAGGGGAAATGGATAGGGGTGACTGGATAAAGAAGGTGAAGGGATTTGCTAAAGAACATATATATATATATATATATATATATATATATATATATATATACACACCTATGGAGGCCAAGGGAGGGAGTGGTAAAGGGCTGGAGGTAGGCAAAGGAGGAGGGATAGGAGAGATATCTACAATAGTGTCAACATTAGAAATTTTTAGGCCCTATATATCCCAAGACTGATTCTAAACAAAGGAAGCAATATAATTATTCTGCTGAATTTACATATCCTCACATGTAAGAAAACAAAAAACAGTTGATCCTTTTTATATCACTGATTTGGGGGAAATAATAACATGTATTATAAGATCAATGTATTTCTGTAAATGTTATATGAGTTTTCATGGGAGAAAATGGATTTTGACCTGTGGCATTATTTATACGTGCTTACAATGGAAGCGACTCCTTGAAAACAGGGCCCACACTTTGTATTTGTTTTGACTATCTCAGTGCTCCATAAATACTTCTGGAACTCAGCAGAAATTCTTTATAAAAAGATTGTTGAATTCAACAGAATTCACCCAAGTGTATAAAAACCAGCTGAGTTAAAATGGGAATTGACTATTCTCTGAGTTTAAACTTAGTCTGGTGAAATGTCTGCTGTATATTTTCAGGTTGACTTATTTATGACACATAAATAAGGTCTCTTCTCTAAATTTATTGATTTTCATCTGAAAAAGTGAATTTTTAACCACATGGCTCAAACCACTTTGTACACACAAATAGCCACATGTGCTCTTGGCAGAAGGGACTACAATCATATATGTAAATAGCTAACCTTTGTGTGAAGTGCTTGCTCTGTGACAAGCATTGTAAAATCCTAAGAACTTCCTCAATAGTCGAGAATAACAATCTACATAATAACCTTAAAATATGAATATCTGTACTATGCAAACAAGGAAACTGAGGAAGAGTAAATAATTTGACAAAAATCACTCAGTTAATAAGTGGTAGAACCAGGATGAAATGGATGAAATGCCAATCATTTCCATCTAAGAGGAAAGCTCTTAACCACCACTTTACTACTTTAACTTAGGTTGCTCCAATCAACATATCCAAAAATTATAAAGTAGAAAACAGAATAAAATAATGGAGGGATAGGGGTTTCAGCCTGTTTAATTAGTCAAAGGTTTTATACATGTAGCAGGATTTGATCGTATATGGCTTCATGAAACATTTTCGTGATGGAATTTCCCTTTGCAAAATCCTTATAGTCTCTTATAAAATTAAGTCCCAAACCTCAGCCTCCCATTCAAACTAGACTGTTTTCTTAGTCTTTGGGGGCTTCTTTAACGGACTATTACAGTCTGGATAGCTTATAAACAACATAAATTTATTTATCAGAGTTTAGAAGTCCAAGATCAAGGTGCTAGTATGGTCTCATTCTCTGGTGAGGGTCCCCTTCCTGGTTCATAGTGTCTTCTCTCTGTATCTCACAAGGTGGAAGGGGTGAGGGAGCTCTTGGAACCTCTTTGATAAGGTGCTAATCCCATTCATAGAGGGTTCAATATGTATCCTTAGGTCTTAAATACCCCCACAAAGGTCCAATCTAATAATACCATCACATTGAGCATTAGGAGTTCAACATGTAGTTTGGGGGGAACACAAATATTCTGACCATAAAAACTATATTCTAGCTCTCTTGCTCTGTCTACCTATTGGTCTACCTAACACGTAATAATTCATGGTCTAGTAAACATCCTCATTTTATCCCACACATTATAACTTCTATACATTTTCTAATACCACTTTCTCCCTGCCTGTAATGTTGTCCCCTAGGATAATTTCTACATTCTATCAACACTCCTGAAGCTTCACCATCTCTTTAAGGTACAGTGATTTTGCTCCTTTGAAATAATCAACTATTTCTTTTGGAAGAGTGTATTTACCTATTGTTTTATAGTTTTATTTAAACATTTTTCTCTAAAGGCATGTTTTATCTTCTTAATCCTGTTAACTTAGAGATAGGAACAAGGCTTTGCTTCTTATATATTTTTATATACTTATATAATTATTGTGTATTTCTCTAGCATCTTTGTGTAATACTACGCACTCAGTAAGTGTTCAATGAATATTGAATTAGAGTGAATTACCAGGTTATATTTAGGGCTCTATCTTCATCCTCAGAAAAAATATGCCACCTACTCAAACCAATGAAGTAGCAATAGTTGGCAGATTTAATATTGTTGGTAATAATGTTAATATTATTGTTAACTGGCAATTGATGCTTACTAATTGCATTTTCAAAGTTAATTAAATTGATTGAAATGTGGGCAATTTTAAGTTTTTCATGTTTATCTTGCATTAACATTCTTAAGAAGACCATTATTATTTAGTGACCTGACCTCTTTGTGATTTTAAATTTATGTTTACCTCATACAAAGTTCTATTTCAAACTCTTAGAATGTAATGAAAACCTCATAGTACAAAATGAATTTTAATTATTTGGAAAAAATAAACAAGGGCCCCATTGCAAAAGACCAATTATTAATTTTACTTCTGTCATCAATACCTATTCAGAAACTACTTTAATTTATCTTATTTAATAATTATCTACCTCTTTTGTATTTGGAATAAGCTAATATGAAACTCTGCTCCCCTGCTTCATGAAGATATTTGCATAAAATGGTACTAAAAATAAGCTGGAAAGGAGGTTGAGGGGAAACACTCCATTTTTATTCTAATTTTAGATACAATTGTCTTTCTTCAGTATTAAATGTTTATTTTTATCTTAAAAGAACTACAAATTCAGCTAAGGATTGTTAAAACAAAATTTATTTTTGCCTCTTTTTTATTATCTTCAGCATCTCTTAGTATACTCAACCTGTGAAATATATATTCTTCTTCTGTTAAGTATTCATTTGTCTACCCTCGGGACACAGATGTAAATTACCATAAAGACTTCTCTGTCAGCCAATCATATTCTATTCAACAACTACCCTTGTGTGATAAGAGGGAAACCAGAGAGAAATCAGCATTGATGGAAAATAAGGAAGGCATAAGAGCTATCCTCACTTGGCAGGTGAGGTTAACATATCCTGTGCATTGTGTTAATTTACTTGGGATCTTGTATAAATTGGGAGATATGAAGGCTAGAATTAGTTTTAATTTACAGATGGAATAGACTGAAATAGTTATGGACTATACTAAAGGTCACATAGCTAGTGATTAAATTAAGACAATAATAAGTACTTAAAACCGTAGCCCAGTGTCTGACAAAGAAATTCAGGAATGTAACTATAAATAATAGTTACATTATTTATAACTAAAAAGTAAGTATCTCTTTTTATGTAAAAACTAGAGGCCTGGTGCACAAATTCGTGCACCAGTGGGGTCCCTTGGCCTGGCCTGCAGGATTGGGCCGAAACCGGCTCTCCGACATCCCCTGAGGGGTCCCAGATTGGGAGAGGGCGCAGCCCCTCAGGGGATGTCAGAGAGCCAGTTTTGGCCCAATCCTACAGGCTAGGCTGAGGGACCCCACACCGGAAGGGACACAGGAAGTTGGCTAGCCAGGGAGGGACCGTAGGAGGGCTCAATGGCGTGTCCAGCCTGTCTCACTCAGCCCCAGTTGGCCAGACCCCAGCAGCAAGCTAACCTACCAGTCAACTGTCTGCCCCCTGCTGGTCAGTGCACGTCATAGTGAGCGGTTGAGTGGCCTTAGCATATCATTAGCATATTATGCTTTGATTGGTTGAACAGATGACCGGATGACCGGACACTTAGCATATTAGGCTTTTATTATATAGGGTACTTCAATCTTAAATCTTCAATACCACCCATGCAGTTGTTATATTGGAATCTTCCTTTTGAATCCAGAATACTTTGTGCTTTCCCCCGTGAACGTAATTAAATTTCATATAAACCACATCCTGTTGTGATGTGCTGGGAATCCAGTGTTTATACCATTTCCTTGTCCTCCCATATATACAAAAAACTACATTTCCCAATTGTCTTTCAAGAATGTCAAACTCAAGGCCGGCAGGTCACATGCCTCATTTATGTAGTAGTGTGTGGTTCTGGCCAATGAAATGTGGGCAGTGATGATGTCACCATGTGCACACTGGACTGCTAAAAACCCACACGCTCTTTCATGATACTTCACTTTCTCTTTTCATCTGCTGGCTAAATGTGCATTATCTAGTATGCAATATTCTGGAGAGGCCCTCTGGGATAGCAGAGCCACTAAATCGAAGGAGCTTGGATCTCCAAGTCACTGTTTGGGGTAGAGCTGTGCAAGAGAGATATTTATTCAGAAACATCTGCTTTTGTATGAGCCAATGACATTTTAGCATAGTTTTTTTTTTTTTTAAAAAAAAAAGAAACAACAACATAAAACACACCAATGAGCATTGATAACCTAATAATGCAGGTTTTTCCTCTCAGTCCCTATGACTGAGGAGTATGCATGAGAAACATAAAATTCAATGGTTACTGCTTCCTGGAAAGCACTCCTATCTACAAGAGAAATGTTACCCTTTCCAGTGCCAATTGTCATCCGGCAGGGCAAATTTTGAATTATGCACATTGCCTTTTTATTTATGCCTTTAAATTATACCTACAGTGGTTTTACAAGAAAGCTGTTTTCACTCCATTTAGAACTATAATTCCTTGCAGCTGTGGGTGCTATTGTTTCATTTACTCTTGCCTGGGCACCATAGTCTGCAAGAGTGGATTCTCACTGCAGAATTTTAATAACTGGGGAATAGGCCACAGAAGTACCTCAGCAGTTAATAGTGTAATTGTAATGTCATTATAAACACCTACTGCATTTGCACATGCTTTACCCTTTACCCAAAGGGCCCCAATCCTTAATTCTGCCTGGCAACCCACCACCCCCATCCCTCAGCATTTTGCTAAAATTATAACCATACCTGGAAATATGTACTTTATCACTAAAAATTCCCCATTTCTTGGTATGTATCAAAATATGTAACTGTAGGCTTCTGAAAACATTCTTTTTCTGATGAGATGACTCACACTGGAAAGAAAAAAGAAGAAAAAAGCATACTTGAATATGGAGAACTCCCTGGCAACATTTGCCAGCCATGCACACTACTAAAGTTTTGCACATACAGAGCCTAAGATGATTCAGTTATTTAAGAAGCTGTAAATGTTTAAGTTTATAAATAAATATTTCTCATGTACTTTCTCAATAATTTGCTGATCTTCTAAAAGATGTTTTTCAAATGAAATGTTCCCAAAATGTAAAGATATGGGCCCAAGTAATGTTATAGGTCATTATTCATCTCTTAAATCTATGTGGTGCATACCGCTAATTCACCAGTCCTTGATTTGAAGTTCATCTTAGAATCATGATATTTAATGATCAGTTGCTCCCATCTGAGCCTTCTCCTAATCCATTCAATTCCATCACTTTCAGTTAATCTGCAATGGTTTGGCATCTGGTCTAGTTCCTTCTCCCTGTATTCTGTGTGTCTACATTATCTATGCTACATGTGTTGGTGTTTGATCTCTGACTATATCTTATCTCTACTGATTTCCACTTCACAGTATTTTCACATCTCTTTTTTCTATTCATCCCTTTTTCCCTAATTCACATCCTTCTTTCATGCTTGGGGTTTATGGTATAATATCCCCCATTGCCTCAAGTTATTATCTGTTCTGAATGATTATACCCCTGTCACAGTAAGCTTCCTAAATTTAAAAATTGATCATGCCATTCATGCTCTCTAAAGCCATTAAATGCCTTTTGAGTAATATCTAAATTCCTCATAATGGTACTCATATTCCCATCATCTGTTTCCACCTACCTCCTCAGCCTGTGTTCTAATCATCTTTTCCTCTGCTTTAGGCATTTTAGACAGTACTTGTTTGGCTCTTTGATTCTGCTCATGCTGTTCTCTCTCCCTGAATGTCCTTCTATGCCCAATCTCTGACTGCCAAGGTCATCATACCCATCTTTCAAAGACCAGTTCCAAACATATATCCTCCTTTAAGCTTTTCACCTTGGAGTTAATTGCTTTATTCTCTTGTCTCACACTGCACTTTGTCTGGATTTCTATTATGTTACTGTTCAGATTCTCCTTTCTAGTAATTACTTGCTTATATCTCTGTCTTCTCTTCTACACTTTGAAACACTTGAGTGAAATAACCATTCTATATCATTGTCAATATATCTTAAAATATCAGATATTCTATGTACACATATTTTAATTGAATTTGTCCAATGACCTTCAAAAATTTGTTTTTCTATGAAACCTCAAGTCTAAACTGCTATAAGGTCTACATGAAACACAACAGTTATACCCAGTCCTTGGCCCGATTTTCCTCATAATTGAGCACAGATCTACTTGTTTACCGGAGTGCATAATCAACAAGCACAACAAGTCTTTTGCTGAGCTTTCTAGTTGTTAAGGACCAGGGTGGCAAATTACTCACTGTTGTGTGCAACAATTCTAACATACAATCAAGAGAAATGTAGCTATTTTTTTGTGTTATTATCTCTTGTAAACACATTATTTATAACTAAAAAGTAAATAAAATCAGACAAGCAAACATGTCTAAAATCAATGGTAATTGATAATTTTTATTTTCTTTTTTATTGAATTTACTGAGGTGACATTGGTTAATAAAATTATAATAGGTTTCAGGTGTACAATTCTATAATATATCATCTGTGTATTATATTGTGTGTTCACCACCCCAAGTCAAGTCTCCTTCCATCACCATTTATCCCCCCTTTATCCTCTTCTACATCCACCTAATCCACCTCCTTTCCCTCCTGTAATCACCATACTATTGTCTGTGTCTGGGTTTTTTTTCTCATAAGTGAACCTGACAAGATACAGATTGTTAAAGGAAGAATAGGAGAAGCAGGGATTGAATATTGTAGAAATAACTGTCTTGGCTTTCCTCTACCTAAAAGCATTTGTTAACTAGATTCACAAAGTTTAACATTCCAACTTTTGTTCACTGTGTTCGTGATATTTCCTTTTTTTAAAAATCCAAATAACATAGTGCATTAAACATTAGGTTTCTAATGGGTACATATTAATATGAGTGAGGTGGAAGAAAACTAACTTGAGAGGTGGAGATTTTAGCAGTTTTTAAAAGGCAGAGATAATTACAATCAATCAATTGAACATTTTTTAAGCTGCCTTTAGGAACATGATGCCTTTTTAGATACTAGGGAGTTCTGCAAAAAGTGGAAGACATAATATCTAACCCATAGCAATGAATAAACCTATTAATAGGCCCAATCTTTTAACACTATTGTGCATTTATATAAATATTATTTTATATGTGTTTTCTGTCACGTAAGTAAGAAGTTTGAGAATTCCCGTATAGGTTCATTTATCATTCTATGCTTTCACATAGGCCACAAATTCAGCTCCATCCCAGAATATAAGTTCACACAACAAGGTCTTAATATAGAATAGTTTAGTAATATCATAAGCTCTTTTTCAGTACTGTGCCTGAAATGTGCCACATTCTAAACCACATATTATCTGCACCCCAGGGAACCCACTGTTGAGGAAGTAAAAGTCTGATGGAAGAAACTTGATGAATATACAGGAAAAAATTAGGGAAAGCCAGCATTTAAAAAAAATCTATTATACTCTAGATAGTGTGCTAAACATTTTACATTTGCAATCTGTAACTAAAACATGATATGTTGTAATACAGGCCACAAACCTGTCCAAGATTTACTGAATCAGAATCACTACCCTGATCACTACCCTGATTAAGTTAAGCTTTGCATTTAGTAAAAGAAGAAACAAAATCTCTATGTTGTAAAGACAGGTTAATCTAGTAGTGTAGATATACAGAGAAAAAAATAGACATTAGTGTGGAAAATCCTTAAATAATTTTATTTTAATAACTTTCTATTAAATTTATTGAGGTGACATTGGATAATAAAATTATATAGATTTCAGGTGTACAATTCTATAATATATTATCTGTATGTTACCTTGTGTGTTCTCCCAAAATTCAATCTCCTTCCATCACCATAAATCCGACCCCCTTTACTCTTTACCAGTCCCCACCCGCCTTCCCTCTGGTAACCAACCACCAAAATGTTGTCTATGTCTATGAGTTTTTGATTGTTTTTGTGTCTTGTTTGTTGATTTTAGTTTCTGTCCCCTAAATAAGTGAAATCATATGGTTCTTGACTTTTTCTGTCTGACTTATTTTGCTTAGCATGATATTCTCAAGATCTATCAATGTTGTTGCAAAAGGCAGTGTTTCATTTTATGACTGAGTGTTCCATTGTATATATACTACATCATCTTTATCCAGTCATCTATCAAAGGATACTTTTGTTGTTTCCATGTCTTGGCAACTATGAATAATATTTTAAGATCCTACCATTTGGATATAAGAGCTATATGATATACAGTCCCATAGATCTAACACTTCTGGATTTTCTCCAACTTACAAGATCAGTATTTGTTTATAAGGGAGGGTAAGGGGAGGTTAAATGGTGATGGAAGGAGACTGGACTTGGGGTGGTGAACACACAATACAGTGTACAAATGATGTGTTATGGAATTATGCTCCTGAAACCTATATAATTTTGTTAACCAGTGTCGCCCTAATAAATTCAATAAAAAGAAAAAACCCAGACCAATAGTTAACAGGGGGCATGGTGGTTGTAAAAAGAAAACAAACAAAAATAAAATACAAAAACTTTGGTGAATCCTCATACATTCCAAATAAGATAATTAGTGTTACTAATGTGTAAATAATAAGCTTTGTTATTTTCATCATGGTCCCAGTCCCATTCCTCTATGTCAGTGATGGCGAACCTTTTGAGCTCGGGGTGTCAGCATTTTGAAAAACCCTAACTTAACTCTGGTGCCGTGTCACATATAGAAATTTTTTGATATTTGCAACCATAGTAAAACAAAGACTTATATTTTGATATTTATTTTATATATTTAAATGCCATTTAACAAAGAAAAATCAACCAAAAAAATGAGTTCGCGTGTCACCTCTGACACACGTGTCAGAGGTTCGCCATCACTGCTCTATGTCCTAAGCTAACATTAATTGGTCTAAAAGAAACCTCTCAAGGTTCAAAAAAATTCTCACTTCTACTTCTTTCTTTTCAAATGAGTATGCTTGTTTGTTACTAATCAAATGCTTCTGAATAGGTATATTAATCTGGAAGGTAAAATTTTAGTTTGAGGTTGTGACTACATAATGTGAAATAGCCTTTATTTATATTTTACATCTTGTAATTTACTTTGTAAGGTGGTATTATATGGGCATTTAATTGATCAATTAATTAACCATATATGAGTAAACACTGAACTAGGAGCCAAATGATCTGGGTGTGACTTACTAAAATTATTGCATCTCACTGGCCTTTGGTTCATCTTCCATAGTAGGAAGTCAACAAGTAATATAAAAAGAGAAAAAAAATACTAGTAGTATAAGCATTTCATTTAGGACTATAGAAATATTAGCTAAAGTTTAAAACCTAGTGTAAAGGGATCAGTTATTAGGAGGGACAGGGAAGGGCAGTAGTCAATTTCTTTCCATTATAACCATGTAGAATAATTGGACTTTTAAAACTCTGTGAATATATAATTTCAATTAAAAAATTAAATTTTGTTTAAAACAAAACTGGAGATTGCACAATTTTTCTAACGGCAATACTGCTTATTTTCTGAGTGGCTGTAGGTAACTCATTTTATTGTTTTTATTCTCTGTGTAGCTATCACTTTTATTATTGCTTTGTTTGTTTTAAAGCAGTAGGCACTCCAATAACAAAATTAATTTATAGATATGTTTCCCACTGTGAACTTGGTTCATAAAAATATAGTGTTTATTGTCCAATTAATTAATAAGAATAAAGTTTATAATTATATAATTAATTATAAACCTCTCTGAGGTCCACTACTTCATCGCCATGGTCTTATTTCAGGCTTTCATCAGTTTTGCTAACATAATCACAATAAGCCACTGAATGGTCTTCTTGCTTTTATATTTTGCAAGTTTTTGTCTTCTTTTTGAAAGCAGACACATAAAATAGTAGTTTTGCAGGTGACAGTGTTTTGTTGGGATTTTATGAACATAGATTAACTTTATTCAATATATTCCCAGGGTGACAGGTTTCAACTAGGTTCAGAGTTATTAAGCTAACTAATGATTATTAGTTCATAATAGAATAGCAAACGAAGCCCTAATTCATGAATGAGCTAACAACTGCTCCCTATTTCCAGGGATTAGTCCTAAGTCTTTCTTAATCGGTTATATATGGCTTGGTATAATCACAGGATATAATAGTAATATTGGAAATAATAGCAGCAAATACTCTATATAATTATATTTCATTTCTGCCCACATAAAACATTGTTTTAAAAAACAAATGTATATGGATTGTATTACATACTATGCAAAGATATTTTTATAATGTTACCACTTTTATTATTGTTTAAATTATTTTTAATTTTCTTTCTTTTACACACATATCACATTCACCTTACAATGTTTATCGGAACTGGAAAAAGAAACATATTTTTACTTTTTGCTTTTTTCTATAACAATTTCCAAAAATTTCCAAACTGAGTCTTTCATTTACTTGTCTCTCAACTTTTAAATGTGCTTTTTTAGATATCTCAGGGTGATACTCTTTGTGTGATACATCATATTTGATTAAACCAGTCACATTATATTGAAATAAACCGTGTGCATAATGAACACAATGTGACTGAAGTCACTGGACATGCTACATCACAGCACCTGGCTTGCTGTTCTGTGAAATCCTGAAGGTTCCTGAAGTGGAAAAGAAGAAAGAGGCAATAAGTTAAAGTGCAATGGCTAATTTTAGAAGTGTGGGTTCCTACATACTAGTATGTGTCTGTAACAAGGGAGAGCCAGATGTTTCCAAATAGAGTTGCTCTGGCCATCAGAAATGTGTAGAAATAAGCATTTGGTCCAATCAGAGTCTGTTCAAAGATTCTGTCGCTCTGTGCTGCTTGGCCTAATGACCAAGTTTATATCTATTTTATAGAGAGGTATTTCCAGCTTAGTCTCATCCTTAGTCTACTGAGTGGTGATATAACACTATGTGAAAAAATAGGGTGACAAACTGTAAATATTTCCTTAAGTGCAAGCTCCCTAGAACCAAGCCTAATAAAACTACAATTTGCTGTTCACTACAGCAAATGCATTTCTCAAATATATTTCTATCCTTCAAAGGGCATAGCAACCTTGTAAAAAACCCATAGGAAACTGAAATTTAGGAAAATTCTGGAAAACCAAACCTTTATACGCTACCAATTAAGGAATTGCATCACTTAGATCATTTTGCAGTTACGCTGCTGTATCTGTCAAACATGTCTCTGGGATGGTTGTTTCAATTTGAAATTTCAGGCTTCATAGCCACCCACTTAATAACTTCATGAGGATTTTAGAATTTATATCTAAAATCATGTGGCATGTGTAGATTTATACACAAGATTTTTACCACTGCATTGATAAGATCTCAGTCTAAAACAAAGAAATGTCTCCTGTTCAGCCTATTCATAATTAGATTTGATATTTACTATATTTTCTTTAAACTTTTTGAAGTTTTTAAGATACCATACAGAGATACCTGTTACTGTCTTCCTAGAGCTCTTGAGGTGCAGAAACCTAGGTTGTGAATCCATTGTATTTCTCCCTTCCCTTAGTCTATCGAGGCAACTGTTTTTTTGTTGCTGTTGTTGTTGTTTAGAGGCAACGGTTTTAAATAACTCTTTCACCCTATGCTATGAAGAAATTAAACTTGGCTATTATAAAAATGCTTTCAAAATACATGATTCCGTAGTTCTAATATCACCAAGTACTAATAGCATTAAATATGCATGGAAGTCGGTCGTACGCTAATTACCATGTTTCTCTTTTATTAGTGTAGATTGTACACATAGTGCATCCCTAAAGTTAGGTGTTCAATAAGTATTTGATAAATTAGTCAATGAGCATTAAAGCAGTGAGCTGTGGGAAGCTGCCTATTGTCTTCACTAGCAGAGAGGTGTGGACAAGGAGCCCGGAATGCTGGTGACCCTTGAAGCCCTGGCAAAGGTCAGAGCTATGCACTCACTGTTTAGTCGAGACAATGGTAGCTGAAGCAACTTCCCCACTTATAAGGATTTATAAGTCATGTAAATCCTTACGGATAAGATAGTCTGCCTGTTACTGGAACTTGCCTGCCTAAGGACTATGGGTGGATCCCAAACTGAATAAAAAGATGGCGAGGCCTAGCACAAGCTGAGTCCATCCTCTTGGGATGGGCTCTCGCCTGGCCCCCAATTTCCAAATTATTATTTCTTGTCTTGTCTCTTTCATTTGTGTGCGGCCTCTCTTCCAGATCCTGAACCCTGAACCACACAGGACGTGGGGGAACATACAAACATATACACACTTACACAGTGAGTTATACTATGTCTTCAACTATTTCTAGCTAGATTTTTTTTTTTTTACAACAGATTGACCTGGGTTTTAATCTCACTCTGCCTTTTACTAGCTGGCTATATGACCTTGGACAATGTACCTGGCTTCTCTGAGATTCAGTTTTACTCATATAAAAAATGAGAATATTAAATATCATGTACCTTATAAAATTTCTGTGTAGATTAAATGCCATAATGAAAAGTATCTAGTACAGTGTCTGGTCATAGCAAACACACAAGTAATCAGTTACTATTACCACTGGTCCCAGACTAAGAGAGCTAAATTATACTGTAGTAAAATAAAACTAAATGGTGTTGGATTAGGCATCAGTAAAATCTATATTTAAAATAAAAAGATCTCTGCATCCCTAAAATTAATTGAATTGAGAGGATAATATGTAAGGAGACTATATTAACACTCTCCATTAGATGGCTCACACTTTTATAGTTGTATAGACTGCACAAACACTAACACATCTATGTAACATGTAAAAATAAAATCTTAGTTTTCTAGTTAAATAAAATTATTTAATATTAAAACTAATAAACAGGTACTAGGTGATAATGCTAAGTATATATAATTGACCAGCAAAAATGAGAAATGAAAAAAAGTGAATTAAATTTCACTCTTGTCCATAGATATAATTTCTAAATGCATTTAAGTGCTCTGATAAAAATCAACCATCAGGGTGATAAAGGAAATGAAAGCATTTTTACTTCATTTTAACCTTATCTATGAAGGTCATCATTTTTTGTTCTAATCCATTTAGCTAACAACAGAAAAGAAACGGAATTCTCCACAATGCAACTTCAATATATTCCTTGATTCCAATTAATTTGTGTCACCTGTACTTGTACCCATAACAAAACTCCCTCCCCTTGGGGCTTTTGACCTGTAAGTCATTTTGAAAACAGAACTGTTTTCTCTAAACTTTTAATGTGAGGAGTTGGCCAACTCTAGATTTTTCTCTTCTCTAATGGAAAATATAGGTTCCTATATATTGAATAAATGTGTGTATAGAGAGAGACTTAAATTAGAAAGATGTTGGTCAGAAACCAACTGTATAGGCAATGAAGGGAAGCTGAAACTTGATTATACTATAACCTGGTCATGGTATGGTTTAATTGTCAAAAAGAAAATGGGACATTTAAATTATGAGCTACTAAAGAAGAATAGTTAAGCCTATACTGATGTTGGAAATGAATACAGGGGTGGGCAAAAGTAGGTTTACAGTTGTTGGTATGGAAAACAATAGTCGAGCCAGCATGGCTCAGTGGTTGAGCGTTGACCTATGAACCAGGAGGTCACAAATGCCCAGGTTTCAGGCTCCTTCCTCAGTGTGGAGTGTGCAGGAGGCAGCCAATTGATGATTCTCTTGCACCATTGATGTTTCTATCTCTCTCTCCCTCTCCTTTCCACTCTGAGGTCAATAAAAAATATAGTTAAAAAAATACAAATATATACAGTTTTTTTGTACTCACAACTGCAAACCTACTCTTGCCCATGCTTGTATAAGGCCATTGTAATGGTCAACTAGACCAGTGATAATTTAGAGAGGTTGTAATGCCTTCAGAAAATTAATTAGCATAGTTCATTATATTAGCATATTTGTAAGAAAAATCAACAAACTCTCTAGATCAGTGGTTCTCAACTTGTGGGTCGCGACCCCTTTGGCGGTCAAACGACCCTTTCACAGGGGTTGCCTAAGACCATCCTGCATATCAGATATTTACATTATGATTCATAACAGTAGCAACATTACAGTTATGAAGTAGCAATGAAAATAATCTTATGGTTGGGTCACAACATGAGGAACTGTATTTAAAGGGCCAGAAGGTTGAGAACCACTACTCTAGATAGACAAAAATCATTTGCTAAAATTCAACATCTATTTATGACCAAAGAAACTAATTAAATAATAAATTTTTAATAAGGAAAATACCTAAAAAGTCAAAAGCCATCATAATTCATAAGGTTGAAACATTAAAAACTATTTACCTGTCTAGATTGATGTTAATAGTTATTGCACATCACATATATTCTATAGTTTACTGGCTTCAGGATCTAGGCAAGGGTGAATGTTTTCACCATTTCTTTTCACCATTTCACTGAAGATCTCAGTTAGATGTAAGGCAAGAAAATAAGTTAAAGTTGTAGGGACTGGAAAGGCTGATGTGATTCTGTAGATAAAACTACTTAAAATAATCTGTGGATAAACCATAGAATTAAGTAAAAACTTCAACAAGGTGACTGGATATAAAACTCTCTATACAATATCAAAGTCCAATTATATATGCTAAAAACTAACCGGAAGAAAATATAATATAAAACATATATTTATAATTGTACCAAGATATAAATTATACTTATTAGAAAATCTACCACTATGAAGAAATGACAAAACATTATTGAAAGAGATTAAGTAATCCTATATAATAAAAGCTTACTGTGTCCGGTTGTCGGGTCAGCCATTCAACCAATCAAAGCGTAATATGCTATTAATATGTCAAGGCCGCTCAACTGCTCGCTATGACATGCACTGACCACCAGGGGGCAGAGACTCCAATCAGTAGGTCAGCTTGCTGCTGGGGTCCAGCCGATCGAGACTGAGTGAGACAGGCCAGACATGCCCTGGAGCGCTCCCAAAGTCCCTCCCCAGGTGGCCAACCTCATGCATCCCTCCCGGGCCCTGATGGTGCATCGGTGGGGTCCCTCAGCCTGGCCTGCACCCTCTCACAATTCCAGGACGCCTTGGGGGATATTGGAGAGTCAGTTTTGGCCCAATCCCACAGGCGAGGCAGAGGGACCCCACTGGTGCACGAATTCGTGCACTGGGCCTCTAGTACAGTGATGGCAAACCTTTTGAGCTCAGCCTGTCAGCATTTTGAAAAACCCTAACTTAACTCTGGTGCCATGTCACATATAGAAATTTTTTTATATTTGCAACCATAGTAAAACAAAGATTTATATTTTTGATATTTATTTTATATATTTTAATGCCATTTAACAAAGAAAAATCAACCAAAAAAATGAGTTTGCGTGTCACCTCTGACACGCGTGTCATAGGTTCGCCATCACTGCTCTAGTATTTAAATAAGTACTGATGTTATGGGCTGAATTGTGTCCACCCAAAATTCCTATGATGAAGCCCTAAACAACAATGTGACTATATTTGAAGTTAGGGCCTTTAAGGAGATAATTAAGATTAAATAAGGTCATAAGGGTAGGGCCCTAATATCATAGAACTGGTGTCTTTATAAGAAAAAGAAAGAGACAAAAGGTCTCTCTTCCTCTCTATCTTTATTCATCCACGCAGAGGAAAGTTCATGTGAGAACACAGCAAGAAGGTGGCTATCTACAAACCAGGTTGAGAGGCCTCAACAGAAAGCAACCTACTAGAACCTTGACCTTGGATTTCTAATGTTTAGAACTGTGAGAACATAAATTTACTTTATTTAAGCCATTCAGTCTGTGGTATTTTGTTATGGAAGCCTGAACAGACTAATAAAAATTCAGGTGAGATATAACATGTTTACGGATCAGGAGACTGAAAATCATAAAGATATCAAATCTCCTTAAAATGATCTATGGATTTATTCTTTCTTTCAATATTCAGCAATGTTTATTGAGTCTACTATTCAGTAGGGAGTATTTTAGGCACATGGGAAAAAGTAGTGAAGATCACATAAAAATCACTGCCCAGATGAGGTTTACACACAAGTCCTTAAAGTGCAGAGTCAATTATTTTAGGTTATAGAATCTAGATTTTGAAAACTTCCATGCAATTCCTATAAAAATACCACTAGTTTGTTTTTTCCCCTACAAATTAACAACATGATTTAAATTTTATACTCAAGGGCAAATGTCAAAAAATATCCAGAATGCATAAAGAAGAAAACCATGGTAGGAAGATTTGCTTAGTTAGGGACCAAACATTATTTTAAAACTATACCAAAATCATTATATGCAATCAGAAGAGGTAGACAAGATGATAAACTGTACAGAATAGGGAAACCAGGAACAAAACCAGATATAAATGAAAATTTGATGTATAATGAGCTGACATTATACATACATATATAGACTTATCAATAATGCTGTTAAGACAACTGCTTGACCATATGCTTTTTAAAATGAACTTGAATCTGTATTTCACACCATACATTTAACAATGTATTATAGGTAAATAAAAGATTTAACTTTAAAAAGAAAAATGCTAAGCTTTTAGGAAAACATAGAATGAATTTATAAACTTAGGAAAGAGAAACCATAGAAGATACAAACTTGTAAACCTTACAAATAAAAAATGTAAATTGTTTTAATATGATTTGACTATACTAAAATTAACAATTTCTATTCTTCAAAAGATACCATAAAAAGAGAGAAAAGACAAGTCTTAAACCAGAGAATATATTTAAAAGATGTTTAACTGGCCAAGAAGTTGTATTCATATCATATAAATACATCTGACAGTAAACAAAAAAAGTACTTCAGTTATTGACTACCTATATCATTTGCAATAATCTGTCCCAGGCAGTGTACATATAAAATTGTGAAAGACAAAAAATAAGGCTTTTAGAACATAGAACAGAATATCTTCACAACCTTGGTCAAGAAGATATATTTCTAAGAACACAAGGAATACTAACTTAAAGAAAAATATATTTGACTCAAACTAATTTAAAATTAAGAACCCATGTTCATTAAATAGCACCAATAAGGGAATGTGAAGACAAATTAAAAACTGGGAAAAAGATGATGTTTGTAATGATATAACCAAAAAGGTCATGTAGCCAGTTTATATTAAGATCACTCATAAATCAATATGAAAAGGACAAGCAACCTTATGAAAAAATTGATAAGAGCCTTGAGCAGGCACTTTACCATAGAGGAAAATTGAATGGCAAATATTGGTCTAAAAAGATGTTTTATCCTAATAGTTAGTAGGAAATGCAAATTAAAACTAAAAGGAGATGTAATTTTATACCCATCAAGGTGGCTAAACTGTCAAACCTAAGGTTGGTGAGGTCATGGGGAAAAACTGTAGATTTAAACACTGCTGTTGGGAGCATAAGTTGTAACAGATCAACAATTTAGCATTACATATAATCCTATATAATAAAAGTCTAATATGCAAATCGACCGAACGGCAGAACGACCGGTTGCTATGATGTGTACTGACCACCAGGGGGCAGACACTCAATGCAGGAACTGCCCCCTGGTGGTCAGTGCACTCACATACAGGGACCGCCACTCAGCCAGAAACCGGGCTCAAGGCTGGCGAGCGCAAGAGTGGTGGTGGGAGCTTCTCTCACCTCCGAGGTAGCACTAAGGATGTCTGACTAATCACTTCAGCCCATGTGGAGCAGGCCTACTAAGCCATCAGTCAGACATCCCCTGAGGGCTTCCAGACTATGAGAGGGCACAGGCCAGGCCAAGGGACCCCTCCCCCCCCCCACTGAGTGCACAAATTTAATGCACCAGGCCTCTAGTATTAAATATGTATACAACATTGGATTCAGCAAATTCTACTTCTAGGTATACATCCTTAAAAAGTCTTACTCCTGTCCACCAAGAAATATGTATAAGAACATTTATATGAGTATTATTTCTGTTGGCAGAAAAATAACCTGGAAATAGATCAAATGCCTCTAAACAGAAAAGCGCTAAATAAACTATGGTATCTATAATAATAAAAGCACAATATGCTAATTAGACTGGACAGCCGAACAACCTTCTGGACATCATTCTGGATGTCCATCTGGATGAAGCTGCAAGGGCTGAGGCAGAGGTGGTTAGGGGTGACCAAGCAGGCAGGCGAGCAGTTAGGGATGATCAGACAGGCAGGCAAAGTGGTTAGGGACAATCAGGCAGGCAGGCTAGCAGTTAGGAACAATGAGGCAGGCAGGCAGAGGTGGTTAGGGGCAATCAGGCAGGCAGGTGAGCAGTTATGGGCGATCAGGCAGTCAGGCAGGCAGAGCAGTTAGGGATGATTAGGCAGGCAGGCAGAGTGGTTAGGGGTGATCAGGGAAGCAGGCAAGCGAGCAGTTAGGAGCCAGCGATTCCAGATTGCAAGAGGGATGTCCAACTGCCAGTTTAGGCCTGATCCTGTGGGATCCCTGCAGCATCGGGACTAAACTGGCAGTCGGACATCCCCCAAGGGGTCCCGGATTGCGAGAGGGTGCAGGCCAGGCTGAGGGCCACCCCCCCATGCATGAATTTCATGCACCAGGCCTCTAGTATTAATATAGTAGACTATAGCTATACATCATTATGAATGATCTCATTAATATAATGTTAAGTAAAAATAATAATGTTTAAGAAGTCACAAAAAATTCATACAAAATAATTCCTTAATATAAGTTTCAAAAACAAAAAGGGTTTTTTTTAAAGAAAATGTGATAAATCTGTAAAGAAAAACAGGGGAATAGTAAATACAAGTTCAAGATTCTGAGTATCTCTGAGTGGGCAAGAAGGAACATGGGTTGCTTGAGTGACGCAATAGGAAACATCAATATTGATTAAGGCTTTTGTTATTACCTTTAAATAAAATAGTAGGAATATGGATGTTTAATGCTTTCATTACTTTGCTTACACCTTAAATTCTATTTAACATTTCATAAAAGCAATGAAAACAGAAATATCAGTGTGATTCTTTTTGTATAAATATTATAAAGATATATACAAATATAGATTTACCATTAAGAGGTTTCAGAAACAAACCTTTGATATTTCATTATGTGCTATTATACTTAGAATCTAAATTTTCTAAAATAAGAATATGTATTACTATTATTTTTATTCTATAGGATTATTTGGGGGTCAGATTACAGGATATTAAATTAAAAAAATTTTCTCTAAAGAAAACAAACAAACAAACAAACAAACACGTATTAAGAAGAAAAAAGCAACAGGAATCAAACCATATTTGCTTAAGGAGCAGAAAGCCAATATGTAGTCCAAAAGCCTCAGCATTTCCTATCATTGAGCCATAAACTACTCCAAGGTATACAGTGGATCATACAGTAGCTTTCTGACACTCTTAGATGCTGTAGACAGTTCTCCTATTGCTGGATACTGGAGCTGAATCTCAATATCTTCCTCTAAAATGTGATAGAAAGGCACAAGGGAGTAAGAGTGAGGAGGGACAAAGAATCCCAATAGCAGCCTGGTTGAGTCTTGAGTCTTAACCTTTTGAACAGATTCTTAGCTACTCAAGCAAAAAATCATCAGCATGGAAGGGCAACCACTGACCTAGAAGCTGTTTTCTGTGAAAGGTTATTCAGGAGCTGTGCATTCTGGCCCATAGCTGTCAAATCCCTGCCAATGTGTGGCCAGTGGAGAGCATTTTGGAGAATGAGGGCAGAATACAATGCAAACAGCCTTGTCAGCCAGACAGAAATGCGCCAAATTGTGAGAAGACAGCTTAGCATGTTATTTCATGTTACTTCCAGGATCCCCTGAGAAGCCAAATCCTGGCCAGACTGTTGGTTACAAGACCTGTGAACTTCTATTGCAAAACTGTCACAAAATTTAAAAGGAATATAAAGTCAGCCTATTTGACTGATGTAGGCATTATGATTGAACAATTGAATATTCTAGCTTGAGCAGAGAAGGGGTACATACACGGGAAAATATAACCAGAGTGAACAAACATCCATGGTTTATAACACTATTAAAAATAAATATGATATTTACCACCACAGGATTTTCCACATGTAGATTGTCTTTACTCTCTAAACTTATATTCTAGTATTGTCTGATCTTTTTGTTTCTTGCTCATTGGCCCATAATTACATAACTTTGGATTGTGCTTCAAAGCATCCTTGACAAGATTTTAGTACTTGGTGATGGTCACACTGGAGTATTGTGTGCTCTTTATTTCTGAATGATATCTTGAGCCCCTAGCCACAATAAAAAAGAATATACCACACATCTAGTATTAGATAGCATCATGGTGGATTGGAACAGAGAAAAATGGGGGAAGTCAGATTGTTTGTTTTCTGCTGACCAAAAATTTCATCTAATGCTAATAGTAGAGTCAAATATATTGATCTTTAGAAGTTACTACCTAAAACAAGACTTTGACATAAAAATAGATATGCTAGCTTTCTAAATATGTATATTCTTGTTCTAAAGGCCAACAATAACTCAATTTATCTTACACCTGTATAAATTCTAAATCATAGTGACTTTTTGAATTATAAACTTGCAAAATTAGGAGATTGGTTCAGTTTCAACCAGATAAGAAATCTCTTGTTGGACACTATGAGCAAAGGAAGTTAGCATGACATCCTGAATAAAACATTTAAATGGAAAAATAGGAAGCATGGGTCCCAACCTCTTATCAGCAATTACCAGACATTTTGGAAAAAAAAAAACACAAAAAAAACAAAAACCTTCATGGCATATATCTTTGAACCAAAAGTTTTTAACGACCTTTAATACAGATTTTAATACAGATTTTTTTCATTTTGATTTCTTTTCTTTTCTTTCCTTTTTTTCTTTTCTTTTTATGGTTTAAAGTATTACAAATAGTAGTATATATGTCTCCTTTTTTCCCCATTGACCTCCCCCCAGCCTCTCTTACCTCCCCCCAGTATCTGTGTGCATTAGTTATCCTTATATGCATGCATTCAAGTCCTTCAGTTGATCTCTTACCCCCCACCCCCGCACCCTCCCCTGCCTTCCCGCTGTAGTCTGACAGTCTGTTCGATGCTTCTATGTCTCTGTACCTATTTTTGTTCATCAATTTATGATGTTATTCCTTTTTCTTCCATCTGTATGAAGAGTTCCAATTTTTATGAAAAAATTACAAGTGAAAATAGAATACATTTTACACTGAAATGTGTTGGTCTACTAAGCAATAAATATTGCAAATGATAGCCTATACCAGAGAGAGCCAAGAAGCTTGAACTCATGCGCTGACTCTTACTGATGAATAGTGGCTGTCTGCATAGCTATGTTGAGAGGGATGCTGAGGTGAGGTCTAACCTGAACAGAGGAGTGCCATTATTGATTAGCAAAGTTTGCTGGGGCAAAAAAATGGCAGGAACATTGGCACAAGTACTACTTATTTGGTATTATCATATCAATCCTTTCCCTATGCATATGTGTATTTTTCTTCCTTTCTGTCGTTTATGTCTAGCCTGTCTGACAAAATATGAGTAAATGGCTTTACAGTAGTAAGGTCAGAAACTGCTATGATTTTGTTGCTGGAAAAATCAGTTAAATAATAGTGGTTTGTCAGTTTAAAGAGTTTGCAATTGATAAATTGGATATATTTGTATTACATAGCTATATAATTTGGATCCTTAGGCTCATTCTTGTTATTATTGTTCTTCTAAGAGGCACATTGTAAATATTGACAGAAATATCCACAAAAAAGCAACAAAAAGTAAATGTGATTAACAAGATATAGTCAATATCTGTATAAATGACAATGGACGGTACTGAAAAAAAAGCTTCTTGTCTTCTCTCTCTCTATCTCTCTCTTGAGCCACTGCATATATTTTCATCTAAAAGATTAGATTCTCCTTAAACTGATCTTCTTATTCCTCTACATGTTTTTGTAATGCCATATTTAATCCTATTTTAAAACAGCTAAGAAAATAAGTCAGCTGTGGGATTGTTGAATGAAAATTAGGATTAAAGTTTGAAAACCCAGTTTAAGTGTAATTTTCCAATTTACCAGCTGTGTAACTTTGGGTAAGTTGCATATTTTCTTTGATTATAAATTTCTATAAAGTTGTTGTGAAGATAAAATCTGTGAAACATCTTGGATAGTGTCTGCCACATACTGAGCACTTGAATGGTTTCATTTTTAATTCTCACTTACATTCTCAAAAGTGCTGCTGAGTGAAATATTTGTTTATAGTTTATAAATTTCCCAAACTCATTATGAGTCAAATGATCAGAAATTATAATTAATAGGGAAAAATATTTATCATTTTCAAATGTCTAATTTAAACAAACTAATAAAATAACAAGCAGAATAAAAATATACACACTGATGCATACATACATCAAACGAAGTAGAATATTTGCTTATTCTTTAGTTTGTGTTAAAATTAAATACAAAATGGAGACAACACTTGAGAATTCTTTGAGCAGACAAAATAATTTAAGTCACTCAAGCAAAATTAAACCTATATTATTTCATGAACATAAGTAAGATTTAACTTAGGTTATTTCCTATAAATGCCTCTCAGATCATAAAAAAAAACCTTATAATCTTCCTAAAAATGGTATGAGATAATCACTTTTAACCAATCCCCTGCCATCCAGAAACCTCCATTTTAATAACCAATCATGCAAAGGTTAAGAGCTTCCAATTTTTCATCCTGTGACTTCATGACTCTGAGCTTCATATCAGTCTTTGATTTTGAAAGCTCACAGTTTACAAACTTTTATTTTCTTTCCTTAGGGCTGTTATTTTTAAAAAATTTTTATTGTTGAAAGTATTACATATGTCTCCTTTCTCCCTGCATTGACCTCTTGTAGCCCGCTTCTGCACCCCCGCCCCAGGCTTCACCACCCTATTGTCTGTGTCCTTTGATTATGCACATATACATATAAGTTCATTGGTTGATCTCTTCCCACCCACCCTCCCCCTACAAACTTCTTTTATATTCACAATAAATTCTTACTAAACAATATTTATTGATTTGGTGGTTTCAATTTTGCTATTTCTGGGTTTTTGACATCTGGTGGAAGCGTATGGATTTAGTTTGATATTGTTTATTTAAATGTGGATACTGGAGGCTCAAATTAAAATCATACAGAGAAATTACACCAGCAAAATGCAGAATAAGCAGCCCCAAACTCTCATTCCCACAGAGAAACATTAAAAAACTAGCAGGAATTGTCAGAACCAACATTGCCGGTACTCTGGAAAACAGTCAAAGGTTTATAGCTGCTAAGCAAACACTGAATTTTTTATAAGGCAATTTGAAAATGGTAGAAAAGTTTTGTGGCATTTTTATTTGCCCTTGCACCCCTCACCCTTGTGTATGCTGGTAGTTTTAAAGCAGAAGAAGTTTTAAAGTATTCCAGCCTGTGTTCCACGATGGACTCTTGTCCTGGGTTACAGAGGGAGCAGAGCAGATCTCATTTTCAAAATATCATGTATGCCTACTCTAATATGTCCAGGGGCTTCTTGTAGTACTGTTGTGAGGCACTCATCTCAATTTCACCTAATTTGGAACACAGGCTGGAAAAGTGGGAGACATCGCTAAAAAGTGCTGCAAGGTTAACTCACAAACTGAAGCTGCCTGGGGCAAAATATAACTGGTGAAGACATACAATAGACATATAAAATGCTCAGAGTAAAATCTGGGAGAGGTTCTTTGGGGAATTATGAAAATCAAAACTACTTGTGTATGGGAGAATTTTAAAAGCCACATACATGTCAAGGTAAACATGCATACTAAAAAAGAACAACAACAACAACAAAAGAAACAGAATATACCCTAAGCTTTCAACTTAGGCTTATCCCATCACTTTGTAAAATACTGGGAAAGAATCCCCCAGCAGGAGCTAATTAGCATACACTGGGAGAGGTGCTTTTAAAATTTTTTCTATTTTGTTTGTTTATATTTTTCTTTTTTTATATCTTGGCTTTCAGGAATAATTCTGTTAAAGCATTGATTGAGTGTGGGCTAAAAGAATTGAGACTTTAGTCATCACACATGACAAGGAATACAGTCTTTGAAAAGAGTTTGGAAAAATACCTGAACAAATGAAATACTGTAGCCTGAAATAATAAGAACAACAAAAACAAACTCTGGTGAAGGAGAATGTGATTTCTAGAGTTAGAATATTATAATATTCAAACATCTGTTTTTTGACAAACAAAACAAATAAAGTATAAAAAGAACAGGAAATTATGGCTCATTCAATGGAACAAAATAAATTGACAAATGTCATCCCTGAGGAAGCTCAGAAACCAGACTTAGTAGAAAGAACTAAAAAAACAACTCAAATTTGCTCAGAGACCTAACAAAGAACATAGCCAAAAACTAAAATTGATGTAAAACAACATGAGAATATCAATATACAGAGTTGGAATTTTTAAAAAGGGATAAAACAGAAATTCTGGAGATGAAAAGTAGAAGAACTGGCCAGGCTGGTGTGGTTCAGTGGTTGAGCTTAGAACTATGAACCAGGAGGAGGTCATGGTTCAATTCACGGTGGTGTGCAGGAGGCAGCCAATTGATGATTCTCTCTCATCATTGATGTTTCTATTTCTCTCTCCCTCTCCCTTCCTCTCTCTGAAATCAATAAAAAAACTTAAATGTAGAAGAAGTGAGATTAAAAATTCAATAGAGGGACTCAGCAGCAGATTTGAGCATAAAGAAGAAAAATAGAAAAGTTGAAGACAGAATCATTGGAGTTATTTAGTTTGAGAAGCAGAAAGAATAAAGAATGAAAAAAATGTTAACAGAGCTTAAGTAAAATGAATGAAGTAAAATGCAGCAAATGAATAAAATGCAGTAAACAGAACCTCTGGTAGGTACGCCATCGTGTTAAAAGGAGACCAGAGGAGAAAAAAAATAGAAGCATGCAGAAAGAATATTTGAAGAACATGGCTAAAAAATTTCTGATTTTATGAAATATGAAACTATAAATCCAACAATCAAGGTGAATAACAGTACACAAACCCAAATATATGTATACCAAGATACATTAAAATCAAAGTGTTAAAGCCAAAGACCTAGAGAATCTTGAAAGAAACAAGAATAAACTCATTGTATATAAGGAATCTTCAATAAGATTAACAGATGTAGAAAAATTGGAACATTTGTGCACTGCACTGATGGTGAAAATATAAATGGTGTCACTTTTATGGAAACAGTATGGATCTACTTTAAAAAGAGCAAAATTGAGATTCCATATAATTAATCATTTGTGTTTGGGGGTATTTATCCAAAATAATTGAACACAAGGTCTCAAAGAGATATTTGCACTCCCATGTTTATTGCAGCCTTATTCTCAATAGCCGAGAGTTAGAAACAACTTAAATGTTTACAAATACATGATACATCCATCCTGTTTTTCAACTGAATATATTTAGGGTTAAAAAAGAAGGCAATCCTATGATATGCAATGCTAGGGTCAATACAACATGGATGAACCTTGAGGACATTATGTTAAGTCAGTTACAGAAGAACAAATACTGCATGATTGCATTAAATGAGATATGTAAATTATTCAAACTCAAAGAAGCAGAAAGTAGAATGGTGGCTGTTAGGGGCTGGCATAGGAAACATATGGTGAATTTTTGTTTAAAGGATATAGAGTTTCAGTCATTGAGATTAAAAATTTCCAGGTATGCAATAAACCAGTGCACATATAGTAAGCAATATTGTATTGTATGTTTAGAAATTATTAATCTGATATATTTTATATTATCTTGTGGTATTTTTTTACCACTTAAAATAACAAGTGTTGGTGAGGATGTGGAGAAATTGGAACTCTTGTATATTGCTAGTAGGAATATAAAATTGTGCAGCAAGTAAAAATGCAATTTGGCAGTCCCTCAAATAGCCATTCATAGAATTACCATATAACTCTATAATAGTCCTTGGTATCTACCTAAAAGTTGTGAAAGCAGGGTTTCAAAGAGATACTTGTACATCAATATGTATTGCAGCATTACTAATAATAGCAGAAAGTTATTATCCATCAATATCAACATCAGATGAATGGGAAAAAATATGTGCTATCCTAATATATAAAGAGCCAGGGTCCATCACGAACTAAACATCTGGACGGACGACCGAACACCAGGCTAGGGTCCTGGCTGGCACAGCGGGAGTCAGCCCTGGGTCCCGGCCACCCATGGCAGGAGTCAGCCCTGGGTCTCTACCGCCTGCAGCATGGCAGTGGGAGGGAGTTGTGGCTCCCGGCCGGCTGCTGCGCAGCAGCAGGAGGGAGCTGTGGGAATGGAGCCATGCTGCCATCGGACTGGCCTCTTGGTCCCTTCCCCCTCCTGCAGGCTCTGGGGAACCAGAGCCATGCTGAGATGGGACTGGACGCTACCCAAAGGGTCTCGGATTGTGAGAGCGTGCAAGCTGGGCTGAGAGACCCCCCCCCCAAGTGCACAAATTTTTGTGCACCAGGCCTCTAGTAAACATATAATGGGATATTATTTAGCTATAAAAGGGAATGAAGTTCTGATACAAGCCACAACATAGATAAGCTTTGAAAACATTATGCTAAGTAAAGTTGGCCAGACACAGAAGGACAAATAGTTTATGAATCCACATATATGAACTATCTAATCTGCAATAATAAAAGCATAATATGCTTTCCAGACGTCCTTCCGGACCAAGCTGGGGCTGCAGCCAACTCAGCTGCGAGGGAGGGATTGAGGCAGCCACCACATCTGCAAAGGCCTACTTTTGCATGAATTTTGTGCATTGGGACTCTAATATATAAATATATTCAAAAAGATAGAAAGGTTACTGAGGACTGGGGGCAGGGTGGAATTGACAGTTATTGCTTAGTTGTTACATAGTTCCTATTGGGGTGATGAAAATTTTTTGAAATAGGAAGTGGTGATGGTAGTACAATATTGTGAAGGTAATTAATGCTACTGAATTGTACACTTAAAATGGCAAATTTTGTTATACATTATTTTGTAATTAAAATATTAATAACATAATGAATAAAAACTGAATTATACAGTTTTAATAGGTATATATTATATGTGAATTTTATCTAAAAAAAGATGTTAAGAAATTTTATAGCCACTGAAATCTCTCCAATATTATGCAAGTGTGTTTGTGTGTGTATATGTGTGTAATGGTAGTAGTTCTGGAGATACAGAGTTGAAACCTCTATATAAACAAAATATATAGAGTGTATCTAAGTAAGGGTAAATAAATTATCACATACTTTTCAGCTATCTTAAAATAATTTTAGCAAGTATTCATGTATTTGTGAAGTAAAATCCAAATGAGTAGATATTAACTATCTTATTTGTTAAGTTTGAAAATATTTTCTTAATGAACTCCACTAGCATTAGTTTCTAAACATCACATATTATTTATTGTAGTTAAGCAATTTCCTCTTCAAAAAATTCATACAATCACACAGTTGGAGGTGATCTTAAGTATCATTTAATTCAACTTTTTTTATGATGCTTATGGTCCGAAAAGGGCTGAATTTGTTTCAGTATTAAATCTGTGAGACCCTTATCTCAAATTCATTTAAAGCACTTTTCAAAAGTGTAAAATTTATTTATTTTATTTTTTATTAAATTTATTGGGTGACATTGGTCAATATAATCAAAGAGGTTTTAGGTTTGGGTTTCTATGTTACAAGATCTGTATATTTCACCATGTACCCACCACCCAAAGTCAAATCTCTTGTCGCCATATATTAGGACTCCCTTCTCCCCTTTCCTACGACCCTCTGGCAACCACCACACTGCAGTTTGTGTTCACGAGTTTCAGTTTTATACCCTACATGAGTGAAATAGTTTGGTTCTTAGCTTTTCCTATCTGACTTATTTCACTTAGCATAATGTTCTCAAGGTCCATCAATGTTGTTGCAAATGGCACTATTTCATACTTTCTTATGGCTGAGTAGTATTCCACTGTGTATTTGTACCACATCTTCTTTATTCAGTCCTATATACCAATACACTTCAGTTGTTTCTATGTTTTGGCCACCACGAATAATGCTGCAATGAACTTAGGGGTTAATACATCTTTGCAAATACATGATTTCGAGTTTTTCAGGTATATACTTGGGAGAGGGACTGCTAGGTCATATGCCAAAGTAATCCTGAGAAAAAAGAATGAAGCTGGAGGTATCACTCTACGGGATTTCAAATTAAACCACAGAGCTACAATAATGAAAACAGCATGGTATTGGCAGAGAAACAAACACAGATCAATGGAACAGAATAGAGACCCCAGGTATGAAACCACATGTATATGGACAGATAAATTTTGACAAAGGAGTCAGAAACACACAATGGAGTAAAAATAGTCTCTTCAGTAATGGTGCTGAGAAAACTGGAAAGTCACATGCAAACAAATGAAACTGGATTACAATTTGTCCCCATGTACAAAAGATAATTCAAAATGGATCAAAGACCTAAATATAAGACCCAAATCAATAAATTACATAGAAGAAAATATAGGTACCAAACTCTTGGACCTTGGTCATAGAGAACATTTTATGAACTTGATCCCAAAGGCAAAGGAAGTAAAGGAAAAAATAAATGAATGGGACTATATCAAACTAAAAGCTCTGACAACAAAAGACACTGACAACAAAACAAAGAGGTAGCCATCTGGATGGGAGATGATATTTGCAAACAGTAGGTCCAACAAAGGTTTAATTCCCAAAATATATAAAGAACTCATAAGATTCAACACCAAACAAACAACCCAATCAAAAATTGGGCAGAGGACCTAAAAAACACACATCTCCCAAGAAGATATACAAATAGCCAATATATATGAAAAGATGTTCAACCTTACTGGCAATTAGGGAAATGCAAATCAAAACTACAATGAGATACCACCTCACACCTGTTAGAGTGGCCATTATTAACAAGACAAACAATAACAAGTGTTGGAGAGGTTGTGGAAAAAAGGGAACCCTCATTCACTGCTGGTGGGAATGTAGACTGGTACAAACACTATGGAAAGCAGCCTGGAAAAAAATTAAGAATCAAATGTGTAAAATTTAAAGCTGTCAAAAAGCTAGCTTTATTCTCCTTCTGTAATGTTTAGTAAAACCAGATAGAAATATTGCTTAGGTTCATCTTACTTTGTTAACTATTAGTTATATTATCTTGACTACAGTTATTAGGTGATATATATGCTATATTTATTTTTTCCATGATAATATTTGCAAGGGAAATTTATTTGGGACTTAATAAATACAGCAATTTATTCATTTATAATAAATAAATGAATAAAAATGAGTCTATATTCCCTCAAACCAAGTACTACTTTGCACGCTCAATGGGAGCAGGAACTCTATAATTACTTAAAGTTCAGATATTTAAACAGGGCTTTAAATAAAATTTATTATAAAACAAATTAATTCCTGAAGTATTTCTGCTGTCATAATTACTATTATTGTTTTTTTTGTATATGGTACTATGGTTTTCTAGACTTCTACACTGAAGGTTTCTATTTGACTGCATTCTGATAATGAATTGTGTGTGTGTTGTGTTCGAGGTGGAATTGTTATCTGTTTGTTAGATGAGAAGATAATATAAATTTATTTAAATTTAAAATTGGTTTATTTTATTGATAAAAATCATGGACTTCATTGACTAGAGAAGCAAACATTTGTATGAACCATTTTATGTCTCTTATCACACAGGCTACTGTTAATGAAAATGTGTTTAGTGGACCAATATTATCATCATCTATTGGAACTCATTAAGAATGCAAAATATTGAGCCCAAGTCCAGACCTACTGAGTCAGAATCTGCATTTTAATAAGATCCTCAGGTAATTCAAATGCCCATTAAAGTTTGAGAAATATTGACATAGGTATATAGACTTTTATTAATTCATTTTGGTTTGAGAAAACAACCTAACACTTAGTAGTTTAAAGAAACACATTTGTTTATGCACAATTGTGTGGGCAATTAATTTTGGCTTGGTAAAGCTAGGATGGTTTTTCTCTGTTGTGTCATCTGTGCTCCCTTATATCGTTGTAGTTAGCTAGGAGTTGATATTCTTTTTTTTTTTATCCTCACCGAAATATATGTTTATTTTGTTTTGTTTTATTTTTTTTTATGATTTGAATCATGTCCCTAGAATTGCTTACTAACTCCATCTTAATCACCTTTTATGTATTTATTTATTTTTTCTCTTTCCCTTTCTTTTTATAAAATTTTCTTTATTAATTAAGGTATTACATATGTGTCCTTATTCCCCCATTGTCCCCCCACCTCCCCACTCATACCCTCACCCCCCTGGTATCTGTGTCCATTGGTTAGGCTTATAAGCATGCATACAAGTCCTTTGGGTAATCTATCCCCATTACCCACACCCTCCCCTATTTTCCCTGTGAGGTTTGACAGTCTGATCAATGCTTTTCTGTCTCTGGATCTGTTTTGGTTCATCAGTTTATGTTGTTCATTATTTTCCAAAAATGAGTGAGACCATGTGATATTTATCTTTCTCTGACTGGCTTATTTCGCTTAGCATAATGCTCTCCAGGACCATCCATGCTGTTGCGAATGGTAGGAATTCCTTCCTTTTTAGAGCAGCATACTATTCCATTGTGTACCAGTTTTCTAACCCACTAATTTGCTGATAGGCACTTAGGCTGTTTCCAAATCTTAGCTATTGTAAATTGTGCTGCTATGAACATAGGGATGCATATATACTTTCTGATTGGTGTTTCTAGTTTCTTGGGATATATTTCTAGAAGTGGCATCACTGGGTCAAATGGGAGTTGCATTTTTAGATTTTTGAGGAAACTCCATACTGTTCTCCACAGTGGCTGCATCAGTCTGCATTCCCACCAGCAGTGCACGAGGGTTCCTTTTTCTCCACATCCTCACCAGCACTTGTCGTTTGTTGATTTGTTGATGATAACCATTCTCACAGGTGTGAGATGGTACCTTATTGTCGTTTTTATTTGCATCTCTCGGATGATTAGTGACTTTGAGCATGTTTTCATATGTCTCATGGCCTTACTTAGGTTTTCTTTAGAAAAGTATCTATTTAGGTCCGTTGCCCATTTTTTGATTGAGTTATCTTTCTTTTGTGAAGTTGTATGAGTTCCCTGTAAATTTTAGAGATTAAACCCTTATCAGTGATAACATTGGCAAATATGTTCCCCCATGCATTGAGCTTTCTTGTTGTTTTCTTAATGGTTCCTGTACAAAAGCTTTTTATATTGACGTAGTCCCATTTATTTATTTTCTCTTTAGTTTCTATTGCCCTAGGAGCTGTATCGGCGAAGAAATTGCTTCGGCATATGTCTGAGATTTTGCTACCTGCGGATTCCTTTAATATTTTTCTGGTTTCCTGTCTTATGTTTAAGTTTATTCATTTTGAGTTTATTTTTCTGTATGGTGTAAGTTTGTGGTCTAGTTTCATTTTTTTTTTGCATGTATCTGTCCAATTTTCCCAACACCATTTATTGAAGTCTTGACTCCATTGTATGTTCATGCCTCCTTTGTCAAATATTAATTGAGCATAATGGTTTGGGTCAATTTCTGGGTTCTCTATTCTATTCCATTGATCTATGTCTGTTCCTGTGCCAGTACCAGGCAGTTTTGAGAACAGTGGCTTTGTAATACAGCTTGATATCTGGTATTGAGATCTCACCTACTTTGTTCTTCTTTCTTGAGATCACTGTAGCTATTCAGGGTTGTTTTTTATTCAAGATGAATTTTTGAAGAGTTCCTTCTAAGTCTGTGAAATATGCTGTTGGTATTTTAATGGGCAGTGCATTGAATCTACAGATTGCTTTTGGTAGTATGGAGATTTTAATGATGTTGATTCTACCAATCCATGAACACAGGATGTTCTTCTATCTGTTTATGTCTTCCTCTATCTCGTTTTTCAGTGTCCTGTAGTTTTCTGAGTACAGGTCTTTCACCTCCTTAATTAAGTTTATTCCTAGGTATCTTAATTTTTTTGGTGCAATGGTAAATGGGATTGCTTTTTTAGTCTCTCTTGTTATATGTTCACTATTGGCCATAGATTTCTTGGCATTTATTTTGTATCCTTCTACATTGCTGAATTCATTTATTAAGACTAATAATTTTTTGATAGAGTCTTTAGGGTTTTCCAAGTACAGTATCATGTCATCTGAGAATCATGACAGTTTTACATCTTCTTTTCCAATTTGGATGCCTTTTATTTCTTCTTCTTGTCTAATTGCTATGGCTAGCAATTGCATAACTATGTCAAACAGGAGTGGTGAAAGTAGTCATTCTTGTCTCATTCCTGTTCTTAAGTGAAATGGTTTTAGTTTTTACCTATTGAGTATGATGTGGGCTCTAGGTTTGTCATATAAGGCTTTTATTATGTTGCGGTATGATCCTTCTATTCCCATTTTGCTTTGGGTTTTTATTAAGAAAGGGTGTTGGATTTTGTCAAATGCTTTTTCTGCATCAATTGATATGACTATGATTTTTTTTATTATGCTTGAAAAAATTGTTGTTTTTTTATGACTAATTTTTATCTCTCATTTTTATATGTGATGTATCATATTTATTGATTTGCAGATATTGTACCATCCTTGCATCCCCAGTATAAATCCTACTTGGTCATGGTGTATGATCTTTCTGATGTAATGTTGGATCTGATTTGCTAGAATTTTGTTGAGGATTTTGGCATCTATGTTCATGAGGGATATTGGCCGATAATTCTCTTTCATTGTGTTGTCTTTATCTTGTTTTGTTTTAGGGTAATGCTGGCTTCATAGAAAGTGCTTGGAAGTGTTCCTTCCAGTTGAATTTTTTGGATTAGTCTGAGGAGGATAGGTTTCAGTTCTTTCTTGAATGTTTTGTAAAACTCCCCTGTGAAGCCATCTGGCCCCGGGCTTTTGTTTGCTGGAGCTTTTTGATGAGTGCTTCAATTTCTTCCATACTTATCGGCCTATTGAGATTTTTAGATTCTTCCTGATTGAGTTTTAGAAGGTTGTATTTTTCTAGGAATATGTCCATTTCCTCCAGGTTGTCTAGTTTGTTGAAATAGAGTTGTTCATAGTATTTTTTAATAAGCCTTTTTATTTCTGTGGGGGTCTGTTGTTAATTAGCCTTTTTCATTTCTGATTTTGTTTATTTGGGTCTTCTCTCTTTGTTTCTCAGTGAGCCTGGATAGAGGTTCATCAATCTTGTTTATCCTTTCAAAGAACCACCTCTTTGTTTCATTGATCTTTTGTATTTTTTTTTGTCATTTATTTCTGCTCTGATCTTTATTATCTCCTTCCTTCTGCTCACTCAGGGATTTTCTTGTTGCTCTCTTTCTAATTCTTTGAGATGTAGAGTTAGATAATTTACTACCATTTTTTCTTGTTTTTTGAGGTAGGCCTCTAGAGTTATAAACTTCCCTCTTAAGACTGCTTTCATTGTGTCCCATAGATTTTGGATTGTTGTATTTTCATTGTCATTTGTTTCCAGGATGTTTTTAATTTCTTCTTTGATCTCTTTGGTAACCCAATCATTGTTTAATAGCATGCTATTCAGCTTCCAAGTGTTTGAATTTTTTGATTGTTTTTATTGTAGTTTATTTCTTATATTATGCCATTGTGGTCTGAGAAGATGCTTGATATGATTTCAATCTTCTTGAATTTGGAGAGACTTTGCCTGTGACCCAATATGTGGTCTATCTTTGAAAATGTCCCATATGCACTTGAGAAGAATGTATATTCCATGGCTTTAGGGTGAAATGTTCTGTAGATATCAATTAAGTCCATCTGATCTAGTGAGTCATTTAGGAATGCTGTTTCTTTGCTGATTTTTTTTGTCTAGAGGATTTATCCAGTGATGTCAGTGGGGTATTAAAGTCCCCTACTATGACTGTATTGCTGTCAATCTCTCCCCTGATATCTTCCAGGAGTTTTGTTTTTTTGTTTGTTTGTTTGTTTTTTAGTATCTGGGTGCTCCCTGCATTGGGTGCATAAATGTTTATCAGGGTTATATCCTCTTGTTGTATCGATCTCTTTAGTATTATGAAGTGACCTTCTTTATCTCTTGTTATGGCCTTCACTTTGAGATCTATTTTGTCAGATATAAGTATTGGTACCCCAGCTTTTATTATCTTTTCCTTTTGCCTGAAAGAAATTTTTACATCCCCTCACTATCAGTCTGTGTGATTCCCTTGTTCTGAGGTGGGTCTCTTGTAGACAGCATATATATTGGTAATGTTTTTTTTTAATCCATTCAGCCACTCGATGTCTTTTGATTGGAGCATTTAGTCGGTTTACATTTAAAGTTATTATTGATAGGTACTTGTTTGTAGCCATTTTTATTTTTTGTGCCTGTGTTTGTTCTTTCCTTTTTATTTCTTCTTTTTACACCTGTCCCTTTAGCATTTCTTGCATTTCTGGCTTGGTAGTCATAGATTCCCTTAGCCTTTTTTTTGTCTGTGAAGCTCATTATTTCTCCTTTAATTATGAATGATAGATGTTTCACAAATTTGGGTATCATCCTTGCGCAGGGGCCATGCTAATCTTCTCTGTATTGTTCCAAATTTAGTATATGTGCTGCTGAAGTGAGCACCGAATATATGCTTATTGATTTGAGAGAGAGAGGAAAGGAAAGGGAGAGGGGGACAGAGAGGGACAGAGAGAGAGGGAGGGGTGGGTGAGAGAGAGAGAGAGAGAGAGAGAGAGAACCATTGATGTGGGAGGGAAACATCCATCAATTGCCTCCCATATGCATCCTGAGTGGGGATAGAACCCACAACATTTTTGGTTTATGGGAGGACATCCTAACTAACTGAGCCATCTGTCCAGTTGTTGGCTTCTTGTCACCAGGTGTAATGAAGGAAATTTTGCCATATGTAGTTTATTATTAAATAGGTTAGCCTGGGTTTTTTTCCTATGGTGATAGTTACAGTGTTCCTAAGAGCAGTATGAGAGGGCAAGCTTCATTGTTGAAACAGTTTTCAAGTCATGGCTTGTGTCATGCCTGCTAAAGTATTATTAACCAAAATAAGTCATATGATCAAATCCAGATCTTGAATCTGATGGATTCAAGATACAAATTCCACTTCTCGATGAGAAAAGATGAAATCTCATGGTAGAGGAGGAGCATGATGACAAATATGTGCAAACTCTGTAATCATGTTGCCATTAACTACAAAGCCTCCATACAAAATACAAAAACCCTCCTGTTTCCTAAGGATTGCAAAAGTAATCCATGGATGCTTTATTCCCTGCTAAATAAGTACACATAATTTAGAAAAGTTACTGAGGCCAATAGACTCAGGCTATATTTAATCATTCATTACTTGATTAATTAAACCTTTATGGCCTCTTCCTCCTCATAGGCAAAGAAAAAATAGCTGATCTCAGAAAGTATAATAATTGCATATTGTTACTTAAGAAAGTCAATTAACTAATAGACTAGAGATTGAAGTTATCTAGATATGCAGGTCACAATTGTGACACAGTATATCACATTAAATAGTAATTGAAATTATTTGTAATTATATATAGACATAGTTTATAATCATGTGTATACATGTGTGAATGTGTATTTGTCATTTGCAAGAATCTAAAGAATAATAAGACAAAATCTGTGGAAATCACAAACTGTGATGGAGAAGTTCACCAGAAAATACTTTAAAGACTGCTCAAGCTCTAAAGACAAAGAACTAACATTCCTGACACCAGAAAGTAGAGTAAAACCTTGGTTAATCATGGCCAAATGAACATCAATTTTTCATTATAATTATTTTTTCTCTAACTATGTTTTATTTCTTTTTAAAAGGCAAATATTAAATAATCTATACAAAATTATCATACTTAATAGACAAAAAATAACTAGCGATGTATCTGGCACAGTTACGTATTCAATGATTATTATTCAATGAACATATACCTTACATTTGAATATATTTTTGCATACCTAGCTAAATAAAACTTTGTAATAAATCATAAGCTTAGATGCAGATATATATATATATATATATACATATATATATATTTTACAAATATATTTATTTATAGGTATATGTTTTTTAATTAAATCTTTATTGTTCAGATTATTACAGTTGTTCCTCTTTTTTCCCCCCATAGCTCCCCTCCATCCGGTTCCCACCCCACCCTCTGCCCTTACCCCCCCCCCCCGCCACTGTCCTCATCCATAGGTGTACGATTTTTGTCCAGTCTCTTCCCGCACCCCTCACACCCCTTCCCTCCACCAAGAATAGTCAGTCCATTCCCTTTCTATGGCCCTGATTCTATTATATTCAGCAGTTTATTATGTTCATCAGATTATTTATTCACTTGATATTTAGATTCACTTGTTGACAAATATGTACTTGTTGTTCATAATTTTTATCTTCACCTTTTTCTTCTTCTTCCTCTTCTTAAAGGATACCTTTCAGCATTTCATTATTTCTTCAAATAGGTTTTCAATATCTTGCTCTCTCTCTTCTTCTGGCACCCTCATAATTCGGATGTTGGAACGCTTGAAGTTGTCCCAGAGGCTCCTTACACTATCTTCATATTTTTGGATTCTTTTTTCTTTCTGTTTTTCAGGTTGGGGTGTTTTTTGCTTCTTCGTACTTCAAATCTTTGACTTGATTCTTGCGATCCTCTAGCCTGCTGTTGGAACTCTGTATAATATTGTTTATTTTAGTCAGTGTATGCTTAATTTCTAGTTGGCCCTTTTTCATAACCTCAAGGGTCTCACCAGATTTCTTGAGGGTCTCACTAAATTTATCGGTGGTTTCTAGAAAATTCTTGAAAAACCTTAAAAGTGTGGTTTTGAACTCTATATCCAGTAGTTTGCTTTCCTCCATTTCTGTCATTTGTGACCTGTTTCTTTGTCTCCGCATTTTTTATGCTTCCTTGTGTTGATAGAGTGGCTTTTTGTGCTAGGTGTCCTATAGGGCCCAGTGGCTCAGCCTCCCCAGTTACCTGAGGTGGACACTCTTGGTGCACCCCTTTGTGGGCTTTGTGCACAGTCTTGTTGTATTTAAGCCTTGATTGTTGTAGGTATCACTGGGAGGAATTGACCTCCAGGCCAATTGGCTGTGAGAATCAGCTGTGTCTATGGTGGGAGAACTTCTGTGCTGGAGACACCCTTATGGAGCAAGACTTGCTTCAGTGGGGCTTTGGTGTTCACTGAGTCTGCCCCTTGAGTGTGTCCCTTATGGATCTAAGGAGTTGTAATCTGGATGGTTCCACTCTGACCACTGGGTACACTGGCTCTTGGATCTCTAAGGAGGTGCTAATTTAGCCTCTGCCTGAGGCTACTCAGCAGGAGCTATGGAGATATCTGCAGATTCCTCTTCTTTGTTTGGGGTTTGGAGGTGCCCAGATGAGGCCGAACTGTGAAGCAATGCAAGCTGCTGTGGGGCCTTGGGCCTTCTTTTGGATGTTCTGGGTCTCTCTGACCCAGCTGCAGTTTGTTAGTTAATTTTAGATTGCAAAGCACCAGGTCATTCATATGCAAAAGCCTCTGTGCACAGCTTGGATGGGGTGGGGTCTCAGGGAATCAACAGGGCAGAGCAAACAGCTATGGCTGATCCTCATTCCTGCCCTAAGTGACCCCGGGTCTCAGTGTCCCCTGGTAATCGCTGCAAGCACCTCTGAGAGAAAGCCACCCTGAGTTCTGCCCAATGCCAGATAGTCCATTTTCTCCCCTTATGAGTCTGTGTCCCCAGAGACTCACCTGGAACTGGAGTTCAGAGCAGTTGGGAGCTTGTGTCTCCCTCCTGATTGAAAAAGACAACCGTGTCCTCAGTTGCTAGCCCTTTCTGCACGTGCCTCCGTACCTCTGCACTTTACTTCCGCACCTCCTCTGAGTCTCAGTGTGCTTTTCTCTTTCCTTCTACTTGTAGAATTTCCACTCAGCCAGCCTTCCTGTGGTTCTGGGTGATGTCCGTTTTGTCTTTTAGTTGTATTTTTTAAGTGGTTGTGCGAGGCAGCAATGTCAGGTATTTACCTATGCTGCCATCTTGGTTTCTCCCTAGACTTTCCATATGAGTCAGGTTTTGCACTCCTAGGTATATATCTGAGATAACTAAAAAAGTACTTTCCTACAATAACTGGTGTTCAGATGTTCATAGCAGTATTTTTCATTGTAGCCAAAAGTGGAAACAACCCAAATGTACATTGTTGCTAAACAAATGTGGTATATCCATACAATGGCATATTATGTGTCCCTAAAAAGGAATGAATACACTACAACATGAATGAACTTTGAAAAAAATTATGTTACTAGTAAGTGAAAGAAGCCAGACAGAGGGGCCTCTTATTGTTTAAGTCTATTTATTTGAAGTTTCCAGAATAGGCAAATCTATAGAAAAAGAAAGGAGGTTAGTTGTTGCCAGGGACAAGAGGCAAGGGGTGGAGGATGGGAAATGACAATGTAATGACTACTGGGTTTCTTTGGGAGGTGCGGAAAATATTCTGATATTAGATAGTGGTTATGATTGTACAACATTGTGAATGTGCTAAAAGTCACAGAACTGTATACTTAAAAATGGTAAAAGCCAGAGTATTAAAAGCATTTTCCTTTGGAGTATGATTTCTAGTCAGATGACTGAAAAACTCATGAAGGCATCTAGATCTGCGGGAGATAGCCACTTCTACTCATTGTACAAGGTTCAATGGCCACCTGGAAAGAATGGATCTTGGAAGTTGAAAATTCACATTTCTTGGAAGCTACTTATTTGGATAATGGCATCTAAAGAGTAAATAAGTTTGTCAATACATAATGTTTCTTTTGTGTGTTTTTAAAATTCAGAATTTTTTTTAGAGCAGTTTAAGGGTAAGAGCAAAATTGAGGGAAAGGTACAGAGATCTCCCCTGTACCCTTATACTCCTGCTCCCACACATGCAAAGCTTCTCTCCTTATCAATATCTTCTACCAACAACATTTGTTACAATTGATGAACCTACATTGACAATCATAATTACCAAAGTCCATAGTTTACCTAGGGTTTACTCTTAATGTTGTTTATTTTGGCAGCCTTTTGGATTTTTTTTTTAATCTTCACCTGAGGATATTTTTCCATTGATTTTTAGGGAGAGTGGAAGAGAGAGGGAAAGACAGAAACATCGATGTGAGAGAAACACATCAATTGGTTACCTCCTGCATGAGCCCCAACCAGGGCCTGGGCTGGGGAGGAGCCTGCAACCAAGGTACATGCCCTTGACCAGAATTTAACCCGGGACCCTTTGGTGCTCAGATTGACGCTCTATCCATTGAGCCAAACCGGCCAGGGCTTATTGTGTTTTCTTTTTAAAAGTGGAATCATGTTTTTACTGCTTCCAAGAAAGTAAGAGAAAACCATTCTTGCTTCAATCAAAGCAACTTTATTTTTTATTTATTTTATAAATTGGGGTTACAAAAAGTTTTATTTGTAAACAGGATCTGACTACTAAACATATTTTGCAAGCTATTCAACTAAAGAGTTCTAAAGGTGTTTTTTTTTTCATTTTTGATGTTGTATGTGACTATCATGACCTTTAACTCTGGAGCTTCTGACATCTATGAGATATTCCTGCTCAGAAACATAACTGCAAGCCTTGCAAGAATTTTTATTTATGAATTTGTTATAGCTTGCATTATGGGCCAGATGCTGCTCTCAGAGCTTTGCAATAATTATTAACTTTAATCCTCATAGCACATTATGAATCAGGCACCATTTTCATCCCATTTACAGAAGATGAAGTCAGGGAGAAAATGAGAGTTTTCCAAAACATCAGTGAATGACAAACAGGGTTGGGATTTGCACTCCATTAATGTGGCTTCACAGTTCCACTAAACTGTTTTTTCCATAGTGATGAAACTACCTTTCCATATTAATGAAACTAATTTTCCATATTAATGAAGCCCTGCTAGGACAGCTCATATTTGTAGGCCTTTTAACTATCAGGCAAGAGAATCATTTACACTTTCTTTTTTTAATTCTTAATTGTTTAAAGTATTACATGAGTCTCCTTTTATCCGCATTGACTTCTCCCCGACCACCTCCTCCCCAAGCACAAGCCCTCACCCCCCATACTGTCTGTGTTCATTGGTTTTGCTCATATGCATGCATACAAGTCCTTTGGTCGATCTATTACCCCTCACCCCCACCTTCCCTCATAGGTTGTATAGTCCATTCAATGCTTCTATGTCTCTGTTTCTATTTTTGTTCATCAGTTTATGTTGTACATTATTTTCCACAAATGAGTGAGATCATATGATATTTATCTTTCTCTGACTGGCTTATTTCAATTAGCATAACGCTCTCTAGTTCCCTCCATGCTGTTGCAAATGATAAGAATTCCTTCATTTTTACAGCAGCATAGAATTCCATTGTGTATATATACCACAGTTTTCTAATCCACTTGTTAGCTGATGGGCACTTAGGCTGTTTCCAAACCTTAGCTAGTGTAAATTGTGCCACTATGAACATAGGGGTGCATATATCTTTTCTAATTGGTGTTTCTGTTTTCTTGGGATATATTCCAAGAAGTGGTATTACTGGGTCAAATGGGAGTTCCATTTTTAATTTTTTGAGGAACTGCTGTACTGTTCTGCACAATGGCTGCACCAGTCTGCATTCCCACCAGCAGTGCACAAGGGTTCCTTTTTCTCCACATCCTCTCCAGCACTTGTCCTTTGTTGATTTGTTGATGATAGCCATCTTGACAGGTGTGAAATGGTATCTCATTGTCATTTTGATTTGCATCTCTGGGATGATTAGTGACTTTGAGCATGTTTTCACATAATCATATCAATTGATGCAGAAAAGACATTTGACAAAGTCCAACACCCTTTTCTGATAAAAACACTAAGCAAAGTGGGAATAGAGAGATCATACCTCAACATAATAAAAGCCTTATATGACAAACCTACAGCCAACATCATACTCAATGGGCAAAAACTAAAACCATTTTCCCTAAGAAAAGGAATAAGACAGGGATGCCCTCTTTCATCCCTTCTGTTACACATAGTACTGGAAGTGCTAGCCATAGCGATCAGACAAGAAGAAGAAATAAAAGGCGTCCAAATTGGAAAAGAAGAAGTAAAATTGTCATTATTCACAGAAGACATGATATTGTACATCAAAATCCCTAAAAACTCCCTCCATCAAAAAACTACTAGACTTAATCAATGAGTTAGGCAATGTAGCAGGATACAAAATTAACACCCAGAAATCTATGGATTTTTTTTATACACCAGTAATGAACTAACAGAAAGAGAAACTAAAAAAAAAAATCCCATTTACTATTGCACCCAAAAAAATTAAGATACCTAGGAATAGAGTGAGTGAGGGGATGAAAGGAGAATGTGTGGATGTGTGGTGTGTGTGTGTGAGTAAGTGAGGGACAGTTAAATCTGGCAGAAACAGCAGGGGCTGGCAGACCAAGCTCTCTTGGACAGGGAGAGACTACCACTGTTGCGGGCACTCCCCGGACTGTGGGACTCAGGCACAGAGCCCACACCATCTTGAAGGGGAGAGTGACCTCTTCTAGGAACTCATCACCACCACCACCCAGACAGGCCTTGGAAACTGCCCGTGACCCAACAGCCACTCCAGCCAAAACCCTGCTGCCCCACCCAGACCTGCGGACCCTGAGACCTCTACCTCCAAAGGTGCATAGTTCCCACAGCAGTAAGTATGACTCCCCCCCCTCCCCAGTGGCAGACCACGGGACACCACACTCACACATTCCAAGCTTGCAGGCATCCAGGGCACACCACTCCATAGGCAGCTCTTGGATGCCTCTGTGAACCCCTGCTGGGTGTTATTTTGAACAGACAAGGGAGCGCTGTCCCGCAGTAGAAATTCTGAATTTCCTCTTCTTGAATAGCTGCCCACAGACATCCCAGCTGTGAAACTTCAGCACCAGGGCCCCTCAGAGTGCATCAGCGCTCTGCGCCAGCAAACGCACTGCCACAGTCATGCATTTCCAATGAGCAGGCACCCAGAGCCCATCTATCCACAGGGTGCGTATGGGAGTCACCGTGAGCCCCCGCTGGGTGAGATCTTGGACAAATAGGGACACATTACCCCTGGAGTAGGAATTCTGAATTCACTCATCCTGATATCTGCCTACAGATGCCTCAATTACATGGTTTCAGTGCCAGGGCCCTTCAGAGTACTTCAGTGTGCTACACTGGCAAACATACCGCTGGTGCCCCAGTGAACTGCCACTGGGAGCATGTGCCTATCTACCACATGTGCAGCAACCAAAGCTGAGTCTCCCACCCCACAGCTGCAGAGCTCTGACACTACAGTTTCACACTTTTTCTAGCACG
>NW_005871050.1:10923717-10933650 GCF_000147115.1 Myotis lucifugus | reverse complement strand
CGCACTTATACAAAGAGGGAACACTGCTGGGCTGTAGAAATGCTGAATTCCCTCTTCTGGGATACCTGCCCACAGACACCATAATCCTGTGGCTTCAGTGCCAGGGCCCTTCAGAGTGCATCAGTACACCCTGCTGGCAAACGCACTGTGGGTGCCCCTGTGAGCTGCCACTGGGGGCACATGTATCCAACCACAGAAGCAGCATCAAAAGCTGGGTCTGCCCACCCCAAAACCACAGAACTCTGGACACCACAGTCATGCCTTTCAAGAGTGCAGGCCTCCTGAGCCCCATCACCCCAACAGACAGTTCCTGGGTGCCACTGTGAGTCCCCGCTGGGCACGCATGATTTCAACCAAGGGCACAAGACAGCAAAAATTGGGACACCCCCCTCGATGGCTGCTGCTGACTTCTAGACACCACAGTTGCAACTTTCCAGCTCATAGGCCTACATCAAGAGAACCCAAATAGCTCAAGTAGGGAGTTATGCTAGATTACCAATCCCAGGATACCTGTGAGGTCACACCAGTAGCACCATCCCCAAAAGAACCTTGGTAGCAAAGCACTCAGATCTACAATTAAAACGTTACAGCAATACATGGGAAGACAAAAAAGCAATCCCCAAAGGAAAGAAAAAGAAGAATCATCAGAAAGGGAGTTAAATGAAACTGAGGCTAGCAACATATACACACAACTCAATGAGAATTATAAGGAGCTGAATGAGAATGTCACCAACATAAAAAGGAACCAAGAGGAGATGAAGAACGACATAGCTGCAATAAAGAACACAATGAAAGGCTTAAAAAGTAGACTACAAGAGGCTGAGGACCGCATCAGTGAATTAGAAGACAAGGTAGGAAAAAACACACAAACACAGCAGCAACTGGAAAGAAGATTTAAAAAGCAAAAGGAGAGCCTAAGGGAGCTTTGGGACAACACAAAAGGAAACAACATTCGCATAATAGGGGTAACAGAAGGAGAGGAAGAGAAGCAAGGAATAGAAAACCTGTTTGAAGAAATAATGACAGAAAACTTCCCTGATGTTGGCAAGAAAAAAACTATGCAAGTCCAAGAAGCACATAGAGTCCCAAATAACATGAACACCAAAAGACCGACACCAAGACATCATAATTAAATAGGCAAACACTAACGACAAAGTAAGAATTTTAAAGTCTGTCATAGAGAGAGAGAGAAAGTTACCTACAAGGGATCTCCTATTATAATATCAACTGATTTCTCAACAAAAACACGCCAGGCCAGAAGGAAATGGAATGAAATATACACAGTGATGCAAACCAAGGGACAGAATCTAAGAATACTATACCCAGCAAGGCTATAATTCAAAATTGAAGGTGGAATCAGGAGCTTCACTGACAAAAAAGGGCTAAGAGAGTTTATTCCTACCAAACCAGCAATGCAAGAAATGCTAAAGGGACTGCTGTAAATAGAAGAAACATAAAGGAAAGAAGAAACATATACATTAAGAATAAAAATGACAACAATCAAGTACTTATCAATAATAACATTAAATGTAAATAGATTAAATGCACCAATCAAAAGACATAGGGTAACTGAATGGATGAGAAAACATGACCCATATATTTGCTGTCTGCAAAAGACCCACCTCAGAACAAAGGATTCACACAGACTGAGAGTGAAGAGATGGGAAAAAAAAATTTCAGGCAAATGGAAATGAGAAAAAAGCTGGGGTTGCAATACTTATATCTGACTAAATAGACCTCAAAGTAAAGGCCATAACGAGAGATAAGGAAGGCCACTACATAATACTAAAGGGAGCAATTCAACAAGAAGATATAACTCTGGTAAACATATATGCACCCAACACAGGAGCACCAAAATACATAAAACAACTTCTGGAAGATATCAAGGGAGAGCTCAATAGCAATACAGTCATAGTAGGGGACTTTAATACACCACTGACATCACTGGATAAATCCTCTAAACAAAAAATCAACAAAGAAACAGCAATCCTAAATGACTCACTAGATCAGATGGACTTAATTGACATCTTCAGAATATTTCACCCCAAAGCTACAGAATATACATTCTTCTCCAGTGCACAAGGGACAGTTTCAAAGATAGACCACATATTAGGACACAGGCAAAGTCTGTTCAAGTTCAAGAGGATAAAAATTATAACAAGCATCTTCTCAGATCACAATGGCATAAAACTAGAAATCAACTACAACAAAAACAATGAAAAAAAATCAAACACTTGGAGGCTAAATAGCATGCTATTAAACAATGATTGGGTTACCAAAGAGATCAAAGAAGAAATAAAAAGCATCCTGGAAACAAATGACAATGAAAACACAACAATCCAAAATCTATGGGACACAATGAAAGCAGTCTTGAAAGGGAAGTTCATAGTTCTACAGGCCTACCTCAAAAATAAGAAAAAACAGGTAATAAATGATCTAACCTTGCAACTTAAAGAATTAGAAAGAGAGTAACAGAAAAATCCCACAGTATCCAGAAGGAAGGAACTAATAAAGATCAGAGCAGAAATAAATGACATAGAGACCAAACAAACAAACAAACAAACAAAAACCGAAACAAACAAACAAAAACAATACAAAAGATCAATGAAACCAAGAGCTGGTTCTTTGAAAGGATAAATAAGATTGGTGAACCTCTGGCCAAGCTCACCAAGAAACAAATAGAGAGGACCCAAATAAAGAAAATGATAAATGAAAGAGGTGTAGTAACAACTGAGCCTACTGATATACAAAATATTGTAAAAAAAATACTACGAACAACTCTACTCCAACAAACTGGACAACCTCGATAAAATGGACACATTCCTAGAAAAACACAAGTTTCCAAAACTCAATCAGGAAGAATCAAAAAACCTGAATAGGTTGATAACTACTGATGAAATTGAAACAGTAATCAAAAAGCTTCCAGCAAACAAAAGCTCTGGACCAGATGGCTTCACAGGGGAGTTTTATCAACATTCAAAGAAGAACTGAAACCAATCCTTCTCAGACTATTCCAAAAAACTCAAGAGGAAGGAACACTTCCAAGCTCTTTCTATGAAGCCAGCATTACCCTAATCCCAAAACCAGATAAAGACACCACAAAGAAAGAGAATTATAGGCCAGTATCCCTGGTGAACATAGATACTAAAATCCTCAACAAGATTCTAGCAAACCGGATCCAGCATTATATTAGAAAAATCATACAACATGACCAAGTGGGATTTATTCCAGGGATGCAAGGCTGGTACAGTATCTGCCAATCAATAAACGTGATACATCACATAAACAAATTGAGAGACAAAAATCACATAATCATATCGATTGATACGGCAAAGGCATTTGACAAAGTCCAACACCCTATTCTGATAAAAATGCTCAGCAAAGTGGGAATAGAAGGATCATACCTCAACATATTAAAAGCCTTATATGACAAACCTACAGCCAACATCATACTCAATGGGCAAAGTCTAAAGCCATTTCCCCTAAGAACAGGAATTAGACAGAGATGCCCGCTTTCACCACTCCTGTTTGACATAGTACTGGAAGTGCTAGCCATAGCCATCAGACAAGAAGAAGAAATAAAAGGCATCCAAATTGGAAAAGAAGAAGTAAAATTTTCATTATTCGCAGAAATGATATTGTACATAGAAAACCCTAAAGACTACATCAAAAAATTATTAGACTTAATAAATGAATTCGGCAATGTAGCAAGATACAAAATTAACACCAAGAAATCTTTGGAATTTTTATACATCAATAGTGAACTTACAGAAAGAGAAATTACAAAAACAATCACATTTACCATTGCACAAAAAATTAAGATACCTAGGAATAAACTTAACTAAGGAGGTGAAAGACCTCTAATCAGAAAACTATAGGAGGTTGAAAAAAGAGATAGAGGAAGACATAAACAGATGGAAGAACATACTGTGTTCATGGATTGGTAGAATCAACATCATTAAAATGTCCATACTACCCAAAGCAATCTATAGATTCAATGCACTCCCAATTAAAATACCAAGAGCATATTTCACAGATCCAGAAAGAATTCTCCAAAAATTTAACTGTAATAAAAAAACAACTCTGAATAGCGGTAGCGATCCTGAGAAAGAAGAACAAAGTAGGAGGGATCTCAATACCAGATATCAAGCTGTATTACAAAGCCACTGTTCTCAAAACTGCCTGGTACTGGCACAAGAACAGACATATAGACCAATGGAATAGAATAGAGAACCCAGAAATCGACCCAAATCACTATGCTCAATTAATATTTGACAAAGGAGGCAAGAACATACAGTGGAGTCAAGACAGTCTCTGTAATAAATGGTGCTGGGAAATTTGGTTAGACACATGCAAAAAAATGAAACTAGACCACCAACTTACACTATACACAAAAATAAACTCAAAATAGATAAACGACTTAAACGTAAGACAGGAAACCATAAAAATATTAGAGGAATCCACAGACAGCAAGATCTCAGACATATGCCAAAGCAATATTGTCACCAACACAGGTCCTAGGGCAATGGAAACTGAAGGGAAAATAAACAAATGGGACTACATCAAAATAAAAAGCTTCTGCACAGCAAAAGAAACCATCAACAAAACTACAAGAAAACCCACTGCATGGGAGAACATATTTGCCAATGATATCTCTGATAAGGGTTTAATCTCCAACATTTACAGTGAACTCATGCAACTTAACAAAAGGAAGACAAACAACCCAATCAAAAAATGAGCAACAGATCTAAATAGATACTTTCAAAAGAAGACATAAGAAAGGCCAAGAGACATATGAAAACATGCTCAAAGTCACTAATCATCCGAGAGATGCAAATCAAAACAACAATGCAGTACCATCTCACACCTGTCAGAATGGCTATCATCAACAAATCAACAAAAGACAAGTGCTGGTGAGGATGCAGAGAAAAAGGAACCCCGTGCACTGCTGGTACAAATGCAAACTGCTGCAGCCACTATGGAGAACAGTATGGAGTTTCCTCAAAAAACTAAAAATTGAACTCCCATTTGACCCAGTAATACCACTTCTAGGAATATATTCCAAGAAACCAAAAACAGCAATCAGAAAAGATATATGCACCCCTAATGTTCATAGCAGCACAATTTACAATAGCTAAGATTTGGAATCAGCCTAAGTGCCCATTAGCAGATGAGTGGATTAAAAAACTTTGGCACATTTACACAATGGAATACTATGCTGCAGTAAAAAGGAAGGAACTCCTACCATTTGCAACAGCATGGATGGAGCTCGAGAGCATTATGTTAAGTGAAATAAGTCAGTCAGAGAAAGATAAATATCACATGATCTCACTCATTTGTAGATTATAATGAACAACATAAACCGATGAACAAAGACAGATCTAAAGACATAGAAGCATCGATTAGATGCTCAAACCTCAGAGGGAAGGTAGGGGAGGGTAGGTGTAAGGGGGAGTGATCAAGCAAAGGACTTGTATGCATGCATATAAGCATAAGCGATAGACAGAGACAGCAGGGGGTGTGGGTGAGGGCAGGACTTTAGAGATGAGGGGACAATGGGGGGATAAAGACATATTTGTAATACCTTAATCAATAAAAATTAAAAAATAAAATAAAAAAAGATACCTAGGAATAAATTTAACCAAGGAGGTAAAGGACCTCTACTCAGAAAATTACAGAACACTGAAAAAAAGAGATAGAGGCAGACATAAACAAATGGAAGAATATACCATGTTCATGGATTGGTAGGGTCAACATCATTTGAATGTCCATACTATCAAAAGCAATCTATAGATTCATTGCAATCCCCATTAAAATACCAAGGGCATATTTCAAAGACATAGAACAAACTCTCCACAAATTCATCTGGGATAAAAAAAAGACCCCGATTAGCTGCAGCAATCCTGAGAAAGAAGAACAAAGTTGGAGGGATCACAATACCAGATATATCACAAAGCCACTGTTCTCAAAACTGCCTGGTACTGGCACAAGAACAGACACATAGACCAATGGAACAGAACAGAGAACCCAGAGATTGACCAAAGCCATTATGCTCAATATTTGACAAAGGGGGCAAGAGCATACAGTGGAGTCAAGACAGTCTCTTCAATAAATGGTGTTGGGAAAGTTGGACAGATACTTGCAAAAAAAAATGAAACTAGACCACCCACTTACACCGTACACAAAAATAAATTAAAAATGGATAAAGGATTTAAATGTAAGATGGGAAACCATAAACATATTTGTAGATTTTATAGGCAGCAAAATATCAGACATATGTCATAGCAATATCTTTACCAATACAGCTCCTAAGGCAATGGAAACTAAGGAGAAAATAAACAAATGGGACTACATCAAAATAAAAAGCTTCTGCACAGCAGAAGAAGCCATCAACAAAACAACAAGAAAGCCCACTGCATGGAGAACATATTTGCCAATGTTATCTCAGATAAGTGTGTAATCTCCAAAATTTACAGGGAACTCATACAACTTAACAAAAGGAAGATAAGTAATCCAATCCAAAAATGGGCAAAGGACCTAAATAGACACTTTGCAAAAGAGGACATACAAAAGGCCAAGAGACATATGAAAACATTTACACTTTCTTACAATCTTCCCCTTGTGACTTCCAAGAGGCATTTTAGATGGCTAGCCATATGATAGGGATCACATCTTTATGGAAGTTACTCTTCCTTGTGATTTTGTTTTCTTTTATCTATTAATGAAGGCCACCATTCCTACATGAAAGCCAGTGTATACCACTTATTTAACCAAATAGCTGACTAGGGACAGACCCAGAACTGTGGTGTTGCTAAATCTATGCCCTCATAAAACTTGACATTTAACCCTAGAGAACCATAATGGTAACATTCCTAGGACTAAGACAATGTCTTTGTTGATGAATACCTCTTGTGGAGAATATTTCTCAGAAATACAATTACACCATTGTTTCTTTAAGCAACTCTTCTGGTGATATATTTATCCATTTTCTTCAAAAATCTACAAATAGTATATTTATTTTTAAAGTTCATGATCATGTGTTTATGGTCTTACTGTGGTAGGCAGTTAGATAGATATGAGAAGAGCACAGAAAGTCACCAGGCAGAAAGCCCTGGGTGCCTAGCAACAGACATTTGTAGGGTAGGACCCTGCTGCCAGAGCCTTTCCTCCCCTAGTATATTTCTGGTCCTGATCATGCGGTTTGGATCCCCCAACCTTTCACATCACTGGATGTGGTTTAGACCTCCCCTTACCTTTCCTCCCTAGATATAACATCTAGGCCTCAGTTGTATTTCAGCTCCAGGCCCAGAAAAGCAGCAAAACCAGAAAAGCTATGCTAAGGCTGCCCTCAGGACCAGCTGCACTGAATAATGACCCCCTGCCCTGATGCGGACCCATCAATCAGTGGAGACCATAATCGGAAAGGACACACATGGAAAGCTGCTGAATATTCTATTGAGATCTTTTCCTGGGACCTCCCCTAAAATCCCCACCCTTAAAACCCTTAAGATGTAAGACTCAGGATGCTCTTCTTCCCTGGAGCACACCTGTGGCTTTCCCCTCTCCCTCTCCATTCCCCCAGGCAGGTCACATTTATCTTCCTCATTTCTAAGCACCAAGGGCCCTTCCTTTGCCTCTATAGCTTGTTTCCTGAGCCCATTTCTTCGACCACTTATTTCATCCACTGTTGTGATTTTCTAAATAAATGTTCTGTTATAGTTTGAGACTTAGCCCTGAATTCTTTCCTAGTCGGAACTCAAGTACCGAGGTTGCTGAACCCACATCTGCTCTGACCCCACTAGTCTAATACCTAGTGCCATTCTCACAGTTGCCAACAATATTTTAAAAACAAAACAAAACAAAACAAAACTAATTTACTAGTTAAAATACTGACCCAGAATATGATCACTTACCGTATTCTCTAGTAATCTCTTTAGTACCGATGAGCTGGGTGAAATGGAGCATGTCTGTAAGACAAGTTTAAGTCCCTTCTGATTCAGAAATAAGACATAGACTCAAGCAAATGTATAGTGATATCACTGGAACTAGCTAAATAATTTAAAGATGGATAGTTGGCATAATTGAGTCCAGTTAAAGATATGGGAATGACAATAAAATTTATTTTCAATGACTGAATATACAGGTTATCCCAACAAATATGTACACACTTTAACAGCTTATAGCTCAATTTTGAAAATGAAATGTATCTTGATGAACACTGCCTTTATGATTATTCAAAGTGTGTGTATACTTTTTGTGAGGCACCCTATATTTCTGTTAATAATTACCTGTTGATTGTGACCATTTGGCAAATCTCTATAGTTATACTAACGAAAATATGCCATGGTAAAAACATTCTATATTCATCCAGTATTTTAAAAAATGTTATTGCTTTAGAGAACTTAGAGATATAATGAAACAATTTTTAAGATATTTCAAATTTTTCAAAATAAGACTCATGAGAGTATGTGACAAGAACTAAGATTATTTTGGCTGAAATAGAGAATACTAAAGAAAAACTTAATAATGGGTTTCAATTGTATGGAGGCCTGTTATACAGAGAACTTTAGATATCTGTCTTCCATTTCCACTGACAGCAGAGCAAAAATAATGGAGTGAAATTGATAGGATTATGGATTAACTAAAATAAGCAATCAATTGAGACACTGGAAGTGTAGTGATGTGAAGTGAATTTCTTTAAGGAAGGATTAAACACTGAATAATAAAGTAAAACAACTTTTAAATATTGAAGGGCAGAATATTATTTTTAACTATCATGGAAAGAGGGACTTCACTAAAGTACTAAAGGGTGTCCCAAAATTCACGCAAGAAGTAGTTTGGATAAAAAACACAGGTTTATAATTAAAAATTGTAAATTTTTTATTGATTCATAAAGTATACAGTATAGGGTTATGTATGGAATAGCATATCGGGTAAATGGCCTCCATAGCTTTGCTGGCACATATGCACTCTTTTGTTGAAATTTTCCATGACCGTTTTGCATAAATGTGGCTGAATTTCGATGAGGCTCATTTTCATCTTGATGGCTTGGTTAATCGACAAAATTGTCACATTTGGGGTTCAGAAAATCCATGATTGATTGTTGAGAAAAAAATGCATCTACAACGTGTCACTGTTTGGTGCAGATTTTGGGCTGGAGGCATCATCGGACCATTCTTCTTTGAAAATGCGGCTGCTCAGGCAATTACAGTTAATGGTGTTCGCTATCGCGACATGATAATACAGTTTTTTGTGCCTAAATTGCAAGATATGGATGTGGGCGACATGTGGTTTCAACAAGACGGTGCCACATGCCATACAGCCAGAGAAACTATTCAATTACTGCATGAATCATTTCCTGGTCCTGTAATTTCCCGTTTTGGTGATCAGAATTGGCCACCCAGATCATGCGACTTAATGCTGTTGGACTTTTTTCTTTGGGGTTTTTTGAAGTCTAAGGTTTATGCCAACCAAGCCCATGACCACCCATGCCTTGAAGAAGGAAATTGAGCGCTGTATCAACGAAATTCAGCCACATTTATGCAAAACAGTCTTGGAAAATTTCAACAAAAGAGTGTGTATGTGCCAGCAAAGCCTTGGAGGCCATTTACTCAATATGCTATTCCATACATAACCCTATACTGTATCCTTTATGAATCAATAAAAAAATTACAATTTTAATTATAAACCTGTGTTTTCTATCAAAATTACTTTCTTGCGTGAATTTTGGGACACCCTTTACAAATATTTAAGAATCTGAGCATTTCTTCTACAGATAACATGAAATTGGAAATCTGCAGTACTAAGACTTGCAGAGAAACTTACCTTGGAAATTTAAAAGATCCTACTGTTGAAATTTCTGAGAATAGGGGAGTGTGTGCTATCACTTGCAACTACTATATGTAAGGCGAATAGAGAGAGAAAACACATTTG
>NW_005871050.1:10890266-10923566 GCF_000147115.1 Myotis lucifugus | reverse complement strand
TAAGATAGTGTTTCACCTTTAGTATTTTCTTAAGGTTTACATATATCCTGGCATTCTGAGATTCTACAGGAACATTTATTTAATCTACAATCTCTAATTAATTACCTAAGGAGAAGATGCCCTCAGAGTATTTTAATTTTGAAAATACATGGTGAAGCCCGGCTGGTGTGGCTCAGCAGTTGAATGTTGACTCAGGAACCAAGAGTTTGTCAGTTCCATTCCTGGTCAGGGCACAAGCCAGGCTTGCAGGCTTAATCCCCAAAAGGGGGTGTGCAGGAGGGAGCCCATTGATGATGTTGTCTCTCATTGATGTTTCTCTATATCCCTCTCCCTTCTTCTCTCTCTAAATGTCAATAAAAACATACTTTTTCAAATATGCTAAAGATTTGATTTATTTTATGTATGTGTGGCCTATAGGTCTGTGTGAGTATTTGCCTGTGCTTGTAGAAGATTGCTAGTTTTTGAAAGCAAATACAATTTCTGACTGAATAAAAAAAATCTATCTATTGAATTTATTATGGTGGTAAAAGATTAAACCTAAGAGAACCGAACTTACAGTGGTTCATAAGTGCTATTTCCTACTGTTAAGTTAATGTTTTATGACATCATTATGCAACTTTTTCACTCCCATTGGAGAATTGTCCTCTATTCTCTCTTTTTGAATAAATAGCCTGAAACAATATACTCTGATAACTGTTCTGGCTGAAAATCATATCTGCACCCTGTTGAGAAATATGGCCCAATTTAAATTAGTATTTCCAGTAAATATACAAAAACACTTTCCAAAATATATTTTAGGGAGGCTACATCACCAAATGATGTATTTTCTAAGTAATGCAGACCAATTTGTATTCAAGTCATTTGCCATCCCATTAAACTTTACAGCATATGGCATTTTCCTCAAAAGAAATGAGACAAAAATATAAGACACACTGGTAAGGAAATAGTAACTAAACTTCCTTTCTTTATGTTTTTTGTTCATTGAATTTTGTTCTGATGATAAAACATATTTTTTACTCTATAAAGGATAAATATGGATGCATGTTTTAGATAATATTGTGACTCTGCATGCAATGTTTATTCATTTACTTTTAAACAGACATAGAACAAATGCTAAAGCAGCAAGACATTTTTATAGTTTATTATTGGAAATTATAATTTACTGAAAATTTAACAAACATTTACTGATCTCCTATGGTTTCCAGCCTCTTATTCTTACCATGAGTTATATAAGGATCTCTGATCTCATGAAGTGTACATTATTTGTGTATTTTCTTAATCTTTATTATTGAAAGTATTACATTTGTCCCCTTCCCTCCCCCCCATTGATCTCTTCTAGTTGACCTGAGCTTACATTATTTGGATTCAAGGGGTGGGAGAATAGAGGAGGCTAAAAAAACTGAATAAAACATTAAGAAATTTTGATAAGGAAAATGTTTATAAATAAATTGATATGAGGTAATGTGATCAAGATATTCTAGGAAGATGATAAAGTGGCTTTTTTAGAACAAGAAGCTTGTTCCAGCCAGTTTGGCTCAGTGGATAGAGAATCGTTGTCCTGCAGACTGAAGGGTTGCAGGCTTGATCCCTGGCCATGATCTGGGCCATGGGAGAGGCAACCAATCGATGTGTCTCTCTCACATTGATGTTTCTCTCTTTGTATCACCCACTTCCTTTGACTCTCTCAAAAAAAAAAATCAGTGGAAAAATATCCTCAGGTGAGGGTTAACAAAAACAAATACAAACAAATAAACAAGAGGCTTATCTGAGGAGGTGATATTTGAATTGAATCTTTATAATAAGACTAGAAGCCCATTGCACGAAGATTCGTGCAATAGGCCTTCCTTCCCCTGGCTGCCGGCACCTGGGACACAGCAAGGCTTGGGCCTCAGTGGAGAAGCCAAGCCTCTTCAGTCTTTAGTCTTCAGTCTTCAGTCTTCACTCCAGCCGGAGCCTTCAGTCTTCGCTCCGTGCCTGCATATGCAAATTAACTGCCATCTTTGTTGGGTTAATTTGCATAGTCACTCTGATTGGCTGGTGGGCATAGCAGAGTGACACCAATTTGCATGTTTCTCTTTTATTAGTGTACATGGAGCCAACCTCATGAATATCTAGAGCCAGAACTTTTCAAGTGGAAGAGACAGTAAGGACAAAGGACCTGAAGAAGGAGTTAGCTTGTGCATTTAAGAAACTTAACAAAAGATTCAACAAATTGCATTGGAAAACCTGGATATCCACATGCAAAAAAAAAAAAAAAAAAAGGAAAAAAAAGAAAAAGAAAAAAAGAAATTGTGTCCTTATACCGTATACAAAAACTAACTGAAAATGGGTCAAAAATTTAAATGCAAAGGCTCAACTATTTATAAGAACACATAGGAAAAGAGTTACATGACATTGGATTTTGCAATGATTTCTTGGATATGACACCAAAAACATATAGGAAAAGTAAAAAAATAGATAAATTGGACTTTATAAAAAATAACTTTTCTACATTAAAGGACACTAGAAATGGTAAAAAGACAACTCATGGAATGGGAGAAAATTTTATATATTTAATAAGGGATTAATATATAGAATATTTTTTAAAATCCTATAATTCAACAATAACTGAACAAAAACCCAATTTAAAAATGTGTCAAATATTCAAATAGACATTTTCCTAAAGAAGATAAAAAATGGACATCATTTATACATTGTGTATTATAGAATTATACACTTGAAACCTATGTAATTTTAAAAACTGTTACCCCAATCAATTCAATATTTAAAAAATATGCAGTAAAAAAAATGGTTAACAAGCGTGTGGAAAGAGATGGTCAACATTACTAACCATTAGAAAAATGCAAACCAAAACCAAAATGAGATGTCATTTCATGCTCATTAGAATGTTAATTATGAAAAATATAGTCAATAAAATGTATTAGTGAGGATGTATAGAAATTGAAACCATTTGTATATTGCCAGTGGGAATATAAAATTGTGTAGCCACTGTAGAAAATAGTATGGTGGTTCCTGAAAAAATTAAAAATATAATTACTATATGATCCAATAATTCCACTTCTGGATATATACACAAAATAATTGAAAGTATGTCCTGGAAGATATATTTTTTCATCCATTTTTATATTTTATAAAAAAAATATATATACTAGAGGCCCGGTACATGAAAATTCATGCACTGGAGGAGGGGCCCTCAGCCTGGCCTGCCCTCTCTCACAGTCCGGGAGCCCTCAGGGGCGGGAGGTGACCCAGCGATCAGGGGAAGGAAACACCCCCATCACACCTCTGCTGCTGCCACTGCCTGCAGCACAAGCCTCAGCCAGCCCTGGTTACCTGAGCCTCGGGTGGCCCTGGTCGGCTGGGCAGCTGTCATCCAAGGCTTGCCTGCACTTTGGGCTGGCCCTGGGGGTCTCGGGGGCTGAGGGTGGGTCCAGCTGATCTGCTCTCCTGCCACCTCCCTGAAGGGGCTGAAAAAATTGGAGGACTCCAGTGAGGCTGAGGGGACTGGGCACCGCAATGTTGTGGCTATGGGCGCCACCATCTTTGTGATGGAGTGATGGTCAATTTGCATATTCCCTCTTTTTTAGATAGGATTATTAACAATAGCCAAAAGGGAGAAAAAAAATGAATGAATGGATAAACAAAGTGTAGTATACTATCCTATATAATAAAAGGATAATATGCAAATTGACCGTAACAGCAGAACGACTGGGAATGACTGGTCACTATGACACACACTGACCACCAGGGGGCAGACGCTCAATGCAGGAGCTGCCCCCTGTTGGTCAGTGCGCTCCCACAGGGGAGCTCTGCTCAGCCACAAGCCAGGCTGCCAGTTGCCAGCACAGCGTGGTGGCGGGAGCTTCTTCTGCCTCCTCAGCAGCACTAAGGTTGTCCGACTGCAGCTTAGGCCTGCTCCCTGTTGGCAAGTGGACATCCCCTGAGGGCTCCCGGGCTGCCAGAGGGATGTCTGACTGCCAGCTTAGGCCCAATCCCCCAGGGAGCGGGCCTAAGCCAGCAGATGGACATCCCCCGAGGGTCCCAGACTGCGAGAGGGCACAGGCTGGGCTGAGGGACCCCCCTGAGTGCACAAATTTTTGTGCACCAGGCCTCTAGTTCAGTGATGAAAAGGAATGAAATTCTGACACATGTTACAACATAAAGGGAAATTGAATATACTATCATTAGTGAAGTAAGCCAGTGATAAAAGACAATATTGTATGATTCCACTTAGATAAAGTACCCAAAAAAGTAAAATTCATGAAACAAAAAGTAAAATAGTGGTTGCAAGGGCTTGGAAGGTAGTAAAGAAATTTTAGTTAGTTAACTCCAATTTTCTGAGTAAAAAGGTAAGTAATTCAGGAAAATCTGGAACATCTTCATTTGTCAATTTATCTAAAATCTTCTTGCTCATATTTAAATTTGCACATTACATAACGCTTAGTTTGTTAGTTGTCTTAGTCTAAAGTTTCTTCTAACAATTATTCTTTAATATTTAAATAATATTAAATAATTTCAAGTAAATATATTCATAAATGAGTTTACTTATTTGCACACACTATGCTTCTCATTCATTTATACAATCATTTTATGACTACTGTAATCAGGGTCAGACATATAAGAAGTTATCCAAAATATTGAATCTGAATATAAACTAATAAGAATTTATTTTTTCCCTTATCTACAAAATATTATCACAAACCTAAAAAACTGTTTTTTTTTCAGTATTTTAGTTATTATTAAACATGGTAGCCTAGACAATATTCCTAAGTTACAATCAACTGAATCTAAAGGTAGTTCAGTTGTCCCCACTTATCTGTAGGGGATATGTTGTAAGACCCCCCAGTGGATGCCTAAAATCATGGATAATACTGAAGCCCATATGTACTATGTTTTTTCCTATACATAGATACCTGTGACACAGTTTTAGAAATTAGACACAGTAAGAGATTAACAACAATAACTATATAAATTAGACCAATTTTTAACAATATAGTGTTATTTCTCTCTCTCTCTCTCTCTCTCTCTCTCTCTCTCTCTCTCTCTCATCCTCTCATAACCAAACCTGATTACCTAGTGAGCTAATAAGTGGCTAATGGGCAAATAATGTATATGGCATAGACACACTAGACAAAGGGATGATTCACTTCCTGGCCAGGAGGAGTGGGACAGTCAAGTTTTCATCATGCTACTAAGAAAATCATGCAATTCAAATTTTTTTATTTTTTAAATTTTGTATTTAATATTTTTGGACCATTGTTGGCTATGGCTAACTGAAACTACAGAAAGTGAAACCTTGGCTAAGGAGGGACTACTGTAGTGTGTTTCCCCTTATGAAGAATATTTCATTATCTAAAAATTGATTAAATGTAAATATTAAGTGAATTGGTATCTTCCTGCAAGTTTTCATTTAATTTTACAGGCTAATGTAAAGTAAGTCATTGCTGTTGCTCATAAAATAAATCCACATGCTTTTGGTGTGTTCTAAAATCTTGTATGTCTGGAAACAAAATGTGGTGTGATTTGCAAGAAACAGATACATTTTAAATAAGTTTTTTGAGGGAAAAAAAACCTGCCTTTCTGGAAAATCAATATGTCCTGGTCTAAAGTGGAATTGGTCATTATAACATATGGAAGTCAAGCATTTAAAATTCAATTGTTTTAAAAAATACGAAAGTGTTACATTTTTGTTAAGTTACTAAAGGATTGCTGGCAACTGGCAGCCTGGCTTGTGGCTGAGCAGAGGGGGCAGGGGGAGGGCAGTGGCACTCAGGAAGAGAATAATGTGGTGATGAGATAAAAACAATTTTGTTTTGAAAATGTCAAGGTGAGGAAAAGCAACAGTTCTGGCCTTTTTAATTACATGGAAATGTCAGCCTGGCATATGTTTATAGTTCTTTTTTTCTCATTACAGATAAAAATATTTTGCTCATTAGAAACTTATAGCACTGTTTGGATTCTTAGAAATCAGTTCAGAGGTGTTTTTTTTATTTTTCTGAAAGATACAGATATATATATATGACATTGTCTTTCAGGAAATCACTTTTAATTCTGATAAAGATGTTCAGAGACAAGTATAAAATAATGATGACAATTAAAATATGACAAGAAAAGGTAAATATTATACCTGCACCATTACAATATAATGACTACTTTTTATATACTGAAGAAAAATTAGAATTGACTAATGACTTTCTTAAGGAAACAAAGTATATCAACCTCATTAAGTAACCTCATATCATAGAACAGAGAGCATCTTCATTGGGAGAATTAGATATAGACTGGGCATATGTTAGCTTCCACATGTATCTTGATCAATCCTTAATCAAATTGGTTGAGAAAATTTTGATTCTGGACCTGAAAACACTAGGGCCCATAAAATAAAAATTTAGAAGACATATTAGGCATTTAAAATTTGTAACTGAAAAGACCAGGAAGATTTATCAAATTTACTCCTTTGATGTTACAGTTGAGTAAAGCATCCAATGAGGCAAAAATATGTATTTAAATTCACATACATATTTACTAACAGAGTTGAGACTACAACACTGATTTCCTAAGAAGTGATTTTTCTTTCACAGAAGCTCATCATGTCAATCAGAATGCAAAATACCAAGGTTAAAATAGGATTCTTACTTTAAAATAATTAGCAAATAGTTTTCAGTTAATTTTAGATAATACAGTTCCCTCATCCTCTTCCACCTCCTCTTGTTCATCTTCACCTTCTTCTAATTACTATGTGACTGTTTATAATAATTTGATTTCTAACAAATTGCCTTTCTTCATTCATATTTTAAAGTATATTTCCCAAACTCCAGAACTACATGCATGTATAATTGTTCTACAACATAGTAATTCAAATAAAATATATTAAAATTAAAATCTTGTTCTAAAAATCAGCCACTTCTTTCTGTATGTATATGGCATCTTTACAAATCTATTATGTTTATCTTATGGCCAATATATTTCTCCTCTCATTATAAAACATTAGTGTGTCATTTGTTAACACTTGCTTATAATGTAACCTCTTCCCGGATGCGGTGCTAATTGTATTTTGGAGTAAGTTTGGCTTCTATCTTAATTGGCTCTATTTTAATTTGAAGTGGTGCAGTTTGGAATCTGCTAACAATTTAAAGATCCTTTTCAAAGGTTTAAATGAAAGACAAAGAAATACTCTTATCCAAAGTATTGGCATGCAATGACTTAGTATTACATTTCAAAACTTGGCTTTGTATAGTGAGGTAGAAAAGTCACTTTATACTGTAAATATGAGAAGAGAGTATAATGGGAAATGATAGTTGGAAAAATAGCCTCTCTCACTCTCTGAAAATAATCTAAGTATCTATTGAGAGATGAATGAATAAAATGTGCTTTATACATATATTATATGTAATATATACTAGTATATGTGTTTTATATGTCTGTCTCCATACCTATACTAATAATAGAGGAATATGCAAATTGTCCAGGATGCCATCACAGTAATAGTAACAACAGGCTGCGTGGGGCGACAATGCCAGGAGGGGAGTTAGTGAGGGACGACCAAATGACTGAACAGCAGGCTGCATGGGGTGACCAGGCCAGCAGGGGGGACAGTTGGGGACAACCAGGCCAGCAGGGGGGCAGTTGGGGGTCACCAGGCTGGCAGGGGGGAGTGAGGGGTGACCAGGCCAGCAGAGGGGGGCAGTTGGGGGCAACCAGGCCAGCAGGGGGGGAAGTTGGGCACAACAAGGCCAGCAGGGGGCAGTTGGGGGTGATCAGGCCAACAGGGGGGGCAGTGAAGGGCGACCAGGCTGGCAGGGGGGGCAGTTGGGGGCAACCAGGCCAGCAGGGGGCAGTTGGGGGTGATCAGGCCAACAGGGGGGGCAGTGAAGGGCGACCAGGCTGGCCGCAGGGGGGGCAGTTGGGGGCAACCAGGCCAGCAGGGGGTGCAGTTAGGGGCGACCAGGCCAGCAGGCAGAGGTGGTTAGGGGTGATTAGGCTGGCAGAGGGGGCAGTTAGGGGCGATCAGGCAGGCAGGCAGGTGAGCAGTTAGGAGATCAGGCCTAAATCGGCAGTCAGACATCCCCTGAGGGGTCCCAGATTGGAGAGGGTGCAGGCTGGGCTGAGGGGACCCCCCCATGCATGAATTTCATGCACTGTGCCTCTAGTATACATATATAATATTATATTTATATATCCATATAATATTATTCATCATTTAAAAGAAGAAATACTGCCATGAGGCAACATGGATGAGCCTGCAGGAAATTATGCTATGTGAAAGAAGTCATACATAGAAATATAGATGTCTCATGTCCTCACTCTATGTGGAATTTAAAAAATTTAATCTGAAGTCATCAAGGAGTTGAATAGTGGTTGTCAGGGGCATGAAGTATGGGGAAATGAGAGGATGTTGGTCTAAGGCAGTGGTAGGCAAACTGCGGCTCGCGAGCCACATGCGGCTCTTTGGCCCCTTGAGTATGGCTCTTCCACAAAATACCGACTTCTGCGCATGGGCCACGAAGTTTCAATCGCACTGTACATGCGCACCCGCACGTAGTATTTTGTGGAAGAGTCACACTCAAGGGGCCACAGAGCCACATGTGGCTCGTGAGCCTCAGTTTGCCGACCACTGGTCTAAGGGAATAAAGTTTTAAGTTATGCAGAATGAATCAATACTAGAGATCTAATCTACAGCATGGTGACTATAGTTAATATTGTATTGTATTCTCAGAATTCCATGAGAGTAGATCTTAAGTGTTCTTACACATTAAAAAAATGATAACTATGTGAGGTGATGGATATGTTAATTAACTTGATTCAGGTTATAATTTCATAATGTATGTGTATACCAACATACTGTGTTATACAGTTTAAATTTATACAATTTTAATTTGTTAATTAAAAGTCAGTAATTTAAAAAAATAAAAGTGTAATCAGAAAACAAAGATATCTTCCTGCTGAAAAGGACATTTTATCTTTTTAATAATATTGTGTGGCATAAGTCTGACCTATTCCCAGTATTTCAAAGGTGAAGAATAGAATAATTCACAAAATGTGCATGTGTGAAGAACTTGTCAAATATCAGTATGATTAAAAAATAACATAAACATTGAAGTAAAACTGGAAAAGAGTCTTCCAATCTTTTCACCAGTCCTCTGACTTTCAAGTTCTTATGGAAATAAAGAGACAATAAGTTGTCTAGTAAAATGTAGACATTTGTCAGTTTCAAGTAATGTGATTTGTTTAGATGATTCCTGAATACTCTTCTCACCTTCTTTGCTTAAACAGCAATGTTTCTGTGAGTCTATGTGGAGTAGCATAACATAGCAACATGAGGGATTAGTCTAAATGTTTCAGAGTGTTGTCCCCATGTACTAGAAATTACTTGTTACATAACGATATTATATAATTTTCTCTCCCAGGCAGCTGGATTGATTGTATAATTGCCTGAAAAAGAATATCAGTTACTTCTTCAAGCAACATACATTTCCTTTTCTCAAGGTTTATTAATCCATTCATTTATTCAAAATTTATTGCACTTCTATTACATCCATATCATAATACAATAGATACTTGAGGGATATAAAATATGTAATATAATTCTAATTTTGAATAAGATAGAAAAATGGTTGGAGTTTTGGTTTCCTTCTCAATCCTAACACCTGAGAGTCAGTGATAATAGTTCTAAAAACTTTAGTCAGCAATAAACACAAATATATTGAAAAATCTCTAGAAAGACCAAGGTGGAAAGATGGGAATTATGTCCACAGGGAATTACAAACTGTAGCAGAAAATAAACATGGGCCACAGGTAAGGATAGGTTCAGAGAAACTTTCTAATTCATGAACTAATGCAGAAGTATTTTAGGTAACTGCTATGTGCCAGTTACTGTTACTATACTAGCAATAAACAAAATAAGGATCGCTGCTTCATGGAGCTTACACTGTAATAAGAGCCAAACAACATACTAAATAAGTAAAACAAACATATCAGCCAAAACCGGTTTGGCTCAGTGGATAGAGCGTCGGCCTGCGGACTGAAAGGTCCCAGGTTCGATTCCGGTCAAGGGCATGTACCTGGGTTGCGGGCACATCCCCAGTGGGAGGTGTGCAGGAGGCAGCTGATTGATGTTTCTCTCTCATCGATGTTTCTAACTCTCTATCTCTCTCCCTTCCTCTCTGTAAAAAAATCAATAAAATATATTTAAAAAAAAAAAAACATATCAGTAGGTGATAAGCAATATAGAGAAAAATAAATCAGGAAAAAAGTATAGGGAGTTGCAGGGAACACATGAAAATTTAAGTAAGGTCTCCAGGGAAGGCCTGTGTTTGGAGGTAATTTATAATAATAAAAGCATAATATGCTAATTAGACCAGACGTCCTGCTGGACAACCTTCTGGACAAAGCTGGGGTTGCGAGGGAAACCCGGGTCTCGGGCGCCAGAGGGATGCTGGTGCTGATAGCCAGGGGAAGGAAGGTCTACTCTTGCACGAATTTCGTGCATAGGGCCTGTAGTATTTGAATAAAGACATACAGGTGAGAAGAAGAACTATAGGTTTTTCTGAGAGGAGAGACTTCCAGGCTGAACAAATATACTGAGGTGACAGCGGCTCTGGACCATCCGCATTTTTTAGGAGTTCTCTGTCTTTCCTGGCTGCAGACTGCCTCTCAGCTGAGCCTCCCCAGCTTGATCGGACTGACTGTCACCCGTTTCAGCTGCTCACCCCTATCTGCTCCGGGATAAAGCACCAACACGTCCGTCTAAGCCTCCGCCATTTTCCCGACCCCGCATATTACCGATATGACAGTTTTAAACAGCATTTCTCTAACTTGTGTTTAAAATATAGACTGAGTAGAAATAGGTGGGAAAATGGGATTGGGGAACAGTAAGAAAGCTACTTGAGTAATTCAGGTGAGCAATATTATTCCTTTGACCCAGGAGAGGGTTTCTCAATCAGCATTATTGACATTTGGGACAGACTATTTTTTCTTGTGTACGTACTGGGGAGGGGCACTGCCCTGTGCATTGCAGGGTATTTAGCAGCATCCCTGGCCTCTCCAACCAGATTCTAGTAGAAATGCCCTCCCCTAGTTGTGACAACCAAAAATGCCCTCAGATATTGCCTAATGTCCTGAGGAGCAAAATTACCCTCAGCTGTGGGAACCATTTTCCAGAACAATTATAGGATAAGTGGTAAGAAGTTGTTATATTCTGCATATGTCTTGCAGGTACAGTCAACATGATTTGCTGGCAAATTTTATGTGGAATAAGAGAAAAGATCAATCCATATATCTACGAATTTTTGTTTTAACAACTGGAAGACTAGAGGTTGTCATTAATTGAAATTAGGAAGCTTGCAAAAAGTAGATTTGGGTGAACAATTAGTCATGTTAATTTTGAGGTTCCTATGAGACATCAACTGAAGATAGTGTCCTGTTTGTACATATGGTTCTGTGTATATAATTGCTGCCATGGAGAAGAGAGCAAGAGTGTCGGATCAATTTCAATCAGTGGTCATCTATCTGGGGGGAAATTTCCGAGTGGAGAAAATGCCTAGTATAAAGGTGGTAATATGAGAGCAGTGCTCATACATAGTTGGAATTAGAAGACAATAGCATTGTGACAGGCTGACTACATATTTCTCCTCACCCTGATGCTTAGGTATTTTGTGTGACACATTTCCTAAGTGATATAACTATAGACTATATGATCTCAACACAATAAAGTAAAGGAAAAGCAACAACAGAAAACTAGCTCCTCAAAGAAAATGTGTTTTGATACAAATAAATAAATAAAACATATACTATCAAATAACTCAAGTTTATGAGGAAATTATAAATTACTATGTAGAGCTAACTGTCAAAGAAAGTATTAAATACTAAGTTGTGATATCCAGCTAAAACAGTACTTTATGGGAAATTTATAGTGTTGAATATCAGAAGATGAGAAAGACTGAAAATAAATGAGCTACACATTCAATCTAGGAAGCAAGAGAAAAGCAATAGAGTAAACTTTTAAATAAAATGAGAAATAGCAAATAATTCAGTCAAATAATTTACAAATGAAAGGCTGGTTTATTGAAAGGAGTTTGAAAAAGGGTAGATAGGTAGCAAGATTAACCAATACAAATAAAAGCAGAAAGCCTAAATAAATACTGAAAAGTGAGTGATAACTAATGATAAATGAGTAATAGCAATGTAAAATAACATAATCAAACCTATGCAAGTGTTTGAAAAAATAAGTTAATGTACTTTTGGAAGACTATAGGATCAAGATAAACATACAATGAAACAGCAAAACAGAAAAACACAAATAGTCATTATAGACATCAAGATGATAATAAAATTCTTCTGCCATTCCACATATCAGTGCCAACAGCCCCCAAATCAGACAATTATAGAATTGAATTCTATGAAACATTCAATAAACATATAATGTATATTCCTATTTTGTACAAATAGTTCTAGAAAATATAAAATAAATAATGCTTAAATTGTCCAAAAATATTTTAACAGCTTTATAGAGATATATTTGGCATATTATTAAGTGTTGGCAATGATGTAGGGTATTAGGAAACATCATGTATTGCTAGTGAGAGTACAAACTGATGCTCATTCTGGATAGCAAACTTACAATACTTAATCGAATTTAAGAATGTGTATATCTTGCCTGCCAGTGTGGTTCAGTTGTTGAGCATTGACCTGTGAACCAGGAGCTCACGGTTCGATTCCCAGTCAGGACACATGCCCAAGCTGCAGGCTTGAGCCCCAGTGTGGGTCATGCAGAAGGCAACCGATCAATTATTCTCTCTCAACATTGATGTTTCTATTTCTCTCTCCCTTTCACTTCCTCTCTGAAATCAATAAAATATATTTTAAAAAATAATGTGTATATCTTTTTTTAAATAGATTTTATTGGTTTTTTACAGAGAGAAAGGGAAAGAGAGTTAGGAACATCGATGAGAGAGAAACATCGATCAGCTGCCTCCTGCACACCCTCCACTGGGGATGTGCCCGCAACCAAGGTACATGCCCTTGACCGGAATTGAACCTGGGACCCTTCAGTCCGCAGGCCAACGCTCCATCCACTGAGCCAAACCGGTCAGGGCTAATGTGTATATCTTAATACCTACAATCTTATCCCTGTGTTTCTAGCTCAGAAAAAGTCACACAGGTTCAAAAGAAAACAAGTGAGATATTTCTTTTAATATGTTACCTAACATGGTAGCTGCTTCTTTGCTAAGTAGAAATCTGCTGATATCACTTAGAGTGCTTTGTTTAAAACACACATATTAAGATGTTAACAATTTCTCATGCATTGCAAATGAAATAGCATGTTTTTTTATTGCTACTTTACTCTGGTGTTTTACTTTTTGGTTGTATCAAACTTGTGTATTAAATATAATCATGTTCTGTTTTAAAAAAATAAAACACACGTATTAAGAATTAACCTCTGGGCATGTGATTTGGCAGATTTGGGTTGGGGCCCAAGCATGATTTCTTTTATAAAATCTTAACACATGACTCTGACATTTTACTCTTAGTGAAGATACATTGATGTGATGGAGTTAGTATTTACCCAAGGGTACCTTCTTCCATGAGTTTAATTAAATAATTTACAAAGTCCACCATGGACTAAATGGAAAGCTTGAAGTAAAGAACAAAGAAAATAGGAAGTCAGGCAAAGCATTCATTCTCCAGTTTTCCCTTAATATTTATATTGTGTTATTTATCAGACTCAGAGAAGCCAGAACGTTCATCCCATTAATGCTAGTATAATGAATTTTGGAACAGAGTATGCATTCATGAATGCTTTGAGAGAATTTATCCCAAACATGTTGAAGCCTATTTCACGTGAAGTTGGTTTTGTCCCAGGATTTTTTTTTTTGTTAAAAATAAATGCGTGGTGGGCACACAATGCAATATATGCAAATCATGCATCTTAGAAATGTACACTTGAAACTTGTATGATCTTAGTAACCAATGCCATCCCACTAAATTTAACTTAAGAATAATAAAATCACTTCATAATCCACTTGGTATATTTAACTTGGAGTTATGGAAAACACATAGGACTTCTACTTCTCCCATCAGTTTCACAAAAAATAATCATTAATTCAAATCATTTCTTATAAATCAATGTTATGATATAGCCTCTGGGTGCTAGAACTCACTAGCTATTGGCTGAGAGTGAGAAAATGAGAGAACTTTGAGGTTAACACTACTCCCCACTCCAATGCCCAAATAACCCAGAAAGAAGTATATCAGGTTGATCTTCAGAACTGGTTTGCCGGCTGTTGTGATTTGAGCCACATGCTCCTGCCTCTCACCAACCCCCACCTCTCAAGCCAAATGGGTCAATCATCAGATAATCTCTGTGTTTTATTTATGCTTAAAATGCTTAAAATGGGATAAAATCTTACCTCCAAATTGAGAGTTGAAGTACAATGTGCCAATCAATCTAAAGCTTAACAGACTGATAATGACTTTTTCTGGGAAGAGAGAATGGAGTGAAAAAAGGGCATGAAAGAGGATCTGAGAGCGAAGAGCAGATTGGTAAGAGAAAAAGGAAGGGATAAAGAAGAGTATATATTCATTACTTACTTCAAACTTCATTACAGTGGATGCATCTAAGTCTCTCTTGGGCAAAGACAAATAGACAGCTAAGTAATAGTTGTAGGCTTGACTTTGGTAAATTTAAGTAACTCTGCCTCATAGAACTTATGCATATTTGTCTCAACCTGGGAGATTTTATTGAAGGCTATTTGAGGAATTTTTATTGAGGAATCGTTGCATTTTAAAATTCTAACTTCATGATTCATAGTCTTTCTTACACGGTGCTTTTAAAGGTGCTATAAGAGTACCTGGTTAAACAGAATCCTTTTCTTTATAGCTATGCCGAATAACAGAGAGCTGCTCTCTTACCTGAATTTTTCCTATGGGCTTTGTGATGAAGCAAAGTAAATTGGCAAAATAAAGGTGAAATAATACTAAAGAAAAACTAGCTAAAAAATGAAAATTCTTTTCAGTCAATAGTTTCTCTGTTTAGAGGTTTTCTACTCTATACAAATTTAGTTTCAGCCCGAGGTGATAAGAGAAAATAACATTTGACACTGTAGCAAGAAACCTGTCCGGAAAATTATTTTTATTTGAAAGCTGGAAAATTGATAATAGGAACTGAACAGTGGTGGAAAATTGGGCTATGGCAGTGATAACATTCTAGTGGCATTCTGTCCTCTGAGCATTGAGCAAACAGTATAACTCAATGTCCTCCACATTTCCCAGCTTACTATATTCAAGAAAAGTGGAAGAATAAGCATTATCTTTTAGCAATGGTAAAGGAATGGTGTGATTACAAGCAAAAGGCTAATTAGAGAGGAAACATGTAGGTAGTAGAATGCACTGAGGACTTACTAGTACCATGACCTTGGGCAAACTAATTTGTGTCATGGTTTCCTTGTCTTTAAAATTACAATATTAATACCAATGTTGTAGAATTGTTTTAAGACTTAGAAATAATATATCTAATGGATCTTGTACTCTATATGTGTGTTTAGTAAATGGTAGTGATTATTGTTACCTTTCCTAGTTCCAAAGAGAGTTTACCTTGGAAGAACTCAAAAGCAAACCCATATTGTAGTGAATGTTTTGATAAATAAACAGTGTTACCAGTGAATTTTCCTCCCTGATTTCAAATTAAATTGCCTTATTAATTTTGAAAGTTCAACTCTCATTTCTTTAGAGATACAATTGTTTTAAGTCTTAAGTAACTATAAAACTAATGTATGGCATAGGGCATGTTTAAGAGCATGATGAGTAAACTAATGTGGAATAATTTTTAAAATGAGATATTGTCACTACATTGTATTTTCTTCTTTGTTGAGGTATTATTTTTTTCCATAGCTGTGCTCAAAGTGAAAATCTATAAATGTAAATATAGACCACATTGCATAATTTTCTTAACAAGCATCTTTTCATAAAGCAATCAAAGATTTATGTCCAAAAATAAGATAAAATAAATGTATATAATTTCTCTAGGGTGAAGAAATACTGTGTGTAAATATTATTTGAAACAGAAAGACCCAGATCAATTCATGAAATTTGATGTTCTATAGTTACAGCTCTTCACCATTGAATCATTATTATGCAAAATACAATTTTTATGGAGTAATGCTTGCTACAAACTTGGATGCTTAATTTATGTGATTAACACAATTAAAACTTATTTATTTCAAATATAAATATTATTGCTAAAGATAACTCCAAAATTCATAGAAAACAAATAGTAGATACTTTAAAAATACTCAATATTGAGACCATAACTTTGTGTACTTAAAATACATTGCATACTAGTAAATCTAGCATCTATTTGCTTAATCAACAGACATTTAATTATACAGTGTGTCATAATTTGAAATTATTCCATGTCACAAAACTACTATATAATTTCATAATAGTGTAACTCTCTCTAGAAAACTTACAGAATAAAAAGGCAAGTGACATATTAGGAAAAGTTGAAAAGGGTGTCCCAAAGAGTTTGGATGACCAATTCATAATTACACACAATTTAAATAGAAGATAAATAGATACTATATTGATCTCATTTTTTGATAAAATACTTACAGCACTACAATACTGAATTATATACATACTTACTAAATACTACATGTATAACTAATCAGCAGCTTTCCTTAAGTGATACTTTATTTATTGTAATGAATGTTGCATAAATTTTTGTAAATTTAATCTTTTCACAAACAAAACATATTGGTAACAAAATAAAGAACTCTATATTTAAAATTGAATGGATTGCCAAAAAGACATCGAAATGTACAATACAAGTTTATTTTTTAATTTTTATTAAAGTATATTTGACCTTCAATATTATATTAGTTTCAGGTATACAGCAATTCAACCTTTATATACCTTACAATTTGATCACCACAATAAATTTAGTAACCATCTGTCACCGTACAATGTTTTTGCAATATCATTGATTATATTCCCTGTCTGCACACTACATCTCCATGATTTATATATTTTATAACTGGAAGTGTGTACCTCTTATTCTCCTTCACTTTTTCACCCATCTCCTACTCCCCTCCACTCTGGCAACCATCAATTTGTTCTTTGTATCTATGGGTTTGTTTGTTTCTTTATTTTGTTTTTTAGATTCCACATATTAGTGAAATCATATTGTAATTATCTTTCTCCTAATAACTTATTTCACTTAGTATAATATACTTTAGGTCCATCCATGTTGTCACAAATAGCAAACTTTTATTTATTCTATAGATGAGTAATCTTCCATTATTTTTCATATATGTGTATATATGTGACATATATACATACATTTTCTTTATTTGTTCATCTATCAATGAACACCTAAGCTGCTTCCATATTTTGGCTATCAGAAATGATGCTTCAAAGAACATAGGGGTGCATATATCTTTTTAAATTAGTGTTTTCATTTTCTTCAGATAAACACCCAGAAGTGGAATTACTGGGTCATATGATTCTATATTTAATTTTTTGAGGAGCATCCATACTGTTTTCCATAGTGGCTACACAATACCGCCAATAGTGCATGAGGGTTCCCTTTTCTCCACATCCTCCCCAACACTTGTTATTTGTTAACTTTTTTATAATAGCCATTCTGACGGGTATAAAGTGATTTCTTATTGTGATTTTGATTTTGATTTTCCTGATGACTAGTGATTTTGAGCATTTTTTATATGTCTGTTGGCCATCTGAAAAACATTAGCTTATTTATACTATCTGCTATGATTTTGAAGATATATGTGCGAATTCAATGCCTTCCCTGATTTAGATTATTATCGTGTTAAATATTACATTCAAAAAAATTCCACATCTAGCTACAATATCAGGATCAGTAGTAGAGAATCAGGTACAAGTAATTTGATCTGTAACAGGAAGAATCGGGTGTCTTGTGTACAGTAAGAATCAGATGTGACTAAAATATTCACGATATCTGAACCTATGAAGCACATGAAGGCAACATTTGTGGCTAGAAACTGAAATCATGAGCTCCCTATTTATTGTGGAGCAGTGAAACTTAGCCAGAGGAAATAATGATGTGAAGATGAATATGAAGATGAATTCAAAGCTGATAATGATGATGTGCCATTCATTGTCCATGTGGTATAGTAGACATGGAAGATATGAATTTGATTGCCATCTTCACCAATTACTACCAATGTGACCTTGAACAAGTTACAACTCTTCTGAAATTTCTCATGTGAAAAATGTAAATAATAATGCTTACATCACAAGTTTGTTATAAGACCCAAATGAGATAATGTGTGTAAAAGCACTTTACAAATTATAATTTTCTGTGTCATCTTTAGAGTTATATTCTGGACCTTTCAGAAGGAAATTGTTTTAACTGCCCCCAGATCAAGTAGTACCTCTCCTAAATATTATGGCTTCTACAACAACATGGGCTGATTAATTCCTGCTACAATGACAATGGTACAAATTTCATTAGATTCAAATAATGATATTTCAAAAGGAATTTCAATGTCCTATGTATATTGTATTATTTCATACAATGGACTTCATAAAATGTTTTTTTTTTAATATTTTTTTATTTTTATTATGACTTCTTACTGCATTTCAATTCAGTACTTAATCTCATGCTGATTTCTTTTTCTGTTGGATTTTAGTTTTTTCATATTTCCCTAATAAATACTGTAAATCTCTCTTGTTTAAAAATTAATTGCATGGTAATCACAAAATTCTAGCATTCTAATGTGTATGGATATTTTAATTTCATGGATCTCTTGAGCAATAGTGTTGTTTCTGTCAGATATTTAAAATACGTGATTTCTCATGCAGAAACTTGTTAATGTTTTCTTGAAATGGATTTTAATATATAGACTTTAGCACTACCTCTTCACTTATTTTATGAAGAGTGTGGTAAAAACAATCTAACATGAAAATAATTGAATCTACCAGTGATTAGTAAGTATAAAGTAACCCAAATTGCAAATATAAATCAATTTAATGACAAAATTGTTAAACTCTAATTTCAAGTAAAGTACATTAAAAAGTTAATTAGTTGGACTAATATTTTCAAATACTAAGTTTAGATTTGGAATCATATAGATAAAATGGGAAATGAGTATAGTTTTCTTTATTTTATTTTATTATTTATTTATTTTTATCTTTTTCTGTCACCATTTATCCCCTCTATACCCTCTTCCACCTCTACACACATTCCTGCCTCCCCAATCACTACATCATTGTCCAATAAGGCAAGCATCTACTAATTTCATTGAGATAAATAAATAGGTCTATTTTCTTTCACCATTTTAACCAATTTTTATTTTTTATAATTTATTATTTTTAATTATAAGTGTATTCTCGAGGTGACTAAAGGAAAGATAAAATGATAATATGGTAGCCCAATGGCATAAAACAGGAAAAATAATGTTAGTTTTAATTACTCTATGGCTCTTCTGCTTTAATGTCCTAAATTATCTCATTTACTTCTCATTCAACATTTGTTCAATGTATAGCTCAAGCAAGAAGTTAGTTAAATGTTAGTATAATAAGGTTATGCTTCACAAATTGGATTTGATATATAAAGTGTTCAGAAATATTTGACAAAAGCGAAATGTTATTGTCACAGTTTTTTTTTTTAAATTCAGTTTTATTGAGATATAATTGACATACAGACTGTATAAGTTTGAGGTATACAGCAGAATGACTTAACTAGTACACGGTAAGTTTAGTTAACATTTATCATCTCATATAGTTACAAAGTTTTATTTCTTGTGATGAAAGCTTTTAGAATTTACTCTCTAAGAAACTTTCAAATATATCATCCTACAGTGCTAACTATAATTATCATGTTGTGCATTATATTCTCAATACTTAGTTATATTTTAATTGGAAGTTTTTATATTTGACAACCTTCATCCAATTCTCCCATCTTCCACCTTCTGTCTCTGGTAACCAAAAATCTGATCCCTTTTTCGATGCATTTGTTTTCTTCTGTTGTGTTTTGGATTCTACATATTGGTGAGATCACATAGCATTTGTCTTTCTCTGTATTATTATCTCACTTACATGACGCCATCACAGTCCATCATGCTGTCACAAAAGGCAGGATTTCCTTCTTTTATTTTTCATTTTTTTTAATTTTTCTTTGTTGATTAAGGTATTACATATGTGTCCTTATCCCCCCGTTGCTCCCCACCCCCCTACTCATGCCCTCACCTCCCTAGTGTCTGTGTCCATTGGTTAGGCTTATATGCATGCATACAAGTCCTTTGGTTGATCTCTCCCCTTCCCACCACTCTCCTGCCTTCTCTCTGAAGTTTGATGGTCAGATCAATGCTTCTCTGTCTCTGGATCTGTTTTTGTTCAGCAGTTTATGTTGTTCATTATATTCCACAAATAAGTGAGATCATGTGATATTTATTGTGAAAAGCCAGGGCCAGCATGGCTTTCGGGTTCAAAGGCTTGAAGAAAGAGCTGACGTGCAAATTAAAACACAAGACAAGAAATATAAATTTGGAATTATGGGGAAAGCCAGGGAAAGCTTAGCTGTAGTAGCAAAGTTCCACGGAATCTCCATTCCCATCTGCTGTTATTTACTAGAATACACAATTGCCTTTTAGGAATGCAAACAGACATATCAAAGGTGATTGTTTAGTAAACAGTAAATTATCAGGTTGGGGGAGTTTGCTTTAGGCCATTGAGTCAGCAGTAGGTAATAAAATGCAAATATTTACCCTGGAATATTCAAAGAGCTGAATTCAGCATTCTGACCAGAGTTCTCGCATTTATATTAATTACTGTTGATCTTGGTTCTCAGCCATTTATCTTTCTCTGACTGACTTATTTCGCTTAGCATAATGCTCTCCAGATCCATCCATGCTGTTGCAAATGGTAGGAATTCCTTCCTTTTTACAGTAGCATAGTATTCCATTGTGTAGATGTACCACAGTTTTCTAATCCACTCATCTGCTGATGGGCACTTAGGCTGTTTCCAAATCTTAGATATTGTAAATTTTGCTGCTATGAACATAGGAGTGCATACATCCTTTCTGATTGTTGTTTCTAGTTTTTTGGAATATATTCCTAGAAGTGGGATTGCTGGGTCAAATGGGAGTTCCATTTTTACTTTTTTGAGGAAACTCCATAATGTTCTCCACAGTGGCTGCACCAGTCTTCATTCTCACCAGCAGTGCACCAGGGTTCTTTTTTCTCCACATCCTCGCCAGCACTTGTCATTTGTTGATTTGTTGATGATAGCCATTCTGACAGGTGTGAGAGGGTACCTCATTGTTTTGATTTGCATCTTGGGGATGATTAGTGACTTTGAGCATATTTTCATATGTCTCTTGGACTTCTGTATGTCCTCTTTTGAAAACTATCTATTTAGGTCCATTGCTCATTTTTTGATTGGATTGTTTATCTTCCTTTTGTTAAGTTATATGAGTTCCCCATAAATGTTAGAGATTAAACCCTTATCAGAGATAACATTGGATTTCCTTCTTTTATATGGCTGAATAATATTCCATTATATCTGTATAGCACCTTTTTTAATCCTGTCATCTGTCAATGTACACTAAGGCTGTTGCCATGTCTTGGCTAAAGCAATAAGATAAGAAAAAGGAAAAGAAAGCATAAGAATAAGAAAGAAAGAAGTAAAATTGGCTTTATTTTCAGTTTACATTATTATATATATAAAAAATCCAAAGGACTCTACCCAAACTGTTATATCTAATATGGTAAATCAACAAATTCAGTAAAGTTGCAGAATACAAAATCAATATATAAAAATCAATAGCATTTCTATACACTAACAACAATTTATCTGAAAAAATAAGAAAAATAATCCCATTTACAATAACATCAAAGAAAAGAAAACACTTATTAATAAATTTAACCAAAGAGGTAAAAGTTCTTTACACTGAAAAGTATAAGACACTGATGAAAGTTTTAAAGAAGACACAAATGAATGGAATTATATCCCATGTTAATGGACTGGAAGAAATAATATTGTTTAAATATTTTCCCCAAAGCCATATATACACTCAATTCAATTCCAATGGCATTTGTTTTACAAAAATGAAAAAAAAATCTAAGATTTTTACGGAACCACAAAAGACTCCAAATAGCCAAAGTAATCCTGAGAAAGCAGAACAAAACTGGGGCAGCACCCTTCCTTATTTCAAACTATATGACAAAGCTATAGTAATGAAATAAATATGATGCTGGAATAGACACATAGGCCAATGGAATGAAATCTAGAGCCTAGAAATAAACCCATGCATATATGGTCAACTAATATTTGACCAGGAAGCTGAGAATACCCAGTGGAGAAAAGGCAGTCTCTCCAATAAATGCTGCTGGGAAAATTGGATGTTCACATGTAAAAGAATGAAACTAGACCCCTATATTACACCACTCTAAAAAATTAGCCACAAATTTAGAAATAATAATAATAATCAAAATAATAATATTAACAACAGCAGTTAACATTTACTGAGTACTTATTTTGTGTCAAGCACAATGTAATATTCTCCTTACATTCATTACATTCATGAATCATTACTTTTTTAATTCAGTTCTCAAAACTAATGTATGCAATTACTATTTTCTGTTTTATAGAAGATAAAATATTAATCATGAGTCTCTATTAAAATGCCAACTAGTCATGGCAAGATATTTGTGTATGTGTATTTATGTTGAATAAGCATTCCTGCAAAAATATGAGAAAGTATAATATTGGGTCTCTATTAGTTCATACATTTCATCAGGGCAGTTGGCAGCTTATGAAAAATTGTGTCACTTTTCTCCAACAAGGAAGAGGAAGCTGCTGAATTACTGTTCTAGGAATCATGGATATTGTTGGCAGCATTATTCAATCCATTATGGTTTTAAAATTAGTAATTCCCTTCCATTTCTAAAACAAGAGTTATTTTTGTTGTTTTTCTATGTTATCAAAGAAATTGGAAGAATAATTACCCACACTGCAATCAGTTGAGTTTGTATTCTTAGAATGTTGGAAAATCTAGCTTATTGGAATTCTGAAATTCATCATCTGGAAATATAATTTGCACTCTAATGTCTATTTCTTTATGAATTATGACAGGGAAATAAGCTCAAGTTCCACATTCAGCTGATATTTTAGCTGATTTCCTGATTTTGTTGTTTTTATTTCCATGAATAGTTTTCAGTTGATTCTTCCTATTAATTCTTTCTAAAACTGGTGTAAGTAGGAATCCATAAGTGGGATAGCTAAACAGAGGAGAAATGGCAGGTTTTGTTTAGTGATGTTTGCCCCAGATTAAATGATTACAATTCACACCTCTGCTTTTTAATTTTAAACAAAAGAAACAGAATTAGACAGCTGTGCTGTCTCAATGAAATTGAGCATTTGGAATGAACAAGTACTTAGTATATTGGTTGGCTTTCTAGAAGAACTAGAATTACTTATCCTCAAAATTCTTTATACATCAGAATTATCTGAGATACTTGTTGAAAATGAAAATTCTTGTCCCTAAGATGAAGATTGTTTTTATTATTTCTTTTAAAAATTTATTTTTCAATTATAGTTTGTATTCAATATTACTTTGTGCTAGTTTAGGTGTATAGCATAGTGGTTAGACAATCATATGCTTTGCAAACTGTTCCCACAAATATCGCCAGTACCCACCTGCACCATACATAGTTATTACAATATTATTGACTATATTCCCTATGCTGTACTTTACATCCCCATGACTATCTTGTAACTACCAATCTATACTTCTTAATCCCTTCAGCTTTTTAAAATATATTCTTATTGATTTCAGAGAGGAAGGATTTCAGAGAGAAATAGAAACATCAATGATAAGAAAGAAACATTGACCAGCTGCCTTTTGCACACCCCCTACTGGGGATGGAGCCCGCAACCCAGGCATGTGCCCTTGGCCAGAATCAGACCCTTCAGTCTGCAGGCCGACGCTCTATCCACTGAGCCAAACCAGCTAGGGCCCTTTAACTTTTTCACAAAGCCTCCCAAACCCCCTCTTCTGGCAATCATCAGTCAGTTCTCTGAAACTATGAGTGTGTTTCAATTTTGTTTGTTCTTTATTTTGTTTATTCGATTTCACATGTGAGTGAAATCATATGGTATTTGTCTTTTTCTGTCTGACTTATTTCACTTAGCATAATACCCTCTAGGTTCATCCATGTATATGCAAATGTTAAGATTTCATCCTTTTTATGGTCTAGTAATATTCCATTGTATATATGTACGACCACTTTTTTTATCCACTTATCTACTGATGGGCACTTATGTTGCTTCCATATTTCAGCTATTGTAAATAATTCCGCAATGAACATAGGGGTGCATATATTCTTTCAAATTAGAGTTTTTGGATCTTTGGATATATAGCCAAAAGTAGAATCACTGGGTCATAAGGTACTTCCATTTTTAATTTTTTGAGAACCCTTCATACTATTTTGCATAGTGGCTGCAACAATCTGCATTCCCACCAACAGTACACGAGGGTTCCCTTTTCTCCACATCCTCATATGACACTTGTTTACAGATTTATGGATGATAGCCATTTTGCCAAGTGTGAGGTGATAGCTCATCATGGTTTTAATTTGGATTTCTCTGATAGTTAGTGATATTGAACATCTTTTCATATGTCTATTGGCCATTTTTATGTCCCCTTTGGAGATGTGTACCAGCTGAAAATTCTTTTTTTTCTTTATTGATTAAGGTATTACATAAGTGACCTTATCCCTCCATTGTCCCACCACCACACTCCCGTTCATGCCCTCACCACCCCCCCGCCCAGTGTCTGCGTCCATTGGTTATGCTTATATGCATGCATACAAGTCCTTTGGTTGATCTCTCCCCCTTACCCCCACCCTATCCTACCTTCCCTCTGAGGTTTGAGCATCTGATTGATGCTTCTCTGTCTCTGGATCTGTTTTTGTTCATCAGTTTATGTTGTTCATTATTTTCCACAAATGAGTGAGATCATGTGATATTTTATCTTTCTCCAACTGGCTTATTTCACTTAGTATAATGCTCTCCAGCGCCATCCAAGCTGTTGCAAATGGTAGGAATTCCTTCCTTTTTACAGCAGCATAGTATTCCATTGTGTAGATGTACCACAGTTTTCTAATCCATTCATCTGCTGATGGGCACTTAGGCTGTTTCCAGATCTTAGCGATGGCGAATTGTGCTGCTATGAACATAGGGGTGCATATATCCTTTCTCACTGGTGTTCTAGTTTCTTGGGATATATTCCTAGAAGTGGTATTACTGGGTCAAATGGAAATTCCATTTTAGTTTTTTGAGGAAACTCCATACTGTTCTCCACAGTGGCTACACCAGTCTACATTCCCACAAGCAGTGCATGAGGATTCCTTTTTCTCCACATCCTCACCAGCATTTGTCATTTGTTGATTTGTTGATAGCCATTCTGACAGGTGTGAGATGGTACCTTATTATTGTTTTGATTTTCATCTCTCGGATGATTAGTGACTTTGAGCATGTTTTCATATGTCTCTTGGCCTTCCTTATGTCCTCTTTTGAAAAGTATCTATTTAGGTCCTTTACCCATTTTTTGATTGGACTGATTATTTTCCTTTTGTTAAGTTGTATGAGTTCCCTATCAATGTTAGAGATAAAACGCTTATTGAATATAACATTAGCAAATATGTTCTCTTGTGCAGTGGGCTTTCTTGTTGTTTTGTTGATGGTTTCTTTTGCTGTGCAGAAGCTTTTTATTTGGATGTAGTCTCATTTGTTTATTTTCTCTTTAGTTTCCATTGCCCTAGGAACTGTATTGGTGGAGATAATGCTTTGACATATGTCTGAGATTTTGCTGCCTGCAGATTCCTCTAATATTTTTATGGTTTCCCATCTTACCTTTAAGTCCTTTATCCATTTTGAGCTTATTTTTTGTGTATGGTATAAGTTGGTGGTCTAGTTTCATTTCTTTGCATGTGTCTGTCCAATTTTCCCAACACCATTTATTGAAGAGACTGTCTTATCTCCATTGTATGCTCTTGCCTCCTTTGTCAAATATTAATTGAGCATAGTGGTTTGGGTCGATTTCTGGGTTCTCTATTCTATTCCATTAGTCTATATGTCTGTTCTTGTGCCAGTACCAGGCAGTTTTAAGAACACTAGCTTTGTAATACAGCTTGATATCTGGTATTTTTTTTTTATATCTGGTATTGAGACCCCTCCTACTTTGTTCTTCTTTCTCAGGATTGCTGCAGCTATTAGGGGTCTTTTTTCTCCAGATGAATTTTTGGAGAGTTCATTCTATGTCTGTGAAATATACTGTTGCTATTTTAATGGGGAGTGCATTGAATCTATAGATTGCTTTGGGTAGTATGGACATTTTAATGATGTTGATTCTACCAATCCATGAACACGGTATGTTCTTCCATCTGTTTATGTCTTCCTCTATCTCTTTTGATTCTTATTGAATAGGTGTGGGGTGAGGCCCAGAAGCACGCCTTTCAAAAAGGTGATACTGGTAACAGTGGTCCCTAGACCTCATCTGCTCTATATCTACCTATATCCTGAGCATCCCAATAAATATGGACTTCTCCTTGATTGTTTCTACCACTGAGATTCTGTGGATATCAGCAAAAAATCTAGGTAAGTGTACCCCACATTCCTCAAATATAAGGGGTGGCAGGATTAGTTACAGTTGTTATTGTCAGAATGGGACAGCTCAAGCATCCTGGGCAAGTCACAGGACAGTGTTCCCACAAGCAAATATAGAGAGAAAAGACATTCCAGGATGAAGCAGCAGTTCGAACAAAGAAACAGTTCAGATGTTCAAAGTATAGGATTTGTAGTCAAGCCTACCTGGGCTCATACTCCAGCTCTACCATTTTATTTATTTTTAAAATTTAAGTTCTTTATTGTTTAATGCATTACATAAGTCTCCTTTTTTCCCATTGACCTCTCCACAGCTGCCCCCAACCCCCAGAACATGCCCTCACCCCCCATCTGTGTCCATTGGTTATGCTAACATGCATGCATACAAGTCCTTTGGTTGATCTCTTACCCCTTCCCTCCCCCCTGCCTTCCCTCATAGGTTGGACAGTCTATTCAATGCTTCTATGACTCTGGTTCTGTTTTTGTTCTCAGTTTATGTTGTTCATTATATTCCACAAATGAGTGAGATCATGTGATATTTATCTTTCCCTGATTGGCTTATTTTACTTAGCATAATGCTCTCCAGTTCCATCCATGCTGTTGCAAATGGTAAGAGTTCCTTCTTTTTTACATCACCGTAGTATTCCATTGTGTAGATGTACCACACAGCTCTACCATTTTATAATATCTTTACCCACTGCCCTGTTTTCCATATATCTGTCAACCCCTTGTTTTCATAGCTTAAATCATTATGCTCACATTACCCTAAGGTATAATATTCTCAGAACTGCACATGGTCAATTAAGGTATTATCTATTCTCACTCAAAGGTCTTTACCACTACTTCTGTCTCTGTTATTGTACATGTTTTTGTCTAGAAGTCTAGCCATTTTATTTCACTTTTATCCTAAGATTATCTTGTGAAATCTTTACCAATTTATTCTCCAAACATAGATGCTATTACTTAGTTACTATATAGCATTTTCATCTCAGGTTTCCAAATGTAAGTACTAATTTAAGTGCAAATTTTAGATGCTATTTACCACCCTTTCCTGGATGACCTATCTCAGTTCACCTAAAATTTTCCTGTACTAAAGTTCTGATGCTTCTGTTACCCTGTAGAATAACTTCATGTAAGATCACATCTATTGAAAGGAAGTAGATCAAGGATGGATTCATAAAACAGTCTGCATTTGAACTGAGCCTTTAGAGATGGGCAGTTTTTCCACAGAGAGAGAGGGTGTTCTAGAAAGAGGCAACAGTATGAACAAAGGCAGAATCTTCAGAGCTTCTGATTCAATGTAGAGACCAGAAATAGCTATTTTAAGTGAGTAACCCATGCAATTCTAATGCACATGGTTCAAAGACAATAGTTTGAGTATTACTACTTGGGTTCATTGATTCTGTGGCAATATTTAAACTAAAGGGCTTTGCTCTCCAGATTCATGTAGACATGCTATAATGCATACAACTACTGGCTTGGTTGTGAAAAGTGACCCTTTTAATATGATGGAAAATGTGAAGGGGTTTGGGGGCAATCACAGAACCCTCTACAATATTTACAAAATTGAAGAATGGAAGCATAACATTTAATCCAAAGAGAATTCAAAGTGAAATGTCCATGAGTTTCAAAAATTATTTATTTAGAACATTCCAACTTTCTAAGAAGATTCTTCTGCCAGCTTAATACAGATGACATATTGCAAAAATAGATGAAAGAAAAAAAATAAAAACAAAATCCTTCATGCTTCTGCCTCAAGAGAGCTTTGCTTTATACAGTTTCAAAGAAAGAGATCCTGGTATTTCTCAACAGTTTTTGAATTAAAGAAATGTGTGCCTTTTGCCCTGGAAAGTCAGGTTCAGAAAACATTTTTCCATAGATTCTAGTCTAATTAGGGTAGAAGGCTTTCGGAAGGATATAGTGAATATAAGAAACAGAAGTAAAATTCATAAATCTGGTCATTGTCCAGTTTTTGGAGCAAAGCAAAGCATAATACAAACACTAGAAGAGAGGCAAGCTTGGCCTTGGGCTTTGAAAAAGGGCATCTAAGATGAAAGATGCTGCACAGCACAGGTGGTATGAATTGATGTCAAGATGACTTATCTCACCCCTTTTCTGGTTCATCATGGAGCTTCCTTTGTGATCTCCTATATAAATCAAAAAGGCTACAGTAAAATAGGCAGAGAATTGCATACGTGAAAAATCACACAAATGCCTCACCTTATTACTGCACAATCAACCTACATTTTCCTCTACAAAGACAGTTTGTATTTGGTTTCTATTTGTTTTGTATTTGTTGACATACTGCTATATAATTTTCTTCAAATTGTTCTCTGGGACTGCATCTTCTTTCCTCAACTGGACTGAATAACCCTCAAAGCCAAAGGTCATTCATGTGATTTCTTTGGTAGCTCCTCATATTTCAGAGCACATTATTCTGGGCACATCCTGGGAGTTGAAGAGGTACTTGAGGATTGCCTCCATACAACAGTGAAAGGCAGCTGTGAACTCTTCTTCATTTTGTTCAGCTGCCAAAAGGTGGGGCCTAGCCCTGACCGGTTTGGCTCAGTGGATGGAGCGTCGGCCTGCAGACTCAAGGGTCCCGGGTTCGATTCCGGTCAAGGGCATGTACCTTGGTTGTGGGCACATCCCCAGTGGGGAGTGTGCAGGAGGCAGCTGATCGATGTTTCTAGCTCTCTATCCCTCTCCCTTCCTCTCTGTAGAAAATCAATAAATATATTTTTTTAAAAAGGTGGGGCCTAAGGCTAATTTGTATTAATAAACTTGCAGCCTTGTCAGCAAATACTCAAATGAAAACTGCCTCACCCCATAATGGTACTCTCAAGGAGATTAGTTTATGTTTTCTGATTGGCTTCTGATAGTAACAAGTATTGTGATTTCTGTCAGTACTGATGTTACCTTATGGGGGCTTTTCACCTTACTACGTAGGTTCATAAAGCTACCTCATTTTAAGAAAAAAGCTTCTTCAAAAAAAGTGATAGAAGGTTTTTTAAGGGACTCTCTGATAACCACTTCATCCAAAAAGGGGTTCTACTTTATTTCAGAGCTGAAGGGCAGATCTAGAACTCTGTGCAGGTCTTATGTAAAAAACCTTAATTATTTTGTTCAGAAGATTTTCATCCTTGGCTCTCATTGCATATAATCACTATTGTTGTTCCACAGAGCACATGAGATTAAAAATACAATGAGACAGAGGTTTTGAAGGAGGAAAACTTTTTACATTAATAAAACCATAAATAAAGATGCATTGAAAGACTCTTTGAAAAGGGGTAATAAAAATCACTATTATCTCAAATCATAAATACAATTCCCTTCTGGAGGTTTTCATTAAAATATATTTCAAAGACAAACTCAAATTCATACTTTGATAGTAAAAAGAATACCTAACAAGTGTGCTAACATTAGTCTGTATTGACTAAAAATCATTTTGATAGAATTCTGATTCTGAAAATATTTCTCAGATAGTTGAAATACAGTAGCATGTAGAGAAATACATAATATCCTTATGCAGAGAAATATTTCCAAGACCCTCTCATCAGTACCATCTGAACTCTAAGTGGGTTGCTCAGGTGTAGGAATGAGGTAAGATCCAAACAGTCACTATTTTGTCTCTTCATATCAAATGGAAGATCAGGGGAAATACATCAAAGCATGAATCTACATCTTTAACATCTTAAGCATGGTATTGATTCTTTCCCCAAGTCAAAGTAAATTGCAATTCTATGAGCAATCTCTAGGACTCTGAACACTAACTGTCTGATCCTAAGCCTGGATGTAGATAGAAAATGGGTTGACATTGTGTTCTACACCTAATGAGCTTATTGATCAAAGACTTTTCAATATTTTCTTTGATTTACTTTATAAGCACAATAAAAATAGTCAGGACATGGGTGAGAAAATACAGTCACTATACCTATGCTATAAATGTCCTATACTTTTCACATGGGAATCTTTCACTAAATTGACAATAAATATAACAATCACCACACAGCAGCAGAAGCAACATGACAACGATGATGGCTAATATTGGTTAAGCACTTACTGTGTATTCAAGTTACTATACCAAGTAATTTGTATTCATTAACTTCATAATTTCATACAATACTATGAAATGCATTTTTGTGTCCTATTATCATCATTTAATACATTTAAAAGCCCCATGGCACATGATTATTATTATCCCAAAGGTACAGATGAGAAAGTTCCTAGACCTAAAACATTCAGCTATTAATGACAGAGCCAGAACATAAGATAGGGCCAGTTCAAAGAAACTGGCTTAGTGGCTCATGGAGCACTGTAATTTTCTGAATTTTGTTGAATAGAAGAGCATTTGGCTATTTTATTCAACGGATTTGCATCATGGGTATTATCCCAGCTACTTTATAGTGATCCTTTACCAGTTAAGAATTTATAGGTTGGTGTATTATGTCTCAAATCTATTCAAATACTAAAACATATTTACTATTATTATATCATTATCTTGTATGTAGATGAATTTCAAAAAGTGTTCATAAGTTTCTTTCCTGCAGAGAATTTAAGGAAATCAGCAGTCAAGAACAAAGCTCTGCTAATTAGGTCGGAGTCCGCCTGTCTGTCTAATGGAGGCCATCAGCAAGGAAAATGAGAAGCAGTCAATGAAGGCACTTCTGTCTCAACAACACACAGAAAGGAACTGGCATGATTTTAACAAACTAAATGTAACAATGAACACTCAAAAATCTATGCATTTTATGAAATATGGATTCAGAATACTACATACATTATATTTGCAGGGCCATTGACTAAAAAACTATATACATCTTTATTTTTACATATTGATTTTATATGTATAAATATTTATGTAAAAATATATATATTTGCATTTAAACTAACCACATTGACCAAAAAAAGAGACAATTTGAAAGATCTAGCTAGTAAAGAGCCGAAGAAAATGTGTAGAAGCTCCTTTGGCTCCAATTCAGTGCTGTTAGAAATAATGCATAGAATGAAACTCCATTTGACAGCCTGATAGGTAATAGAATATCAGGTAACATCTACCTATGCTTTAGTGATGGTAATTCAATGTTGATAACTTTACACTTATATTTATATCAATTTTTATAGTTTAAAACAAAACATGTTCAAGAAAACTACAGAATAAAATTCAGCATAACAAGACAAAAGAAAAATTAAACCCCGCTATTTTAAATCAAAGATAAAAAATAAGATTTAAGACTGAAAAATGGAAAACAAGATTCTAGACTAAAAAAATTAAAGTTAATAAATTATACAAGAAAACAAAGCTGAATGAATTGTTTTGGTGATGTTGAATTGAATATATTTGAGATTTTAATTAATATTTTGGTTAATACAAATGAGTGTCACAAGATTATATTAAATTCATCTTATTCTGGGAAATAACAAGTAAACAGAGGGTAAAAATAGTGTTTATCAGAAGAACCAAGGAATGCTTTTTCCAATAATAAGAAATATTCTGCTTCACTGAACTGAAGATTATGAATGAGTTAGTAACTACACTCTTTGAAAAATGATGTCAATTGAATCCCAAGGGTCATCTTCTAGAAGAGTACAGGAGGTACAATACATATATTTGAAAGGATGGTTGTTTTTATTCATACATAGCATTGCATCTTGATTTAGGTAATAAATGGTAAAGAGAAAGGAAAGTACAAGCTCTTCAATACAGAGGTAAAAACTTCTATTCATTGGTTTAGTTTTCTGTTCACATTTACTTTTTTTCTTCATCCCTTTCCAAACTTTCACACTCAACTTTATAAACTTCCACTCAATATTTTAGCTGTCAGGATCACTGCTAATGATGGTGTTTTATTGATTTTTGTTCACAATGTATTTATTCAATAAATACATATTTAGCAAAATCCTCTGTAAAATATAGTGCTAGGTGATGGGGATATAATTATGAACAAATTGGGCAACATTCTTTACCCTCATTGAGCTGATCCGCTATTTGGGAATAAAGGTATTACTTTAAAAAAATTTAAAATTACATAATGGGATACGTATTATCAAATATGAATGTTCATGTATGCTCCTTCTCTAGATATATGCAAATGAAATAAGGATAAAATGTATTGTGAATAGATTATCAAGAGAAAAGCAACCAGAATAGACTAAAAACCACACTCATAAGAGATTGCCATACTACTCCAGTATATTATATGTTGTCAGCATGCTGTCTGTGTAGAGCGGCACGGAAGATAGATCATAGGGCCAAGATGTTTAAATAGAACGGCATGATTATAAACCAAATCCTATTGGTTTAGAAACCAAGTCAATCCTAAGAATTTATAAATCCTAGACATTATGAATGATAGCAGGATTTAGAGTATCTATAATAATAAAAACATAATATGCTAATTAGACTGGACAGCCGAGCGACCTTCTGGACATCCTTCCGGACAACCTTCCAGACAAAGCGGGACCCCCCACCCTGAAGAGGCTGTGGCCAGCCTGAAAACAGCCATCAGCCCCCACCCAAGCTGGCCAGTCACCCCAGTAGGGACCCCCAACCTGAAGGGAGTGTGGCCAGCATGAAAAGAGCCATCAGCCCCTCACCCAGGCTGGCCAGGCACCCCAGTGGGACCCCCACCCTGACCCGGGACACCTTCAGG
>NW_005871050.1:10879960-10889999 GCF_000147115.1 Myotis lucifugus | reverse complement strand
CGGTGGTGGCAGGAGCTCTCCGCTCCTCAGCAGTGCTAGGTTGTCCGACTGCAGCTTAGGCCTGCTCCCCACTGGCAAGTGGACATCCCCAAGGGCTCCTGGGCTGCCAGAGAGATGCCTGACTGCCAGCTTAGGCCCGATCCCCCGGGGAACGGGCCTAAGCCAGCAGGTGGACATCCCCCGAGGGGGCCCAGACTGCGAGAGGGCACAGGCGGGGCTGAGGGATGCCCCTAATGCACAAATTTTTCTGCACTGGGCCTCTAGTACAGTGTATAAAATAAATATACTATCTCTCTATCATCTATCATTTATCTATTTTAACCTGTGTACATAGCAAAAAAAGATTATTTTAAAAATAAAGAATTATATTTCAATATTATGTCATTTATGTAAGGTTAAAATTTCAAAACATTTCATACTATTTATGAAAATACATACACTTCATTTTTCTTTCATGCATCTGTCCAATTTTCCCAACACCATTTATTGAAGAGACTATCTTGACTCCATTGTATGCTCTTGCCTCCTTTGTCAAATATTAAAACAGCATAATGGCTTGGGTTAATTTCTGAGTTCTCTGTTCTGTTCTTGCACCAGTACAAGGCGGTTTTGAGAACAGTGGCTTTGTAATATAGCTTGATGTCTGTTATTGTGATCCCTCCAACTTTGCCCTTCTTTCTGAGGATTGCTGTGGCCATTCGAGATCTCTTTTTATTACAGACTAGAGGCCTGGTGAACAAAAATTTGTGCCCTCGGGGGGGGGGGGGTCCCTCAGCACTGCCTGTGCCCTCTCACAGTCTGGGACCCCTCAGGGGATGTCCACTTGCCAGCGGGGAGCAGGCCTAAGCTGCAGTCAAACATCCTTAGTGCTGCTGAGAAGGCAGGAGAGGCTCCGATCACCACCGCTGTATTGGCAGCCATCAGCCTGGCTTGTGGCTGAGCAGATATCCCCCTGTGGGAGCACACTGACCACCAGGTGGCATCTCCTTCATTGAACGTTTGCCCCCTGGTGGTCAATGTGTGTCATAGTGACCAGTCATTCCCAGTCATTCTGCTGTTAGGGTCAATTTGCATATTACCCTTTTATTATATAGGATAGAGACCTGGTGCACGGGTGGGGGCCGGCTGTTTTGCCCTGAAGGGTGTCCTGGGTCAGGGTGGGGGTCCCGCTGGGGTGCCTGGCCAGCCAGAGTGAGGGGCTGATGGCTGTTTTCAGGCTGGTCAAGCCCCCCAGTGGGGACCCTCAGCCCATGGGGGTGTGGCCAGCCTGGGTGAGGGGCTGAGGGCTGTTTTCAGGCTGGCCACACCCCCTTCAGTGTGGGGGTCCCTACTAGGATGACTGTCCAGCCTTGGTGAGGGGCTGATGGCCGTTTTCAGGCTGGCCACAGCCCCTTCAGGGTGGGCGGATTCCGCTGGGGTTCCTGGCCAGCTTGAGTGAGGGGCTGATGGCCGTTTTCAGGCTGGGCCAGGGCCCGTGGGCTAGAAGCAGGTATCTGGGATTTATTTAACTTCTATAATTGAAAATTTGTAGCCTTGGTCCTGCTCTAAGACTGGGTTGGCAACCCAGGTTCCCGGCCCCTCCTTGAGCGGAGGCCATGCCAGCTGGAAGCAGGTATCTGGTATTTATTTATCTTCTAATTGAAACTTTGTAGCCTTGAGTTGAGCCCAGTGCCGGCCAGGGCAGGTGGGAAGCTTGGCTTCCTCCATCTCAGGGGGAAACCCAAGCCTCTTGCTCCCTCCATCTCCGTGGCCGCCACCATCTTTGTGACAGAGTGAGGGAGTGATAGAGTGAGGGAGTGGCGGTTAATTTGCATATTAGCCTTTTATTAGATAGGATGAATTTTTGAAGAGTTTGTTCTAGACCTATGAAGTATACCGTTGGTATTTTAATGGTGATTGCATTGAATCTATATATTGCTTTGAGTAGTATGGACATCTAATGATGTTGATTCTACCAATTCATGAGCACGGTATACATTTTCATTTGTTTATGCCTCCCTCTATCTTTATTTTCAATGTCCTGTAATTTTACAAGTACAGGTATTTTACCTCCTTAGTGAAGTTTATTCCTAGGTATCTTAATTTTTTTGTTGCAATGGTAAATGGGATTGTGTTTTTTATTGTCTAAATTTTATATATGTCCCCTTTTTCCCCAATTGACCCCCCCCCAAGCCATTCCCACCTGGGCAGCCCCCACTGCCCCAGTGTCGGCGTCCATTGGTTATGCTAATATTCATGCATACAAGTCCTTTGGTTGCTCTCTAACCACCCCCCCCCACCTCCCCTGCCATTTGTCTCTGGATCTATTCTTGTTCATCAAATTATGTTGATTATTATATCCCACATATGAGTAAGATCCTGTGATATTTATCTTTCTCCAACTGGCTTATTTTGCTTAGCATAATGCTCTCCAGTTCCATCCATGCTGTTGCAAATGGTAAAAGTTCCTTCCTTTTTACAGCAGCACAGTATTCCATTGTGTAGATGTACCACAGTTTTCTAATCCACTCATCTGCTGATGGGCACTTAGGCTGTTTCCAAATCTTAGCTATTGTAAATTGTGCTGCTATGAACATAGGGGTGTATATATCCTTTCTGACTGGTGTTTCTGGCTTCTTGGGATATATTCCTAGAAGTAGGATTTCTGGTTCAAATGGGAGTTCCATTTTTAACTTTTTGAGGAAACTCCATACTGTCTTCTACAGTGGCTGCACCAGTCTGCATTCCCACCAGCAATGCATGAGGGTTCCTTTTTCTCCACATCCTCACCAGCACTTGTTGCTCGTTGATTTATTGATAATAGCATTCTGACAGGGGTGAGATGGTATCTTATTGTTGTTTTGATTGCATCTCTCAGATGATTAGTGATGTTGAGCATGTTTTCATATGTCTATGGGCCTTCTGTAGGTCTTCTTTCTAAAAGTGTCTATTTAGATCCTTTGCCTATTTTTTGATTGGATCTTTTATCTTCCTATTGTTAAATTGTATGAGTTCTCTGTAAATTTTGAAGATTAAACCCTTATCTGTAATAAATATCATTGGCAAATACGTTCTCAGTGGGCTTTCTTGTTGTGACTGTGTTTTTAGTTTTGCTTTATGTGAGTTCATTGTTGCTGTATAAAAAAGGCATAGATTGCCCTAACCGGTTTGGCTCAGTGGATAGAGCGTCGGCTTGCGGACTCAAGGGTCCCAGGTTCGATTCCAGTCAAGGGCATGTACCTTGGTTGTGGGAACATCCCCAGTAAGGGGTGTGCAGGAGGCAGCTGATCCATGTTTCTCTCTCATGGATGTTTCTAACTCTCTATTCCTCTCCCTTCCTCTCTAAAAAATCAATAAAATATATTAAAAAAAAGGCATAGATTTCTGGCTGTTAATTTTATATCCTGCTACATTACCAAATTCATTTATTAACTCAAGTAGTTTTTTGATGGAGTCTTTGGGGTTTTCTATGTACAATATGATGTTATCTGCAAATAATGACAATTTTACTTCTTTTCCAATTTGGATGCCTTTTATTTCTTCTTCTTGTCTGATCACTATGTCTAGCATTTCCAGTACTATGTTGAACAGGAGTGGTGAAAGTGAGCATTCCTGTCTTGTTCCTGTTCTTAGCGGAAATGGTTTTAGTTTTTGTCCATTGAGTATGATGTTGGCTGTAGGTTTTTCATATAAGGCTTTTATTATGTTGAGGTATGATCCCTCCATTTTCACTTTGCTGAGAGTTTTTATCAAGAATGAATGTTGGATTATGTTAAATTCTTTTTCTGCATCAATTGATATGATTATGTGATTTTTGTCTCTCAATTTGTTTATGTGATGTATCACCTTTATTGATTTGCGGATATTGTACTAGCCTTGCATCCCTGGAATAAATTCCACTTGGTCATGGTGTATGATCTTTCTAATGTAATGCTGGATCCGGTTTGCTAGAATTTTGTTGAGGATTTTAACATCTATGTTCATCAGGGATATTGGCCTGGAATTCTCTTTCTTTGCAGTGTCCTTATCAGATTTTGGGATTAAGGCAATGCTGGCTTCATAGAAAGAGCTCGGAAGTTTTCCTTCCTGTTGAATATTTTTGAATTGTCTGAGGAGGATAGGTTTTAGTTCTTCTTTGAATGTTTGGTAAAACTGCCCTGTGAAGCCATCTGGACCAAGACTTTTGTTTGCTGGAAGTTTTTTGATTACTGCTTCAATTTCATTGATAGTTATAGGCCTATATGTTTTTTGTTTGTTTTTTATTCTTCCTGATTGAGTTTTGGAAGTTTGTATTTTTCTAAGAATATGTTCACCAACTTACACCATTCACAAAAATAAACTCAAAATGGATAAAGGACTTACATGTGAGATGGGAAACCATAAAAATCTTATAAGAATACATAGGCAGCAAAATAGCAGACATATGTCATAGCAATATCTTTACTGATGCAGCTCTTAGTACAATAGAAATGAAGGAGAAAATAAACAAATGGGACTACATCAAAATAAAAAGCTTCTGCACAGAAAAAGAAACCATCAACAAAACAAGAAGAAAGCCCATTGCATGGGAGAACATATTTGCCAATTTTATATCCAATAAGCATTTAATCTCCAACATTTATAGGGAACTCATACAACTTAACAAAAGGAAGATAATCAGTCCAATCAAAAAATGGGCAAAGGACCTAAATAGACCCCTTAGGAAAGAGGACATACAGAAGGCCAAGAAACATATGAAAACATGCTGAAAGTCACTTATCATCCAAGAGATGCATATCAAAACGACATTGTGTTACCATCTGACACCTGTCAGAATGGCTATCATCAACAAATCAACAAAAGACAAGTGTTGGTGAGGATGTGGAGAAATAGGAACCCTCATGCACTGCTGGTGGGAATGCTGACTGGTGCAGCCATTGTGGAAAACAATATGGATTTCCTCAAAAAATTAAAAAAGGAAACTCCCATTCAACCCAGTAATCCCACTTCTAGGAATATATCCCAAGAAACTAGAAACACCAGTCAGAAAGGACATGTGCACCTCCATGTTCATAGCAGCACAATTTACAATAGCTAAGATTTGGAAACAGCCTAAGTGCCCATCAGCAGATGAGTGGATTAAAAAACTGTGGTACATCCACACAATGGAATACTACTCTGTTGTGAGAAAGAAGGAACTCTTACCATTTGCAACAACATGGATGGAACTGGAAAGCATTATGCTAAGCGAAATAAGCCAGTCAGAGAAAGATAAATATCACATGATCTTACTCATATCTATAATAATAAAAGCATAATATGCAAATTGACCGAACGGCCAAACAGTGGAACGACTGTTCATGTGACCACACTATGACACCCACTGGCGCCAGGCCAGCCAAGGCAGTTGCCATGTGATTAGTTGGGGGCCCAGCCATTGCCCCATGATCGCCCTTCAGAGGGAGGCCCAGGCTACCAACAGGCGGGCTGCAGTGGGTGGGCAGGGCCTCCCTCTGCGGGAGCGATCCATTGTAGAGCCCTAGCTCGGTGTGTGGGGCCTACCTCTTTGGAGCGATCCATCACAGGGATCCTGAACTGTGAGAGGGAATAGGCCAGACTGAGGGACCCACCCCCCAAGTGCATGAATTTCATGCACCGGGCCTCTAGTGTGGAATATAATGAACAACATAAACTGATGAACTGAAATAGAAACAGAGACATAGAAGCATTGAATAGACCATCCAACCTCAGAGGGAAGGTGGGGGGAGGAGGATGTGGGGGAGAAATCAACCAAAAGACTTGTATGTATACATATAAGCATAACCCATGGACACAGTCAGTGGGGGTGGGGGGTGAGGGCATGTGCTGCAGGGGTGGGAATTAGCGGGGAGAGGTCAATGGGGGAAAAAACATTCATATGTACTACTTTAAACAATAAAGAATTTTAAAAAAGAAAATACATACACTGATGTGGTAATTTATAAATAAAAACATGGATTTTGGAAGCTTATGGTAGAAATATTAATTGTAACAGTAAGGTCCTATTTCTTCTCAGAAACATCAAAAGAAAAGACAGAAAATGAAGAAGATATTAATTAGTATTTATTCTGTATTTAGTATTAGTCAGTGTTATAAACACTTTTTATGTATTAAATTATTTAATCTTACACTATGAGGTTGATATTTTAACTATGTATTGGATACTTAGTTGTTCGTTATAATACACAATAGAATTTTATGTTTCAAATATTTAATAATTATAATAAAATGTTCTATTTGGTTAGAAGTTACCAGTCATGTTTAAGACTATAATTTTAATACATGCAAGACTTAGATAAAGATGATAAAATATAACAGATTTAGCTCACTTTAAAAGTTCTGCAGTGCATCCCCCCACTGCTATCCCACATACATGCAATATAGACACAAGTAAAGATCATACTTTCTAAGCATAAAGGGTGTGCTTGTTATTTTATTTTTATTTCCACATGACACTCAGTGATGGGCTAAAAATCAAACTAGTTTCAATAGATGTTGATTAAATACAAAGGAGTGACAGATGACATATTTTAAGCTCTATGCAAACAAAGTAGCAGTTATTATTATAAATTTGCTATTTGAAAAGTCAGTTCATTTAATATTTTCTCATTTTTATATATAATGTAATAATTTGGTGCATGCTATTTTCATTGCTAAAGATAATGCTACAGATCTACTTGCACGAAAATATTAACTAAGATATTTTTCAAGAAGCAGTACATTACTGCATGAATGGAGCCGGAGAGCATTATGCTAAGTGAAATAAGTCAGTCAGAGAAAGAGAAATATCACATGATCTCACTCATTTGTGGACTATAATGAACAACATAAACTGATGAACAAAAACAGATTTAGAGACAGAGAAGCATCGATCAGATGCTCAAACCTTAGAGGGAAGGTAGGGGAGGGTGGGGGTAAGGGGGAGAGATCAACCAAAGGACTTATAAGCATAAGCGATGGACGCAGACAACAGGGGGTGAGGGTGAGGACAAGACGGGGGAGGAGAGGAGAATGGGGGATAAAGACACATTTGTAATACCTTAATCAATAAAAAGTTAAAAATAAAATAAAACTATTAAACTTTAAAAAAAGAAGTACATTACTTATATTTATGCCTGATTAAACAACATGGTGATCATGTATTTGCATCTACAATATGCCTAGAAGGTTTGTGGTTTCATGAGCTAGAGATATAACTACAGCTTAAGAGGATAAAACTTGTGCCCGGCCAGTGTTGCCCAGTGGTTTACCCGTCATGACCGGGTTGCAGGCTCAATGATTCTCTCTCATCACTGGTGTTTCTACTTCTCTCCTCCTTTCCCTTCCTCTCCAAAATCAATTTAAAAAAATTAAAAGGAGGATAAAAATTGTCCCTAAAAATTGTATTAAACACTTACTTTAAACAAGGCACCTTAACGTGAGCTTATTAATATGCACTTTAAAGAACTGAGCTCATCAGTGAGAATTTCACTTGCTAGAACTTGAAATACTTTGTCTTAGCAAGATCAGCATATTGGCATTCCTGCTAATTCTGCATCACAAATACTATTTTTAAAAGTCTCAATCAATAACTCTTGCCAATTTGGGAAACAATGGAAGGAACACAGACATCAGCAGACCACATTTGTTTGCACACTGTAATCTTGAGCAAGTTATTTTTCCTTTCTAAGGATCTGCTTTTCTTGTCTGGAAACTGAGGGCATTAAGCTAGATCATCCTGAAGATTTTGTCCCTGAATCAATCAAAGAGAATAATTTTTTAAAGTATGAATCTGCATATTAAAATCTAGCTTTATTGTTGAAAGCTAAACTATATTTTATGTTCTTTGAATTTAGTGGGGTAATATAGGTTAATAAAATAAGTTTCAGGTGTACATTTCTATAATGCATCATCTATATAGTGTATTGTGTGTATACCGCCCCAAGTCCAGTCTCCTTCCATCACCATTTATCCCCCCATACCTTCTTTTACCTCCCTCCACCGCTTTTTCCTCTGATTATCACCACATTGGTTTTTGTGTCTATAAGGTGTTTTTTTTCTTTGCTTAATCCCTTCACATTTTTCACCTAGCCCCCCAACTTACCTCCTCCCCAACAGTTGTCAGTCTGTTCACAATATCCATGAGTCTGTTTCTATTTTGCTTGTTAGCTTATTTCATTCATTAGATTTCATATATAATTGAAATTATATGGTATTTGTCTTTCTTTGACAAGGTTATTTCACTTAGCATAGTACCCTCCAGGTCCATACATGCTGTTGCAAAAGCTAACATCTCCTTGTTCATCGCAGTGTTATTTAAAATAGCCAAAATTTGGAAGCAGCCCAAGTGCCCATCAGTAGATGAGTGAATAAAAATGCTGTGGTACATTTACAAATTTTTATTTTTTAAAGTTTTGAAGGTTAAATGAAAGACAGCAGAACCAATGTCCTTTAAGAAGTAGAAATAGAGAAACTAGGGTCCTGGGACTTTTAATTGAAAAAAAATTGCATTTTATATAACCCTAATAAGTGTTTCTGAATACTCTTATAATAAATTTTATGTTCTGAATAATATGAGAGGACTTTTGTTGGAGATTTGTGTTGTGTATGTAGAATCTACTGGACTGAATAAATAATTTGATTAATAATGAATATGCAATAGCAGCACCTGCACTATTGCAAACATCAATCAATGGTTTGATTAATGACTTTAGGAGAAATAGGAAGCAAAGTTTATAAAAAAAGAAGTCTAAGAAAGACACCTGGAGGTGGCATAACAATTGCAATCAAGAATCTATGTTTTTGCCCTAATACAAGTAAGGCATGGCTACATTATCTAGTTATCCAAATATATTGACAGATATTTAGAAAATATTAGCATATCTCTCTTTCTTGCTTAGAGATTTATCCTGCCATGGAGTTATTTATCTGTGCTTTCTGTAGGAGTAATAATCCCCATTCATGTATGGGTACTTTATAGATAACAAATCAAATAATTAACTTTATTTACTCAACCACTAGATAAAGTAGGCACACATTTCCTCATTTCACAGATGTAGAAATAAAATCTTACAGACATTAAGTGTTGTGGTAGTGGCAGAACCAGGATAAGAATGAGGTCAGCCAGCCTCCACAATTCATGCATTAAATTGCTTTCTATACAGCCATCATGTATAAACCCCTCAGAATGAAAGTGTTTTACTCATACCAACAAACTTTACCTTTAAGAGCAAAGGCAAAATCTATTTTTATCAGGTGACACTAATTCCCCACTCCTTTAGTAGAGAAGTGGGTATTTTACTCAGTTCTTTTCTCTGTCTTTTCTTTGGCTCAGCCTGCCTTCAGAAAAAGTGCATTCTGTTATCCTCTCGAAGTCAGATGATAAATGCAGAGAGAATGGCTATCTCTGAAGTGGATGGATGAGTTATTCAGAGCTGTCTGTGACTGAGTGGATAAGTCTAAATGATTTTGTGGAGTGCTAGCAAGTAGTTATAACCCTAAATCACATTCTTCAATTTAGCTTTTAATTAGAAAAAATACTGATATGTTGATCTTTATTTTTCTCCTCCAGAATGTTATCTCTTAATTGATTCCAAGTGCAGACGAACAATGTGGTGCTTTTTGGGGGGCCATTGAAGCACTAATGCTGGCCTTAATTTAATGATTAATTTTCCTGAGTATTTCTGTTGTGAAGATAATACTGGGTACTTAAAAAACAGAGATAAATAAGACACATTCTTATCTATATAGTAAGAAATAAATACAATTCAATATCAAGTATCTATGATCCAAATAACATTATTCCTCTCCTTGTTTATTATTTCTTGCTACCCCACAAAAAGTGTTCAATAGCTCCAAAGAAATTTTCCTTCAACTATAGGTCTTATGAATGGACTAGTGGCCCAGTGCACCGATTCATGCACATTGAAAGAAAATTAATTAGAAGAAAGATCCGTGTGGTAATTATGTTACTGCAAAAAATTACATGTCAAAATAGTACATATAATATAGTATTATAAAATTAAAATACTCTTATGATTGGCTCCTAGTGAAGCTTTATATG
>NW_005871050.1:10874599-10879860 GCF_000147115.1 Myotis lucifugus | reverse complement strand
AGTTATTTTTAATTGGTCATTTCACCTCATATGTCCCGGACAGTCAGATGGTCAGATGGTCAGACAGAAAAGGTAGGTCAATTAGCCTTTTATAGATATAGAAAGTGGCAGGACTTGAATAAGAACCAAATATTTGACAGATAAACTGGAATTTGAACAACAGATCAAGGCAGATCAAGCAACAGAAAATGCAAGATATCCAAGAATAATGGGCCACTGCCATTAAGGAGAACCAGCAGGAGACATCAAAGAGATGTGGGTAATACTTGATATAAGAACATTATGTAAGGATAATTTAATAAATAAGCATGAGTTGAGCAGTCCAGCAGTGGGATTGGGTTAGTTGAGATCCAGCGTGAGGACTGAAGTAGGACTTCAGTCTTTAAGAGGAGAGACTAGAGGAAAGAACACCCTTGCTTAGACTCCAAGTTAGTGACACAAACATGGAAAAAAGACAGTAATTCCATTCCTAGATGGCAGTGTTGGTTGAAAGGTAAAGAGGAAAAGATCAGTATTAGCACTAGGATACAAGTTTTCAGTGGCAAGTCAGACTGGTTATTTGGTGACCAAGTTATGTATTAAAGGGTTCTGACTATATTTGCTAATAGAATCTAATTCAGGGTGGAGCCTGGAAATCAGTTATATTGTCCTAGATTTAAGGACTAGGGCAAGGAGCCAGAGAAATAATTACCACAATGTCTAGGGCAATTGGTGAACACAGTTAGAAAGATAATGTCACGGTCTGGAGGGGAAAAAAGTCTGGATTAGCAGACAGGAAACCTGGATTCTAAACCTGACTCTGCTAATAACTAGCTGACTAATCTTGGACAAGTCACTTTTGCTCCTTGGGATTTATTTTTCTCATATGTATAGTAAAAGATTTTAACTATAAAAATTAATCTCCATTTTTACAATTTTAATATTCTATGATAATAGGGCAATGACTTGTTTCTACTTCATGTTTTTCTATTAAGACAGATATTCTGAGCTACATGACAGACTCTACCTGAGACCAGACCATGCTTTTATAACTAAGCCAATAGCTGGACTATGTTTTTATTCAGTTGAAGACAACTTGCACATACCATTAAAATTAGTATTCTAATTTTTACTTCTTTTTCCCGCTCCTCCTTTATGCCAAGATTAAAATCATGTCACTAAATATCCACAGTACAATGTAGAATGGATTTTTGTTCTTTTTGTTTGTTTGTTTGTTTTGCAATTGAAATGAACATTTCATATTTCTTGGAAAATAGTGATAATACTTAGCATAGAACATCTGCATTTCCATTATTAGTGGGTAATTGTTAAACCATGTTTTTTGGTATGCTTTTTCTAACTAGTGAATACTTTATTTTCCCTCTGAATTTTATCCAAACTACTATGATTTATCTCGTTTTAGGTTTTCAGACTTGATTTAGAAATACTTAAATTATTAAATATGTCCATTATTTTCATCTTCCAGGTGAAGAAAAGAAAAGTAATGGCCCCATTATTATTTTGGTTATTTGTTTGTTTGTTTCCTTTTATGTTATATGTTAACATGGGAAGATTTGCTGGCCAACAATGCTCTTCTTGTTTGGCAAAATTGCATCTGTTGGATAACACTATCCATGCCTTATTTGACAGCGCTTTACAATTTATAGCATCATATTGATTATGCAGTAATGTCTCCTTGGTAAGCCTTGCAATTTCTTGACTCAGTGTGACAAGGAAATAACAAAAAAAGTTCATACGCCTGAACACTTCTGGGCTTCCACTAAATCATTTCCTTCCTTCTTTGCAAAGAGTACAGACACCCCACAATTATCTATCTTCTGGTAAGTTTTAGACTCTTTTAAAAAGCCAGCACTTGAATTGTATTTTGAAACATATATTTCTGTTAAAGTGTATTCCTTGACTTTTAATTTCTAAAAATTTTGAGGAAGTAAAAGAATCAAATGGTACTATAAAGGCTGATACTTATTTCAGTTTCATTGTTAAGAAATGATTTTTCAAAGTCAATAGTATAGAATACATGGATTATGAAAAACAAAAGAAACAATGTGTTCTAACATAGTTTATACATATTAATATTTCCAATTTAAGTTATTTCTAGGACATCTTAAAATGTCTTTAATTATCATTACATTAATGGCTTATCTTACCTGTTGAGCTTGTGGCTCAAATGCTGAAAAACTTCAGTTTTGTAAGTTTGATATGACCCAATGATTTGATATATATAATAGGATGGCTTCTGTCATCTCTTATTTCATTGTCAGCTACCTTATGCAATGAACAAAAAATATGTATCCAACCACATTGTTCACAAGAACAGCAATCCCGAAACTTCATCTGTTTCTACAAATATGCATATATTTATATAAGTTTTATCGAGAAGTGAAGGACACATTAAATTACCATTAGTGTGGAAAGGATGGAAAACTAAATTATATGATTATGAGAATCATTTTAGAGCTTTCAAAATTGTTTTTATTTTCATGAAACAAAAGTTTTTGTTTGGTTTTTATCTATTTACTATACCTCTAATATCATAAGGCAATGTGCTAAGAGTTAAAGTACATGAATGAGGCACCTGATACATATTTTTTGCATAAATGTATGAAAGATAAAGTGCCTGCCCTTAAGGAGCTTAGAGTATCGTGAATGATTGAAATAGGTACACAGGCACTTATAATACAGGGTAATAAGAAAATACATTTAAAAAGCACCCGATGCAGACTTAAGTTGTCATGAAAAGTTTTATGTATAAAGTGTTTTTAAGTGGATAACTGAAGTATGAATACAGATGTGCTGGCTGATGGCAGTGGAATGACATAAGGGAAAGATGAAGAAGTTCCAGTCCAAAAGACCAGCTTGCATTCCTAGAATTTAGTGAGATCATGGTGCATTTGAAAACCTGTCTCCTAAACTAAACATGATCAACTTGATTATCAATAATGTATAATGCATGCAAACATATTCAAACTCATTTGTTCTTCATCCCTATCCTATTTCTGGTTGAATATGACTTCCAGTTGTTAGTCTCACAAACACTTAAAAAATCTAGTTAAGAGAGAATATACCTTGGCTAAGTTCTTCATGCACAGTAATGAGTTAGCTATGTCTTAGGATGACCTTTTCATCTTCATTGGTATAGAGGAGGAAAAAAATAATAGTAAAGGAACTAAGGAAGGTGCTCATTTTAATAAATACACAGATTTACATACAGAAAGTAAGGCTTTGATAACCAGTGACATTTATAGAATATTGCAGTCATTTGAGTACCTTCACATGTTTTATTTCATTTTTGCTTCACAGTGACTATGAAAGACAGGAGAGAATAGGTACGCAACCTGGACTGAGTCTAGAGCAGTGGTCGGCAAACTCGGTCCCTAACCATATGCGGTCTTGGGCCTTGAGTGTGGCTCTTCCACAAAATACCATGTGCGGGCGCGCATGTACAGTGTGATTGAAACTTCGTGGCCCATGCACAGAAGTCGGTATTTTGTGGAAGAGCCACACTCAAGGGGTCAAAGAGCCGCATGTGGCTTGTGAGCCGCTGTTTGCCGACCACTGGCTAGAGTGCTTTCTCAACAGTACTTCTGAAGACTCAAACTAGATCTTCTGATAAGGATTCCTTTTCATCACAAAGCATTATCTCTCCAAGTCTCCCTGAAGCAGATAAATGTATCATCATAATGTTTGGTTGTTGGTCCTTTCCTGCGATATCTTTCCTATATGTATAATCTGCCATATAACCTATGACTATCTAAGAATGTGTGAATTGGAAACAGATTATTACAAGCATTAAAAAAATATTGTAGCCCAAGAATTGTGTGAGGTTCTGAAAAGTTTGTGTGAGAAAGAAGCATAATGGTCTTATAAGGAAAATATGCATAGAATAATAAATGTATGAGAATAATCAATCGTGTGATACTAAATGAAATTGCAATAAGAATCAAATCCCATATTAAAAATATTAGGCTGTGAGAAGGCAGTGAGTTAATTCACATATGGTTTAGATCCACATAAACAGTTTTGAAGCAAGACAAATGATTTGTTGTCGATAGGAACTAAAAATGGTCATGTTTCCTGGTAAAGCAATGAGAAAACATTGAATTTTAATGACAGCAAAACACAATTAGAAAATAATTATGCTTAAGGAAAATCAGTTCATATAGTTTATTTGTAAAGTTTGGATTATTTAATCTCTCCCAAGCAACACATGGTACTGTCTCATGATTCTTCTAGCCTACCAGAAGAAGGCATCATTGATTCTACTCATATTATTAAATAAAAAATATACAGAAACTTCTAATTTCACAAGAAATAGAGCTAGTAATGAAAACAGAAAATGGCTCACCAATGTATGGGGGAAGGAGTTTTCATTTCATTTTAAAATGTATAACAATCAGGACTTATTTTGAGTTATCAATAAAATAAAATAAAATACCCTAAGGTCATGAGATGTACACACAAGAAATGATGGAGACAGCAGTATGGTGGTTACCAGAGGGAAGAGGATCGGGGATAATAAGATTAAAGGAGGTCAAATATATGGTGGCAGAAGGTGATCTGAGAATGGATGATGGTCACACAATGCAATATACCGATCATGTAGCAAAGAAATTTATACTTGATACCTATATAATCTTATTAACCAACTAGAGGCCTGGTGCACAAAATTCGTGCATGGGGGGGAGGGGTGCTCTCAGTCCAGCCTGCACCCTCTCCAATCTGGGACCCCTCAGGGGATGACTGACTGCTTCTCGCAATCCGAGACCACTGGCTCCTAACTGCTCACCTGCTTGCCTGCCTGATCGCCCCTAACTCCCCCCTGCTGGCCTGGTCACCCCCAACTGCCCCCCCTGCTGACCAAGTCACACCCCTAACTGCCCCTTGCTGGCTTGGTCACCCCTTACTGCCCCCCATGCCAGTCTGGTCATCCCCAACTGCTTCCCCTCACCAGCCTGGTCACCCCACACTGTCCCCGCCCCCCCCCCCCCCCGGGGGGGGGGGGCGCCCCCCCCAACCCCCCTGGGGGGCTGTTTTTCCCCCCCCCCCCGGGTCACAGAGGTTTGATTCTCCCTACAATATACACCAAGCGGGCGATTTCCCCCACAAGATCGTTGTGATATCTTTTGTGTTTAGAAATGCCGTTTAGGTACAAATATCATCCGATCTGATATAAGGAAAGTGCGGACCTATCTCTTTTATCTTGCAGTAGATATCTTTTTTCGGTTAGTCACGTTGGGTACAGCATGGGATGTGCGGGGGAA
>NW_005871050.1:10838454-10874161 GCF_000147115.1 Myotis lucifugus | reverse complement strand
CGGGATCAGCGGAGCGAGAGGCTCCCACCCGCAGGTATACAGCAGAGCCTGATGGAAGCCCTGTGTGTTTATGCACCCTAGGGGTGCAGAGGTCCTGTCCTAGGCAGAGGCCTATGGCGAAAATTTCGACTCTGAGAAGCAGCCTACGGGCTGGAAGGCGGCTCCTCTGACCTCAGTGCTGGAGAAGACCATTAAGCAGAAAACTAAAGAAACCGATTTTACATCATTTCCCAGGTGGAGAACAGTTGGCATGTAAGCCCCTGACCAGTGCCCAGCCTCTCCTCTGTCAGTCTATCTCACTCTTAGGTACCATGTTCTTTGTTCTGTCTTAACTGCAACTCATTTTTAAACTAGATTGCTTTTAAAAGAAGACTAAATAAAGTTTCCCTTAAGTTATTTAGGTGGTGCTGGGGCTGCTGGGGCTGTTGGGGGCCTAATAGAAGATACAAACATGCAATGGGGGGCCTGTACCCAGCAGCCCCAAGGCCCGCCACCTTGGTGCTGGGGCTGCTGTGGGTATGAGAGACACAAACCCGCAGGCCCGGCACCCAGCAGACCCAAGGCCTTCGTGGCAGAACTAAGGAGCAGCAAGCCAAGCGGTAGGAAGCAGCAAGCAGGTGGGCAGTAACAAGGGAGGGGTCCCAGACTGCAAGAGGGCACATGCTGGGCTAAGGGACCCCCAACCCATCCCCAGTGCATGAATTTCGTGCACCGGGCCTCTAGTATTTATATAATCATCACTAATTGGAAGTTTAGGCCACATAATTAAAATATATATATTTTTTAATTGTCATCACATTTATATTTTAGTTTTAAATTCTACATGTTGTTTGGCCATGCAAGGAAGTTGATCCATATAAATGCATTTAAAGACTCGATCTCTATTATGCAATTCAAAGGTATTTGAAAGATTTGAATTAATTGAAATATATTAATGGCCATAAGAATTCACAAAATAAGGTATTGACTATTAGAGAAATGAGGAGCTTATTTGAAGTACATGCAAACAATGATCTCCCATGGCATTCTGTATTGTTACCTTGGTTAGCAATGACACATTTATTTCATGTACATAACTCATCATCTTTACATTAACAGCATATAGATGTATACTATATAGTCATTAAAACTGTCCATGGAAGTCTCATGAGCAAAATAAAGGAAAATAATATATTTTTAAACTATGTTATTGCTTATAGTTTTTGGTACTTATGGGGTATTACTAAATAAAATTAATGAAATAAAATTTAATAATGGAAAAATATGGCTTACTCATATATTTTATCTTTTTAAGTTTTAATTTGTTTTCCCTTATATCCACAAGTTTTTTCCTGGTTGTTTACTTGTTGTTTTATTAGAAAAATATACTGTAGAACAAAGAGGTAAAGAGTCTAGTTAAATGTTAAAAAATAAAGACCATGATAACTGATACACAGTAGTAGATTACTAAGTGTTTAGTAACTTGATAATCATATCTAGACTGAATAAACTAAGCAAACAGTTCTAACTCTTGGTTTTTCTTTTGTATTATGATATATCATGGTGTGGGCCTCTTTGAGTACTTCTTGTTTGGGACTCTGCACTTCCTGGACTTCTATGTCTATTTCTTTTACCAGGTAAGGGAAGTTTTCTGTCATTATTTCTTCAAATAGGTTATCAGTATCTTTGTTCTCACTCTTCTTCTGGCACCCCTATAATGCAAATGTTGGTATGCTTGAAGTTGTCCCACAGGCTCTTTACACTATCTTTATTTTTTTTAATTCTTTTTTACTATTTGCTCTTCTGATTTGGTGTTTTTGGCTTCTTTCTGTTCCAAATTGCTTATTTGATTCTCAGAATTATCTACTCTACTATTGAATCCCTGTAAATTATTCTTTATTTCAGTTAGTGTATGCTTAATTTCTGACTGGTCCTTTTTCATGTTTTTGAAATTCTCACTAAGATCCTTATAAGTCTCACTAAGTCCCTTGATGCTCTCATTAAGATCCTTGAGCAATCTTATAATCATTTTTTGAACTCTGTATCCAGTAGTTTGCTTACTTCCATTTCTTTCATTTGTGCATGTTTGTCTCCCCAAATTGGCTAATTTCCTGTTTGTTTCTGTGTATTAGGTAGAGCTGCTATGTCTCCTGGAGTGACCTTGTGTAGTAGGTGTCCTGTAGGGCCCAGTGGCTCAGCCTCCTCAGTCACCTGAGCTGGGAACTCTAGGTGTGCCCCTTTGTGGGCTGGGTACACAGTCTTGTTGTAGTTGAGCCTTGGTTGCTACTGGCATCACTGGAAGCAATTTATCTCCAGGCCAATTGGCTGTGAGGGCCAGCTGTGACTACAGTGGAAGAGTTGCTGTGCAGGGAGATACCCCTATGGAGCGGGACTTACTTCAGTGGGGCTTTGGTGCTCACTGAGTCTTCCCCTGTGGATGTGTAGAGTTGTAATTTGGTATAGTCTGAAACTATCTATCAGGGGCACTGGCTCTGGGGCCTCTGGAAAGGTGCAAAGTAAGACACTGCCTGGGGCCACCCAGTAGGAGCTACAGAGAGATCAGTAGATGGCTGATATTTGTATTGGTCTTGGAAGTGCCTAGCTGTGAAGCAAGGCAGGCTGTTGCTAGTGCTGGGTCTTGGGCCTCTTAATGATAGGTTTGGGGCATACTGACTCCAACTACTACTTTTGTTAGAGTTTTAGGAAAGTCTGAAACCTGAGCCAGGTCAGGCCATTCATATGGAAAAGCCACTGCAAACAGCTTGGGTAGGACTACAAATTGGATGGGGCAGGGTCTCAGGGAATCAAACAGTGTGATCCAGGCTAATGGAAACTCAGTCTGCTCTGTGATGGGGGCAGGGGGGATGTTATCCCAGCATAAGAACAATGACCCCTGCAGAAATCCACCCCTGAGGCCTGCCCAGATGCTAGATAATCCATTTCCTCCTCATATGTGTCCGGATCCTCTAGAGCAGCCACCAGGTGCAGGAACTCAGAAGAAGCAGGAATGTGTAAGTTCGTGCACTAGCCCTTTAAAAGGTGCTGCTGGGCCCTAGCCGGTTTGGCTCAGTGGATAGAGCATTGGCGGACTGAAGGGTCCCAGGTTTGATTCTGGCCAAGGGCACATGCCTGGGTTGTGGGCTCTATCCCCAGTAGGGGGCATGCAGGAGTCAGCCGATCAATGATTATCTCTCATCATTGATGTTTCTATTTCTCTCTCCCTCTCCCTTCCTCTCTGAAATCAATAAAGAACTATATTTTAAAAATTAATATGACAATAAAATAAAATAAAATAAAATAAAATAAAATAAAATAAAAGGCACTGCTGGGTTTCCAGCAGCCTCCATGTCACTTAGCCACAATCCCCGCTGGTTTTTACAGCCTGAAGTTACAGGGCCTTCTCTTCCTAGCTCTGGAACCCTGGGTTGGGGGTCTGGTGTTGGGCTGGGATCCTTTGCTCCTCACAGAAGGCCTCTTCACCCGAGATATCCCTCCCGATTTATAAAAATGCCACACATTGGTGTTAGGCCAGCCCATTCCACACATCCACCAGTCTCGATGTACTTTCTTCTTTATTTCTCCAGTTGTAGGACTTCCATTCAGCCAGGTTTCAGATGGTTCTGAATGATGGTTGTTCTGGATTTTAGTTGTAATTTTGATGTGGCGTGGGAGGTGGCGAGTATAGGCATTTACCTATGCCACCAACTTGGTCCTCCAAAAATAAATCTTTCTTAAGTATCTATCTATATAAAACCCTAATATGCAAATCAACCAAACAGCGGAATGACCAGTCACTATGATGCGCACTGACCACCAGGGAGCAGATGCTCAACGCAGGAGCTGCCCCTAGCCTACAGGCCCCTACTGGTGGCAGTAGTGGAGGGTGGGGCTGACGAGCAGGTGGCACCAGGCCAGCCAAGGCGGGTGCAAGCGGGGGCCCTAATTGCCCCATTGGTCACCCCACAGAGGGAGGCAACTGGCAGCAGCAGCGAGGGGCAGGGCCAGCAAGTGGGTGGTGCCAGGCCAAGGTGCGTGTGAGCAGGAGCCCCGATCACTCTATTAGTCACCCCACAGATTGGCCCTGATCACCAGCCAGGCCTAGGGACCCTACCCGTGCACGAATGTTGTACACTGGGCCTCTAGTAACTAGATAAGCACTTTCCCCAATGGGCTACAATTCTAATGCCTCTCTATTTCTCATTGCAATGTTTTCAAATTTCCCGGCTGTTCTCTTTCCTTGTGCATGATCAGTCTTGTTGCATACATTTGTATTGGGTTAGGAGATAATAACAATATAACATGACCAATGCAAGTAAATATGATTTATTTTTATATTTTACATAATCTTAAAATTTGATCAGATGTGCTTAGAAAAACTATTTTTTGAATGATACCTCTGTCTGTTCTCCTACTTTGAATATGCATTAGAATGTGGTAAGGACTTCAAAGTCTATATAGAAACCTATGCAATGCAGAGCTTGCTATATTAAAAAAATTTATACATATATTTAAAGCTTTTTTCTATTTTGGTAGAAGAAAAGTTTGAACATTTAGATACCATAAAAATTATAAATGAAGTTCTGCACTGGCCCTGCAGTGCCGGGGGGAGAGAGATGAGGTTGCTTTGCCTTTATATTTTCCTTGCTTTTACTCGCTAAACCCAGTGCATAGGATCTTTCAATTACACACACTCACCGAGGCTACAGTGCAGAGGAAAGTGGTTTTGTGGAAGCTGGGGAGCAACATAGGGAGAGGCGATCAGGAAGCCAGCTCTGGGACAGTCCAATTCCTCCAACCTTGAACAGACATTTTTCTCCTCAAGATCAGGCCCCTCCTAGTAGCGCAGCTGCACCCAGACTTGAGCTCAGCAGGGAAACAAATACAGTGGGGCCTTGACTTACAAGTTTAACTCGTTCCAAGACCGAGCTCGTTAAGGAGCTCCTTAAGGAGCTCGTTAACTCAAATTGCTCTATCAACTCAATGCAAAAAAATCGGCAGAGAGACAGCTGGTATCTCAAAAAACTCGTTAGTCTGGACACTCATAAGTCAAGGCCTCACTGTATTCTGAATACTCCCAGGGAGCCCTCAGGGACTGGGTTGAGGGGCCATTTGGTCCCAGAAACTAATACAGAAACACTGCCACCTAGAGGCAGTGTCAGAAATAGTTGCTTGTGTAAAAAGGACTGAAAGCAGGCAGAAAAACAAAGCAGGCAGATTGATCCCACCTGGCTGAAACCAAGGCTGAGGAGTGGTGGATCGCTGGGAGCTTCAACACAGTGCTGACTATCTAGCAGGAAACTGAGACATGGCAATCAGAAAAGTAGAGAGGGTTCTTAAACCAGCCCCCCATGGGAAATTAAAACTCAACTGTAGCAAACGAACTTCACTTTTTTACTTTTTACTTAAGAAACTAATTTTTTTCTCCTTTATTTTTTATTATTTTTATTTATTATTAATTTTTTTTAAACTTTTATTTTTTTGGATTAGTGTTCTACATTCTATTTTTATTTTTATCATTATTTTACTCTATCTCATTTTTTCCTTTATGCCAACACTTTCTTCCTCACTTCTCCCTTTTTCATTATGTTTCTCTTCTCCTGTTCCTGCATTAGTTTTTCTCTCTCCTTTCTTTTTACTCCTTGTTAAGTATTGATCTTCTTTATCTGCTTTATTGAGGCATTACTATTATAGTAATCTCTGTTGGCTTACCCATATATCTAATTTCCTCTCCCCTGCTCCAAGTCCATGAACCTGCTCTTTTCTCTTTCTTCACTAGCCAATTTTTTTTCTTGTTGTTTGTTTGATTGTTTGTTAGTTTATTTTTTTTATTTTTTTATGCTTTTGTTTTTCCTCTCCTCTCTAGCTCTCTTCTTCTAATAGCTTAATTAGTTTCACTGACCAAACTCAGGCCTATTTGCCCTCTACTCTATTCTCCTTTTCCACAAATAGATAAATAGGTAGATAGATAGATTAAAGGGGAATTTTTTATATATAAAAAATTTAATATGTATATTTAATATATTTTTAATTATTATTTTTTAATTATTATTTTTATTCAGTATTTTGTTTTTGTACTTTTCATTTTATACACTCATTCTCTTTCTACCTCCTCTATACTGAATCATGGTCAGTCCCTTAATCATTCAATTCCTTTACCTTACTCTCTGGAAATAAGCTCTGCCTCTTCAGATTCAGCTCAACCCCTCTCCCCCCTTTTAGTCTGGGTGTTGTTGTTTGCATTTTTTGGTTTAGTTATTGGTTTTGTGGGGTGTTCTCTCCATATATGTATATTTTCTCTCTTCTTTTTTCTTCTTTTTATTTTCTCTCTTACCTTTTTACTTTTCCCTATATCATTTTTTCACTCTTTTCTCTCCCCTAATTCTCTTTTCTCTGGTGGTAACATTTATTTGGGGTTATCGGTGTCATGAATACATTTGTGTTTTGTTCCCTCTGTGCTGTGTCTTGTCAAGTTGTATTTTTTGCTTTTTGGTCAGAGTGAGCCACATAACCATATACCCTGAGAGGAGCAAAAATGGGGAGACAAAGACACAGCCTCCATACGAAAGCAAAGGAGGAATCACCAGAAGAGGAAGTAAACAAAATGGAGGCAATCCATTTGTCAGAGAACGAATGCAGAGCAGTGGTCATAAGGACACTGAAAAGGATGGAAGACAAATTCAACAAAATCTGTAAGAACCGAGAGGAAATGAAGAAGAACCAAGAAGAAATGAAGAATGGCATCGTTGTAATAAAGAACACAATAGAAAGCAGCAACAGTAGACTAGAAGAAGCTGAGGACCACATCAGTGAGCTAGAAGACAAGGTAGGAAAAAACAACAATACACAAGCAGACCAGCAACTAGAAAAAAAAAAACTTTAAAAAAACAGGAGAGACTAAGGGAGCTTTGAGACAACATAAAACGAAACAACATCCACATCATAGAGGTACCAGAAGAAGAGGAAACTGAGCAAGGAATAGAAAACCTGTTTGAAGAAATAATGACAGAAAACTTCCCTGATATAGGGAAGAAAAAACTCATACAAATCCAAGAAGCTCACAGAGTCCCAAACAAAATTAACCCCAAAAGACCGACGTCAAGGCACATTATAAATAAATTGGCAAACACCAATGACAAAGTAAGAATCTTAAAAGCAGCCAGAGAGAGACAGAAAGTTACCTACAAAGGATTCCCCATCAGACTAGCAACTGATTTCTCAACAGAAACACATCAGGCCAGAAGGGAATGGAATGAAATATATGAAGTCATGCAAAGGAAGGGCCTGAATACAAGAATAATGTACCCAGCAAGGCTATCAATCAAAATTGAGGGGGAAATCAGGAGCTTCACAGACAAAAAAAGACTAAGGGAGTTTATTACCACCAAACCAGCAATGCAAGAAATGCGAAAAAGACTGCTGTAAAAAGTAAAAATAGGAAGGGAAGAAGGAACACAGGCATAAACTATAAAAATAGTGACAAACAAGTACCTATAAATAATAACCTTAAAAATAAATGGATTAAATGCTCCAATCAAAAGACATAGTGTAGCTGAATGGATAAGAAAATAGGACCCATATATTTACTGTCTACAACAGACCCCCCTCAGAACAAAGGACTCACACAGACTAATAGTGAAGGGATGGAAAAAAATTTTCAGACAAATGGAAATGAAAAAACAGCTGGTGTAGCAATACTTATATATGACAAATTACACCTCAAAGTGAAGGCCATACAAACAGGTAAGGAAGGCCACTTCATAGTACTAAAGGGAGCAATTCACCCAGAGGATATAACTCTAATAAACATCTATGCACCCAATACAGGAGCACCCAAATACATAAAATAACTTCTGTTAGATATCAAGTGAGAGATCAACAGCAATACAGTCATAGTTGAGGACTTTAATACCCCATTAACACCACTGGATAAATCCTCTAAACAAAAAATTAGCAAAGAAACAGCAATCCTAAATGACTCACTAGATCAGATGGACTTAATTGACACCTTCAGAACATTTCACCCCAAAGCTATAGAATATACAATCTTCTCAAGTGCACGTGGAACATTTTCAAAGATAGACCATATATTGGGACACAGGCAAAGTCTCTTCAAATTCAAAAAGATAGAAATCATATCAAGCATCTTCTCAGATCACAATGGCATAAAATTAGAAATCAACTGCAATGAAAAAAAAAGGAAAAAAACAACAATAAACACTTGGAGGCTAAATAGCATGTTATTAAACAATGATTGGGTTACCAAAGAGATCAAAGAAGAAATAAAAATCATCCTGGTAACAAATAACAATGAAAACACAACAATCCCAAATCTATAGGACACAGTGCAAGCAATCTTGAGAGGAAAGTTCATAGCTCTACAAGCCTACCTCAAAAAAAAAAAACAAGAAAAAATCATAATAAATTCTCTAACTATACAACTCAAGGAATTAGAAAGAGAGCAACAAGTGAAGCCTAGAGTAAGCAGAAAGAATGAAATAATAAAGATCAGAGTGGATATAAATGACATAGAGACCAAAATAAAAACAATACAAAAGATCAATAAAACCAAGAGTTTGTTATTTGAAAGGATCAACAAGATTGAAGAAGCTCTAGCCAGGCTCAGCAAGAAGCAAAGAGAGAGGACCCAAATAAACAAAATCAGTAAAAAGAGGTGGAGTAATAACTGACCCCACAGAATTACACAGGATTATGAAAAAAATACTATGAACAACTCTATTCCAACAAACTGGACAACCTAGACAAAATGGACATATTCTTAGTAAAATACAAGCTCCCAAAACTCAATCAGAAAGAATAAAAAAACCTGAATAGGCCGATAACCACCAAAGAAATTGAAGCAGTAATAAAAAATGTTCCAACAAACAAAAGCCCTGGTCTGGTCGGCTTTACAGGGGAGTTCTACCAACCATTAAAAGAAGAACTAAAAGCTATCCACCTCAGAGTATTCCAAAAAATTCAAGAGGAAGGCAAGTTTCCAAGCTGTTTCTATGAATCCAGCATTACCCTAATTCCAAAACCAGATAAGGACACCACAAAGAAAGAGAACTACAGGCCATTATCCTTGATGAACATAGGTGCTAAAATCCTCAACTAAATTCTAGCAAATCATATCCAGCATTACATTAAAAAGATCGTAAACCAGGAACAAGTGGGATTTATTCTGGGGATGCAAAGATGGTACAATATCAGCAAATCAATAAATGTGATACATCACATAAACAAATTGAGAGATAAAAATCACATAATCATATCAATTGATGCCTAAAATGCATTTGACAAAATCCAACATCCTTTCTTGATTAAAAAAACACAACAAAACTCTCAGCAAAGTGGGAATAGAGGGATCATACCTCAACATAACAAAAGCCTTATATGACAAACCTACAGCCAACATAATACTCAATGGGCAAAACATAAACTCATTTCCCCTGAGAATGGGAACAAGACAGGGATGGCCATTCTCACCACTCCTGTTTGATATAGTACTGGAAGTGCTAGCCATAGCAATCAGACAAGAAGAAGAAATAAAATGCATCCAAATTGGGAAAGAAGACATGAAACTGTCCTTATTTGCAAATGACATGATACTATACATAGAAAACCCCAAAAACTCCATCAAAAAACTACTAGACCTAATAAGTGAATTCAGCAATATAGAAGGATACAAAATTAACACCCAGAAATCTGTGGCTTTTTTATACATCAATAATGAACTTGCAGGAAGAGGAATGAAAAAAACAATCCCATTTACCATTGCACCAAAAAAATAAGATACCTAGGAATAAACTTAACTGAGGTAAAAGATCTCTACTCAGAAAACTACAGGACACTGAGAAAAGAGACAGAGGAAGACATAAACAAATGGAAGAACATACCATGTTCATGGATTGGTAGAATCAACATCATTAAAATGTTCATACTACCCAAAGCAATCTATAAATTTAATGCAATCCCCATTAAAATACCAACAGCATATTTCAAAGATCTAGAACAAACTCTCCAAAAATTCATCTGGAATAAAAAAAGACCCTGAATAGCCACAGAAATCCTGAGAAAGAACAAAGTTGGAGGGATCACAATACCAGATATCAAGCTATATTACCAAGCCATAGTTCTCAAAACTGCCTGGTACTGGCACAAGAACAGACATATAGACCAATGGAACAGAACAGAGAACCCAGAAATAGACTCAAAACATTATGCTCAATTAATATTTGACAAAGGAGGCAAGAGCATATAATGGAGTCAAGACAGCCTTTTCTATAAGTGGTGCTTGGAAATTTGGTCAAATACATGCAAAAAAATGAAACTAGATCACCAACTTTCACCATACACAAAAACAAACTCAAAATGGTTAAAGGACTTAAATGAAAGACGGAAAACCATAAAAATCTTATAAAAATGCCTAGGCAGCAAAATAGCGGACATATGTCTTAGCAATATCTTTACCGATAAAGCTCTTGGGCAATGGAAACTAGGTAGAAAATAAACAAATGGGACTACATCAAAATAAAAAGCTTCTGCACAGCAAAAGAATCCATCAACAAAACAAGAAGAAAGACCACTACATGGGAGAACACATTTGCCAATGCTATTACAGATAAGGGTTTAATCTCCAACATTTACAGGGAACTCATACAACTTAACAAAAGGAAGATAAACAATCCAATAAAAAATGAGCAGAGGACCTTAATAGACACTTTTGAAAGAGGATATACAGAAGGCCAAGAGACATGAAAACATGCTCAAAGTCACTAATCATCTGAGAGATGCAAATCAAAACCATGAGGTACCATCTCACACCTGTCAGAATGGCTATCATCAACAAATCAACAAATAAAAAGTGCTGGTGAGGATGCGGAGAAAGAGGAACCCCTGTGCACTGATGGTGGAAATGCGGACTTGTATAGCCACTGTGGAAAACAGTATGGAGTTTCCTCAAAAAGTTAAAAATGGAACTCCCATTTGACCCAGTGATCCCACTTCTAGGAATATATCCCAAGAAACTAGAAACACCAATCAGAAAGGATATATGCACCACTATGTTCATAGCAGTGCAATTTACAATAGCTAAGATTTGGAAACAGTCTAAGTGCCCATCAGCAGAGGAGTGTATTAGAAAATGGTTGTACAGCCTTAGTTGGTTTGGCTCAGTGGATAGATCATTGGCCTGCAGACTGTAGGGTCCTGGGTTCGATTCCCGTGAAGCACACATGCCCAGGTTGCAGGCTGGATCCCCAGTGTGGGGCATGCAGGAGACAGCCAATCAATGATTCTCTCTAGTCACTGGTGTTTCTATCCCTCTCTTCCTCTCTGAAATCAATAAAAATATATTTAAAAAACAAAGACTATGGTACATCTACACAATGGAATACTACACTGCTATAAATAAGAAGGAACTTTTACCATTTGCAACTGGATGGAACTGGGGAGTATTTTGCTATGCGAAATAAGCCAATCAGAGAAAGATAAATATCACATGATCTCACTCATATGTGGGATATAATGATCAACATAAACTGATGAACAAAAATAGATCCAGAGACAAGGTAGCACTGAATAGACCGTCCAACCTCAGAGAGAAGGCAGGGGAGCTGGGGGGTTAGAGAACAAAAAAGGACTTTATACATGCATATTAGCATAGCCCATTGACACAGGCACTGGGGCAGTGGCGACTTGCCCTGGGGGTGGGAGTGGCGCGGGGTCAATAAGTGAAAAAGGAGACATATGTAATACTTTAAACACTAAAAAAACATACACTTTAAATGTGTATTCCTAAAAGGACAACATTGGCCACTTGACTTTAGTCCACATTGAATAAAGAGTGTAAATTGTAAAAAAATAATAATAATAAAATAGAAGTTAAAATTGGATATTCTTCCTCACAATAACCATGTGGCCTTAAAAACAATATCTGTTGGAGCTCAAACTTTGTCTGAGTGAGGCCCAATGGATGAATGAGTTATCTCTGTTGCAACTCTTGTAATCTTGACAGTAGCCTACAGACTCAATTTGGGACACAGCAACTGGACTGTTTTGCTTAAAACCCATAATTTAATTTTAGCAATAGCTTCTTTAAAACAATTCAAAATAATGTTTTAGGTCCAGCATCATGTCCAGTGTAGCCACATGTGGAATTATTATTATGGAGGAGCATACATTCTGGTCAAAACTGATGATTTGATATAAATATTTTGTACATAGTATTAATTTTCCTTGACAATTTCAAACTAACTTATCATACAGTTTCACATGGCATCTGTTAAATTGATCTAAATTTTAGTCATTATTTAAAATATTATATCTTGTCCATAATTGAAATTTGGTAACTCAAGACAAATAAGTTTTCAAGCAATTAATTCAGTGTATGGACACTTTTCTATAGCTCCTTTAAGAAATAATTCTAGTTGAATTTATTTTGAAGACACTGTTTTAGCTACTCTGACCAATATATATTTTATTTAAGTTATCTCATTTCAACTTATTTACCCAACTTTCAATCATTTCTCCTTTTTTATAAGTTGTAAATGTTATTCACCTTTTAGCAACTAGTCTTATTTCATAGCCTTAATACAGACAATTTAAGTTAATACTTTTATCCACAATAACTAACATGAAAGAAAATAAACTAAAATGAAAATCATGAGGCTAATTTAAAAAGAAAATGACACAAAGACTAATACCTATTATATTTGATGTTTATACGAGTCATAAGTTTCATCACTGACTATTATTTCTCTAGCTTAGTTTTATTAGCATCCTTTGAGCCACAAGATGCTTTATCTTAATTCACATTATTTCTAACTGAAGGTAATAAAAGCTTATTTTTATTCAACAAAGCAGTGCTTTGTGATTTTGCTTTTTCCCTTATAGAGTCTTTCAGTCTTCTTAATACTTTTCTATCTCCCACTACACAAAAGAAAGTTGAATAATTTCTTTTGAATCAAAGGAATACTCACACAAAACCCCAAGCAATTCTTCATTGCATCTTGAGCCAAAAATAATGCAAAGATAAAGAATAAAATTTAATGTTTTAGTGACATTTTACTGACTTGTCCATTTTTTAACATAGATTAGTCAATAAAGCAGAATGAGTAAAAGATAGACAGAAGATAATATCATGTCTCACTATCTACTATGCTCTCCTCAATGCACCAGTCACATTATTCATAAAAAATCCAACCTGCAGGCTGATCTGTCAATCAAAAGAGTATAAAATGCCAAAAGAAAATAATTCTAATTTTGTATGCACATGAACGATGATATATTCTTCAAAAAAGATGTATTATAAGCCAGTGATTTCCAACTTAATGCTTACAGTATAATATTAGAAAACATCTGTAGCATCTATGAAGGGATTAAACATATCCAAAACAATATTGATCATACAATGTATAATTATGATAATACTAGAGGCCCGAAGCATGAAATTCATGCAAGAGTAGGCCTTCCTTCCCCCAGCTGACAGCACCGGCTTCCCTCAGGCACCCAGGACCCAGGCTTCCCTAGAAGCCCTGGTTTCATCCGGTTGGTCATCTGGTCTAATTAGCATATTACCCTTTTATTATTATAGATCACTACTACAGTGATATGATGTCTCATGATAGTTGTCAGAGCAGCTCCAATAATTGCAGTATTCTCTTTGTAGATCTTAGGTGTGTTGATGGTATTTATTTAAAACTGTTTAAATTGTTCTAATACATTAGTATGCAATGCAGCATATCTCCTCAGTATATGGGGCAAAGAAACAGTGCACATCCAGGTAATTGAAAGTTCTAAAGATAGTTCTCTGTATTAGTTGGATTACCATATAGCTGAACTTACCTAATTCATGTAAATCTAGATTTAGGAGGTTATACTTTATTTGATCTTTAGTGTGTTGCAATATGTCCAGTAAAACATGCTTGAATATGGTAGCCCAAAGAAAGAACCAAGGCCTTGGGACTTAGAGATAATAGTTTTGAAGTAAATCAAGGCAAAATAGACTTAAAAACAAAGGCTATAACAAGAGACAAAGACAGATCCAGCAATTCCACTTCTGGGTATTCATACTAAGAAACCCAAATACTAATTTCAAAACACTTATACATCCATACATTCATTGCAGCATTATTTACAATATCCAAGATATGAAAGCAACCTATGTGTCCATCAATACATTAATGGATAAAAAGAAGTGGCTCATTTATACAACCGAATATGAATCAGCCATAAGAAAGATTAAATCTTGCCATTTGCAACAATATGGATAGACCTAGGGGATATTATGCTAAGTAAAATAATTCAAATACTATAAGATTTCACTTATATGTGGAATCTAAAAAACATAATAAACAAAACAGAAACAAACTCATAGATACAGAGAACATTTTGATGGTTGCCAAATTGGAGGGGGACTGGGGTTTGGGTGAAAAAGTGGAAGAGATTAATAAGTACAAATTGGTAGTTACAGAATAGTCATGGGAATGTAAAGTACAGTACTGGGAATATAGTCAATAATATTGTAATAACTATGTATGGTGTCAGATTTATTGGGGTGATCACTTGGTAAGTTATATAAATGTCTAATCACTATGTGGTACCTGAAACTAATATAATATTATGTGGTATGTCAACTATAATTGAAAATGAAATATATATTGAGAGATAATAGAAGTTATTTTCCTGTTTTAAAGTTGTATTATTCAAATAATCTTAAAAATAATATTTCAAGGTAAATATTATATGTGACAGCTATATTGATCTCCATAATACAACTGAAAAAATTGAGACTGAATGAATTTGTGACTTAACCAGGAATCATAGCAACTCAGCCACAAAGATTTTTCTGAGTTTATTTACTAAAATTGCCCATAGTTTCAGAAAAACCTAGTTGTATAAAATTTTCCCAATCTTCTTTTTAAAATACATCCTAGCCCTAGCCGCTTTGGCTCAGTGGATAGAGCGTCAGCCTGCGAACTGAAAGGTCCCAGGTTCAATTCCGGTCAAGGGCACATGCCCGGGTTGTGGGCTCTATCCCCAGTGGGGGACTTGCAGGAGGCAGCCGATCCATGATTCTCTCTCATCATGGATGTTTCTATCTCTCTCTCTCCCTCTTCCTTCCTCTCTGAAATCAATAAAAATATTTTTAAAAAATAAATAAAAAATAAATAAAATACATCCTAAAATTTTGTAAATTTGTTATATCAAAGTTCAATTTAACTTGCCTGTTTTGCATGAATATGACTTAGCTTATGTTATACATCATTGAATAAATAACAGGATATTTTATTTTGCCAAAACATAACTTTAAGTTGTAAATGCTATTTTCTGACAGGTATTCTGTAACTTAGGTATTGAACCAGTCTCTCAATATTTTAGCATTAAATAGGAAATGTAAATGTGGATTCATAGCCAGCAGGTCCAATGGGATGTTTTCCTCACCCAGTAGGTAAAACTATCTTTCATACATCCTGATCTCATATATTTTTTAAGAAAATTTGGAAAACATGTTGTAGTGATTGCAAATTAATACAAAACATTTTGAAACCAGGAATAATATTAATAAGAGAAGTGGTTGCCCTGGCCAGGTGGCTCAGCTGGTTGGAGCATTGTCTCATACACCAAAAGGTCATGGGTTTCATCCCCTGTCAGATCACATACCTAGATAATAGGTTCAATCCCATTATGTAGAGTAGGCAACAAATGTATGTTTCTCTCTCACAATGATGATCTCTCTCTCTCTCTCTCTCTCTCTCTCTCTCTCTCTCTCCCTCTCTCTCTCCTCTCTTTCCTTATAGTTCTTCATGCAGTGGCTTATCCCACATCTGATTCTGCCATTCCCTAGTATCTGTCCATTAAATTCAAAAGAATGAGACATGTGTTTAGCAAACTATTACCTCATGTTACTCAGAGCAAGAAAAATCATCTTAACAAATGAAAGATAAATAAACGTATTAAAGCATTATGCATTGCTTCCAAGCACTAAATAACAAGAAAGATTCCCTCATAAGAAGATAATGTCTCATTATGACAAATTACTTTTTTATATTTTTTTTATTTATTTCAGATAGGAAAGAAGAGGGAGAGAGAGATAGAAACATCAATGATGAGAGAGAATCATTGATCAGCTGCCTTTTGCAACTCCCCTACTGGGAATGGATCCTGCAATCTGGGCATGTGCCTTGACCCTGACCAGGAATCAAACCATGACCTCCTGATTTATAGGTCAATGCTCAACCACTGAGCAACACTGGCCAGGCATGACAAATTACTTTTTATTTTCTATAAATTGTAAGCTGTTGGATTTGTTAAAGACACCAAAGTGTGGAAGTCTTAGTATTATTTTCTTTTCTCCATTATCTTCTCAAAATGACTCTAAATGTTCTTCATTTCTCAGTGCTGATAGTCTTATTGGCATAAGAAAGACTAAGGAATGCTTGAGAAAACCACAGACGTGGGAGACAAAATAATCAGTTTCACCTGGACTAATTTCTTAAAGCTCTTTACCTTATACCTATATACATTACCAACTTTATATTACAACATTTTCATGTTTTTTAAATCTTTAAATGTATGTCAATTGCTTTTGTTTATCCTGCAGTTTAGAATACTATATTCAAATTATTAAAAGAATACATAATTGTTGTAGAATTACATAAATGTCAAGCAATAGTAGGGAAAGATTAAGAAAGTGAAATGGTTTATGAACCATTCCTTGCCACTTTAACCTAGTTTTTCATTCCCTATATTTTTGAACAAGGGATATGAAACATGAAGTATTAAACCTAATAGCAGTCCAACATAACTTATTTTATAAAGTCAGCCACACCTAAACTTCTTTGCATAGATTTAACTGGCAATTCCATGCCTTTATACACATTTCTTTGCTTCATTTCTGGATAGCATGTGTTTTCTCTAGATTTCTGTTCATCATTAGTCAATTGGCATCAGACTACTTTTACCCATGTAAATTTTGCCTATGACCTCATTTTAACAGATGTAGATACTCAGAAAATAAATGTCTGCTCTAAAATGATTTTCTAATTTGATTTTGTTCCCCTCAAGCCCCGGGTGAATATTTGCTTCCTAATGTAATAAGTAATATTTTTATAGTTTTCTTCTAGCATATAAATTGACTAACATTTGTTATTATCTTTCATTGACTTCTAACTGTTACATGTGCATTATTTTCACAACCCTTAATTTCATGGAAAAGTTAAAATAAAATATTTAGCACATAGTTCCTGGTACATATATATTTTTTTAAATCAGCTACTGCATAAATAATATTATTTTGCAATTGTTGTCCTCCTTTACACATACATATCTTACAGATGCAATTTTTCCATTTTTGCAAGCATTTTATGAGTAATTTCTTTACCCACTGAAAGGCTGGTGTGATTTAAAATTAGTCAAGCCTGCTGGTGTGGCTCAGAGGTTGAGTGTCGACCTATGAACCAGGAGGTCATGATTCGATTCCCAGTTGGGGCACAAGCCTAGGTTGCAGGCTCGAGCTTATATTGTTGATGGCAATACAAAAGTGTACAACTATTTTAGAAACATTTTGGCAGTCTTTTATAATATAAACATGCATCTACCATGTGACCCTGAGTTATATTGAGTGAAAAAAATATATGTCTATACAAAATGTTGTATGAAAAATTTTACAGCAGCTTTATTCATAAGTCAAAAACTGAAAACAACCCCAAATACATTAACTGGTACATAGAATAGCATATTGTGGTGTGTTCATACAATGAAATACTACGCAACAATGTAAAAGGATGAAATACAAAAACATGGATAACTCTCCAATGCATTATGATAAATGAAAGAAATCAACTCATACAAAGTTTAGTTGGTACATACTTATGTGATCACTCTTTGTGTTTATCTGTTGCAATGAATCTGTGAAAATCTAGTCTATTTCTAATACACATTAGAGTATCCATTACCTGAGGTAGTTATTAGTAGACAAGTATTGCTCCCAATAAAAATGGAATAGTCTGTGTGGGACATGCAGGTCAAAACTGGGTTTCCTGTTCAAGGGCAAATTAGAGAAAAATAATCTAATTTTTTACATGGATATATATATATATATATATATATATATATATATATATATATATTGATTTTAGAGAGGAAGGGAGGGGAGAGAGAGAGAGAGAAACATCAATGATGAGAGAGAATCACTGATTGGCTGCCTCCTGCACACCCCACACTGGGGATGGAGCCCACAACCCAGGCATGTGCCCTGACCTGGAATTGAACCATGACCTCCTGGTTCATAATAAGTCAATGCTAAACCACTGATCTATGCTAGCCAGGCTAGATTTATTTTTCTTTATCACTAACATACTTTGCTAGGTTTCTAATCTATATCTATATCTATATCTATATCTATCTATCTATCTATCTATATATATATATATATACACTAATAAAAGAGAAACATGGTAATTAGCGTACGACCGCTACCCTTTTCATTGGCTAATCAGTGAGTATATGCAAATTAACTGTCAGCCAAGATGGCGGCCAGCAGCCAGGCACTGAAGTGAGCATGAGGCTTGCTTGCTGCGGACTCCAATGTTCCCCGCCTCACTTGCCGGCCTCTCAACTGCAAGTCTAAGCAACTATGTACTATGTTGCAAATAAGAAGGTAAACAAAACCCCAGAAACCTGTGGACTGAAACCCAGCCGGACCGAAACATTGTATCCATGTTTTCAGCAGCGAGGCCTCAGAGCTAAAGCTGGCCCAGAATTAAAAAAAAAAAAAAGAAGAAAACAAGGAGTGGTTGGGAGCTTTAGTCACTCGCCACCCGGAAAACAGCCCTCAGCCCCTCACCCAGACTGGCCAGGCACCCCAGTGGGGACCCCCACCCTGATCCAGGACACCCTTCAGGGCAAACCAGCCGGCCCCCACCCGTGTACCAGGCCGCTATCCTATATAGTAAAAGGGTAATATGCCTCCCGGCACCGGGATCAGTGGAGCAGCGAGGCTCCCTGCACCGGGATCAGTGTGACAGGGGGCAGCGCCCAAAACCCCTGATCGCCCTGCGGCTCTGTGTGTGACAGGGGGCAGGGCCACAACCTCCCTATCTGCCCTGCTCTGTTCGTGACAGGGAAAGGCTCCCCAACCCCCTGATGGGCCCTGCTCTGTGCATGACAGGGGGGAGCTCCTCAACCCCCTGATGGGTCCTGCTCTGTGCATGACAGGGGGGAGCTCCCCAACCCCCTGATGGGCCCTGCTCTGTGCAGGGGGCAGTGCCCTAACCCCCTGATTGGCCCTGCTCTGTGCATCACAGGGGGTGGCGCCGCAACCTCCCCATCAACCCTGCCTTGAGTGTGATAGGGGGCAGTGCCCCAACCTCCCAATCAGCCCTACCCTGAGCGTGACTGAGGGTGGCATCGCAACCTCCCAATCCGCCCTGCTGTGTGCATGACAGGGGGCGGCGCCCCAACTCCCCAATCAGCCCTGCTCAGAGCCTGACCAGGGGCTGCACCTAGGGATTGGGCCTGCCCTCTGCCACCCAGGAGCAGGCCTAAGCCAGCAGGTCGTTATCTCCCGAGGGGTCCCAGACTGTGAGAGGGCACAGGCCGGGCTGAGGGACCCCCCCTTCCCCCCCAAGTGCACAAATTTTTGTGCAAAGGGCCTCTAGTATATATATAAAGAGCCAGGGTCCATAACATCCAAAACAACCAAAGGCACGATCGACTGGAAGTCAGTGCTCAGTTGCCATGGCGACCCAGCATTGACTGCTGAGGGGGCTTCGGATCAGGCCCAAAGAGGCCTGGAGAGAGAAACAGGGTCTGATCTGTAGCCTCCATGGCAGCTGTTGATCAGCACTTGCCTCTCTCTTTCTCTCTGGGCCTGGCCAGCAGCCCCACCTCTCTTTCTCTCGGGCCTCCACTGGGCTGCTGATCAGTCCCATCTCTCTGATCAGGACTGTTGATAGGCCCAGAGAAACTGACTGGCATAGAAACCCACTAATTAGAACCAAATCTGAGTGAAGTGCGAGGAGCCAATGGCTCCCTAGGAGGTGGAGCTTTTGACGCTGACTGGCATAGAAACTGACCAATCAGAATCTAATCTGGGTGAACTGCGAAGGCAGAACCTAAGGTGAGGGCTGAGGAAGGATTTTAAGGGCTACAGCTGTTTGGTGTAAGGTTTTATAAATTGGTTCAATTTTGTAATGACCATTTTGGCAGTATAGTGCATATGGCTGGCTATCAGTCCAGATATAAAGATTATGTATTTTTGTCTGCATCTCCTCTTGCTGAAAAAGGCTCCCCCCCATTTAAACAATCCTATCCTATATAATCTATCTATACTAATAAAAGGGTAATATGCTAATTAGACTGGGTCGACCAGCCATCTTCCGGATGTCTGACTTCTTTCTGGACAAAGCCATGGTGGTGGGGGCCGAGGCAGAGGCTGTTAGGGGCTAGATCAGGCCAGCAGGGGAAGGCAGTTGGGTGCGAGATCAGGCCAGCAGGCAGAGGCAGTTAGTGGTGATCAGGCAGTCAAGTGAGAGATTAGGGACAATCAGGCTGGCAGGAGAGGGCCATTGGGGGCAAGATCAGGCTGGCAGGGAAGGGCCATTGGGGTGAGATCAGGCCAGCAGGGGAGGGCAGTTGGGGGTGACCAGGCCGGCAGGGAGGGAAGATGGGGGTGAGATCAGGCCAGCAGGGGAGTGCAGTTGGGGGCAAGATCAGGCCAGCAGGCAGAGGCAGTCAAGGGTGATTAGGCAGGCCGGCAGGTGAGCAGTTAGGAGCCAGCAGTCCCAGATTGTGAGAGGGATGCCCGACCACCGGCCGTTGAACATCCCCCAAGGGGTCCCCAATTGGAGAGGGTGCAGGCTGGGCTGAGGGAACCCACTCCCACATGCACGAATTTCATGCACCAGGCCACTAGTTATAACATAAGCTGCAGAAGAGTAGATGTTGATCAATTTCTGTCTAATTCCTTATCTCTAGTACCAAAAACAATGCCTGGCACACTGAGATGGTCAATCAATATCAAATGGTGAATTTAAAAAATGTTTCTATATGCACCTAAGGAGAAAATCTGAATAAAATGTACATATAAAGTTTGCCTTTAACTGACCTCAACTGCAATCTAATTTTTAAATATGTTTTTTAATTTATTTCAGAAAGGAAGAGAGAGGGAGAGAGAGTCAGAAACATCAGTGATGAGAGATAATCATTGCTAGGCTGCCTCCTGCACTCCCCACACTGGGGATCGAGCCTGCAACCTGGGCATGTACCCTGATGGGGAATTGAACCATGACTTCCTGATTCATACTTGATGCTCTACCACTGAACCACGCCAGCTGGGCTGCAATATAATTTTCTTAAGAAGAAGGATAAAACTTTACTTTGGTCTTTAAAACTTTTTCTCAATTATTACAATTCAAAATTATCCCCTATCTTAGTCCAATATAGCACTGAAAGGCTATGCTAAACCTTCTAATACTTGATCAAGTATTTGTTCTTGTCTATATTTTTTTGTCCCTAAACAATGGATAACTTTTGGAGGACTGGACACAATGTTACATGGCGATTATGGGCTTAATACATATATAACAATTTCCTTTGGAAATTTATTTAATGAATTTGATTTTAACATTGAGATAAATTTCAGATGCAAAGCAAAATTCCCTCTCTAAATCATTTGGAACCATTAATTTTTGTCCTTATTTTTGCCCTTTTCTAACTTTGACATAGATGCTTATTCCTACATTCTAGAAGAACTTCCTTATGAAGGAATAAAAAAGAAATTGAAACAGTGTGACTGATTGACTCACTTGATAAACATGCTTTGTTTTCAAAATGAAATTGATTTAGTCAGTTATGTAAACGTTAATTTTATGTTTTGCTGGAAACTAAATGTAGTGTTAATTGCTGACATCTTTTGGATTAGGTGGTCTTGCCTATATTAACATGTGGTTATACAAACATAGATAAAGAATTTAAAATGCTAGATAGATATAGGAAATAATCATTACTTGGTATTCTTTGTTGTTTTACAAAGTTACCAACTTGTCTTTTTTATTATTATCAATAAACAAATCTGGGATTTCTAAATTTTCACTATTCAGGGTTCAATAAAAGTCTTAGGAGATAATGACATGAACATTAAACCATTTTAACTATTAGTTCTTTAAAAAATCCTATTTATGGTTTTGTTGCATTTCATTTTCTTCATGTAGTTTTATGATTTTGTGACTTTTGGAGGTCGACCTGGACCATCTGCTAGCTGTTGTCTATGAGTTTACCAGTGCTTGAGATGAGCAATGTGCAGATGAATCAAGTACAAAGGGATGGTTTCTGAATAGAACAGGATCTAACACTTGGGTTCTTTTATTAGTTTCATACTCTATCCCTGCTACTGAAGCCAACCACCTTTTCTTCCCAGCATTTTGAATTTTCTATCCCTTTATTTCTCTGACTTTCCCCCCTTTTCAATTCTATTTCTGTTTTCCTCTCCCCAAATAACAATTGGGAAGGGTCATGCAGAGCTTGATTTATATTTATTCTTCTATACCAATTATGAAGCTATATTCATGCATGCGTGCATGTGTATGTATATGTGTGATAACAATAACGTCTATTGTGTACTTAATATGTGCCAGGAACAAGAACAAAAGCTTTCACATTGTCTCATATAATCTCTACCCACTCCCTTCCAAAACAAAACTATGTAATGGCTCTTATGATTATCTCCACTTTACAAAAGATAGTAAGTGGCCTGCCTATAATTATACAGCTAATAATGGACAGACTCATAATTTTAAGCAAGTAGGGGATGGTTTGGGGATTAAACAGGACTAAACCCACACCATAGTAACTAAATCCATGCTCTTAACTGTCAACCTAATGTGGTTGGTGCCAATTCAACACCAACAGGAATCCCCAAGATGGGGTGCAGTGAAGAAGGAAACCTGATTCAATTCAAACTGCTCAGCTGTGTTACAGCAAGGCTGTGAGAAGTCCCAGGGACAAGATGGCCCTGTGGTGAGGATCTTCTCCAGCGAGACAGCTCTGCTCCACTCTGATCTGCTACACCTGCTCTGGTTTTGTGGGCTCAGCTCTGTTCTATGCTTTGATCTGCTCCAGTGAGTCATTTTTGGTTTTCATCTCCAGCTGGGGTAATGGAGTCTTCAGTGGATAGGGTACTGCACTTCCCAAGCCAGAGGGGAGATGACTGACATAGACAGAAGTCCATCCTTTGATCCCTGATTGGTCTGTCCTCGTGCAAATGAAGACTCAAAATCTTCACACTTTGATTGGTCCTAAAGGCACTGTCTTCACTGGTCACAATAGAACTGCTTTGATTGGTTGGTAAAGATGCTGATGTTGGTGGTGGTGGGGGTATCCCTGTGCAGTTCTGACAGATGGGGAAAGCCTCTTTTCTATCGGTTGAAACAGGATTCCAGGAACTCCTTTATAAGGGCTGGCTCAGATGGAACACAGTGCAGGCCAGCAGTTCAGTACAAGCTTCTTCCTTATATGCAGTTTGCATGAGAGTTCCCTTTGTAGAAATGGCTGCTAGGCTATGGTTTTTGTTTTTGTTGTTTGTTTAATTTGAGCCCAGTTAGCCACCAGGAGCCCTGCTTAGTGAGTATCTTCTTTCTCAGGGTCTGCATAACCACTGTGCTATAATGTTTTGTATGATTTGCTTATTTGACAAGCATTTCTTTTAGATTTTCATTCATGTGGCTAATAAAATGTGGAACAGAGCAGGCCTGTGGCTCACTAGTAACTCATTTTCTTATCATTGATAAGTGTTCTGGATCATCAGAATTCTAATCTCTATTAATTTATTGTCAACTTATAAATAGCCCACATTCTTGTTCTATTCTGAGTTCTTACCAAGTCCACATATGGTAAGATCATAAGCAGTCTAACTAAGTACCTAGATCTAGCAGAAACTATTGTTCTCTCTAAGATATTGTCATGGAAAGGCTTGATTGGTGATTATGTTTTCCCTGTAAACTGGGGCTGCCAATGCTGACTTGTTGGCCCATAAGAATTGATTGAGCAGCTTTGAGCTGATACACATAACAGTATTAGTCTGTCTAGCTATTTGTTCAAAGTCATTCTTTCTTAAAATAATAAAAAGAATATATATTAAGTATTTATTGTGTACCATACACTCTGATAAGCTCCTTGCATTTATTATCTCATTTATTGTACGCAACTCTCCTATGAGGCAAGTGTCATTATTATTCATATTTTACAGCTGGAGCAAGTAAACTAGTAAACTGGGGATGTGAGATTAAACTCAAGACTGACTCCAAAGCTACTTTTTTTACCCACCATGCATATTATCTGTATTTAAACTGAACCGTTTGAAAATTGTCATTTATCTTGACCGATTTGTACCGAGAAGGATGTTACCCTTCAGGAAGGCAAAACGCCTGTTGGCTTCTTAGGTTGTCACTGCCCCTGGCATTTTTCTAGTAGTTAACATTTCTTTTCTAGATGGAAGAAAAGATAAGTTATAGGCAGTAGCAATCCTGCCTTAAAACTCTATCACCTGAAGTGGTGTGATTTTATTCTTCTGGGGCTGTGCTTTCTTTCTCTTTGTCATTGTCTTTGGCATTGATTCTTGTTTCTTAACCTGAGTTATTCCCACTGCCTTCCTTCTAATGTCATGGATGAAAACTATCAAAGATTGCACAATTTTTTTTAGTGCTTTGGTTTGAGACATACTGTTTAGAGATATTTCACTAGGCAGACCCAAGAGGAAACCCTTGTGTTCCTTTTGTTTATTTGCAGGGTGTATGCTTAATGTCTTTCAGGAATTTAACAAATAATTACTTAATAATTAGTTTATTTTGTTTGAACTTCTGGTAAGTCTAAGACTCAATACTGACTACAAGCAGCACTGGGTAAAGTCTCAATGGTGGAATCTTTATTCTTATTATTGTTATAGACAATAAGAAAGATGAAAGGTTTATTAATAGTAGATGTTTAAAAGGAACTAGTTATTTCTCAGACTATTTTAAGACATTAAATTATTTCTTTTTTTCTCCAGACTATTGATAGGGGCAGAAATTGAATATTGGGGACTAGCTATAATTATAAGAAATATTAATCATGCTCTATTAACCGTGATTGTTTTGTTCTGATTGATTAAAAAAGGCACATTCTAACCTGACTGGGAGTTGCACTCGGGACCTGGGAGCTCACCTGGAAATGAGGCCCATCCTCCTCATCAGGGAGCTGCCTATTATCATGGAAAGATTAACAACCTTGTTGCAGAAATCATAGCCTCCAGCTCTTTGTATATCACCAGCCCTTTGAAGACACTCAGCCTTTGCACACTCCCAGGCCTTTGAAAATCTCCAGCCCACATTATCTGTAAATTGCCCATTTGGCTACCCTTTTGCCTACTTCCCCAAGTAATCTTTGTCCTTCTGCCCAATATAAGCAGCTGGCTTACAGTGGGGTGCAGAGCAGATTTTTGTGGATGACATGCTGCTCTCCCATACTGCTGGCATTATTGGAATAAATGCTCATATATGATTCAACCTGTCTCTGCTGAATTGGCTCAAGTAGTGACAGGCAGCCCAGACCCTTTGATTGTCTGGTTACAGTATAATTAAGAAAACTCATACCTAGAAAATATTTATCTATTTTTTACCAAAATCTATTTTTACCATTATCTATTTTTAACAAAATTACTTAGAAAGATTTTAGAAAACTGACAGGTAATGGAAACATGCAGCATATGCACTATCAACTCTCCTTAAGGGGAAATGTACAGCTTAGACATGGGCATTCGGTATCAGAAAGACCTATCTTTTCTGCAACAAGTCAGTGGAAATGATCTCTAATATGACAAATATGACTAAAAAGGGTGTTCTAAATATGACATTGCTTACTATTATTAGTAGTGATGATCAACAAGCTTGAAAGGATGAAAAAGCCAAAAAGTAAATTGTCTCAATTGCTTTTGGAATGTGGTAGGTCACATTCCCAGTGATGGAGAGGAGAAACCCTTTAATAACAGCTATATTTTATTGACTGCTTACTGTGTGCCTACCCCCTTTGAATCCAATATATTATTTCATTCTCACACCCAAACTATATAGAGGTAAAATTGTTTGCATTTTCATTTTGCAGATGGAAACAACAGCTGCTGCTCTTTTTAAAAAATAATTATTTAATGGTTGCTACACAAATTGTTTTAGATTCAGGATTCAAAACCAAGTATGTTTTTTAGTATGTATGCACTTAAGCACTTCACTTTACTTCCTTTCTCTAAATTCATCCCCAGATTCCTTCCACTTACTCAGTGTTGCAGTCATATTTCTATCTGTTCCTCTTTGCCTTCAAGACTTTGTGTGTAATGTTTCTTTTTTTGCCAACCTTTGACTGAAAGAAAAACCTATCTGTGGCAGAACTTTTATGTACACTATTTATTCTGTGGAAAGCTCTGTCTCACCCCCTTGAAAAGATTAGCTAGTGCTCTCAGGATATTGTGCATCCTTCTTTTCACACGTTTTAGCAAAGATTTTTGTTTGTTCTTTTCTCTATTATAAACTCTTCAGGTGTAAGTGCCATATTCAACTTGTTCACTGTTTTGTCCTGAGTCACTAACATTGTTTATAAAATACAGTAGGAGTTTGAAAGTATTAGTTGAATGAAAGAGCTAGCTAAAGTTTGGTTCTTTTTATTAATGACTTGCACTTGTTTCTGATTTTCCTGTTAATACTATAATATATGGGAGCATTGGCATGCGTGCTAAATCTCTTCTTTTATTGAAGGTTCTGTCATTTATATCTTTTACATCCTATCTGCAGAACATTGGTGCAAAGTTTTACATATTAAGGTGCTAAGTAATTATCATTGGTCACATCCATTTCTGGAAACATTGAAGAGAAATTATACATAACAAGTTAAAATTAATGTCTCACACAGCACCCAAAATTAGTCTAGTATAAAATGGAGGTTGCTCCATGTTTTTAAATACTACTTATTTTATTTAACTTCTAACAATTTTTTTTATTATAGAAGTTTCAGGTATATAGCATTTAATTTGGCATCTGTATACCCTACAACGTTATCACTACCACAAGTTAAGATGCAGAAAGGCATATATATATATATATATATATATATATATATATATATATATATATATATATATGATTTGACCCATGTATGGAATCTAAAAGAAGCAAAACAACAAACAAGCAAAAGAAAAGAGCCCACATGGTGTGGCTCAGTGGTAGAGCTTCTAACCCATGATCCAGGAGGTCACGGTTCTAATCCTGGGCAGGGCACATGTCCAGGTTTCAAGCTTGATCCCCCAGTAGGGGGCATGCAGGAGGCAGCCGATCAGTGATTCTCATCATTGATGTTTCTATCTTTCTCTCCTTCTCCCTTCCCTTCTGAAATCAATTATATATATATATATATATATATATATATATATATATATCTGTATATATATATAGGTATATACATATATATATCTATATATATACATATATATCTATATCTCTATCTATATATCTATATATCTATATATATATCTATATCTATCTATATATATATATATATATATATATATATATCTACAAAAGAAAATAAAAATAACCTCATAGATACAGAGAACAGATTAGTGGTTGCCAGAGGGGAAGGGCATTGGAGGATGGGTAAAATGGGAGGAGGAAGTCAGCTGTGTTGTTACTGTCTTTAGCTACCTATTAAAAGGAAGTAAAGGGAGAGGCAGAAATTGTTAAGGATATTCAGCTGGGAGGCAGAGACCTGTTTGCTTCATAGGGTATCTGTTAATATCAATTGGTCCCTTTAAAAGATAATTTTACTTCATGAGTTCCCTTTTTAACACACCTGGTATAAGTATTACATTGTATGTATTTATTCACTTATTCTTTTCAGGTTAAACAGTTTGTGCCTAGTTTTGTGTTGTTGTTGTGTGTTCGCTTTTTAATGGCATTTCAATGTAAAATCCATTGTAGTACATCTATAGACTGCTTGACCCATAAATATTGATATACTCCAGCATTATGTGCTTTGCCATTTCATTCTATAGGCTCTTTAAAAAAATTATATATATACTAGAGGCCCAATGCATGAAATTTGTTCACTTGCGGGGGGGAGGTCCCCTCAGCCTGGCCTGTGCCCTCTTGCAGTCTGGGAGCCCTGGGGGGATGTCCGACTGACAGCTTAAGCCCACTAAGCCATCAGTCAGATGTCCTTAGCATTGCCAGGGAGGCAGGAGAGGCTCCCACCACTGCCGCTGTGCTCGTCAGCCATGAGCCCAGGTTCTGGCTGAGCGGCGCTCCGCCTGTGGGAGCACACTGACCATCAGGGGGCAGCTCCTGCATTGAGTGTCTGGCCCCTGGTGGTCAGTGTGCATCATAGTGACCGGTCATTCCACCATTCGGTCATTTGTATGTTAGCCTTTTATTATATAGGATATGCTGTAGATGAGGCCCCTAGAACCATAAGAAATGCAAAAAAATTTACTGTTAACTCATTCTTGAATTGCCTCCACTGAAAATCAAATTGTTCCCCTGTGGGGCATGTGCTGCACCTTGGGAACCACTGGGCTTGACACTTTTCCTCTCTGAGCTTCATTTCTGAATACATACACATATACCATGGGAATTGTAATCTCTTCTCCGCCTACCTCACTGTGTTGTCATGAGGAGGTTCTGAGCTAATAAACCTAGAAATGTTTCACCAAGTAAGTGATATCTAAATGGGAAGGGATTGTTAATTTTTAGCCCATGGATACCCTCACAGGTAGCAGGTGCTGATTAGGGGAGGAGCGCATGATTGTTTTCCGGGACTGTAGCTATCGAAGCTTTGCAGAGGGTTCCACAGGCATCGGAGAGGTGGACTCTGGTCAGCAGCCCTGTAGTGGTGGTCGTCCCTGGAGGCGCTGCCGGGGGGCGGGGGCGCTAGGGGGGCGGTGAGGCCAAAGGGGGAGTAACTGTCAAACCTCCCCACTTGGCGCCATTATTTAAATTGTATGTGGCCGTTTTGCAGCTGTAGGTACTCAGGGTGGGACTCCAATCTCCTGGAGTTGGGTGAGGGCCAGGCCAGGGTGGGCTAAGAGGGTGGGTTTAGCTGCGGCCCCCAGCAAGGTTCAGTGCACTTCTGCGGCAAAGACAGCACCACTGTTGTCCAGGGGGATGGGTCTGACCCTGGGGGGTCCAGCTGGTGCCTGCCTCCACCTGGGTCTGGAGTTGTAGGGAGAGAGGCGTGCCAGGCCCCAGTGGAGGGGGCCCGGCAGCGGCGGGCAATGGGCCCCGGGTGCCTTGGGAGCACTGATGGGTCGCTGGCAGGGGTGGCAGTGGAAGAGGTCGGGAGTCGGAGGTGTAGGCTGCAGCTACCCCCGAGGCTGGGTCTTATCCTGCAGCTACCCCCGAGGCTGGCCATCCCTCTGGGGGTGCAGGGGCTGGGATACAGTGCCCGTGCAGGTGCAGGGGCTGGGATACAGTGCCCGTGCAGGGGGATTGGAAGAGCTTCCCATGTCCGCTTCCTCTTCTTTCTTTGCAGTCCAGGCTCCTGTCAGGCATTCTCCTCAGAACCCCAGGAACATGGCTCCCTGCCACCCTGCCCCACTCAGCTCTCCCCGGCCACCCGCCTGTCAGAAGGCTGCCAGGGCACCCTGCTGAGGGCAGTGTGGTCCTGGGGCAAGGGGTGGGGTATGGGGAGCAGCTCCAGTAAAGTTTAGTAAACCCTGGGTCCACGTTGGGATTTGGCTGCGGGCCGCGGGAGAGTCTGCCTGGGCGGGACGAAATCACATGAGACCCGGAGTCCTGCCCTGCGGCCCCACAACCCCACAGCCCTGCCCACCCTGCTGAATAGTCATGATGTGAGGGCGTTCGGATAATTTGCATATTCCTCTATGATTATATAGGATATATATTTATTGATTTCAGAGAGGAAGGGAGAGACAGAGACAGAAACATCAATGATGAGAAAGAATCATTGATAGGCTGCCTCTTGTGCACCCCCTACTGGGGATTGAACCTGCAACCTGGGCATGTGCCATTGACCAGTATCGAACCTGGGACCCTTCAGTCCGCAGTCCAATGCTCTACCCACTGAGCAAAACCAACTAGGGCTATAGGCTCTTCTTCAATGCACCCTCTTTTCTACTGTTTTACTTCCTAGTTTTATGCTAATCAATTACAAATATATATTTGCTGGGATACATTTCCCTAAAAATTCAGATATAGTTGGCATCTCCCTTTGAATGTCTCAGAGTCACTACAATGGACTGAATGTTGTTCTTCCAAAATTTGTAAGTGAAACTATAGTTGCCATGTGATGGTATTTCGAGGTGGGGCCTTGGGGCTTAATTAGATTGAAAGGGTAGAGCCCATATGAATGGGATTCCTGCTTTTAAAGGAGAGGCCAGAGACCTTGCTAGCTCTCTTTCCACCATGTGAGGACACAACAAGACTACTCTCTATAAGCCAGGAAGAGGGCACACACTAAGAGCCTGGCCATGTGGGTACCCTGATCATGGACTTCCAGCCTCCAGAACTGTGAGAAATAGATGTTTGTTGTTAAATGCGCCCATCTCTGGAAATTTGTTATAGCAGCCCAAACTGGCTAAAGTAGGCACTTAAACTTAAAATGTGCCAAGCAGTCATCCTAACCTTTCCGAGCTAATATTACATTTCATGAGGACACAGCCTATATGGTATTCAATTCTGTACCCCAGAAAATAACACCTATATGTTCTGATATATATTTTTAAATTGTGCTGTATGTTGTTCATAACTGAGCTTCTCATACTGATCTGATCTTTTTTATGTAAACCCTTTCTGTGCATGATGCTTTTTAATCCCTTACCAGTTCTGGAGGTTCAAACAAGATGCTTTCCAACTCTTGGCTTCACGACCTCTGCCTTGGCCCCACCACCATGGCTTTGCCCAGAAAGACGTCTGGAAGGTCTCTGGTCTAATTAGCATATTACCCTTTTATTAGTATAGATTATTAGAATATGTTATTACTAAAGTTTTTTTGAACAATGATATTCTTGGGATTGCAAACCAAATGCAGAGGGAATTTTTTAAAAAGTTAATACTTGAACATTAAGGTTTTGTTGACTTTTTTTACCCTTAAAATTCTTTTTAAATTGTTTAAAACAGCTTTATTTCTATGTATTTTACATATCATACAATATTTTTTAATCTACAATTCAATGAACTGCAGTATAGTCATTCACAAAGATGAGCAACCATCACCACAATGAATTTAGAACATTCCCATAACTCCTAAGTGAAAATACCTCTTCCCCATTAGCAGTCGCTCCCATTTCTTGCTAGTCTTCCCAACTCCAGCCCTAGGAAACTTGATGTTTGATAAAATTTGTATTACATAGGCTGTGATCTTTTGTAACTATCTTCTTTCACTTAGCATTAAGATTTCAAGGTTCATCATGTTGTAGTATGTATCTGTACTTCATGTCTTTTTATTGCTGAATAATATCCTATTATATGGGTATACCACTTTGTATTTACTCATTATCAGTTGAGCATTTATGTTGTCTTTACATGGACATATTGTTTTATCAATAGGTGCAGAAAAAGCATTTGATAAAAAACAACATCTATTTCTGATTAAAACACTCAATGAAGTTAGTATAGAAGGAAAGTACCTCAACATAATAAAGACCATATATGACAAACCCTCAGCCAATGTCATGCTCAGTGGTAAAAAACTGAAAGCTTTCCTATAAAATCAGGAATAAGACAAGGATACCCACTCTCACCACTCTTATTCAACAGAGTTCTGAAAGTCCTAGTCAGAACAAACAAGCAATAGAAATAAATAAAAGGCATCCAAATTAGAAATGAAGATGTAAAAGTATCACTGTTTGCAGATGACATGTATCTGTATATGGAAAACCCTCAAGTCTCCAACCAAAAACTATTAGAAACAATAAACAAGTACAGTAAATTTGCAGGATACAAAATTAACATACAAAAAGCCACTGCTTTCCTATATACAAACAATGAAACTTCAAAAAAAGAAATGAAAAAAATAACTCCTTTTACCTGACCAATGTGGCTCCTGGTTGAGCATTGACCTATGAACCAGAAGGTCATGGTTCAATTCCCGGTCAGAGCACATGCCCAGGTTGCAGGCTCGATCCCCAGTGTGGGGCATGCAGGAGGCAGCCGATCAATGATTCTCTCTCATCATTGATGTTTCAATCTCTCTCTCCCTTTCCCTTCCTTTCTGAAATCAATAAAAAATATTTTTAAAAAAGAATATCAAAGAAGAATGCTTTAAAATAATAGACTTTGTTGAAATAGAAAACCACATTGCAGAGAAACATCAGGTGGAATATATGAGGGACTGAAATCTATTGTCATTTCTCAAATTACAAAATACTGTGTTCTTAGGCAAATCATTAAAAATATTTGAGCCTCAGTTTTTTTAAACTACATTATCATTTAAATAGATATAATGATAACAAAATGGAATAATAGATATGAGAGCTCTTTGACTTAGAAGCACTATCTTATTTAAAAACATATTTAGTTACCTTTGATAAAGGAGATTCAATTTTGTCATATGGTAATCAGTACACTCAGATACAATATATTAAAAAGGCAAAGTTCAATTTCTGTGTTGTTTTTTTCCTTTTATAACTTTGGTAGTTCTCTTCTGTATTGTATTAAAGAACTGAATGAGTCAAACAATCTTAAACCCATCTGTTTTTATTAGCATGGCTTCTTGAAGATGGTAATCTGTATTTTTGATGAGTTTGCAAGGAAGAGAAGGGCCTGAAATCTAGCAACTCAGAGTTGATATAATGCTTACAGTAACATAAATGACAAAGTGTCAGTGATGACTGAGATGACAAATGACAACATGCATATTAATAAGTACTAGACAACATTCAATCACTGTCCAATATTCTTAGTCATGTTGAAGGACAATGCAATCTTCAAATGCAGCACCTCACAGAGGAGGTGTGACTGTCACCAAACAACTTCTATAACTTAGAAAGTCAGCAGAAAAGTGGCAAGGTTATGTCTTCCTTGGTGGGGGTGTGAATGACACCTACGTATTTCTTATATCCATATTAAAGGGCAAAAACAATAGCTCCAAATTTGTTACATAGAATTCATGTTTACACATGCCCTTAGTTCATGTTATTCAACTGAATTTAGTAGTGAATGAAAGTAAAATGTCTCTCTGTCTCTCTCACTGTCTCTATCTCTCTGTCTCCCTGTCTATACAGTTATTTAACTGAACTGCTTGATTTTAGTTTATTTGATCAATTCTGTCAAAGTAGTCAATCTAGTTGGAAGTCATATGGTCTTGTGTTAATAATCCAATCATGTTATACATGTACTATGTGTGTGTATTCATGTATATAATATACACATATGTAATTTTTATTTTATTTTATTGTAATTTTTATTTTAATATTTTTAGTCCTCACCCAAGGATATTTTTCCATTGATTTTTAAAGAGAGTGAAAGAGAGGAGAGACAGAGAGAAACATCGATGTGAGAGAAACACATCGACTGGTTGCCTCCTGCATTCACCCCAACCAGGGCCCAGGCCCTGCAACCAAACTATGTGCTCTTGACCAGACTCAAACCTGGGATACTTTGGTCCACAGTCTAATGCTCTATCTACTGAGCAAAACCAGCTAGGGCCACATATGTAATTTTTTTTTATTTCAAATGTCCAGAATTGTATAAGAGCCACCTACTTTATTTTTTTATTTGCAGGATTTTTCCCTTTTAAATATGGAGAGGGATTCCTTAAAGAGATTTATGATCAACATATCATAAGTTGAAATAATGTAGAGACTTGACAAAAACATTCAACAAACTGAGAAGGAGACTCTGAGTTGGACAAGTTTGACAATACAGTCCAAAAGCTTATTGTTCAAGAGTGACAAACAGAAATTCCTTCTGACAGTGAAGAAATGGCTGAAATTGTTGCTTTTGTCACAGCCCTGTTATTCAACATATACTCAGGACTGAATATAAAAATCTATCAGAAAACTATATTTGTGCCTGAGCTTGAATATAAATGCATATGGAAGACTTATGCCTTCAGCCCTTATGCTCATTTCTTTTCTACTAAAATCAACAGTTTTTTTTTCTTTTTTAACACATACAACGATAAGCTATGTTTCTGCAATAGGTGGGTGTTCCAATTGTGCTTTCTTGAAATTACATTAAGAATGATCATTTTAAATAACACTTAAACTAACTTCACTCAAGAAATATGAAATCATGTATCGAAAATACTAGAACTATTTGGCTTTTTCAAATAACTTATTTTTAGCGCAGTATATCAATCATCTAGCTACATAACAAAATGCCCCAGATTGGGAGGCTTAAATAACAGAAATTTATTTTTTTATATATCTGGAGGCTGCAGGTCCCAGATCAATATGTCAGCAGGTTTTGTTTTTCCAAAGGCCTCTCCTTGACTTCAGTCTCTTTGTCCACTGTATGGCCTTTTCTCTACGTGCATGCACTCCTCATGTTTCTTCTTCTTCTTATAAGGATAACAATCTTATTGAATTAAGGCCCCACTTTTTAAAACTTATTTACCCTTAATTACCTTGTCAAAGATCCTATCTCCAAATAAATTGGGAGTTAGAACTTCAATCTATGATTTGGAGGGGACACAGAAAAAGCTAAAGGAGTTCATCACCACCAAACTAGTATTACATGAAATGTTAAAGGGTCTTTAAGAAGAAGAAAAAAAAGATAAAAAAATATGAACAACAGCCTGGCTGGTGTGGCTCAGCGGTTGAACATTGGCCCAGGAACCAAGAGGTCATTGGCTCCATTCCTGGTCAGGGCACATGCCGCAGTTGCAGGCTCAATCCCCAGTAGGGGGTGTGCAGGGTTAGCCGATCAATGATGTTTCTCTCTCATTGATGTTTCTATCTCTCTATCTCTCTCCCTTCCTCCCTCTCTAAAAATTAATAAAAACATATTTTTAAAAATATGAACAATAAAATGGCAATAAATACATACCTATAAATCATGGAATAAAAAAATAAACAAACAAGTGAAACAGAAACAAACTCATAGATACAGAGAACATTTTGATGCTTGCCAGATGGGAGAGGTGTTAAGAGGATGGGTGAAAAAAGTGAAGGGATTTAGAAGTACAACTTAGAGCTACAAAATAGTCATGGGGGTGTAAAATACAGCATAGGGAATATAGTCAATAATATTCTAATAACTATATATGGTGTCAGAAAGATATGAGATTTTTTGGGATGATCAGTTAGTAAGTTTTATAATGTCTAATCACTGGGGTGTACACACCTGAAACTAATATAATGCTGTATATCAACTGTAATTAAAAAATAAAAAAGAAACTCTTGGAACATCATTTTCAACTAAATTCAATTTAATTCAGTGAGGGGAGTTTTTCAAATGAAGAAGTCTAAATTTATACTAGACTAAATAATATGGTATATTATTCAAATACCATATTCAATTTTTTGTCAGGTTTTGCTCATAATTTTTAATAAAAAACAAATATAAAACTGAGTTATTACAATATTATTCACTATATTCCCTGTGTTATAATTTACATCCCAGTGATTATTTTGTAACTGTCAATTTATATGTGTCTTCCTATACTTAAACACAGACTCTCTCTCCATGTATTTTATTCTTCTTTAATTTCTTTTATCAGACTTTTGTAGCTTTCTTCATATAGATTG
>NW_005871050.1:10792311-10836593 GCF_000147115.1 Myotis lucifugus | reverse complement strand
TCACACACAGAGCAGAGTTGATCAGGGGTTGGGGCACCGCCCTCTATCACCCACAGAACAAGGCCAATCAGGGGGTTGGGGCGCTGCCACTGTCACACTCAGGGCAGGGCCGATAGGGAGGTTATGGCTCTACCCCGTCACACACAGAGCAGGGCCCGTGGGCGGGGGGAGGGGGGTTGGGGCACCACCCCCTGTCACACACAGAGCAGGGCCGATCAGGGGGTTGGGACGCCACACCCTGTCACGCTGATCTGGTGCCAGGAGGCCTCGCGGCTCCGCTGATCCCGGTGCTGGGAGGCATATTACCCTTTTACTATATAGGATAGAGGCCTGGTGCATGGGTGGGGGCCAGCTGGTTTGCCCTGAAGGGTGTCCTGGATCAGGGTGGGGGTCCCCACTGGGGTGCCTGGCCAGCCTGGATGAGGGGCTGAGGGCTGTTTGCAGCTGGTCACACACCCTTCAGGGTGGGGGTCCCCACTGGGGTGCCTGGCCAGTCTGGGTGAGGGGCTGAGGGCTGCTTTCAGGCTGGCGGTTTTGACTGCTTTCAGGCTGGCGGGAAGCTCCCAACCACTCCTTTTTTTCTTTTTTTTTTTTTTCTTCTGGGCCAGCTTTAGCTCTGGCTCTAGCTCTGAGGCTTCCGCTGGTTTGTTTGCCGTTCTATAATCGAAACAATGTATAACTTCAGCTCTGAGATCCCAGCCGGCTATATTTGTTAGAATGTTTCAAACTGCCAGCTCAGAGTCCGGCAAGGCGGGGAACGTTGGAGTCTGCAGTCACGGGAGCAAGCAAGCCTCACGTTCGCTTCCAGCTGCCTGGCTGCCGGCCGCCATCTTGGCTGACAGTTAATTTGCATAAGGATACGCTGATTAGCCAATCAGAAGGGTAGCGGTCGTACGCCAATTACCATTTTTCTCTTTTATTAGTGTAGATATATATATATATATATATATATATATATATATATATATAGATAGATAGAGAGAGAGAGAGAGAGAGAGAGAGAGAGAGAGAGAGTAGAGGGGCCCGGTGCATGAAATTCGTGCACAGGGCGGGGTTCCTCAGCCAGCCTGTACCCTCTCCAATCTGGAACCCCTCGGGGGATGTCCAACTGCCAGTTTAGGCCCAAGTGGGATCGAGCCTAAACTGGCAGTTGGACATCCCTCTCACAATCTGGGACCGCTGGCTCCTAACTGCTCTCCTGCCTGCCTACCTGATCACCCCTAACCCCTCTGCCTGCCTGCCTGATTGCCCCTACCTTGTCCCCTGCTGGCCTGATCAACCCTAACTTGCTCCCCTGCTGGCCTGATCGCCCCTAACTTCCTCTGCGCCTTGGCCCCCCAGTCTGGCCTAGTCACCGCTCCCATTACCCCACTGCTGCTGCCACTGCTGGCCTGAACCTCAGTCTTTTGCAGCCGTCCACAGCTGCCTGAGCCTTGGCCCTCGAAGCTGCTGCAGCTTTGTCTAGAAGGACTTCCGGAAGACATCCATTCTAATTAACATATTACCCTTTTATTAGTATAGATTTGGGGACCATTACAACCACGCAGAACTTAAAAGAACACATGACCCTGGCCAGTTTGGCTTAATGGAGAGAGCATCAGCCTGTGGACTGAAGGGTCCCAGGTTCGATTCCAGTCAGAGGCACATGCCTGGGTTGCAGGCTCAATCCCTAGTAGGGGGCCAGCTGATCAGTGATTCTTATCATTAATGTTTCTATCTCTCTCTCCCTTTCCCTTCCTTTCTGAAATCAATAAAAAATATATTTTTTTTTTATAAAAAGAAAACACATGGTCTTCACTTTGGGCTTTGTCATTTTACAATATCCTTTGTGCAGTATTTTAACTTCCCTCAACTTTCCTTTACCCACCCTTAAAATGCAATCTATTTTGGGGAAGATGATCAGAAAAGTGATTCTAGTGGGTAGAAGATTTTTTTTGAGGGGATGGGGTTGTGAAACTATTTAAAAATTGAGCATGGTGATGATTGTACCACTCTGAATTTACTTTAAAAAACCAGTTCATTGTACACTTTAGGTGACATGTGCAGTATATGAATTATATCTCAACAAAGCTGTTCTTTTCTTTTTAAATAAATACCAGTCTTATAATCAATTGCAGATGTTTTCAGAGGCCCCTCAGGATTTGCTTACCACATCCCAAACCACAGTTGCGACTCCCAGTTGCCTCCAGTCCTGGCGGATCTGGATGGTGTGGTTTGGGGAAGAGAAGGTGGCAAGAGGTTTGTGGAATTTCTGCAACCCCATTCCCGCAGTCTCTTCATAGGGCACCAGGGCCATTTCCACTGTGCCAGCTCTCTGCTTTCTTTAACCTGTTGGGCAAAAGAATCCTGCATGCTCTGGCCAGAAAGTGCATTCTCTCTTAGGTGGCCCCAATGCTTTTTTAAGGCCGTTTTATGGATTCAAAAGAATAAACAGAGATGTGGAAAGCTTTTGTTGAATTCCTTTTACATAGTTCTTCCCGTCTCGTGGGAAGTGAGATGTGGCTCCGAATTCATCCCAAAGGGTGTCTTTGGGCAAAAGCACCCAGAACCGCACAACTCCTGCAGGATGCCCTACACACTTTGCTGTCAGGACTCAGGGGGGCTTGAGGGTGAACGAGGTGGCAGTGCCAGCACAGGACCCGGGAGAAGGTAGCGCTTTCTACACTGCCCAGGCCCCTGTGGATTGCAGCTGCACCCCCCACCCCCCACCCCGAGGTGGGCAGGGTGTTTCTGCTGTTTTGTTTTGGTCTGGCCTCCATCCCCTCAGCCACAGACTCGTGTCTGCACTGAGACTGTGAACGGACCCGTATCTGCACTGAGACTGTGAATAGCTTGATGGTCCTATGTCTTGGTGGATGGTGGATGCACTCCCACCTCCTGGAGACTGGCAGTTAGATACTGGCGGGTTCTGAGTTGCTTGCAGGGAGAGCGCGGCCCTAGGTCCAGAACAGACTCGGGCATCCATGGCTGGGAGGCCTCCCTGGGCTAGGGACCGCTGGTGGTTTGCTGGCCTGCCACGCCCCCAATCGTGGCGGAAGTCCTCTCTGGGGTGATGGGTTGGCCTGCGTGAGGGGTTGTGGGAGGGGTTGGTTAGCCACCCCACCCTCAATTGGGGTGGAAGAGGCATATCTGGGGTAGGGCCGGGGGAGGGGCTCCTACTTCATGCACCTCTTGGTGACCAGTCTTTTGGTCGTTTTGGACGTGATGCCTGTAGCCTTTTATTATGATGATGGTTTGCAAATATTTTCTCCCATTTTGTAGGTTATCTTTTCACCATATGAGTGGTATTGTCTTAATTTTTGTTTTATAAAAAATTAGCACCAATATGATGTTTCTCTTCAGTAACTGTATCATCTTTGTAATCTGTAAAGTATGCTTTCATTGATTCCTGGGATCCCCTACCTTCACAACAGCCAATGATGATGATGATGATGACAGTTGTTAATATTTATTGAGTGCTAACCATTTCCCAGGTATTGTGACAAGTAACTTAATGTACTTTCTCATACAATCCCCAATATACAATCCCATTAAGTAGGTATTATTATTATCTTCGTTTACAGATGATAAAACTGAGACATTGAAAAATCCATGCAGCTGATAATAAGAAGATAAAGAAAATAAAACACAGGCTGTTTGCTCAGCTAATTATACTGACCCATGATCTGTATTTTTGAGCTTTTCTCACTTTGATCCCTCACAAAATTATAGTTGTTTGTACCCAAGTTGAAGGTTTTCTGATTAAGAAGTATGGGCTGTGGTTGTTAGGCACTGATAATCAATTAAGTTAATATACTCATGAGCATTTTTTTAGAACTTTTGCTTATTCATATTCAGGTCTTATAATAATAATATCTTAAATTACTGAATTAAAACAACAGAAATTTTAGCCACCAGCAACATGATGAGGAAGATTATTTGGAACAATGGGACCCTTCATAGACTGTCACATCTTAAGAAAAACCCTAACATTGACTACCTTTACATCATGTTGACCCTACTTTATCTTCTGGTCATTAATTCATAGACAAGCACCCTTAAAAATATTGGAGGAATATTGATGAACAGAAATTAAAGTATTCAAATAAACATACACATTTAATTTTGAGTTGGTGTGATACAATTTGCTCATTCTTGTGAGCACCAAAAAACAATGCTTGCATTATTTATTTATTTATAACTAGTAGCCTGGTGCATGAAATTCGTGCACATTAAAAGGGAATTAATTGCCCTAACCGGTTTGGCTCAGTGGATAGAGCATCGGCCTGTGGACTCAAGGGTCCCAGGTTCAATTCTGGTCAAGCGCATGTACCTTGGTTGCGGGCACATCCCCAGTGGAGAGTGTGCAGGAGGCAGCTGATCGATGTTTCTCATCGATGTTTCTAACTCTCTATCCCTCTCTCTTCCTCTCTGTAAAAAATCAATAAAATATATTTTTTAAAAAAGGGAATTAATTAGCAGAGATATTTTAATATTGCTATTTGCCCTTTCTGTATAATAGAAGTGTGAGAGATGAAAGGAAATTAGTAAAATGTATATGAAAATAATATATAAATTTATTAATAAATAAGCAGTAACAAAAGGATATAACAACAACAGAGGCATGATATAAAAACGACAAAAAATATGATATGAAAACAACAAAAACATGATATAAAAACAACAGTGATGCAAACAATGACTGATAAAGTGATTAAACTTATTCTAATATCTCCCTGTACACCACATTAAGAGTGAAAACACTTTCAGAGTGCTTGACTAATTTCCCTTGTGATCAAAAACTTAGAACTTTAACTGTAACATCACATGCTCTTCAAACTCGAGAGAAAGCAACATATACCTGATCATGTGCAAAAACGGGATCAGGTAGGAATATGCCTACTTTGTCTAGAGTTTGTCCTTGTGATTTATCAATAGTCATCACAAATGCTGGCATCACGGGAAACCATAGTCAAATCAATTTAAATGGGAGGCCAGTGTCAGATGGGGACAAATTAATTCTTGGAATCAGAACAACCTCTCCCTCTGCAGGTCCTGTTAATACTTCAGCTTTAATAATGTTAGGTTGTAATCTTTTGATAATAAATCTGGTACCATTACAAAGACCCCATTTACTATTGAGATTTCTCAATAGCATGATGATTGCACCCACTTTCAATTTTAATTTATGACACAGAATTCCCGAAGGAGTAATACTATTAAGAAATTCGATAGGAAAATTTCCCTTTCAGCATCATCTGTGGAATCAATGGAATCATCACTCAAATATGTGTGAAAATCTCCATCGAGTATATCCAAATTTTCTTCATTTAATTTTTGAACATGCTCATTTTTTGGGCAAAGAATTGCACGTTTAAATATATGTTTAATATTATCTATAGCAGTGGTTCTTAACCTTGGCTGCACATTAGAATCACCTGGGAATCTTTTAAAAATCCTGATTCCTGGGCCTCATCCTCCGGAAATTGTTTCTTTGTTATGGGGTGGGGCCACAACATTAGTAACAAAGAAACAGAATTAAAACTTTATTGTGGGGAGCCACTACAGTGTTTTGGACAGGTTCAAGCCTTGGACTGATGAGAGGGCACAGTCCTCTCATTGCCACATGCAAGCCCCAGCTTGGAGGGCAGAGCCCTCCCAGCACAATTATAGCCACCAGCTGTAGTTGTAAGCTTGAACCTATGGTCTGGACACGTGGCCCCACGTGCCTGAGTGATGTAGGCTTGATAGAGTTCAGGTGCATGTAGTTGAGTAGGATTGAAACCCAGGAGAATGTTGTAAACATCTTGGTCACACCCTTACTTTGCCTTGTAGCATCTGCTATAAAATAAAGACACGGCTGTGGGCGTGGTCGCTGTCTCTCAGAGAAGCAGTGTCCCACCGAGACCCAGCTTTCATTCTCTTGTCTGTCTTTTCTAAGCCTTTCAGCCGCCCCCACTCAGGTTCAACCTTGGCCGTGCTGGCGCGGCACACTTTAGAAAGATATGCCTCCACACTCCGAGGGCAGGTTCCTGCCTCAAACCCCGCCCTTACAGGAAACAGCTCTGGGAAACAGCTCGGGGGAGGGCGCAGCCGTTGCCAAGACAACCCCTGCAGGACTGACTTCTCTCCACTTGGTCGCGGTTCTGGTCATGATGAACACCACCCAGGGTTTTTATATAAGTAGACAAACAGATACACTTGCAAGAATTCTTAAAAATATTCAAAAGAAATTACATTCAGCTCATTAACGCATGGTTATTTCTAACATCCTCCACAAAACCGTTTTCCTTTACTAAGGCCATTATGAGAATTTAATATAAAACATGTACCTTTTTCATTAATTATTTCTTTTATAGCTGAAGTTTCATTATTTCCAGAAATATTTATTTTTTATATTTAAGTACAACTCAACTTGCTATTTGTTTATTCTTCTTCTACATCTGAGTTACACACCTGGTTCAATTCATCACTTTATTGAGCTATCCTATATAATAAAAGGGTAATATGCAAATAGACCGAATGGCAGAACAACTGGACAACCAATCAAAGAGTAATATGTTAATGATATACTAAGGTTGCTCAACCACTTGCTATTACATGCACTGACCACTAGGGGACAGATGCCCCCACGGTAGGTTAGCTTGCTGCTGGGGTCTGGCCAATCGGGACTGAGCGAGATGGGCCGGACACACCTTGGAGCCCTCCCACGGTCCCTCCCTGGCCAGATCATGCACCAGTGGGGTCCCTCATCCTGGCTTGCACTCTCTTGCAATCTGGGACCACTTGGGGGATGTCAAAGAGCCGGTGTCAGCCCAATCCTGCAGGCCACTCCCTTGGGTAAGGGGCGTGGCAGACGCAGGGCTCATGGCTTTTGAGTGCAGCTGCAGCAGCACGAGCCTCTCCTGATTGATCTGGACTGATTGGGCACAAGCCCATAGCAGGCACAGTGGGGCAAGGATGAGCAGAAGCAGCAGGCAGGAGCTGCAGGCAGCGTTGGACTGCGGGTTTCAGTCCAATCCCTGCAGGCTACCCAGAGGGACCCCACCCATGCACGAATTCCTGCACTGGGCCTCTAGTTCTGATATAAAATGTAATACATTTGTGAGGACAGAGGAAAACCTCACTTGAGCCTCCAGGACTTCTTGTCCCAACTTTTGTTATATGTTCCTGCCCAAATACCTCTCACATAACAAAACACCAATTCCAAAACACCTTTTACAAATCCTCTTTTTTCTCACTCTTAACATAATGTATTTCGGTATGAAACATTTGGGAAATAATTAAGTTTAGATTATATTATAATTGTAGATCTCCCATGATGGTATTAGTGCCCTTATAAGAAGAGAAAGACAGAGAGATCTCTCTTACCATGCATACGCACAAAGGGAAGACCATGCAAGCCCACAGCAGTAAGGCTGCTGTCTACAAGCCATGAACAAGGTCCTCACCAACAACTGAATCTACCAGCACCTTGATCTTGGATTCCCTAGCCTCCATAATTGTGAGAAATAAATGTGTGTTATTTAAGCCACCAAGTTTATATTATTTTGTTCTATGTTATAGCAATCAGAGCTGACTAAGACACACACCACTAGCCAAAACCCAGAGGCAAGAAAGAACAAGGCTTGCTTCAGAAAATTTAAGAAGTTTCATTTGGCTGGTGTGTGTGTGGGGGGGGAGTATGTGTGTGTTTGGTGGGTGAACAGAGTGATGAATGATAATGCATAAAAGTAGAACTGGCACTTCTGAATAAATATGGAGACCCAAAAGAACTATTTCCTCCCTGAATAATGGATTTGAAAAGAAACAAACAAACTAACTTATATTCACTGGCTGAGGGAAGCAGTGATTTTTTTTTATCTCTGCAAAAGGTGAACACACAATAAAATTCTTAAGCCAAGCAAAGACAATATCTATCTTGAGGGATAATTGCTTTATAAAACCAATAAGAAGCTCACTCCAACTTTTTGAGATACTAAAACTATTGAAACAAAATTAGCATATGTTAAAATGATCAAGTCATGGGATAAAAGTTTACACAGTACAAGAGAAAAGGTTTTGTGTTCTAGATAAACTTCTAGGGTTTCAAAATATATAATTAATGAATTAAAAAACCCAATCATTGGACAAAAAAGATTAAACACTGCTGAAAAGAGAATTAATGAACTGCATGATAGATCAAGTTTTCCTAAGGAAACACAGAGAGATAAAGTAATAGAAGATATGAAAAAATGGTAAAAAGTCCTTGACTGTGGATTGAGAAGGCAATACTCAAATGGAAAATGGTTGATACTTTTAATAACTAATAAAATATAGGAATTCTCAGATTGAAGAAGAAAATGACTCACATTGGATAAATAAAAATATATCTATACATGGACACAATATACAGTAATTCAAGGGCAGGATGAAAATATAAAAAGCATCTAGACAAAAAAAAAAGAAATTAATTCAAGTTGTTCAGGTATTTTACCCTCTGGAGACTTCTAGAAACAAAAATACCAAACAAAAAGAGAATGGAATAATAATTCTTATTGAATTTATTGTGGTGACACTGGTTAAAAAATATCACAGGTTTCAGGTGCACAATTCTACAACACGTCATCTGTACACTGCATTATGTGATTACCACCCCATGTCAAGTTTCTTTTCATCACCATTCGTTCTACTTATACCCTCCTATACCTTCCCCTTCCATCTCCCCCTGGCAATCAGCATATTGTTGTCTATGTCCATGAGTTTTTCTCTTTTTTTCTTTTTTGCTCAATCCCTTAAGAACAGGAACAAGACAGGGATGTCCCCTTTCACCACTCTTATTCAACAGAGTACTGGCAGTCTTAGACATGGTGATCAGAAAAAATAAAAGGCATTCAAATTGGAAAGGAGGAAGTAAAACCGTCATTATTTACAGATGACATAATATTGTGCATAGAAAATCCCAAAGACTGAACTCCACCAAAAAATTACTATATTTATTAAATGAAATCAGCCAAGTAGCTTATAAAATTAAAATCCAGAAATCAATGGCATTTTTATACACCACTAGTGAACTCTCAGAAAGAAAAACTTAAAAAAACAATTCCACTTACCATTGCAACAACAACAACAAAAAATAAAATACCTTGGAATAAATTTAACCAAGGAGGTAAAAGACCTATACTCAGAAAAGTACAGGGCATTGAAAAAATAAATAGAGGAAGACACAAACAATCAGAAGAATATGCCGAGTTCATGGACTGGTAGAATTAACATAATTAAAATGTCCATACTGTGCACAGCAATCTATAAATTCAATGCAATCCTTGTTAAAATACTAAGGACATATTTCACAGATCTAGATCAAATACTCCAAAAATGTATATGGAACCAAAAAGGACCCCAAATAGTTGCAGCAATCTTGAGAAAGAACAAAGTTGGAGGGATCCCAATACCAGATATCAAGTTATACTTCAAAGCTACTGTACTCAAAACAGCCTGATACTGGCACAAGAATAGGCATATACATCAATGGAATAGAACAGAGACCCCAGAAATTGACCCAAGCCATTATGTTCAATAAATATTTGACAGAGGAGGCAAGAGCATACAATGGAGTAAAGATAGTCTCTTCAATAAATGGTGTTGGGAAAATTGGACAGACACATCCAAAACAATGAAACTAGACCACCAACTTATACCATACACAATAATAAATTCAAAATGGGTAAAAGACTTAAATGTAGTTGTGAAACCATGAAAATCCTAGAATAAACCATAGGCAGCAAAATCTCAGACTTCTCTCATTGCAATTTGTTTGCTGATACATCACTTAGGGCAGTGGTTGGCAAACTCATTAGTCAACAGAGCCAAATATCAACAGTACAACGATTGAAATTTCTTTTTAGAGCCAAATTTTTTAAACTTAAACTATATAGGTAGGTACATTGTTATTAACTTAATTAGGGTACTCCTAAGGCTTAGGAAGAGCCACACTCAAGGGGCCAAAGAGCCGCATGTGGCTCGCAGGCCGCAGTTTGCTGACCACGGACTTAGGGCAAGAGAAACAAAGGATAAAATAAATAAATGTGACAACATCAAAATAAAAAGCTTCTGCACACCCAAAGTAACCATCAACAAAATGTAAAAAGATCCTACTGTATGTGAGAACATATTTTCCAATGATATATCTGCTAAGGGATTAATTTCTAAAATATATAAAGAATGCATACAACTTAACAAACAGAAGACAAACAATCCAATTTGAAAATGGGCAAAGGACCTAAATAGACACTTCTCCAAAGAGGACATACAAAGGGCCAAGAGACATATGAAAAAATGCTCAAAGTCACTAATAATGAGAAAGATGCAAATTAAAATGACAATGAAGTATCAACTCACACCTGTCAAAATGGCTACCATCAACAAATCAAAAGTGTTGTTGAGGATATGGAGAAAGAGAATCCTAGTACACTGCTGGTGGGAATGCAGACTGGTGAAGCCACTATGGAAAACAGTATGGAGAACCCAGGAACACTGGATCTCAAGCAGGGCGAATATGGGGACTGGGAGGAGCTCTGCACCTTCTCACGGAAAGGTCAGATTTTCCCTAGGAAAAGGTGAGGTCTGTGATCCAGCCTGGAGAGAGAAACCGCACACAACGGGAGCTAGAGGTTCCGGGAAGTCGTAGCCCCACAAAATCCTCGGCCATTGGGGCTAGTGTGACCAGCAAATGTAGAAGGGGATCTGCAGGGCTGCTAGCAGAAGGGAACTCTAAAAAGCAACCCACAGCTGGACTGGGTGCAAAAAAGGCAGCCTGAAATTTTAACAGTGTGCTGGCTGCTTAGTGCCAGGGGAAAAAAAGACAGGCACAGAGACATTTACAGAATTGCGCGCAGTGCCAGAGGGTAAAAGTCGCAAGTTCATACACTTACTCTGGCATTTTTTTCTCTTTAAATCCTTGCTTTTGATTACTAAGCCCAGTACATAAAATCACCCAATTGGGGACACTCTCAGAGACTGCAGGGGAAGTTGTTTTTGTGGAACCTGGGGATCAGAGTGGGGAGTAACGATCATAGAACCAGCTCTGGGGCAGTCCATTCTCCCAACCAGTATTGAGTGAGTCAGGGAAAACAAAATCTAAATACTGGCTAGAGATGACTTATAGCCCTGGAAGTCAATCCAGAAACACTGCCACCCAGGGGTTGAATAACAAATTGATTCTTGTGTAAACACAAATAAAGGAGTCTAAGAAACAAAGAAATACTGCCAGCTTGAAAATCAGGACTGTGGCTTACAAAACAGAGGAGCAGGGAAACCCAGGGAACTTCAATACTGTCCTGACTACCTGCCAAACAGTACAGTAGAGGAAGTGAATGACCTTCACTACTGCACATTTTTATTTTTCCATCTTTTACTTAAGAAACTAATTTTTCTTTTTTCCGCACTTGATTTTACCTTTTTAATTATTATATTTTTATTTTTAATCAGTAATATTACTACTACTATTTTACCTTTTTTAATGTCATTTTATTTTCTCTATTTTATTTTACTTTAGCATTAGTGTTCTACATTTTATTTTCATTGTTCCTTTAGCATCATTTTACTCTACCTTTATGCAAACACTCTCTTCCTTACTTTTCCCCTCTTGTTGTCCTTTCTCTCTTACCCTATTCCTGCTTTAGATTTTCCCTATTCCTTCTTTTACCCCCTGTTAAAAATTCACCCTATTTATATATCTAATTTCTGATCCCCTGCTCTAAGTTCATACACACTCTCTTCTCTTTCTTCACTATCCAAATTTCTTTCTCTCTGGCCTTTTATTTTGTTTTGTTTTGTCTTGCTTTCTCTCTGTCCTATTGTTGTTGTTTGCTTGATTGTTGATTAGACTGGTTATTGTTGAGCTTGTTTGTGAGATTGTTACTCTTTTTTTGTTGTTGTTTTTGTTTTTGTTTTTATTTGGTTTTTGCCTCTGTTTTTCTTCTCCTTGCTAGTTATTAGTTGCTGTTTGTAGTTTGCATTCATCTCCGGGTGTTTGTTGTTTGCATCTTTTGGGATTAAGGGTTGTTCTATTGGAGTTTTCTCCCCATATAAATAGTTTCCCCCCTCTTTTTTATACTTTCTTTTCTCTCTTACATTTTTTCCTTTTCTCAATATCATTTTTGCACTCATTTTTTTTCTCTTATCCCTTAATTCTCTTTTCTCTGATGGTCACCTTTATTTAAGGTTATTAGTATCCTGAATACATTGGTGTTCAGTGCCTTGTGTGTTGTGCCTTGTTGTGTTGTATTTTGTTCCTTTAAATCAACACAGGAGAGAGAGCACTACATAACCAGATACCCGGAGATGAGAGATCATGGGGAGACAAAAAAACAGCCCACATATGAAAGAAAAGGAGGCATCACCAGAAAAGGAAGTAAACAAAATGGAGGCAAGCAATATGTCAGAGAAATAATTCAGATAAATGTTCATAAGGTCACTGAAAAGAATGGAAAACAAATTCAACAGTATGTGTAAGAACCAAGAGGAAATGAAGAACAACCAAGAAGAAATGAAAAATGGCATCACTGCTATAAAGAACTCAATAGAAAGCATCAACAGTAGACTAGAAGAAGCAGAGGACCACATCAGTGAGCTACTAGACAACGTAGGAAAAAATACCCAAGCAGAGCAGCATCTAGGGAAAAAAATTAAAACACAGGAGGAGAGCCTAAGGGATCTTTGGGACAACAAAAAATGAAATAAGATCCACAAAATAGGGGTGCTAGAAGAAGAGGAAACTGAGCAAGGAATAGAACACCTGTTTAAAGAAATAATGACAGAAAACTTCCCTAATATAGGGAAGAAAAAACTCACACAAATCCAAGAAGCTCACAGAGTCCCAAACAAAATTAACTCCAAAAGACCGACGCCAAGGCACATTATAATTATATTGGCAAACACCAACGACAAAATAAGAATCTTAAAAGCAGCAAGAGAGAGACAGAAAGTTACCTACAAAGGATCCCCCATCAGACTAGCAACTGATTTCTCAGCAGAAACACATCAGGGAATGGAATGAAATATACAAAGTCATGCAAAGGAAAGGCCTGAATCCAAGAATACTGTATCCATCAAGGCTATCAATCAAAATTGAGGGGGAAATCAGGAGCTTCACAGACAAAATAAGGGAGTTTATTACCACCAAACCAGTAATGCTAGAAATGCTAAAAAGGACTGCTGTAAAAAGAAGAAATAGAAAGCGAAGAAGGAACACAGGTATAAAGAAAAAAATGGTGACAAACAAGTACCTATCAATAATAACTTTAAATGTAAATAGATTAAATGCCCCAATCCAAAGACATAGGGTGGCTGAGTGGATAAGAAAACATGATCCAAATATCTGCTGTCTACAGGAAACCCACCTCAGAAAAAAGGACTTACACTGACTGATAGTGAAGGGATGGAAAAAATTTTTTTCAGACAAATGGAAATGAAAAAACAGCTGGGGTAGCAATACTTATATCTGACAAATTACACCTCAAAGTGAAGGCCATAGCAAGAGGTAAGGAAGGCCACTTCATAATACTAAAGGGAGAAATCCAACAAGAAGAAACAACTCTGGTAAACATATACCTACCCAATACAGGAACACCCAAATACATATAAAAAAAACTTCTGGAGGATATCAAAGCAGAGATTAACAGCAATACAGTCATAGTAGGGGACTTTAATACCCCACTATCAACATTGGACAAATCCTCTAAACAAAAAATCAGCAAAGAAACATCAATCCTAAATGACTCACTAGATCAGATGGACTTAATTGACATCTTCAGAGCATTTCACCCCAAAGCCACAGAATATACATTCTTCTCAAGTGAACAAGGGTCATTTTAAAAGAAAAACGATATATTGGGTCACAGGCAAAGTCTCTTCAAATTGAAGAAGATAGAAATCATATCAAGCATCTTCTCAGATTACAATGGCATAAAGGTAGAAATCAACTACAATAAAAACAATGAAAAAAATCAAACACCTGGAGACGAAATAGCATGCTATTAAACAATGACTGGGTTACCAGAGAGATCAAAGAAGAAATGAAAAACATCATGGTAACAAACAACAATGAAAACACAACAATCCAAAAACTATGAGATATAATGAAAGCAGTCTTGAGAGGGAAGTTCATAGCTCTACAAGCCTACCTCAAAAAACAAGAAAAAAATGGTAATAAATTATCTAACTCTACAACTCAAAGAGTTAGAAAGAGATCAACAAGAAAACCCCAGCATAAGCAGAAGGGAGGAAATAATAAAGATCAGAGTGGAGATAAATGAAATAGAGGCAAAAAAACCCCACAAAAACAACAACAACGACAACAACAAAAAAAACAAGACAAAAGTTCAACAAAACCAAGAGCTGTTCTTTGAAAGGATCAAAAAGATTGAAGAAGCTCTAGCCAGGCTCACCAAGAAGAAAAGAGAGAGGACCCAAATAAAAAAAAAAATCAGAAAAGAAAGAGGGGAAATGAGAACAGATCCCACAGAAATACAAATGATTATGAAAAAATACTATGAACAACTCTATTCCAACAAAATGGACAACCTAGAGGAAATGAACATATTCCTAGAAAAATACAAGCTCCCAAAACTCAACCAAGAAGAATAAAAAAATCTGAATAAGCTGATAACTATGAAGAAATTGAAACAGCGATCAAAAAGCTTCCAGCAAACAAAAGCCCTGGTCCGGATGGCTTTAAGGGGAGTTCTACCAAGCATTCAAAGAAGAACAAAAACTATCCTACTCAGACTATTCCAAAAAAATAAAAGAGGAAGGCACACTTCCAAGCTCTTTCTATGAAGCCAGCATTACCTTAATTCCAAAACCAGATAAAGACACCACAAAAAAAGAGAACTACAGGCCAATATACTTGATGTACATAGATGCTAAAATCCTCAACAAAATTCTGGCAAATCAGAATCAGCAATACATTAGAAAGATCATACACCATGACCAAGTGAGATTTATTCCAGTGATGAAAAGATGGTACAATATCTGCAAATCAATAAATGTGATACAGCCCATAAACAAATTGAGAGGCAAAAATCACATAATCATATAAATCGATGCAGAAAGAGTATCTGAAAAAAATCCAACACCCTTTCTTGATAAAAACTCTCAACAAAGTGGGAATAGAGGGATCATACCTCAACATAATAAAACCCCTATATGACAAACCTACTGCCAACATCATACTCAATGGGCAAAAACTAAACTCATTTCCCCTAAGAACAGGAACAAGACAAGGATGCCCACTTTCACCACTTCTGTTCGACATAGTATTAGATGTACTAGCCATAGCAATCAGACAAGAAGAAATAAAAGACATCCAAATTGTAAAAGAAGAAGTAAAACTGTCCTTATTCTCAGATGACATGATACTATACATAGAAAACCCCAAAGACTCCATCAAAAAACTATTAGACCTAATAAATGAATTTGGCAATGTAGCAGGATACAAAATTCATGCCCAGAAATCTATGGCCTTTTTATACACCAATAATGAACTCACAGAAAGAGAAATGAAAAAAACAATCCCATTTACCATTGCACCAAAAATAAAATAAGATACCTAGGAATAAACTTAACCAAGAATGTAAAAGACCTGTACTCAGAAAACTACAGACATTGAAAAAAGAGATAGAGGAAGACATAAACAAATGGAAGAATGTACCATGTTCATGGATTGGTAGAATCAACATCATTAAAATGCCCATACTATCTAAAGCAATCTATAGATTCAATCCAATAACTATTAAAATACCAACAGCATATTTCAAAGATCTAGAACAAACTCCAAAAATTCATCTGGGATAAAAAAAAAAAAGACCCTGAATAGCCACAGCTATCCTGAGAAAGAAGAACAAAGTTGGTGGGATCAGAATACCAGACATCAAACTATATTACCAAGCCACGGTGCTCAAAACTTCCTGGTACTGGCACAAGAACAGACATATAGACCAATGGAACAGAACAGAGAACCCAGAAATTGACCCAACCATTATACTCAGTTAATATTTGACAAAGGAGGCAAGAGCATGCAATGGAGTCAAAACGGCCTCTTTAATAAATGGTGATGGGAAATTTGGTCAGATACATGCAAAAAAAATGAAACTAGATCACCAACTTACACCATACACAAAAACAAACCTGAAACCGCTAAAGGACTTGAATGTAAAGCAGGAAACTATAAAAATCCTACAAGACTCCATTGGCAGCAAAATTGCAGACATATGTCTTAGCAATATCTTTATAGACACAGATCCTAGGGCAAAAGAGACTAAGGAGAAAATAAACAAATGGGACTACATCAAAATGAAAAGCTTCTGCACACCTAAAGAAACCATCAACAAAACAACAAGAAAGCCCACTGCATGGGAGAACATAATTGCCAATGTTATCTCCGATAAAGGTTTAATCTCCAAAATTTACAGGGAACTCATACAACTTAACAAAAGGAAGATAAACAATCCAATCAAAAAATGGGCAAAGGACCTAGACACTTTTCGAAAGAGGACATTCAGAAAGCCAAGAGACACATGAAAACATGCTCAAAGTCACTAATCATCTGAGAGATGCAAATCAAAACAACAATGAGGTACCACCTCACACCTGTCAGAATGGCTATCATCAACAAATCAACAAACAACAAGTGCTGGAGAGGGTGCGGAGAAAAATGAACCCTTCTTCACTGCTGGTGGGAATGCAGACTGATGCAGCCACTGTGGAAAACAGTATGGCGTTTCCTCAAAAATTTAAAAATGGAACTGCCATTTGACCCAGTAATTCCATTTCTAGGAATATATCCCAAAAAACAGAAACACCAATCAGAAAGGATATATGCACCCCCATGTTTGTAGCAGCACAATTTACAATAGCTAAGATTTGGAAACAGCCTAAATGCCCATCAGCAGATGAGTGGATTAGAAAATTATGGTACATCTACACAATGGAATACTAAGCTGCTATAAAAAAGAAGGGATTCTTACCATTTGCAGCAGCATGGATGGAACTGGAAAGCATTATGCTAAGTGAAATAAGCCAGTCAGTGAAAGAAAAATACCACATGATCTCACTCACTTATGGATAATAAAGAATATTATAACCTGATGAACAAAAAGATAGTTATAGAGGCAGAGAAGCATCAAACAGACTGTCAAACTACAGATGGAAGGCTAAGGAGTGTTGGTGGGGGGTAAGAGATCAACTGAAGGACTTGTATGCATGCATATAAGCATAACCAATGTACACAAGACTCTGGGGGGGGCAGGGTGAGGGCATGTGCCGGGGGGAGGGGTGGGGAGGCCGGGGGAAGGACAATGGGGGAAAAAAGGAGACATATGTACTACTATTTGTAATACTTTAAACAATTTTAAAAAAGAAAACAGTATGGAGTTTTCTCAAAAAACTTAAAAATGGAACTGCCATTTGACCCAGTTATCCCACTTTTAGGAATATATCATAGGAATTCTGAAACACCAATCAGATATAATATATGCACTCCTATGTTCATAGCAGTGCTATTTATAATAGTTAACATCTGGAACAGCCCAAGTTCCCATCAGTAGATGATTGGATAAAAAACAAAACAAAACAAAAAAATCCTGTGGTACATTTACACAATGGAATATTATGCAGCAGTTTAAAAGAAGGATCTCTTACTCTTTGAGACAGCATGAATGGATCTGGAGGTTATTATGCTAAGTCAAATAAGCCAGTTAGAGAAAGACAAGTACCACATGATCTCACTTATATGTAGAATCTACTGAACAAAATAAACTGAGGAACAAAATAGAAGAGGCATAGAAGCATGGAACAGATTGAAGGATCTCAGAGGGAAGGGGGAAGGGGGGCACAGGAAGAGATTAACCAAAGGACTTATATGCATATATGCATAGCCCATGGACAAAGACAAAAATGTTTGAAGACCTGGGGTGGGGCGGGAACCAGGTTGAGGGGAGCAATGGGGGAAAAATAGGGGACATCTGTAATACTCTCAACAATAAAGATTTTTTAAAATCGTATTTTTTATTTTACAGAATAGAATTCTGCCTCTATAGTCAATGTTATTTTGTAAATAAAGCTGGACTTTTAATGAGTGATTTTAATAACAACAGTAAAAATAATTAAATAAATAAATAAAAAGGAAAAAATGAAAAGGTTGAATTCAGACAAAAGTATTAAACTAGAGAAAGAAGTATATTTTATAATGCAAAACTCATATTAAAAATGAAGACATAACAGAAATTAATATCTCTGTATAATACCAACTTACACAGTAACTACCCATTTAAAGGAGAAAGTACAGCCAATACATGGAGAAATATGTGAAAACATTAATAATGGGAAATTTCAATATACTACACTCAATATAAAGGAATGAATAGGCATAGGCATGAATAGGTCAAAATATAGGAAATAAAACAAATTATAATAGAGTATATTTTATAGATACATATTAAATACTACAATCTAAGAGTAGACAGTTCATGTTCTCCCAGAATGCTCTCAGATGTAATCATATATGTAGATCCATATCAGGAAGTGTCATAAAGGAGAAAATGTATAAGTATTTTCTTATCTTCATGTATAAGATCTGAGAATTAAAATTACAATGCAATAACTTGAAAATCACTTTTGTCTGTAAATATTACACAATTTTTGGAGCAAAGGATACTAAGGAAAATAGCAGGCATCCTCCGAAGCAATGATTATGGCAATACTACATATTACAATATATGAGATATATTTGAAGCAGTCACCAGAAGGAAATTCTCAGTTCACAAAAATACAAGGTACCCTTTTTTTATTAAAGCTATAAGGGAACAGTCAAACAAATAAAATGGATAATTCTACAAAGCAACTTATCTGGGAAATTTTAAAATAATGAATTGAATTTTAAAAATGAAAGGAAACTTACAAATAACCCAATGCAATGCATGAATCTTGTTTGGGACATGGTTAAACAAAATCAAAGATAGGTTCTATTTTGTGATAACTGGGGGAAATGAATAGATACCAGATACTAGATAATATAATGGAAATATTGTTTATTGTTTTAGGTGTGATAATGATATTGTGGTTATATTGAAGAATGGTTTTATTCTTAGGAGATCCAGGCTGAAATATTTATGTAGAGAGAAAAAGTACACAATAAAATATATCAATGGTGATTATTGTTGGATCTGAATAGAAGCTATGTGGTGATGATTTTTTCAACACTTATCTATGCTTGAATTATAATTTTTAAGTATAATAGATATATAATAATTTAGAAATCACAAAATAAAAATTATAGAAAGAAAAGAAACATATGCACAGTGAAATACCTTTTATGTAGTACTTTAAGTCTACTTTAAGTCTGTGTATTATTTCACACATTGATTATGGTTGATGATATCACATGCTAATATCAAGCAGTGGTTAACTCTGGAGAAGAGTATGGATATGATGGACAGGGTGGTGGTGGCGAGGCTTATAATTAATTTCTTTTTTGATTTTTAGAGAGAAAGGAAGGGAGGGGGAAAGAGAGGTAGAAACATCAATGATGAGAGAAGATCAGCGATTGGCTGCTTCCTGCACACCCCCTACTCAGGATCGAACCCACAACCTGGGCATGTGCCCTGACCAGGAATCGAACCTGCAACTTTTGGGTGCACGGGATGACACTCAACCAACTGAGCCACATCTGCCAGGGCATCATTTCTTTAATCAAAAGCACAGTAGAGAGAGGGAAGGAGTCTCAGCAAATAGGGCAAAATGTTAATCTTTGTTAAACTTAGCTTGTGGTAACTACTTTTTGTTATATACTCTGTATTTCCTGCTTAAATATTTCATAATTAAATACTTTTTTGCTTTAAAATGTCTCCAGAAAAAATATAGAAGACAGTGAATATCAAACTACTAAAATAATTATCTAGAAGTAAAAGAGAGAGAATATGAATCTAGATGAAATAACTATGCAACCATTCTACACTGCTGATAACTTCCTGAATCTTTAATCAGGAAGGGAATTCATATTCTAGGAGGTTGATACACTGCATCCTTACTACAAAAGCAGTACTGTTCTTTGGTGTTTTAAAATTTTTATCATGCTGATAATGCCAACTTTGTTCATAATAAAGGAGCCAGGCAGATACTTTCACAAGTTTTATATAAAGGGGTCCATGCAGTTATATCAAATGGGTGTGCTGGAGCTGGCTCACACTGGATCAATAAAGTTGATTGTGTATATTTCAGAGAGCTGGCTCACTAGCATACCGCCCCATACATAGGAATTGAAGTGATGTGCTGCTAAATGTTTAACAACTGGCTCTCCTGGGCATAAAAGTTTTGATTTATACTGCTTGCTGTTTTCTATGGTCTATATATTCTTACCATGTCAATTTCAAGCTACCAATGTGACCTCACTAAACCCGTGGGGTTGGGAATAGAAGCACACAGTCAGTTTGTGTTGACTCCAGCAAAGCACTGAAGTGTAGTTATCTCAAACCCTCCTCTCTGACTCGGGATTCTAGTGCTACATGATGGAAACAATAGAGGAGAGAAATCTATCATGAGCATCTGTAGCAAGTAAGGGGAAGTAAGGACAAGGCTGCTTTGATCAATTTACTATATCTTGAATTTCTTACATAACTTAAGAAAGTTTTCCTATATCTAATTATAAGTATGTCATATATAGTCATATATAATCCTAGTCTATTCATCATGTAGGTAATTTGATTATCATTTTACTGTATTAGAATACTATTGCTTCACTTCTTCTGGGATTTGAGAGAATGAATATTATTGGGGGAAAAATGACATTGAGAATGCTTAATTCTACAGTTGCATATTTTAAAGTCCAACAGTTTTGAACTCCAGGCAATGGAGCACAGGAGCTGATTGGGCTGGAAAATTTATTTTATAAACAAGCTATTCCTCCAGTTTTTTAAACATTACCATATGAAAGAAAGGTTAAACACCCTTCAAAACACATGATTGGCTAATTAACAGAACATAGATGCTGAAAATACACTCTATTGTGAAACAGGTAATTTCAAAGTGATTTTCCCTAAGAATTGTAACCTAGAGGAAGAAAGCTTTATAGTTTCATGAGTCTGGAATTACGCAATAAAACTTTCATCAGATACAATTGCATAATGATTGTTTTTACACATGAATATTTCAACCACCAGTCCTAATGCTAAAGACCAGGGGTTGAATATATATTATTTGTAGAAAAATGTGCCAGAACTTATGTAGAACTACTTGTAATAGAAAATGCCTATATTTCACAAGTCAATGAAATAAGAACTTTGGAGGATCATGATCATCTTGACATTTTAAAATGCATCTCTATAGGGATAATTTTCTATATAATAGTGTCTTAGTCTGTTCAAGCTGTTAAAACAAAATATCATACACTGGGTAACTTATAAATAACAAGTTTGCTACTCACAGTTCTGGAAGATACAAGTCCAAGATCAGGGTGCCCTCTCCTTGATTGCAGACCGCCAATCTCTGGCTGTGTACTCACATGGTGTTAAGGGGCTAGAAAGCTCTGTGGGGTCTCTTTCAATAGAGCACTAATCCCATTTATGAAGGCTCTAATCCCATTACCTAATCACATCCCAAATACCCCCCTTTTAATACCATTATGGTTGGCATTAAGATATCAATATATAAATTTGGGAGGAACACAAACACGCAGACCATAGAAGGTAAGAACAGGGATTTGTTATACTTTTGTAAAGATTTTCAAATTCTCCATAGCTCTGAATTATATCATTGTCGTAACCAACATTAAGAATGATATTGCAGAGACAAATATAAGGTCTACATATATTTACAGATTCCTCAGTGACACTTCTTATTTTATTTTATTTTATTAAATATATTTTATTGTTTTCAGAGAGGAAGGAAGAGGGAGAGAAAAAGATAGAAACATCAATGATGAGAGAATCATTGATCAGCAGCCTCCTGCATGCCCCCCACTGGGGATAGAGCCCACAACCTGGGCATGTGCCCTGACCAGGAATCGAACCTTAACCTCCTGGTTCAAAGGTTGATGCTCAACCACTGAGCCACACTGGCTGGGCCACTTTGTAGCTTTTTGATGAAATAAGAAAAAGTGGTCACCCTACCAAAGGATAAAGTTTTTTTCTCAATAGTTTCAGAGAGGTATATGTTGAAAATGTAATCTGCCTACGTCCATTCAACTACTGTTTTCTTCCTATGTAAGTACCATTTGATTTAAATTATACACTGTTAGCAAGTAAGTAATGGCTCTTTGCTCTGAGCTGGGTAATAAGCAGTAAATACAATATGATGGCAAAGCAATGCTGACGTTATAAAAATTAATTCAGATATTGAATATTTCTGCTTAGTTTCCTCTTTGTGTATGGCATTAACACAATACGTTGCATGTGCTTTTAAAATATTATTTGATGTGTACATGTAAATATTGACTTTTCTAACTGATTCTACAAGACAAATAATAGTCTCCCTAAACATATTGAACCCAATAAGAAAAATACACATCCTTAATATTTAAAAGTGTTTACTCTTGATACACTGTTTACATTGCCACTGCTTCCCATGGCCAGAAAGTGCAAAATTTTTTAACTCTTCAGGAGAAGGTTAAACAAAAAGGAGGCATAGTACTATCAGTAGACAAACTTTATAGTAATCTGTAAAATCTAGCTATAAAAATTCTTTTTGTTCCTATTTTTAACCCAAAGTCAGGACAAAAGAATAGTGTAGCCATTGTGTGCATCCTGCTGTGTTGTGCTTTGTTGTCACTGCAAAAGGAAGTCCAGTGGGATAAGTTAGTGAGCAGTAGAAACCATGGAAGCCCTTCTGCAACATATGTTGTATGGGATATCCACAACTTCAATGATAGCATATGCTTTCAGAAGTTTTTGTTTTGTAATTTTTGTTACTCTCTATTTTGCATACTGCTCTCTTCTTGTATTTCTTTTTTGTAATAGATTTTATATTGATTTCAGAGAGGGAGAGAGAAATATCAATGATGAGAGAATCATTGATTGGCTGCCTCCTGCACACCCCACACTGGGGAATCAAGCCCACGACCCGAGCATGTACCCTGACCTGGAATTGAACCATGACCTCCTGGTTCATAGGTCGATGCTCAACCACTAAGTATGCTGGCTGGGCTGCCTTCCTTTCTTTTTAGAACTGAAAAATCTTTTTATTTCTTTGATCACAATTTGTCAACTTTTTTATTGTTTTATGCTTTGTGCTTTTTGTTTCATATCATAGAAACATTTGGTAATTTCTATAGACATTTTTATTGTTATGACTGGGAGGGATCTACTGGCATCAAGTGATTAAACATTAGGGGTAATTATAAAAATCCTGCAATGAGATGGATAGCCTGCCTATATAAATTACCTTGTATCTGCCTATTGAAGAAGGAGGAAATGCCATCCTAATGTTATAAAAATGGATTACAGATGAGATTAATAGTGAAAGGAATTTTAGGGACAAAACAGGCAGGTTTAAAGAGTCTTAGAGATAAAGAGGGTCCATGAGAGAGGGATGCTTAGAAAGAGGCTTGGAGACGCCAAAAAGCTTACCTTACTTGTACAGAGGATAAAGGAATGTTGCAAGATAAGGGAAGAGAGAGAGGGAGGCACCACGTGGGCTTTGAGCTTTGAAACAAATTCAATGTAGCAGAATGACCAATGAGGAAAGTGGGGGGGGGGAATGGGTTTCCAAATTAAGGAAAAGGACCAATTAGAAAGGGTCCAGTTCAGACAACGAACTGCAGCATATATAAACAGGAGACAAAGGTAAACGAGACACATTTTCTAGATTGATTTTCCCGTTAGCCCAGTTAGAGAGAGAGAGAGAGAGAGAGAGAGAGAGAGAGAGAGAAGGCTTTCCCCAATGGGGGGGGCTTTTTGTATAGGGTCCCCTTTGGAGACACCCCTGCCCATATGGAGTTTGTATCTGCTTCCAATAAACTTCTACATTTTTTATGAAAGAAGCCTTTTTGTCTATGAGTTTATTCTTCAAACTTCATGAGGGAGGACAAGAACCCATGGGAAGAAAAGTCTGCACCACAAACCCCACTTTTCAAAGCTGTTTATTAGTCACTCATAGTCCAGGGGAAGAAAGCACTGCATGCCATGCAGGGCCACATGGAGAATGTGTTCCAAAACAGAGTAAAAATTCAGGAGCTATGGGAGGCAGGCTTTATAGTATACAGAGGATGGGGTGTCCCTTAGTTCCTGTGTGATGATGTGATTGGCTTGTTTAAATAATCTGTGGTCAGGCAAGGAACTGAAACCTCGTGTTCTGGAATAAGCAGGAACTGTGGCTGGTTCTTTTGAGAAAGACGTTTGTTTGGCTAGTGGACTTTATCTGGCAGAGTAAAGTGGGGAAGAGAACTTGTGTTTGGGTCATACAAGGCCCTCCTGATCTTACCAGATATCAAGACATTTCCTAGTATTTGGCCTTTATTTCAGGCCTCATACTGCACACCCACTACAAAGAATTATCCTCTTCAATATATCAATAATGGAACACGATAGCACAATTAGAGGTGGCTCATTCACATCTCCCCTCAGCAACAATAATTTGACAGCTCTCAATGGACAGAAGTGCCTTATATAAAAAATCCTTAACATTCAAAAAAAAAAACACTCGTAAAACTAGTCAATGATTCAATAAAGTCACAGGATACAAAACCAATATACCAAATTCAGGTGAATTTCCATATCCCAATGACAACCTGAGAAAAAAAAATAAGAAAAAAATTCCATTTACAATAGCATAAAAAAATAAAATACAGGATTTGGCAAAAATAGATTTACAGTTGTAACACAAATAAATAATACAATAATTAATAAGTAATAATACAAGAATAAATTCTGTTTCATGTACTCTCATCTGTAAACTTACTTTTGCCCACCTCTATATGTAGGAGTAAATGGAACCAAAGAGATAAAGGATTATACTCTAAAACCTATAAGACATTGATGAAAGAAATTGAAAAAGATACAAGTAAATGAAAAGATACCCTTTGTTCACAGATTGGAAGAATTGATATTGTTAAACTGTCCATATTACCCCAAATGATATACAGATTCAATTGCATCCCTATCAAAATTCTAATATAATTTTTAACAGAAATAGTAAAACAATATCAAAATTTGTTTGGAAACACAGAAGTTTCTGAAAAGCCAAACCTGTATTGAGAAAGAACAACAAAGCTAAAGGCATCAACTTAATGATTTCAAACTATATTATACAACTATAGTAATCAAAACAGTGTGATGGTGGCATTAAAGGGGAGGGGTGTGGGAAGAGATTAACCAGAGAACTTATATGCATATATGAATAACTCTTAGACACAGATGAAGGCCTGGGATGGGGCAGGGGGAAGGTGAAGGAGGGCAAAGGGGGGAAAATGGGGGACATCTGAATACTGTCAACAATACAAATAAATTGTATAAACAACATACTTATAGATCAACAGAACAGAAACAAAAGCCCAGAAAAAAATACCCCACACATATAAGGTAAACTAATCTTTGATAAGGGCACCAAGAATGCACAGTTCAATAAAAAATGAAAAAGATGAAATATTTAAATATATATAAAAACTTTTTTAAACTATAATGTTCAGGTTGAGAAACCCTCATCTAGAAGTTTGTCAGTTTTCCCTGGTCTATGGAAGCTCTCTCTCTCTCTCTCTCTCTTATTGTATCCAAGGCTTCAAAATATTTCCACATTCCCTTCATATAAAGTAAATTCATTAAATCAAAGTAACTGGACACATAGGGGGTAAGTCAACCATGAACAACAAGAAGAACAAGGTTAAAATAAAACAAGAGAAGCAGACCCACTGGGGCTCCAGATAATGCAAGTGTCATATAAATTTTTTAATTTCTCAGAGACATTACATTATTAGCCAAGAATTGAAAGCCGAAAAAAAATAATGCATTAGCACTGATATTTTTGTTAATTTGTCTCATCATCCCTTGTCACATGTAAAAAATTCACTAATCAAAATTTTCTTAGGACAGTAAAAAGCAGCTTTTTTTGGCTTATAGTTAGAATTTAACAGTGGTTCTCAACCTTCCTAATGCCGCGACCCTTTAATACAGTTCCTCATGTTGTGGTGACCCCCAACCATAAAATTATTTTCGTTGCTACTTCATAACTGTAATTTTGCTACTGTTATGAATCGTAATGTAAATATCTGGTATGCAGGATGCATTTTCATTGTTACAAATTAAACATAATTAAAGCATAGTAATTAATCACAAAAACAATATGTAATTATATATGTGTTTTCCGATGGTCTTAGGTGACCCCTGTGAAAGGGTCGTTCGACCCCCAGAGTGGTCTCGACCCACAGGTTGAGAACCGCTGGAATTTAAGATAGACGGGTGCTGACTATGGTCCATGAACCAAATCTGGCCCACAAGATAGACATGTCTTTTACAATTTTAAAGAGTTGAAAAATAAAAAAGAAACATATTTCATATACGACATGTTGACATTATGTGCAATTTAAATTTCGGTGATTGCACATAAAGTTTTATTGGAACACAAACAATAATGGAAGGGTTAGAATTGAGAATTTTAACAACTGATATTAAGAAATTAATGTGTGATTTTACTAAAATATTAAAGGTAGGTAGAGTTATAATTAGAAACTGGAAAATGTGGATCAAAAGAAAATATACATTATGAAGTCAGAGAGAAAAAAATCATAGGAGAAAAATACATAAGAGGGTAAGAGGAATGGAAGATAGAGTGAAAGGCTTTTACATATACTAGTAAGTATAGTCCAAAAAGGAGGAGGATGAGGAAGCCAAATATATATTTAAAGATATGAGATGGAAATTTTTAAAAATTTATGAAAGCCCTCAAGTTATAGGTGCAATAATCCATATGAACCTTAACAAGAGTAAATACAAGATAAAGAACATCTAGGAACATGACCATGAAACTCTATAAACCAATGACCAAAACAAATCTTAAAAGCTTTATGAGAGGAAAAATAATTTCAAAGAAGTAACAGTAATGGCAGCAGAATATAATAAAATGATGTTGTCAAAGTGCTTACACAACTTAATTGCATGCATAAGATTCTACATCAATCAAAGACAGCTTTTAATAATGAATTTGAAATAAGGATTTTTATAAAACAAAATTGTTAATTTAGTCACCAGTAGACTCACATTAAGGAAATATAAAAGGTCCTTTAGGAAGTAGGAATATGTTACCAGATGGCAGCTAGTCAATTAGGAAAGAATACATATGTAATACAATATAAATAAGTATTGATTATATGTTTCAATAGTTATTAATTTATAGCTGCACAATTAAAGGGGGGAGCTGGAATCAAATTGACTTATTCCAAAAAACTTAAGGGAGAATAAAGGAATATCAAATGTGAAGAAAAAATGTGAAGGCCAATATGAAATAGTAGATTTAAAATCAAATACATTGGTAATTTCATTAAATTTAAATAAACTGCATTCTCCAATTAAAAGACAAAATAATTGTGAGCTATATGTTAAAACATGATCATATTATTTAAAATATGTGCACAAATTGTAAAAAACAAAGTTTTAAGCTAAAGTTAAGGATAAAATATATCATGGAATTTGTACCCAAAAGAAAATAAGATAGTTACATTAATATAAGAGAAAGTATATTTTAAGTATAGGGATAAATATTTTCTAGAGAGAAATAGCGATACTCAATAATAATGAAAGTTTCAGTACACTATGAATATATAGAGATTTTAAAACAGTATGCCCTTAACAACATACCCTTGCATTAAAAATAATAATAAAATGATATGATAAACTCAATCAAATGCAACAAAGGCATTTGATAAAATTTACTATCTAATTATGATAAAATAACTTTTTAACAAACTGCTAATAAAAGGAAATCCTTAATCTTTAAAAACTATGAACAAAAATTTACAGCAATCATCACACTTAATTGCAACCGTTGCAAATTTTCTCCTTAAGATAGAGTGAGGTTTTGTTGTCTATCATCACTTCCACATGCTACATAAATTTTTAGTGGTGTACAAAGCCAGTGCCAAATCAAGAAAAAGCAGTAAGATGTATAGTATAGGTATTATAATGAAATGAATGAAACTCATATTATCACAGGCAATATACCTTGAATAAATTAATCAGTGAAGTTAGCATGATAGGAGAATGTGAGGAAAATATTTCAAAATCAGTTGCATATCTACATCCTGACTATAAAAAATTAGAACAAGGAATTTTAAACTATGCCACTTATAATAGATATTTCTTCAGGTACATGTAAAGAATACCTTGCAATAAGATAAAGATGTAAAACAATACCCAAATATAAAGTTAAAGTAAGATATAGGAAAACTCAACACAGAAAGCTATAAAATATAAAAATGTATGTAGGTATAAATAAGTGGTGCATATAGTATGTTCCTTGATTGAAAAATCTCAATTTTTAAAAATAGTCTCCCAGAATTTACCTATGCACTCATTACTCTCACAGAAAAATTCTATTATATCTTTTGTGAAAACTGACATGTTTCTTTTAAAAACTTAATGCTTATGTAAAGAATGAAAATTGACCAAGTCACCCTTGAAAAAGAATAACAAGGTAGGAGGACGTAATTTACTAGATGTCAAATAGATGGCTGGTAAAAAACAAAAAAAGAAAAAGCTTTTAGCAAATGTATAACTATAAAATAAGAGTAATTAAGACAGCATCTTATTGATTCAAGAATAGACAAATATAGCTATGTAACAGAATTGACAGTCCAGAAAAAAAACACACACATACATGGAGATTTATTATATTACAAAGTTGGCATGGAAGACAAGAGGGAAAACAAAATACATTTTGATAAATGGGCTGACCCAATTGGATATTAACTTGGGACAAAATGAAAATGAACCCCTAACTCACATCACACACACACACACACACACACACACACACACACACACAATTAAGTGGATTGCAAATACCAATGTGAAAGACAAATTAATAAATCTCATAATATTAGTATGGGATAATCATAAATTCATTAAACTTTATTATGGGGAGAACATATGCTCAATCTCTTCCTCTCAGGGCCAAGAGAGCAGTTCTGCCTTCACCCCATTCATCTCAGCTGCTTGCCTTCCACTGTCTCATCACCTTCCTTCAGTTACCACTCCCCCTTTGAAGCTCTGCCTCATGGATATTCAGCACTACTCTAATTTCTGTGCACAATTATAGATTTGTTCTTTGCATTTTAGTACATTAATTATAAGCATTACATTGTTCTGGCCCCTGACTTCTTTAAAGGATGTGGGTGTGTGTGCGCCAGCACCCTCGCACACATGTGCAAGTGTGTGTGTTGTAAAATCATTCACTCATGTCTCAAATGTCACCCCTAATGGGTAGCTGTTAGAAGTCTCAACAGCATTTCCTATAAGCTGGAACACAATAAGAGTCATAGTTTAGGGAATCACTGCTTCATTTATTACAACTTTGCTCAGGAGCTGAAGCAGTGTTTTCACATCTCTGTATTTTTATATTTTACTAGTGGCCCGGTGCACAGAATTCTTGCACATTAAAAGGGAATTAATTAGAGGAAATATTTTAATATTCCTATTTGCCCTTTCTCTATAATAGAAGTGTCCGGCTGGCCCCACCTCCATTGGGTGACACCAAGACCAAGCCGACCCCACCCCTTTCAAGCCCCGCTGGGCGGGGGATGCAGCCTTACGTCCCAGCGCCAGGACAGGGAGCGCAGCCTCGGGTCTCCTGGCTCTGGCCCATGCCATGCAGCCTCACCCAGACCCTCCACGCCATGAGACCCCAGACCCACCACACCACGGGACCCATCAATGCACTTCCTGGTGACCAGTCGTTTGGTTGTTACGGATGAAAATAAAGTCATGCATTTAAGCATGCACATGCATTTTCAATGCCTGAATTGTCTACATTCCTAAATTGCAAAATAAATAAGATCTTCAGCCAGATAGCATCATAATGCCAAGTTCTTTATATAATGACACATACCATTCTCTCCACTCAGTATGCTCCATTTGAATGGATTAAATGTATGTGACTCATATGAAAGGCACTGCTCCTTGCTCTTAATAGAGAAAGCATTAGCTCATTACCTAAGGCCATAAAGTGGTTTAAATGGCATATACAGATTTGAAGAACAGAAGGAGAAATAACAAAAAATATCAAAAAAACAACATTCAGAGCTGTGAACGGCAGAATCCCCTCCCTTTCCCTTTGTTTTTTTCTGCTTTTTCCATGAACCTATCTGTGCTCTGCCTCAAAATCAACACAGAAGACAAACTCAGATGCTGTAATCTGCATTGTATAGTGCCATTTAAGTACAAAGAGGTATTTTTCAATCTTTACTCTTTTTTTTTTAATCAATGCAGCTCAAACTTGCTCCCAACGTTCCAAGAGTCAGGCCAACATGGCTGTGCGGACACACCTTTGCTAGGTGCTGTCAGGCTTCAGGGCTGGGGCAGGGAACATGCCAGGTGTTGCTGGAAACGAATCCACTCTCCTCTCTACATAGCAGGAGTCTTTTCATTATAAAATGCAAAGCAGCAGCCGTTTTCCATTACCCCCATCCCCACCCCTCCTCACCCCGGGGTAGAAAGGGGCTGGGAGGATATTTACTCTTGGCTCTTTGATTTCTCTTATTTAACTGAGCCCAGTGACAGCTGCTTCTCTAAGCGCAACGCCAGCCAGCTCAGGGCTAGCCGCATCTGGAAGGCAAGCAGCAGAGCTGACCAGGGGCTTTGACCAAGCCCGAGCACGTGGGTCACAGCAACCTCGGCAGGCGGGCTGCTCCCGAAGACTCTAGGCCCCTCCCAGCTCTGCACCCCAGCTCCCTGCTCTCCCCCTTTCACCCACAGGCACCACCAGCATGGTGTGCCCTAAACTTGGTGTGCAGACGCCAGGGTTGCAGGTTCAAGATGCTCCCCTCCTCCTTGAACGTTAAGCCATAAGCACCGGCAGGGACCTTTCCACTCAGTTGTGGTCTTTGGTCACTGCTGAGGTTTTCGACTCTCTAGGCCAGGGAAGCCAGGACCTTTGCCTCTGACCAACACCCTGCCTGTAGCCTGCCTGAGGTTACCCCAGCCCCGGGAAAGCGTGGGGGCATGGCTGGCTTGGGTGAGGGGCCATGGGGGGGTGGGGAGGTTGGCTAGCCGCTCCACCCTCAATTGGGGTGGGAGAGGCTGATCAGGGGTGGGGCTGGGCAGGGCAGCCATCTTGTGACAGTGTTATGGCATGAGGGTCAATTTGCTTATTATCTCTTTATTATATAGGATGTTTTTTACTTATTTAAAAATCAACTATATGTGTTGCATTAAAATGTAAAAAAAAAATAAAGATTGCAATTTTAGTTGATATTTTCTCAACAAGTCAATTGAGAGAAATGAACTATCTCTTTTTTGTGGTGTTTTAGGGTTGTTTTTTTTTTTGTTATACCACTTCTCTCTTCTACTTGTAAAATGCTTAAATGGAGTTAGAAAGGCAAAGCTAAGCTAGTTTTTTACTTCTATGATTTCAATGGCCTTTTTCTTATCTCATTTTATCTTCATGTGATGGCCAGAATAGGATGCACAATTTTGTTAGGTCTTATCGAAGAATAAGGAAATTCAATTAGCATTTCTCTACTTTAATAGGTAGCTCTTCTTGATATTTTCCTTTGCATTCTGTGCTCTTTATAAAGTAATGACCTCAATACTAGTGTGGAAATACAGTTAAAATTAATCATGTGAAATGAGCAAAAGTCGCTGTTTTCCATCACTCCTCCCTCCCACCTTGTCCTTTACTCAGCCCACACTTTGTCCATAACTAAAATACAGTAAAATATGGAAAACTGCCCTTGCTCTAGGTTTACTATTGAGCACTCCTTCTCTCACCTTCTGGAATGGTTAGTAGGTTTTCTTGATTTATATGTGGCCTCACCACAAACTGAATTTTTAAAAACAAATTACAATGTTACTGAATTTTTAGTCAATTCTGTTTGAAATAAACAAAGCTCAAAATGGAATATTGATTTATATTTTAAAATTTAGTCTCAGAGTTATCCCATGATTTATTCATATTTTCTGGCCCACAAAATGTGAGTCAGTGCTTGCCATATGATATTCAAAAGGACATAAATTTAGTAAATATTGTCACCCACCCACCACTACCAATTGCGTCTGTAACAGGAAAATAACGAACAGGCAATTTGCAAGATGCATGGTGCTGATTAGGAGGGAACTATACAGATTTCAGAGCCTGCCACATGCTCCTTACCCAAGTTGTCCTAAAATGACTAAGAATTTTTAAAAATCTTGGGTAAAATGGGCTTTTAGGAACCAAATAGCTTCATTGTTAATGTTGTCATCTACATATTACATATAAGTAGCATAGTCTGCACTAAGATTTTCTACTCCTTTAAGTTGCCATGCTAAAACAGATTTCACAGATTTTTGGAGGTATTAATGAAAGGGCTAAAACAGAAAAAAAAAACCTACAACATAAGAGAACTGCAAAGAGAGGAAGATAAATTATGCAGAATATTTTAGTTGAGTCAAGCAGTAATTTAAACTGAATAAACATACAAAAGTTTAGGAGTCTCTCTACTCATAGGCATATCTCTATTTAACCTCTAAACATACTCAACATCCTTGCCTGTAACAGAAATGTGACAGAGAAGTTAAGAGGTTGGGTGATGAAACAGTTGTTAGGCAAAATGGTGCTTCTTTGCCTCAGCATAGTCAGTGATCAAGTGATTTATTCAAATCAGTTAAGTTTGCTATATGGATCCCTGGCTGGGTAGCTCAGTTGGTTAGAGCTTTGTGCCGATACACCAACGTTGTGGGTTCGATCCCTGGTCAAGGCACATACAGGAATTAACCACTGAATGCATAAATAAATGGTAGAACAAATTGATGTTTCTCTCTCTGTCTCTCCCTCCCTCTCCCTTTCCTCTCCTTTCCTTTCTCTAAAACCAATCAATACATTTTTTACAAGTTTGCTATATAGAAAATCATTTTATGAAAATGAAATGAATATTCAATATCTAGTGCTTAAGATATAAGCTCCATAAATAACCCAAAAACATCTCTTTAAAATGAATAATAACTTATGCAATGTGTTTTTCTGAAACATCTGTAACCCAGTAAGTTATGTATAAAATTTAACTATCATTATGGAATACACCTAACACCATTTTGAATCTTTTATACTTTCTGCTAGTGCCATTTTGGGGAGATTAATACATTCATCATATGATTTTTGCCTGCTGTTTAAATAGATATGTCCCATAGTTCTAAGATCTCTTTCAAAAGTCAAGGAATGATATGGTCCTATTTCAAGGCCCTAAACACCTTTTGCCACACACTTCTTGGTTTTATTAAATTTTACCATATCTCTCGTAGCTTTCATCTTCTTAGACTCACAAGTCCTAATATTGTTGCCTGTGTATGTATATCTCAACAAACTTTCCATCATTTTAGTTTCCCTTTGCCAAATGTTTTCTAGATGGGTTTCTCTGAACCCCACTCTAATGCTCCATAATGAAATGCCTGCCAAGCAAGATACTTTTCCTGTTAGGTACTACCAAATACTCCACCAGGAAGCAATTATTTCTTTTTTTAATATATTTTTTGTTTTTTTTACAGAGAGGAAGAGAGAGGAATAGAGAGTTAAAAACATCGATGAGAAAGAAACATCGACCAGCTGCCTCCTGCACGCCCCCTACTGGGGATGTGCCCCCAACCAAGGTACATGCCCTTGACCGGAATCGAACCCAGGACCCTTTAGTCTGCAGGCCGACGCTCTATCCACTGAGCCAAACCGGTTAGGGCAGCAATTATTTCTTTATTAACTATTTATTTAGTTCCTGCCAGGGTATGACAGTGATCAGCTATTCATAATATGTAATTATGAGTACTGACTTGGCTACTGTAGGAAGTAGAAGGAGTAATTTAACCCATAAATAAGTATAATTTTACTTAGGGGATTTATGAGAAAATCATACAAAAGGATAAATATCTGCATTAATATTTAAAATTCATGTGGCTTGAACTAATGATTTTTCTTGAGCAGGAAGTATAAAACAGAAGCAGTGTTTAAAAATTATGACATAAATTGATCAACCTTGTGTAGATCTGAATGGTTAAGCTACCTATAGTTATGTATTTTAAGTTTAGAGTATTTGAAGTACTGAATTTCTACTTCATTTATAATTAGAGGCAAATAAAATGCATATAGCATTTAGGAAACCAAATATAATATTGAGAGAAAACAAGAGTTTAGTTTGAACTGTAGTCTTCTACTACTTAACTTGGTTGTTAATTTGCTCTGTGACCTTCAGTCAATAACCTCATTGTGTCTCAGAGGATATAATAATCCTGACCTGCTTCACAGGGGCGTGCTGTACTTTAATTGATGTGTGTTAAGCGCCTGGAGGTACTTTAATGAAAGCCATTATTGAAATGCAATTATTAACATTTAGGATAATGAAGTTAGCTTAGATGGCTTAGTCAAGCCTGGTGTGAAGATGGTTTCTAAGTTCGAGAACACAAAACTTCCTTAATACAAAACTTTTTTTAAAAGGCCTAAAAAAGCAAAAATAAAAAATGAAACCATAACTGGCTTATTTGCTGACTTTAGCAGCATCAGGGCCTGCAGTTTATTGCTTTGTCTCTGATCAAGTGCATTGCAATCAATGCGAATTACTACAGAGATGCTAGGAGATAATTTTGCAAAAGTGTCAAAAATGCAAAATTTGGGAGAGCTGGATAGGCTAGAAATGACTGTATTGATTTTGTAAAGGTTGGAAAATTACTATAATACCTCCTTACTTTGAGGTAGATTGCAAATCTTGCATTTTAAGCAAGATCAACTTTAATTTTAAACTTCAGGAAGGGGTTAGTGTATTTACATGCATTACTTTTATCCGTGAGAAAGTTAGAAGATCATGTGCTTACCTAGTAGAAACTACTTGGGAAATTCCCAGTAGAACTCATCCTTCTGCTCAAAAAACCCTACCTGTCTATACCTTTCAGCGGGCTTGTCTTTACACTCAGAGAGCAATCAGACAAGAATGGAAATAAGTTTTAAAAAAAGGAAAAATACTTTCCTTAGTCTCAAGAAATTACACAAACAAACAAAAAAGAAGCATTTTCAGAAAATGGTGTGAATAATGGTCATTTAATCTCAAGTAATGTCACACTTGCATTTATCATTTTTATTAATGCTATTTTAATTGATATTAATTGCATTTAATAGTGCAACAATGTCTAGAACATAGGGTCACACAGACTGAAAATCCAGAACAGAGGGATTTTCTTCAATTAGATCTTAGTTTTCAGTCACAGTGTGGGAAAGTTTCAGTGCTTCTGAAAGTGCATTGTGTAATATTCTGTTAGGATTTATTTTTGTTTATACTTGCTGAAAACTTTAGAAAAAATATGTTAAAACTGCAACTAATACCTGTGATATCATTTCTCACAATTAACAAAATTAGTTTGTGTTATCAAAACATGTTTTCCCCCTCAGCCTAATCTTCCTCCAAACTTCATCAGAACATATCACTATGATGAATATTTTATAATTGTAATATGGTTTATTATTTATAATGCATATATATGTATATATTAGTAAATAATATATACTATTGGGTTTGGGTATTTTTATATTTTAAATCTATATTAATGGCATACTGCTGGTATCATTGTGCAATTTGCTTTTTCACTAGATATTGTATTCTTTGTATATATTTATTTCCATGCATAGAAACCTATTTCAGCCATTTTAACATATATAATAATATTCCATTGTATATTATCCATGAACCATAATATTCTCATATGTACTTCTACTTATGGAGTTTTTTTTAGCAATCACAGTGTATTAAATATCTCCTTGTGCACATATGCAAAAGTTTTTCTTGGTTACATATGTACCTAGGAGTTGAAATGATAGATAATTATATATGCATATTTTAAAATTTGCCAGACACTTTACATTGCCTTCTGAAGAGCTCATGTCAGTGAAAACTATCATCAATAATACATTGGAGTTTAAGTCTTTTCTTTTAATATTATATTATCACTTGGCAAGGGGATGCAGAATAGTGTTAGCTGGTGGAATATATACGACTATATCTGTTTGCTATATATATTAGTTTGCTTGAGCTGACATTACAAAATAACAGATTGGTTGGTTTAAACAACAGAAATTGATTTTTCAGTTCTGAAGGTTTAGTTTCTCTTAAGGTCTCTCTCCTTGTCTTGCAGATGGCCACCTTCTCCCTGTATCCTCACATTCCCTATCTTATGTGCCGATGCTTCTTCTTCTTTTTTTAAAATCTTTATTGTTGAAAGTATTTCATAGATCCTCCTCCCCCCCAAACCTCTTCCAGCTTGCTCCTGTCCTTCTCCACCACCCAGGCCTTCACCACCCCATTTTCTTTGTCCATGGGTTATGCATATATGCATACAAGTTCATTGATTGATCTCTTCCCACCCACCCTCCCCTGCTTTCCTTCTGAGGTTCAACAGCCTCTTCATGTATCAAAATCTTACCATTCAGATTGGATTAAGGTCTACCCAAATAACCTCATCTAAGCTTAATTACTTCTTTAAAGACCTTGTCTCCAAATATAGTCACATTTTGGGGTACTGGGAGTTAGGGATTCAATGTAAGAATTGGGGCAACAAAATTCAGCTTATAAAATGTATGTGTGTATACATATACATATACATATACATATACATATACATATACATATACATATATTTGTGTTCCCTCAGGTATGTGTGTGTATATTCATTTAGCATCCAGTATAATTGAGAACTGTATTTTTAAGTAAAAGCAGATTCCCACTCTAAAATGTAGATCAGACAGGAAATATGAGGAGCTATTTTTCTGAGAACGGAATCTGCCTTTCTTCATCTTATAACTCCCCCAGTTCAACAGTTTCCAAAGAATTCATGAATGTATTCTTTTCCAAACTGAAGGGCTCTTACTTGAATTTCAGGACAAAAGATTGCTAATGAACCAAACTAGCTTTATAAACCCAGTCAAATCTCACAGTTTTAAATCTGAGGAAGAGTGGTGATGATGTATCTCAAGTGAGATAGTGGAGAGGAAATGCTTTTAAAATGCATAATGTATGAATATAATTGGGCAATAAATGGAGGCACTCCACAGCAAGTGACACAAGTCTAAAGGAGCCATTACTAAGTAGAAAATTGGAGATACTTTTCTACTAGTTAAGTTAAAAACTTGACAATAAAATTTTGCTAGTTTTTTGTGGATATCCCAATTGAATTTTTTTTTAGATTCTAGGTGACAAATAAAGTATTAGACAGGATTTTCCAAGTAGCATTCACATATCACTTTGCTTTAAAAAAAATAATAAAGTTGCCCTTAGTGGCTTGAGAGCCTCAGTTTTTAAATCCTTACCCTTATTAAGCCACTGATAATTACCTTTGTGTAGTTTCCTGCCTCAGTCCCAATTTTGTTTTAGCTTGTTTATAATTCTGTAAGACACTGTGAGATTTTTTAATTGATCATTTCATCTGAATTCCTAATCTCACCTGTATAAAAGTAAATATGTCACAGATTTCAGGCTTGCAATGATAACTAAGGCAAAATGTCACCTGGTGTCTCACTCTTCTGTTGGGCTACATATGATAAAGCCCCTAAGCATAATGGACATATTTTCTCTAGAAATAGTGTCATAGTTTAAACACTTTCTTTACAAAAGTTAATACAACTTTTGTTTTAACAAAAATAAATACTTTTTTTTAGCAGTTTTATTAAATTCAACAAGGAACTGTCTTCTTGCATTTCAATGTGATGACAGGGATTGCATTTGGTAAAATTATTTGATTAGAGAGTAATCATCATTATTAGATTAGAGGGAATTAAATTACAATTACTAAAAACTACAGGTAATTACATTACATCTTAATTTCAAAGCTAAACTCATCCTCCCTCCCCCACAGAAACATTTTATCAATGTGCTTAATTATGCCTGTATATCTATTAATGTGATACATAATAATGGCTTTGATCATTTGAAAGCCAAAAGTATGTAATTGAACAATTATTACAGCCACAGTGCCTGAAGGCACTATTTGTCAAGAGAGTTATATGATGGCCAATTATATTCACTCAACCTTGAAGGATAATTCTCTCTTCTGATGGGAACAAATTACCATTACACTTCTCCCCCCCCCAAAAAAAAAAAAAGTTTAACTGTTGGCTTTTACAATGTAAATGTTCTAAAAGGAACACTTTTTTTAGTGTCAGACTTGCTTTGTTTTAAATAAAAATGTATAATATACAAATTTATCAGAACATCTCACATAAATGTTCAAAAAATTAATTAAACCTCAGCCCTCAAGAACATAGATACAATCTAAGAAACAGGGGTAAAGTTTTGAGTTCTTAAAATAGTAGTCCAAAAACTCCTAGCCTTGAACTATTTGTTTTTCTCAATTAGAGTAGTGACTATTTTTAACATACAGATTAAACATCTGGTTTCCTGGCTCAGAAGAGATTATTAGTAACAAACCAAGAAGAAACTGGAGGAAACTGTTAAAGCCACTTATAATGGTGGCAGGAGAAATAAAGGCTCAAAATGTGACTTTCAGGAAGAGAATAGAATAACTAAAAGATAGTCATGAATTTTATTCTTACATAGTACAATAAAGTATGATCTTGCCTTAGCTGGTTTGACTCAGTGGATAGAGTGTTGGCCTGCGGATCAAAGGATCCTGAATTTGATTTCAGTCAAGGGCAGGTATCTCAGTTGCAGGCTCCTCCCTGACCCAGGCCTTGGTCAGGGCATGTGCAGGAGGCAACCAATTGATGTTTCTCTCACATTGATATTTCTCTCTGTTTTTTCCTCTCCTCCACTCTCTCTAGAAATCAATGGAAAAAATATCCTCAGGTGAGGATTAAAAAAAAAGATGATCTTAATGTTCATATTTAGTTATCAAAAATGGTTAGATTATGTTCAGTGTCCTTCTTGGAATACTGAGTAGAATAGACTATTTGTAATCATAATTTTATTATCTTGAAATCCAGTTACTCACCTCCCTCATTGAAGCCAAGTAAGGATTATTCTACATTTATGACATAAAATAGGATTTAAGATCTAGAAAGAATAGTGCTTTGTTGTGATGTTATTAAGCTATACTTTCTTACCTAGGTATTTTGTTTTAAAAATAAGAGTTTAGAATTTTAAATATTTGATGGATTCATTTAATAATTTCTGGTTTGCAAATAAAACTGCCCACTTGTCTCTGAGGTTTGGGGAACAATTTAAAACAGTATTTGACAATATATTTTTTTTATTTCAGGGATTTTTGATTTGTATTCTTTTGGTCCTGCTGATGCCAGGAACGAAAATTAGAAACACACAATGTTTCTTTGATTTGTGACATATGGTTGGGAAATATTAAATTGGTTATTTTAAACACAATATTTCCAATGAATCTGATTAATTTAAGCCAAAATTAAAAAAGAAACAAAACAAGCAAACAGAAAAAAAAAATCCCCACTGAGAGAAAGTTCATGGGATTGTTCATTATCATAGGTATGTTTTCAAACCCTGAATTTCTTGTTTGAATCTTTTCATGAGGTTACAATATTGTAGGAAGTAAAAAAATAGCGGACTGTGATAAAAAATATAACTTTGACTTCTTTAATTGGAAGTAGATAAAATTTGCTGTTCTCCATCAGTATGTGCTCTGTCCAAAAAAACCTCAATCCATTTTCTGTCTGCCTGAATCATTCTTTATCTTGTTTCACCAGTCCATCTGACCCTGTCACCACAGGTTTTAAGTAGCCTTTTCTCTCTAACAATACCATGGATCTTTCTTCAATATTATTCTTTCTGCTTCCTTTCTTTATTCAAGTGCACTTTGGAGTCATATGGGAAACTGCCAATGAGATGTAAACTCCTGTGTGAAAAACTCTTTCTCACTCTAGCACAACAGGTTAATCACAGACATTTTCTAAAGCTTGACTGAGCTGGTGATTTTGACATCTTCTGAGTAACTCAAGGCAAAGAAAACACTCAGTATTGATTGATGGAAATATCCTGGACTGTGAATCAGAAGTCCTGACTGACCAGCTACATATTACTTTGGGTAAATCTCTTAATCTCTGAACATCTGATACTTTGTATATAAATTGGGATTTGAAATAGACAGCTCCTTTTAAACTCTAAAATGCTGTGAATGTGATGGAAAATTATAAGTTGATGTATTTCCCTATGTTATCCATTTTGTTTCAATTAATCACTGCCAGTAAATTGAGGTTTTGTGTGTTCACAAGCTCAATCACTAAATTTCAAATTAGCAACCATTGTAAAAAATAACAGAAAAAATAACTTTTATTTAGTATCTCAGTTCAACATCATTCTACCTCAAGGAATTAATAGTATATCTAAATGCTAACTACCATCTGAAAAGAGTCATTCCTACTCAACATTTAATCTTTTCCTAATTCAGTCACATTGTGGAAGAGGGCTGGATTTTGAGTTAATAAAAGCCTGTGGTGACACTTGAGAAGAACCAGCCTGAGCATTCTAAGATTAATTTCTAACCCTTCTTATGGTTTAATTTTTGCAACCAATCAGAGCAAATGCATTTATTCTACGGTCAATGCCTCACAAAAAGTAACTTAGCGATATAGAAGTGAGCAAAATAAAGCAGCCATGCAGTTCTGCAAACAGATTAACCAAAAAAAATGTGCACAAATGAATTTTTGAGAAAAAATGAGTAAGCTTCTGGAGAATGCAGGTCACTGCATTGAAAATGTGGAGGTTAAATAGAATTTAAAAAAAGTCTTGTGTATTCATATACAACCCTCTTTTCTGGTATATTTTTACCACTTAAAGAAAATGGTCACAGAAAAATGTCAGATGTAATTTGTCACCACTTATCATTTAAAAAATAGTAAGTGCTGCTTTTTAGAGATAAAAGGAAGCCTTCTTAATTTTCTAGGCAAGTCAAAGAAATATAAGCAAAATATGCACTGAAAATCAAACTTCCTTCCTGACTGCTTTTTAATTACATTTAACTAGAGGCCCCAGTGCATGAATTCGTGCACCAGAGTGGTCCCTCGGCTTTGGCCCGTGAGATCAGGCAAAAACCAGCTCTTCGACATTCCCCGAGGGGTCCCGGACTGTGAGAGGGCACAAGCCAGGCCGAAGCACCCCACTGGTGCAAGGTCAGGTACAGAGAGGGATGCGGGAGGTTGGTCAGCTGGGGAGGGGCTGCGGGAGGGTTCCAGAGCATGTCTGGCCCATCTCGCTCAGTCCCAATCTGCCAGACTCCAGCAGTAAGCTAACCTACCAGAATGAACATCTGGTGATCAATGCACATCACAGAGAGTGGTTGAGGGCCTTAGGGTATCATTAGCATATTATATGCTTTGATTGGTTGAGCAGATGGCCTGATGACCAGACATGGACACTTAGCATATTAGGCTTTTATTATATAGGATATTTACAGAGTTCCTGTTAGTGACTGAGCTAGCTGTTTTGGAAGACACAAAGATAATTCAGTCCTGGTTCACACCTTAAAACTGACAATGATCTCATTTGCTTTTGACTCTACAAGAAACAACTAAGTGATTCAGAGTTGTTAGCTTTCTGATTAAATTATTATAAAAAATATCTTTCTATAAGGATATTGTCATCTGCAAAAAGAACAGTGCCAAGATCAATAAATCTTTTTTGGGTGAATGAATGATTAAGTATTTATACTTGGGAAATAATGATGCAGGTTGAGGTTTTCTGCTTACTCTTAGATAATATAATAATTTCTTTCACTGCAATTTCTGGCTATTTAGTATATCAAAAAAAGTTAAACTACCTTCACTATTTTGCTAGATGTCCAAGGGATACCTGATAACTAAATTTATAATTTGTTCAGAAGACTGAATTAGTAGAATAACTAATTTGGTTAAGAACCTGAGCTTCCAACTAATTTTTTTAAAATTTAATTTACACTATTTTTTAAAATTTATAACTATACTAGAGGCCCAGTACACAGATTCGTGCACTGGTGGGGTCCCTTGGCCTGGCCTGTGGGGATTGGGCCAACACTGGCTCTCCAACATTCCCTGAGGGGTGCTGGATTATGAGAGGGCAGTTCTCAGGTGATGCAGCCTGGATTCGGGCTCCCTCCTCTCTGGTTCACCTGAGAACCACAGCTGCCAAGTCACCGCAGCTTGACAGCTCCTGCATTGAGCATCTGCCCCCTGGTGGTCAGTGCACATCATAGCTACTTGTCAGATGGTTGAAAGGTCCAAAGGTCGCTTAGGCTTTTATATATATAGACTAGAGGCCCAGTGCACAAAAATTTGTGCACTTGGGGGGAGGGGGGTTCCCCAGCCCGGCCTGTGCCCTCTCGCAGTCTGGGACCCCTCGGGAGATAACGACCTGCTGGCTTAGGCCTGCTCCCAGGTGGCAGAAGGCACGCCCAATCCCTAGGTGCAGCCCCTGGTCAGGCTCAGAGCAGGGCCGATTGGAGAGTCGGGGCGCCGCCCCATCATGCATAGAGCAGGGCGGACCGGGAGGTTGCAATGCCACCCTCAGTCACGCTCAGGGTAGGGCTGATTGGGGGGTTGGGGCACCGCCCCCTGTCACACTCAAGGCAGGGTCGATGGGGAGGTTGCAGCGCCACCCCCTGTCACTCACAGAGCAGGGCCCATCAGGGGGGTTGGGGAGCTCGCCCCTGTCACGCACAGAGCAGGGCCCATCAGGGTGTTGAGGAGCTCCCCCCCTTTCATGCACAGAGCAGGGCTAATAGGGGAGTTGGGGCCCTGCCCCCTTTCACACACAGAGCAGGGTGGATCAGGGGGTTGGGGTGCTGCCCCCTTTCACACTCAGGGCAGGGCCGATGGAGAGGTTATGGCTCTACCCTGTCACACACAGAGCAGGGCCCGTGGGGGGGGGGGGTTGGGCGCCGCACCCTGTCACACACAGAGCAGGGCAGATAGGGAGGTTGTGGCCCCGCCCCCTATCACACACAGAGCCAGAGGGAGATCAGGGGGTTGGGGAGCTCCCCCCTTCCCACACATAGCCGCAGGGTGATCAGGGGATTGGGGAGCTCCCCCCTATCAGGCACAGAGCAGGGCTGATCAGGGGGTTGGGGCACCTTCCCCCTGTCACGAACAGAGCAGGGCGTATAGGGAGGTTGTGGCCCCGCCCCCTGTCACACACAGAGCTGCAGGGCGATCAGGGGGTTTGGGCGCTGCCCCCTGTCACGCTGATCCCGGTGCCGGGAGGCATATTACCCGTTTACTATATAGGATAGAGGCCTGGTGCACGGGTGGGGGCCGGCTGGTTTGCCCTGAAGGGTGTCCTGGATAAGGGTGGGGGTCCCCACTGGGGTGCCTGGCCAGTCTGGGTGAGGGGCTGAGGGCCGTTTTCAGGCTGGCAAGTGACTGAAGCTCCCAACTGCTCCTTTTTTTCTTTTTTTCTATTCTGGGCCAGCTTTAGCTCTGAGGCCTCGCCTTTACCTTCTGTATTTGATACAATGTTGTGGTCTGGCTGGCTGAAGCCCGGCTGACTGAAAGCCAGTTTCTAGGGTTTTGTTTAGCTTCTATATTTGCAACATAGTTGCTTAGAGTTGCAGCTGAGAGGGTGGCAGCGGCAGGCGGGGAATGTTGGAGTCTGCCATCACTGGAGCAAGCAAGCCTCCCTGTTCACTTCAGTGCATGGCTGCCGGCCGCCATCTTGGCTGACAGTTAATTTGCATAAGGATTTGCTGATTAGCCAATGGGAAGGGTAACGGTTGTACGCTAATTACCATGTTTCTCTTTTATTAGTGTAGACTAGAGGCCCAGTGCATGAAATTCATGCATGTGGCGCTGTCCCTCAGCCCAGCCTGCACCCTCTCCAATCTGGGACCCCTTAGGGGATGTCTGACTGCCAGTTTAGGCCCGATCCCTCTCACAATCAGGGACTGCTGGCTCCCAACTGTTCACCTGCCTGCCTGCCTGATCACCCCCTAACAACTCCCCTGCCGGCCCCATCGCCCCCAACTGCCCTCCCCTGCTGGACTGGTCCCCCCCAACTGCCTTCCCCTGCAGGCCTGGTCCCCCCCCAACTGCCCTCCCCTACAGGCCTGGTCACCCCCAACTCCCTTTCCCTGCTGGACTGGTCGCCCCTAACTGCCCTCCTTGCAGGCCTGGTCCCTCCCAACTGCCCTCCCCTGCTGGCCTGTTCACCCACAACTGCCCTCCCCTGC